>NC_141877.1:245349876-245974876 GCF_056163025.1 Triticum urartu
TGAACGATTATAAGAAAATTCAATATGAGGCAAGCATTCTTCCCACATTTTCTTGTTATTCTTCAAAACAGCCCTAAGCATAGTAGACAATGTTCTATTGACTACTTCAGTTTGTCCATCGGTTTGGGGGTGACAAGTAGTACTAAAAAGCAGTTTAGTCCCCAACCTAGCCCATAAACATCTCCAAAAGTGGCTAAGAAATTTAGTATCACGATCTGAAACAATAGTATTTGGCACACCATGCAAGCGAATAATTTCACGAAAGAACAAATTAGCAACATTAACAGCATCATCGCTTTTATGACATGGTATAAAGTGTGCCATTTTCGAGAACCTATCCACGACAACAAATATGCTATCCCTCCCCTTCTTTGTTCGAGGTAAACCTAAAACAAAGTCCATAGATATATCCTCCCAAGGAACACTAGGTACAGGCAAAGGCATATATAAACCATGAGGATTGAGTCGTGAGTTAGCTTTTTGACATGTAGTGCAGCGAGCAACAAAACGCTCAACATCCCGTCTCATCTTTGGACAAAAGAAATGTGTAGCAAGTATATCCTCCGTCTTCTTGACGCCAAAGTGTCCCATTAATCCTCCTCCATGCGCCTCCTGCAACAACAAAAGACGAATGAAGCTAGCTGGAATGCATAGCTTGTTAGTGATAGAGGCAAAGGTGTCCCGATGTTTCGATGAGATGGTGGCTATCGTTTTCTGTGGGAGTCGACCTTGACGATCCGACTACGAACGTGCGAGACGTCGCGCCTTAGCAATCGCTAAACCAACTTCCGAGGGGTTATTGACCACGCCGGAGCACGATCAACCTGACCACGAGGGCCTGTTTCCTGCGAGCAAACGAAGAACAAGCAAGAAACTGAGATTGCAATCTGGATATTGCGAATATAAGATGAAAGCTTTATTGATCAAGGTGGGGTTCTGTGACGTCTTGGTCTGGTCGTTGGACACAAACGAAGTACGAGAAGTTGCAGCTATGGCGAACTTTTAATCTAAACAAAACCCAAGTCTAAACGACGCCCTAAGGGCTGTATATATGGAGGAAGAGAGGGGAATTTCGTGGCCCTTGAGGGTGGGGTCCGAAACCAACCCTAACTCTTGTTTCCCCACACATACGGACACTAAAAATAGCCTATACTTAAGTATTTCGAAATTACATGGGCCTGGCCCATTAATAAGGTGACGCAGCACCTAGAATAGCCTATGGACGAATATTATGAAGTGGCATCTTGTATATTTCGTCCAAGGCTTCATGCACTCCTTATGGCGGCTTCAAAGTCCTGAAATCATCACTTGTAACTCCGTTCTTGATCCCCTTGCGCATGCCATCAACTCCATTCGTGTTCTTGCTCCAATGTTCATCCTTCTCCAAGCTAGGACCTTCATTTGTAAGCAAAACAAATGTATCCAATTTAGGCAGCATCATAATCTCATGAACATTAGAATCATTACCAAGAAACGAAAGTACCTGGTAATTTAATTGGCGTGCGCGAGCTCTAGTAATTGGTCCAGTATATGTAACAGTAGGGGATGTGGGTGTAACAATGGTATTGATGTCCTCATCATCCTCCCCTTCTTGAAATGAAGTCGTCCTCGACGGAAGCTCATCTTCCTCACCCAAATAAGGCTTCAAATCTGCAATGTTAAAAGTGGGACTAACCCCAAAATCTGCAGGTAGCTCAAGTTTATATGCATTATCATTTATTTTCTCTAAAACCTTAAAAGGACCATCAGCACGTGGCATTAGCTTTGATTTGCGCAGATTAGGAAATCTATCTTTACGCAAATGTAACCAAACAAGATCGCCAGGTGCAAACACAACATGTTTTCTACCCTTATCTCCAGCAAGTTTATATTTAGCATTCATACGCTCAATGTTTTCCTTAGTTAACTCATGCATTTTTAAAATCAATTCAGAACGTTCTTTAGCATCAAAATTAACCTTCTCCGAAGATGGAAGAGGCAACAAATCAATAGGTGCACGAGGTAGGAAACCATACACAATTTCAAAAGGGCACATCTTAGTAGTAGAATGCAATGAATGATTATAAGCAAATTCAATATGAGGCAAGCATTCTTCCCACATTTTCTTGTTATTCTTCAAAACAGCCCTAAGCATAGTAGACAATGTTCTATTGACTACTTCAGTTTGTCCATCAGTTTGGGGGTGACAAGTAGTACTAAAAAGCAGCTTAGTCCCCAACTTAGCCCATAAACATCTCCAAAAGTGGCTAAGAAATTTAGTATCACGATCTGAAACAATAGTATTTGGCACACCATGTAAGCGAATAATTTCACGAAAGAACAAATCAGCAACATTAACAGCATCATCGCTTTTATGACATGGTATAAAGTGTGCCATTTTCGAGAACCTATCCACGACAACAAATATGCTATCCCTCCCCTTCTTTGTTCGAGGTAAACCTAAAACAAAGTCCATAGATATATCCTCCCAAGGAACACTAGGTACAGGCAAAGGCATATATAAACCATGAGGATTGAGTCGTGACTTAGCTCTTTGACATGTAGTGCAGCGAGCAACAAAACGCTCAACATCCCGTCTCATCTTTGGCCAAAAGAAATGTGTAGCAAGTATATCCTCCGTCTTCTTGACGCCAAAGTGTCCCATTAATCCTCCTCCATGCGCCTCCTGCAATAACAAAAGACGAACGGAGCTAGCTGGAATGCATAGCTTGTTAGCACGAAACACAAATCCATCGTTAAGAACGAACTTGTTCCAAGTTCTCCCTTCCTTACAATTCTGCAATACATCTTTAAATTCAGCATCATTAACATATTGATCCTTGATGGTCTCCAAACCAAATATTTTAAAGTCAAGTTGTGAAAGCATAGTATAACGACGAGACAAGGCATCAGCAACAACATTTTCTTTACCCTTCTTTTGTTTAATGACATAAGGGAAAGTCTCAATGAATTCAACCCATTTAGCATGTCTACGGTTCAGTTTTGCTTGACTTTTAATGTGTTTCAAAGATTCATGATCAGAATGTATAACAAATTCCTTGGGCCATAAATAATGTTGCCATGTTTCTAAGGTCCGAACAAGAGCATATAATTCTTTATCATAAGTAGAATAGTTCAGACTAGGCCCACTCAATTTTTCAGAAAAGTATGCAACAGGTTTTCCATCTTGTAATAACACACCTCCTAATCCAATTCCACTAGCATCACATTCAAGCTCAAAAGTCTTATTGAAATTAGGAAGTTGGAGTAAAGGAGCATGTGTTAACTTATCTTTCAATACCGTGAAGGCTTCTTCCTGTGCGGTACCCCAAACAAAAGGTACATCCTTCTTTGTAAGCTCGTTGAGAGGTGCAGCAATGGTGCTGAAATCTCTCACAAAACGCCTATAGAAACCAGCGAGGCCAAGGAAACTCCTCACTTGTGTGACCGTTTTGGGCTGCGGCCAACTCTCAATAGCTTCAATCTTGGCTTTATCAACTTCAATTCCCTGTGGAGTAACAACATAGCCAAGAAAAGATACTCGGTCGGTGCAAAAGGTGCACTTTCCAAGGTTACCAAACAAACGTGCATCACGTAGAGCAATAAAAACAGCACGTAAATGTTCCAAATGGTCCTCCAGAGATTTGCTATAAATCAATATGTCATCAAAGTAAACTACCACAAATCGTCCAATGAAGGCACGTAAAACTTCGTTCATTAACCTCATGAAAGTACTAGGTGCATTAGTTAACCCAAAAGGCATGACTAACCACTCATATAATCCAAACTTAGTTTTAAATGCTGTTTTCCATCCATCTCCCAATTTCATACGAATTTGATGGTAACCACTACGCAAATCAACTTTGGAGAATATTGTAGAGCCACTCAATTCATCAAGCATATCATCTAGCCTAGGAATAGGATGACGATAACGAATAGTAATATTATTAATGCCTCTACAATCAACGCACATACGCGACGTACCATCCTTTTTCGGCACTAAAATGATAGGAACAGCACAAGGACTAAGGGATTCGCGTATATAACCTTTGTCGAGCAGTTCTTGTACTTGACGCATAATCTCCTTCGTCTCCTCTGGATTGGTACGGTATGGTGCACGGTTGGGTAATGATGCACCGGGAATTAAGTCAATTTGATGCTCAATCCCGCGAATAGGTGGTAATCCCGGTGGCACGTCTTGTGGAAAGACGTCGGCGAACTCCTGCAAAATGTTAGTGACAGCAGGAGGCAAAGAGGAAGGCGCGTCCTCGAATGAAAATAATGCCTCTTTGCACACAAAAGCATAGCAAACAGATTTGCTAAAATCTAGATCATCAATATCAGATTTGGTGGCAAGTAAACATGCACTTTTCAATTTAATTTCAGAAGCAACACTAGATTGTTTATTATTATTATGCTGCATTTTTTGCTCAAATTCTTTTGCCACAATCTGATTTTCACTCTTAGTTTTCTCCTGTTTTGCTTTATTAGCTCTATTAATATCATCTTTCAAAATGGAATCAGGAGTCATAGGAAGCAAAGTAATATTTTTATCCTTATGAACAAGAGTATACTGATTGTTTCTACCATGGTGAATAGAATTTTTATCAAATTGCCATGGTCTACCAAGTAATAAGGAACATGCTTGCATAGGTACCACATCACAATCAACATAATCAGCATATGTAGAGATACTAAAATGCACACGAACAGTACGTGTTACCTTAACCTTGCCGCTGTTGTTGAACCATTGGATGTAGTAAGGATGTGGATGTGGTCTTGTGGTGAGAGATAGCTTCTCCACCATCTCGATGCTAGCCAAGTTGTTGCAACTCCCTCCATCTATGATCACGCGAACAGAACGTTCCTTCACAACTCCCTTTGTATGGAACAAATTATGCCTCTGATTTTGCTCAGCTTGTGTAACCTACACACTCAAAACACGTTGAGCAACTAAACATTCATACCTGTCAGCATCTTCAGCAGCCATATATTGCGTCTCATGATCAGAATCCCCTCCACCGTGTTCTTCATGTGTAATAAGAGCCAAAGTCTCCTCATCATAGTCACTAGCGGACTCATACCCACCATCCTCAGTAGCAATCATCACATGCTGAGATTGGCATTCTCTCGCAAAATGTCATCTTTCCTTACAACGACGACAAATAATATCACTTGTGTGCCCTGTTGATGCCATGGAAGAAGAAGAGCTCTGCGCAGGCCCGGCAGGTATGCTCTTGGCAGATAGTGGTGGTTGTGCCTGCTTTCTTGTATCACGGCTGGAGGTGGCACCTGATGGAGGTGCTGGTGGAGTGGAAGTAGAGGATGCACGTGGTGTCCATGATGAAGACCGACCTGTAGAAAAGTTAGTTCGCGCCAATGCCTGTCGATCATGCACTTCACGTTCAGCTTTACAAGCAAGATGGAATAAACGAGTGATATTAGTATACTCCTTATACTCTAGAATGGTGTGAATCTCTCTATTTAATCCACCCATAAAACGTGCAAGCATAGCTTCATTCCCCTCAACAATACCACATCTAATCATGCTAGTTTGTAATTCCTGATAATATTCTTCGACATAGTTTTTTCCTTGTCTTAAGCGCTGCAATTTTTGAAGTAATTCACGTTGATAATATGGTGGAACCCAACGAGTACGCATAGCAGTTTTCAAAGCAGCCCAAGTAGCTGGAATATGATATAATCTACAATGTTCAGACCACCAAACACATGCAAAGCTAGTGAAAGCACAAACCGCAGCAGGAACACGTCTCTCCTCAGGATATTGTAAACATGTAAATCGTTGTTCAGTTTCTAACTCCCAAGTAAGATATATATCAGGAACATATCTACCCTCAAATGGTGGAATATTCAATTTTAGTTTAGGAAGATGGTCATGTACCTCAGGTGGTGGTGCAGCCCTACCGTTGCCATGATATGCATGAGGACGACCTAGTGGTGCTGGTGTTGGTGGTTGCACGTAGTTCTGATTTTGATCAACCTCATCCTCGTAATGGTCCTCCACCTCTGCAGTAGCAGCAGGAGCGACAGAAGCACCAACAGTAGGTATAGTAGCACCAGAAGTTTGACCAGGCTCAATGGGAACGCGTTGTGCTCGTCCCACTTGATTTGGAAGACGATGTTGTTGTTGTAGAGGTGCGACAGGTGCAGCGGGCGGTGGAAGACGCGCGAGCAATTCATTAAACTTGTTATCGAGCTTTGTTTCGAATGCCTTCTCAATGCCATCTATCTTCTCCATGGCCTCTTCAAATCTGTTTAGCACATCTTCCACCTGTCCACTCATCATTTGCTGAAACTTATCATGTAACTCTTTCTTCGTCATGTTCTCCCAGTCAATCGCGTCGGGTTGTGATCCTGCCATGGTTAGCAGCAATAGAAACACACAAGAATATGATCCTATAGACTACTAGAAAATGGCGGTGGTGGAGTGTCACAAATCCGTCAAGCAAATCTCAACTTCTTACCAGTTCTTACCCTGCAGCAGGCGGTGATCGGCAACCGTTGTAGTCAAAACTCTCAAAGCTTGGATAGAGCGATTACAAGGGAGAGTCAAACGCACGACGTAGATGTATGTGGAGCTAGGAAGGCTTATAATATGGTAGCAAAAGGGGTCAGCAATAATCAATTCAGATATGCAAAGTTGAATAAATGCTCAACGACGGTACTGTGCTGGTCCTAGGCTAGACCGTACTAGAGACGCAAGCCTAGAACACTAACAAAATCACGGCGCTGCACGTAAACAAGGGAGGAGCACACTCTGAAATTTTTTTTGCTCTGCAACAATTTTTTTCGAAAAAGTCTACAAATGTCCTAAAAACTGCCTAGCCAGAATTTTCCAGACTTCTGCGGATGGCTCGGAAGTTGGGGAGTCCTACTCTGTCACGACTCGGAGTATCGCGTGCTCTGGAAATCGAAAACAAAGCAACAATTACTGGACTCGGACTAGGACTGGTGGCAGAGATGAAACTGGTGGAGTCTTGGACTGGTGGCGGCGATGAATCTGGTGGAAATCGGACTGGTGGCGGATATATGTTGCAGGTGGACTCGGATTGGCGTCATGGTGGCGGATATGTGGTGGCGTATATGGACTCGGATTGGTGGTGAATATGCGGTGGTGAATATGGTAGCGACGATGAAGTTGGTGTGGTGGTGGTATATGGCAGCAGCGATGATGATGATGCGGTGGTGATATATGGCAGCGGCGACGTGACAACCTGTGAACAGAACTCGAAACTCTAAAGGACTAGATGCTAAGACCAGCAACTTGACACGACAATGCAACCGCAAATTCAACAAAGCAAATACAGAAAAGATTATGCAAAGCCTCATATTGGTTCGGACAGGAGGAACTAACCCTAATTTTTTTTGGCTTTTTCGTGGACTATAGGTATGAAGAACAGACTCGATCTAAACTACGAAAAACTGTAAAATCTCACCGAGCAACCTGGAAATCTGATACCACTTGATAGAGGCAAAGGTGTCCCGTCTTTCGATGAGATGGTGGCTATCATTTTGGAGGAAGTCGACTTTGACGATCGGACTACAAAGGTGCGAGGACGTCGCGCCTTAGCAATCGCTAAACCAACTTCGAGAGTTTATTGACCACGCCGGAGCACGATCAACCTGACCACGAAGGTATGTTTCCTGCAGGCAAACGAAGAACAAGCAAGAAACTTTGCTTCATTCTGGATACTACGAATATAAGATGAAAGCTTTATTGATCAAGGTGGGGTTCTGTGACGCCTTTGTCTGGTCGTTGAACACAAACGAAGTACGTGAAGTTGCAGCTATGGCGAACTTTAATCTAAACAAAACCCAAAGTCTAAACGATGCCCTAAGGGCTGTATATATGGAGGAAGAGGGGGGGATTTCGTGACCCTTGGAGGAGGGGTCCGAAACCAACCCTAACTCTTGTTTCCCCACACATACGGACTCTAAAAACAGCCTATACTTAAGTATTTCGAAAATACATGGGCCTGGCCCAATAATAAGGTGACGCAGCACCTAAAGCCTCTGGACGACATTTATGAAGTGGCATCTTGTATATTTCGTCCAAGGCTTCATGCACTCCTTATGGTGGCTTCAAAGTCCTGAAATCATCACTTGTAACTCCGTTCTTGATCCCCTTGCGCATGCCATCATCTCCATGCTTGAACTTGTTCCAAGGTTCATCTTTCTTGTCCAAGCTAGGCCCTTCATTTGTAAGCAAAACAAATGTATCCAATTTAGGCAGCATCATATTCTCATGAACATTAAAATCGTTACCAAGAAACGAAAGTACCTGATAATTTAATTGACGTGCGTGAGCTCTAGTAATTGGTCCAGTATGTATAGCAGCAGGGGCTGTGGGTGTAACAATTGTATTGATGTCCTCATCATGTTTGGTTGCATGTGAATCTTATATATGGTGAGCATGTATCCCCGGTCATATTAGTCACTCATACAAGATTGCGGCAAGGATCCAGCAGATATCCTAAGGAAAGTGAGGATCCCACAACCTCGCGAGTCAGGCAAAGGAAAATAAGCAAAGATACATCTCATGAATTACAAGAATTGACAAGATTCTGGGGATGACATCACAGAATCAGTAGTCTTGACAAAGGTCATCAAGGTCATTATTCCCGCAACTGACAAGGAGATGCCTTAAAACCTTGTCACCTTCTTGTATGATTGGCCTCAACAACAGGCTCTGTACCGCTACAAGTCCCGATTATATGTCATATATGTGCGGACCCAGGTCAGAAAACATGCACAAGGGAATAATGTCAAAAATATTGCACTAATCACGTCCCTGGTCATATGAAGAATCAAGGACATGTGTGGCCAAGGTATTCCAGTAAGGTATCCTCACAAAGGAAATCATGACCGTTAAAGGGTGAGACTGACAGGAAAGGTATGATGATTTTTGCACGACCATCAGGGTCCGGATACCCCAAATCAGTTGGAGGCCGTAATTCCATATGGGTCCACAAAGGCATACCCTCAGCGGCCTACTCTGTTTTACAAGGATTTCATATCCCACTGACCCGCTTGGAACGGTTAGTGTGGAAAATCCAAATGGGCATACCGACAAAATGATAGAGTCAAATGCCGAACAATCATCTTAGACCCGGTATACTCACCGACGGAATCAAGTACACGGTCAGTCTGTCAGGAAAAAACAATTATCCATCAGCCCTGTCGGGCCAGTCTCAAGGTGTAAATATTTGAGGTATGACACGGCTATAACTCCATACACCATTATATTGCTCCTAACAAAAGGCAGCCGAATCATTGGTACCTATCGCATGCTCGGGCCAAAGGGGTAGATCAAAATAAATCAATACCACTTAGGAGCAGTCAGATCCCGTCAAAAGATGGCCATGATTAATTCTCAGCATTTATTGAAACCAGAAGGCCTGTATTTATTTGAAGCAACCCCATGACAGAAGTAAAATGGTTTTCATGGCAAAAAAATTATGCTCAGGTCCATTGGATATCACCACAGGTATGGACAATCAACGTCAGTAAAAATAAATTGGTATATGAGCAAACACATGTCAGGAATTGGGGAAACGTGAAGCAAACCACCCCAGAGCAAGGGAGGAAAATCATATTAAATTCTTGGGGGAACAATAAATAAAGGAAAAAGGATAGCCGAGTTGGAAACGATGTCCTAAAGTCATACTTGTTCCCTGAGCAACCAAATCTTGAGGACGAGATTTCTTTAAGGGGGAAGGTTTGTAACAGCCTGGTTTTTGGCCCTTTTCTTTTTCTTTTGATTTATTTGGTTTTTGCTCCGTTTTTCTTTTTGGAGTGGTTTTGTGGCCTTGTCACCTGGGAAATCATCTTCATTTCCTTTCCCAAGTGACTCATGATTCTCAAAACCTTGCCAAGATCATGTCACTCCACTGCTTGACCAAACCCTAATTTCTTTTTCTAGGGAAAATTCCTTTTTCTATTAAAGGAATAACCCTGTCTGCCCTAGGTTGGGAAGCAACCTATATTTCTGCCCATCCAAAAATCACCAAATAATTCTTATAAATTGTTTGGGTCATATCTTCCTCAAATATGGCAAAATATTTCATTGGCCATATTTCTCATCATGCTCAATAAATTCATTTCCTATTCTGTCCTAAATGGCACATTGTGAAGCAAGTGCTATTTATCTTTGCCCATTTGACCCCAAACTTTTTGGAAATCTTTCCCTGTCCAAATATTTGACCTGTGCCAAAATTCAACTTTATTTGCCTAGCCAAACTTCCTCAATGATTTTTCAAAGTTCCTGTCTGAGGGAAGCCTTTGTGAAGGAAGTGCTAGCTAGGGTTATCCAAATGAGTTGAAATTTTGCAAACTCCTTAATGTGCTCATATCTTTACACTCCTCCAAATTTAAGCCCCATCCAATCATCTATGTGAGCACAGGGCTAAATCTTTGATTCTGGGAATATTTTCAGATTATGAAGCAAGTACATTTTATATTGCTTCATTTTTCCTGAAAATTTTCCGGAGCATTCTCATGACCAAAAAACCTCTCTCCACCAAATTTGGGACCGATTAATCAAGCCAATACTCCTCTAGAATTAGTGCAAGATTCTGGTCAGTGAAGATAGTTGTGAAGGAAATACCATTTTGGTGAATCCAATTGGTATGAAATTTTTACAGCTTCTTACTATGACCAAATAACTATGCCTTGCCAAATTTGAGCTCAAGTTGATGCCCCATGTGAGTGCATCATCCAAATCTCATTTCTGGACCAAAAATGCAGTGGCGAAGCAACTATATTCATTACCGGTCCAAATCTTCTCAAAGTTACCAGGATGAAAGTCTTTCTTACCCTAAACCACGCAGACAACTCCATTGCTCCCAATCTCCTCCCTATTGATCAGCAATACACGACCAAGTTTACTGCAGTAAACTTCAGAGGTAGATTACCATTTAACCAAAACGATTTTCACTGAACTACCACCTCAGTTGTTACCTCCCCAGGAAGGACAAACCCCCAGACATCGTTTGGCCGGCCGTGTGGCACTATGTGCACCAGTGCACACGGTGATCACGAGCTCTGGCATGCCATGGACGCGAGCTGGATGGTTTCTTGCTCGGGCCCCTCTCCCTCTTGTCGTCTTCGCGCTCTTGAGCATGTCTCACCGTTTTACCACGTCGTCGCCGTCCTCCTGGAGCCATCTTCCCCTCCGTAAGCTCCTCCGTCAGCGCTCGTCGCCACGTGATGAGGACATCAATACCATTGTTACACCCACAGCCCCTACTGTTAGATATACTGGACCAATTACTAGAGCTCGCGCACGCCAATTAAATTACCAGGTACTTTCGTTTCTTGGTAATGATTCTAATGTTCATGAGATTATGATGCTGCCTAAATTGGACACATTTGTTTTGCTTACAAATGAAGGGCCTAGCTTGGAGAAGGATGAACATTGGAGCAAGAACACACATGGAGTTGATGGCATGCGCAAGGGGATCAAGAACGGAGTTACAAGTGATGATCTCAGGACTTTAAAGCCGCCATAAGGAGTGCATGAAGCCTTGGACGAAATATACAAGATGCCACTTCATAATATTCGTCCATAGGCTATTCTAGGTGCTGCGTCACCTTATTAATGGACCAGGCCCATGTAATTTCGAAATACTTAAGTATAGGCTATTTTTAGAGTCCGTATGTGTGGGGAAACAAGAGTTAGGGTTGGTTTCGGACCCCACCCTCAAGGGCCACGAAATTCCCCCCTCTTCCTCCATATATACAGCCCTTAGGGCGTCGTTTAGACTTTGGGTTTTGTTTAGATTAAAAGTTCGCCATAGCTGCAACTTCGCGTACTTCGTTTGTGTCCAACGACCAGACCAAGACGTCACAGAACCCCATCTTGATCAATAAAGCTTTCATCTCATATTCACAATATCCAGATTGCAATCTCAGTTTCTTGCTTGTTCTTCGTTTGCTCGCAGGAAATAGACCCTCGTGGTCAGGTTGATCGTGCTCCGGCGTGGTCAATAACCCTCGGAAGTTGGTTTAGCGATTGCTAAGGCGCGACGTCTCGCACGTTCGTAGTCGGATCGTCAAGGTCGACTCCCACAGAAAATGATAGCCACCATCTCATCGAAACATCGGGACACCTTAGCCTCTATCAAGGGGTATCAGATTTCCAGGTTGCTCGGCGAGATTTTATAGTTTTTCATAGATTAGATCGAGTCTGTTCTTCATACCTACAGTCCACGAAAAAGCCAGAAAAAAAATTAGGGTTAGTTCATCTTATCCGAACCAATCTGAGCCTTTGCATAATCTTTTTAGGGTTTTTGCTTTGTTGAATTTGCGGTTGCATCGTCGTGTCAAGTTGCTGGTCTTAGAGTCTAGTCTTTTAGAGTTTCGAGTTCTGGTCATAAGTTGTCACGCCGCCGCCGCACCATCATCATCGCCCATCTACCACTTTTGCTTATCCGCCACCGCTCTGAATCCATATTCATATACCACCACCAATCCGTATCCATATACCACCACCAATCTGTATCCATATACCACCACCGCTACCATATACCACGACCGCTGCCATATACCACAACCATATATCCACCACCAATCCGAGTTCTTCTCATATTAGGTTTGTTCTTGAGATCAATCTAAATTCCGTTTCGTGTTTCCTTGCCTGCGTAGGTCTAGGAAAAAAAAGAGTCTGGAGACCCCCGGGCAGTTTTTAGGCCAAAATTTTCACGGGCAAAATTTTTTTCCCTATCCTATTTTTAGGCTTTTCTGAGTCTTTTGAGCCACGTGCCATCATAGTGATTTTTTGTCGCACTTTTTCGTCGTCGCTGCCCTGATTTTCAAAAAAAAAGTGAAAAAAAATTTCGTGCCCATCCTATCAGTTTGACGAGGGAGGAGTTTTGAGACACTCGCCATTATAGTGATTTTTCGCAAAAAAAAGAGGAGCGCAAAAAAAACAAAAAGAGCGGAAAAAAAGAGTTCCAGAGTGTGCTTTTCCCTTATTTACGTGCAGCGCCGTGATTTTGTTAGTGTTCTAGGCTCGCGTCTCTAGCACGGTCTAGCCTAGGACCAGCACAGTACCGTCGTTGAGCGTTTATTCAACTTTGCATCTCTGAATTGATTATTGCTGACCCTTTTTGCTACCATACTATAAGCCTTCCCAGCTCCACATACCTCTACGTCGTGCGTTTGACTCTCCCTGGCAATCGCTCTATCCAAGCTTTTGAGAGTTTTGACTACAACGGTTGCCGATCACCGCCTGCTGCTGGGTAAGAACTGGTAAGAATTTGAGATTTGCTTGACGGATTTGTGACACCCGCCACCACCACCTCTTGTTAGTATTCTGTAGGATCATATTCTTGTGTGTTTTCTATTGTTGCTAACCATGGCAGGATCACAAGCCGACGAGATTGACTGGGAGAACATGACGAATCAGGAGTTGCATGATAAATTTCAGCAAATGATGAATGGACAGGTGCAGGATGTGCTAAACAGATTTGAAGAGGCCATGGAGAAGATTGATGACATGGAGAAGACGTTCGAAACAAAGCTCGATAACAGGTTTAATGAATTGCTCGCGCGTCTTCCACCACCACCACCGGCTGCACCTAACGCACCTCTACAACAACAACAACGACGACTACCTACACATCGTGAAACAGCCCTCCGCCGAGCGAGCCGTCTCCCTCTTGCACCTGGCCAAACTGTTGGTGCTGCTGTTGCTACTTCTGTGGCTCCTGCTGCTGATGCGGAGGAGGATGATTTTGCTGGCGATTACGAGGATGAGGTTGATCAAAATCAGAACTACGTGCCACCACCAGCACAGCAACCATCAGGTCGTCCACATGCAAATAATGGCAATGGTAGGGCTCACCCTCAGGTACGAGATCATGACCATCTCCCTAAACTAAAATTGAATATTCCACCATTTGAGGGTAGATATGTTCCTGATATATATCTTACTTGGGAGTTAGAAACTGAACAACGCTTTACATGTTTACAATATCCCGAGGAGAGACGTGTTCCTGCTGCTGTTTGTGCATTCACTAGTTTTGCATGTGTTTGGTGGTCTGAGCATTGTAGATTATATCCCATTCCTGCTACTTGGGCTGCTTTGAAAACTGCTATGCGTACTCGTTGGGTTCCACCATATTATCAACGTGAATTACTTCAAAAATTGCAGCGCTTAAGACAGGGAAAAAATTCTGTAGAAGAATATTATCATGAATTACAAACTGGCATGATTAGATGTGGTATTGTTGAGGAGAATGAAGCTATGCTTGCACGTTTTATGGGTGGATTAAATAAAGAGATTCAGACGATTCTAGAGTATAAGGAGTATACTAATATCACTCGTTTATTCCATCTTGCTTGTAAAGCTGAACGTGAAGTGCAGGATCGACAGGCATTGGCGCGGACTAACTTTTCTGCAGGTCGACCTTCTTCATGGACACCACGTGCATCATCTACTTCCACACGTTCTGCTACACCGGCGCCTCCGTCGGCTGCCACCTCCAACCGTGATACAATAAAGCAGGCACAATCACCACTATCTGCCAAGAGCACACCTTCTGGGCCTGCAAAGAGCTCTTCTTCATCCATGGCATCAACAGGGCAAACACATGATATTATTTGTCGACGTTGCAAGGGTGGAGGTCATTATGCGAGAGAATGCCCATCTAAGCGTGTGATGATTGTTACTGAGGATGGTGGGTATGAGTCCGCTAGTGACTATAATGAGGAGACTTTGGCTCTTATTACACGTGACGAACACGGTGGAGACGATTCTGATCATGAGACGCAATACATGGCTCCTGAAGATGCTGACAGGTATGACTGTTTAGTTGCTCAACGTGTTTTGAGTGTGCAGGTTACACAAGCTGAGCAAAATCAGAGGCATAATTTGTTCCATACAAAGGGAGTTGTGAAGGAACGTTCTGTTCGCGTGATCATAGATGGAGGGAGTTGCAACAACTTGGCTGGCATCACGATGGTGGAGAAGCTATCTCTCACCACAAGACCACATCCACATCCTTACTACATCCAATGGTTCAACAACAGCGGCAAGGTTAAGGTAACACGTACTGTTCGTGTGCATTTTAGTATCTCTACATATGCTGATTATGTTGATTGTGATGTGGTACCGATGCAAGCATGTTCCTTATTACTTGGTAGACCATGGCAATTTGATAAAAATTCTATTCACCATGGTAGAAACAATCAGTATACTCTTGTTCATAAGGATAAAAATATTACTTTGCTTCCTATGACTCCTGATTCCATTTTGAAAGATGATATTAATAGAGCTAATAAAGCAAAACAGGAGAAAACTAAGAGTGAAAATCAGATTGTGGCAAAAGAATTTGAGCAACAAATGCAGCCTAATAATCATAAACAATCTAGTGTTGCTTCTGAAATTAAGTTGAAAAGTGCATGTTTACTTGCCACCAAATCTGATATTGACGATCTAGATTTTAGCAAATCTGTTTGCTATGCTTTTGTGTGCAAAGAGGCATTATTTTCATTCGAGGACGTGCCTTCCTCTTTGCCTCCTGCTGTCACTAACATTTTGCAGGAGTTCGCCGACGTCTTTCCACAAGACGTGCCACCGGGATTACCACCTATTCGCGGGATTGAGCATCAAATTGACTTAATTCCCGGTGCATCATTACCCAACCGTGCACCATACCGTACCAATCCAGAGGAGACGAAGGAGATTATGCGTCAAGTACAAGAACTGCTCGACAAAGGTTATATACGCGAATCCCTTAGTCCTTGTGCTGTTCCTATCATTTTAGTGCCGAAAAAGGATGGTATGTCGCGTATGTGCGTTGATTGTAGAGGCATTAATAATATTACTATTCGTTATCGTCATCCTATTCCTAGGCTAGATGATATGCTTGATGAATTGAGTGGCTCTACAATATTCTCCAAAGTTGATTTGCGTAGTGGTTACCATCAAATTCGTATGAAATTGGGAGATGAATGGAAAACAGCATTTAAAACTAAGTTTGGATTATATGAGTGGTTAGTCATGCCTTTTGGGTTAACTAATGCACCTAGTACTTTCATGAGGTTAATGAACGAAGTTTTACGTGCTTTCATTGGACGATTTGTGGTAGTTTACTTTGATGACATATTGATTTATAGCAAATCTTTGGAGGAACATTTGGAACATTTACGTGCTGTTTTTATTGCTCTACGTGATGCACGTTTGTTTGGTAACCTTGGAAAGTGCACCTTTTGCACCGACCGAGTATCTTTTCTTGGCTATGTTGTTACTCCACAGGGAATTGAAGTTGATAAAGCCAAGATTGAAGCTATTGAGAGTTGGCCGCAGCCCAAAACGGTCACACAAGTGAGGAGTTCCCTTGGCCTCGCTGGTTTCTATAGGCGTTTTGTGAGAGATTTCAGCACCATTGCTGCACCTCTCAACGAGCTTACAAAGAAGGATGTACCTTTTGTTTGGGGTACCGCACAGGAAGAAGCCTTCACGGTATTGAAAGATAAGTTGACACATGCTCCTTTACTCCAACTTCCTAATTTCAATAAGACTTTTGAGCTTGAATGTGATGCTAGTGGAATTGGATTAGGAGGTGTGTTATTACAAGATGGAAAACCTGTTGCATACTTTTCTGAAAAATTGAGTGGGCCTAGTCTGAACTATTCTACTTATGATAAAGAATTATATGCTCTTGTTCGGACCTTAGAAACATGGCAACATTATTTATGGCCCAAGGAATTTGTTATACATTCTGATCATGAATCTTTGAAACACATTAAAAGTCAAGCAAAACTGAACCGTCGACATGCTAAATGGGTTGAATTCATTGAGACTTTCCCTTATGTGATTAAACACAAGAAGGGTAAAGAAAATGTTATTGCTGATGCCTTGTCTCGTCGTTATACTATGCTTTCACAACTTGACTTTAAAATATTTGGTTTGGAGACCATCAAAGATCAATATGTTAATGATGCTGAATTTAAAGATGTATTGCAGAATTGTAAGGAAGGGAGAACTTGGAACAAGTTCGTTCTTAACGATGGATTTGTGTTTCGTGCTAACAAGCTATGCATTCCAGCTAGCTCCGTTCGTCTTTTGTTGTTGCAGGAGGCGCATGGAGGAGGATTAATGGGACACTTTGGCATCAAGAAGACGGAGGATATACTTGCTACACATTTCTTTTGGCCAAAGATGAGACGGGATGTTGAGCGTTTTGTTGCTCGCTGCACTACATGTCAAAGAGCTAAGTCACGACTCAATCCTCATGGTTTATATATGCCTTTGCCTGTACCTAGTGTTCCTTGGGAGGATATATCTATGGACTTTGTTTTAGGTTTACCTAGAACAAAGAAGGGGAGGGATAGCATATTTGTTGTCTTTGATAGGTTCTCGAAAATGGCACACTTTATACCATGTCATAAAAGCGATGATGCTGTTAATGTTGCTGATTTGTTCTTTCGTGAAATTATTCGCTTACATGGTGTGCCAAATACTATTGTTTCAGATCGTGATACTAAATTTCTTAGCCACTTTTGGAGATGTTTATGGGCTAAGTTGGGGACTAAGCTGCTTTTTAGTACTACTTGTCACCCCCAAACTGATGGACAAACTGAAGTAGTCAATAGAACATTGTCTACTATGCTTAGGGCTGTTTTGAAGAATAACAAGAAAATGTGGGAAGAATGCTTGCCTCATATTGAATTTGCTTATAATCGTTCATTGCATTCTACTACTAAGATGTGCCCTTTTGAAATTGTGTATGGTTTCCTCCCTCGTGCACCTATTGATTTGTTGCCTCTTCCATCGTCAGAGAAGGTTAATTTTGATGCTAAAGAACGTTCTGAATTGATTTTAAAAATGCATGAGTTAACTAAGGAAAACATTGAGCGTATGAATGCTAAATATAAACTTGCTGGAGATAAGGGTAGAAAACATGTTGTGTTTGCGCCTGGAGATCTTGTTTGGTTACATTTGCGTAAAGATAGATTTCCTAATCTGCGCAAATCAAAGCTAATGCCACGTGCTGATGGTCCTTTTAAGGTGTTAGAGAAAATAAATGATAATGCATATAAACTTGAGCTACCTGTAGATTTTGGGGTTAGTCCCACTTTTAACATTGCAGATTTGAAGCCTTATTTGGGTGAGGAAGATGCGCTTCCGTCGAGGACGACTTCATTTCAAGAAGGGGAGGATGATGAGGAAATCAATACCATTGTTACACCCACAGCCCCTACTGTTACATATACTGGACCAATTACTAGAGCTCGCGCACGCCAATTAAATTACCAGGTACTTTCGTTTCTTGGTAATGATTCTAATGTTCATGAGATTATGATGCTGTCTAAATTGGATACATTTGTTTTGCTTTCAAATGAAGGGCCTAGCTTGGAGAAGGATGAACATTGGAGCAAGAACACGCATGGAGTTGATGGCATGCGCAAGGGGATCAAGAACGGAGTTACAAGCGATGATTTCAGGACTTTGAAGCCGCCATAAGGAGTGCATGAAGCCATGGACGAAATATACAAGATGCCACTTCATAATATTCGTCCATAGGCTATTCTAGGTGCTGCGTCACCTTATTAATGGGCCAGGCCCATGTAATTTCGAAATACTTAAGTATAGGCTATTTTTAGAGTCCGTATGTGTGGGGAAACAAGAGTTAGGGTTGGTTTCGGACCCCACCCTCAAGGGCCACGAAATTCCCCTCTCTTCCTCCATATATACAGCCCGTAGGGCGTCGTTTAGACTTTGGGGGTTTTGTTTAGATTAAAAGTTCGCCATAGCTGCAACTTCTCGTACTTCGTTTGTGTCCAACGACCAGACCAAGACGTCACAGAACCCCACCTTGATCAATAAAGCTTTCATCTTATATTCGCAATATCCAGATTGCAATCTCAGTTTCTTGCTTGTTCTTCGTTTGCTCGCAGGAAACAGGCCCTTGTGGTCAGGTTGATCGTGCTCCGGCGTGGTCAATAACCCCTCGGAAGTTGGTTTAGCGATTGCTAAGGCGCGACGTCTCGCACGTTCGTAGTCGGATCGTCAAGGTCGACTCCCACAGAAAACGATAGCCACCATCTCATCGAAACATCGGGACACCTTTGCGTCTATCACTTTGGCTCTGCTTCGATCTGGTTTACGTTTTCTCAGTTGGAAAGCGTATTATGCCAAAGGCGCGTTCTATTTTTCCAGCCAAGGGCCTGTTTGTGATGATTTTATTACAGATGGGTCCCTGGCAGAAAAACCTTCATATCTTTTTGATCCCAACTCCAAATGAGGTGATTCCAAAGCCCACTTCTTCGTTTCGTCAAGCCCGTCCTGTTGGTATTATTTTCACCATGGGTTAACATTCTGAAAATGACCATTTTGCCCTTGTGCTTAATCAGCCCCCTCCGAGAGAGAATGTTTTCCGGCGATTCTTTCTGCGAGCTTCTCGCATTTCTTCCTGGTGATTTCTTCTACCCCAGGCAAGCCACAACCACCATTGCATGATAGCCATGCAGTAGCATTGGTTCTCAACTTGAATCTTTAATAACTGTATGTTTGTTTTGCTACTGCTGTCGTTATTTCGGCTATGCTTGTGGATCGGTGATTACCGTCATGCTATGTGTCTTGCACTCTGTTATCATGTTCTACCTGCTAGTATTACTTTCATATTGGTCATGCTTGATAGTAGTACATGTTGGGTTGGTCATGTTCTTCGGTGCATGACTAATGTCGGTTACCGACTACCGTTAATATGCATTGTTCCTTTGTTGTTAGTTGGTTAAGTGTTTACTCGGTAATGTTATTGATGAGTTCTTGCATGGTATTTATGGTTGATGCTAGTGGCCATGTTATGTTATGAGTACTGTTGTACTTGTAATATTCATGCTCGTCATTATGCTATGCTCAGTTGGAGATGATTCATTGTTGATATGGTGGATAGTTATGTTGCATCCCGTGCTTATGTTGATATCATGCTCATGCATCGTAACTGCATCATGTTATTTTATCATGGCTCAGAATTCAAGCTCAAAAGTCTTATTAAAATCAGGAAGTTGGAGTAAAGGAGCATGTGTTAACTTATCTTTCAATACCGTGAAGGCTTCTTCCTGTGCGGTACCCCAAACAAAAGGCACATCCTTCTTTGTAAGCTCGTTGAGAGATGCAGCAATGGTGCTGAAATCTCTCACAAAACGCCTATAGAATCCAGCGAGGCCAAGGAAACTCCTCACTTGTGTGACCGTTTTGGGTTGCGGCCAACTCTCAATAGCTTCAATCTTGACTTTATCAACTTCAATTCCCTGTGGAGTAACAACATTACCATATACCACCACCCCACCATATACATCGTCGCTGCCATATACAACAACCAATCCGAGTCCACATATACCATCACCATATACCACCACCAATCCGAGTCCAGATATACCATCGCCATATACAACCACCAGTCCGAGTTCCACCAGATTCATCTCCGCCACCAGTCCGAGTCTTGTATTTGTTGCTTTGTTTTCGAGTTCCAGATCACGCGATACTTCGAGTCATGACCAAGTCGGACTCCCCAACTTCCGTGCTATCCGCAGTAGAAAAATAGTTCCAAACTCAAAAAAAACTAAGTCTGGAAAATTTTGGCTAGGCAGTTTTTAGACCATTTGTAGACTTTTTCGAAAAAAAATTGTTGCGGAGGAAAAAGAAGTGCAAAAAAGTGAAAAAGGGGGAAAATTCAGAGAGTGCCCCTCCCTTGTTTACGTGCCGCGACGTGATTTTGTTCGTGTTCTAGGCTCGCGTCTCTAGTACGGTCTCGCCTAGGACCAGCACAGTACCGTCGTTGAGTGTTTATTCAACTTTGCATCTCTGAATTGATTATTGCTGACATTTTTGCTACCATATCATAAGCCTTCCCAGCTCCACATACATCTACATCGTGCGTTTGACACCACCTGGCAATCGCTCTATCCAATCTTTGAGAGTTTTGACTACGACGGTTACCGATCACCACCTGCTGCTGGGTAAGAACTGGTAAGAATTTGAGATCTACTTGCTGGATTTGTGATACACCACCACCACCACCACTTCCTAGTAGTCTGTATGATCATATTCTTGTGTGTTTCTATTGCTGCTAACCATGGCAGGATCACAAGCCGATGAGACAGATTGGGAGAACATGACGAACAAAGAGCTACATGATAAATTTCAGCAAATGATGAGTGGACAGGTGCAAGATGTGCTAAACAGATTTGAAGAGGCCATGGAGAAGATAGATGGCATGGAGAAGACATTCGAAACAAAGCTTGATAACAAGTTTAATGAGTTGCTTGCGCGTCTTCCACCACCACCATCGGCTGCACCTAACGCACCTCTACAACAACAACAACAACAACAACAACAACAACAACAACAACATCGCCTTCCAAATCAAGTGGGATGGGCACTGCGCATTCCCCTTGAGCCTGGTCAAAATTCTGGTGCCGATGTTGATGCTTCTGTAACTCCTGCTGCTACTGCAGAGGTGGAGGACCATTACGGGGATGAGGTTGATCAAAATCAGAACTACGTGCAACCACCAGCACCACCGCCACCAGGTCGTCCTCATGCATATCATCGCAATGGTAGGGCTGCACAACCACCTCAGGTACGTGATCATGACCATCTCCCTAAATTGAAATTGAACATTCCACCATTTGAGGGTAGATATGTTCCTGATATATATCTTACTTGGGAGTTAGAAACTGAACAATGATTTACATGTTTAAAATATCCTGAGGAGAGGCGTGTTCCTGCTGCTGTTTGTGCTTTCACTAGATTTGCATGTGTTTGGTGGTCTGAACATTGTAGATTATATCCTATTCCAGCTACTTGGGTTGCTTTGAAAACCGCTATGCGTACTCGTTGGGTTCCACCATATTATCAACGTGAATTACTTCAAAAATTGCAGCGTTTAAGACAAGGAAAATGTTCTGTAGAAGAATATTATCAGGAATTACAAACTGGCATGATTAGATGTGGTATTGTTAAGGAGAATGAAGCTATGCTTGCACGTTTTATGGGTGGATTAAATAGAGAGATTCCGACCATTCTAGAGTATAAGGAGTATACTAATATCACTCATTTATTCCATCTTGCTTGTAAAGCTGAACGTGAAGTGCAGGATCAACAGGCATTGGCGCGAACTAACTTTTCTGTAGGTCGATCTTCATCATGGACACCACGTGCATCCTCTATTTCCACTGCACCAGCACCTCCATCAGGTGCCACCTCCAGTCGTGATACAAGAAAGCAAGCACAACCACCACTATCTGCCAAAAGCACACCTGCTGGGCCTGCACAGAGTTCTTCTTCTTCCATGGCATCAACAGGGCGCACAAGTGATATTATTTGTCATCGTTGTAAGGGAAGAGGACATCTTGCGAGAGAATGCAAATCTCAGCGTGTGATGATTGTTACTGAGGGTGGTGGCCTGGTGGGTATGAGTCCGCTAGTGACTATGATGAGGAGACTTTGGCTCTTATTTGATAGAGGCAAAGGTGTCCCGATGTTTCGATGAGATGGTGGCTATCGTTTTCTGTGGGAGTCGACCTTGACGATCCGACTACGAACGTGCGAGACGTCGCGCCTTAGCAATCGCTAAACCAACTTCCGAGGGGTTATTGACCACGCCGGAGCACGATCAACCTGACCACGAGGGCCTGTTTCCTGCGAGCAAACGAAGAACAAGCAAGAAACTGAGATTGCAATCTGGATATTGCGAATATAAGATGAAAGCTTTATTGATCAAGGTGGGGTTCTGAGACGTCTTGGTCTGGTCGTTGGACACAAACGAAGTACGCGAAGTTGCAGCTATGGCGAACTTTTAATCTAAACAAAACCCAAAATCTAAACGACGCCCTAAGGGCTGTATATATGGAGGAAGAGAGGGGAATTTCGTGGCCCTTGAGGGTGGGGTCCGAATCCAACCCTAACTCTTGTTTTCCCACACATACGGACTCTAAAAATAGCCTATACTTAAGTATTTCGAAATTACATGGGCCTGGCCCATTAATAAGGTGACGCAGCACCTAGAATAGCCTATGGACGAATATTATGAAGTGGCATCTTGTATATTTCGTCCATGGCTTCATGCACTCCTTATGGCGGCTTCAAAGTCCTGAAATCATCAGTTGTAATTCCGTTCTTGATCCCCTTGCGCATGCCATCAACTTCATGCGTGTTCTTGCTCCAATGTTCATCCTTCTCCAAGCTAGGCCCTTCATTTGAAAGCAAAACAAATGTATCCAATTTAGGCAGCATCATAATCTCATGAACATTAGAATCATTACCAAGAAACGAAAGTACCTGGTAATTTAATTGGCGTGCGCGAGCTCTAGTAATTGGTCCAGTATATGTAACAGTAGGGGCTGTGGGTGTAACAATGGTATTGATGTCCTCATCATCCTCCCCTTCTTGAAATGAAGTCGTCCTCGACGGAAGCTCATCTTCCTCACCCAAATAAGGCTTCAAATCTGCAATATTAAAAGTGGGACTAACCCCAAAATCTGCAGGTAGCTCAAGTTTATATGCATTATCATTTATTTTCTCTAAAACCTTAAAAGGACCATCAGCACGTGGCATTAGCTTTGATTTGCGCAGATTAGGAAATCTATCTTTACGCAAATGTAACCAAACAAGATCTCCAGGTGCAAACACAACATGTTTTCTACCCTTATCTCCAGCAAGTTTATATTTAGCATTCATACGCTCAATGTTTTCCTTAGTTAACTCATGCATTTTTAAAATCAATTCAGAACGTTCTTTAGCATCAAAATTAACCTTCTCCGAAGATGGAAGAGGCAACAAATCAATAGGTGCACGAGGTAGGAAACCATACACAATTTCAAAAGGGCACATCTTAGTAGTAGAATGCAATGAACGATTATAAGCAAATTCAATATGAGGCAAGCATTCTTCCCACATTTTCTTGTTATTCTTCAAAACAGCCCTAAGCATAGTAGACAATGTTCTATTGACTACTTCAGTTTGTCCATCAGTTTGGGGGTGACAAGTAGTACTAAAAAGCAGCTTAGTCCCCAACTTAGCCCATAAACATCTCCAAAAGTGGCTAAGAAATTTAGTATCACGATCTGAAACAATAGTATTTGGCACACCATGTAAGCGAATAATTTCACGAAAGAACAAATCAGCAACATTAACAGCATCATCGCTTTTATGACATGGTATAAAGTGTGCCATTTTCGAGAACCTATCCACAACAACAAATATGCTATCCCTCCCCTTCTTTGTTCTAGGTAAACCTAAAACAAAGTCCATAGATATATCCTCCCAAGGAACACTAGGTACAGGCAAAGGCATATATAAACCATGAGGATTGAGTCGTGACTTAGCTCTTTGACATGTAGTGCAGCGAGCAACAAAACGCTCAACATCCCGTCTCATCTTTGGCCAAAAGAAATGTGTAGCAAGTATATCCTCCGTCTTCTTGACGCCAAAGTGTCCCATTAATCCTCCTCCATGCGCCTCCTGCAATAACAAAAGACGAACGGAGCTAGCTGGAATGCATAGCTTGTTAGCACGAAACACAAATCCATCGTTAAGAACGAACTTGTTCCAAGTTCTCCCTGCCTTACAATTCTGCAATACATCTTTAAATTCAGCATCATGAACATATTGATCTTTGATGGTCTCCAAACCAAATATTTTAAAGTCAAGTTGTGAAAGCATAGTATAACGACGAGACAAGGCATCAGCAATAACATTTTCTTTACCCTTCTTGTGTTTAATCACATAAGGGAAAGTCTCAATGAATTCAACCCATTTAGCATGTCGACGGTTCAGTTTTGCTTGACTTTTAATGTGTTTCAAAGATTCATGATCAGAATGTATAACAAATTCCTTGGGCCATAAATAATGTTGCCATGTTTCTAAGGTCCGAACAAGAGCATATAATTCTTTATCATAAGTAGAATAGTTCAGACTAGGCCCACTCAATTTTTCAGAAAAGTATGCAACAGGTTTTCCATCTTGTAATAACACACCTCCTAATCCAATTCCACTAGCATCACATTCAAGCTCAAAAGTCTTATTGAAATTAGGAAGTTGGAGTAAAGGAGCATGTGTCAACTTATCTTTCAATACCGTGAAGGCTTCTTCCTGTGCGGTACCCCAAACAAAAGGTACATCCTTCTTTGTAAGCTCGTTGAGAGGTGCAGCAATGGTGCTGAAATCTCTCACAAAACGCCTATAAAAACCAGCGAGGCCAAGGAAACTCCTCACTTGTGTGACCGTTTTGGGCTGCGGCCAACTCTCAATAGCTTCAATCTTGGCTTTATCAACTTCAATTCCCTGTGGAGTAACAACATAGCCAAGAAAAGATACTCGGTCGGTGCAAAAGGTGCACTTTCCAAGGTTACCAAACAAACGTGCATCACGTAGAGCAATAAAAACAGCACGTAAATGTTCCAAATGTTCCTCCAAAGATTTGCTATAAATCAATATGTCATCAAAGTAAACTACCACAAATCGTCCAATGAAAGCACGTAAAACTTCGTTCATTAACCTCATGAAAGTACTAGGTGCATTAGTTAACCCAAAAGGCATGACTAACCACTCATATAATCCAAACTTAGTTTTAAATGTTGTTTTCCATTCATCTCCCAATTTCATACGAATTTGATGGTAACCACTACGCAAATCAACTTTGGAGAATATTGTAGAGCCACTCAATTCATCAAGCATATCATCTAGCCTAGGAATAGGATGACGATAACGAATAGTAATATTATTAATGCCTCTACAATCAACGCACATACGCGACGTACCATCCTTTTTCGGCACTAAAATGATAGGAACAACACAAGGACTAAGGGATTCGCGTATATAACCTTTGTCGAGCAGTTCTTGTACTTGACGCATAATCTCCTTCGTCTCCTCTGGATTGGTACGGTATGGTGCCCGGTTGGGTAATGATGCACCGGGAATTAAGTCAATTTGATGCTCAATCCCGCGAATAGGTGGTAATCCCGATGGCACGTCTTGTGGAAAGACGTCGGCGAACTCCTGCAAAATGTTAGTGACAGCAGGAGGCAAAGAGGAAGGCACGTCCTCGTATGAAAATAATGCCTCTTTGCACACAAAAGCATAGCAAACAGATTTGCTAAAATCTAGATCATCAATATCAGATTTGGTGGCAAGTAAACATGCACTTTTCAATTTAATTTCAGAAGCAACACTAGATTGTTTATTATTATTAGGCTGCATTTGTTGCTCAAATTCTTTTGCCACAATCTGATTTTCACTCTTAGTTTTCTCCTGTTTTGCTTTATTAGCTCTATTAATATCATCTTTCAAAATGGAATCAGGAGTCATAGGAAGCAAAGTAATATTTTTATCCTTATGAACAAGAGTATACTGATTGTTTCTACCATGGTGAATAGAATTTTTATCAAATTGCCATGGTCTACCAAGTAATAAGGAACATGCTTGCATCGGTACCACATCACAATCAACATAATCAACATATGTAGAGATACTAAAATGCACACGAACAGTACGTGTTACCTTAACCTTGCCGTTGTTGTTGAACCATTGGATGTAGTAAGGATGTGGATGTGGTCTTGTGGTGAGAGATAGCTTCTCCACCATCTCGATGCTAGCCAAGTTGTTGCAACTCCCTCCATCTATGATCACGCGAACAGAACGTTCCTTCACAACTCCCTTTGTATGGAACAAATTATGCCTCTGATTTTGCTCAGCTTGTGTAACCTGCACACTCAAAACACGTTGAGCAACTAAACATTCATACCTGTCAGCATCTTCAGGAGCCATGTATTGTGTCTCATGATCAGAATCGTCTCCACCGTGTTCGTCACGTGTAATAAGAGCCAATGTCTCCTCATCATAGTCACTAGCGGACTCATACCCACCATCCTCAGTAACAATCATCACACGCTTAGATGGGCAGTCTCTTGCATAATGACCTCCACCCTTGCAACGTCGACAAATAATATCATGTGTTTGCCCTGTTGATGCCATGGATGAAGAAGAGCTCTTTGCAGGCCCAGAAGGTGGGCTCTTGGCAGATAGTGGTGATTGTGCCTGCTTTATTGTATCACGGTTGGAGGTGGTAGCCGACGAAGGCGCCGGTGAAGCAGAACGTGTGGAAGTAGATGATGCACGTGGTGTCCATGAAGAAGGTCGACCTGCAGAAAAGTTAGTCCGCGCCAATGCCTGTCGATCCTGAATCTCTTTATTTAATCCACCCATAAAACGTGCAAGCATACCTTCATTCTCCTCAACAATACCACATCTAATCATGCCAGTTTGTAATTCCTGATAATATTCTTCTACAGAATTTTTTCCCTGTCTTAAGCGCTGCAATTTTTGAAGTAATTCACGTTGATAATATGGTGGAACCCAACGAGTACGCATAGCGGTTTTCAAAGCAGCCCAAGTAGCAGGAATGGGATATAATCTACAATGCTCAGACCACCAAACACATGCAAAACTAGTGAATGCACAAACAGCAGCAGGAACACGTCTCTCCTCGGGATATTGTAAACATGTAAATCGTTGTTCAGTTTCTAACTCCCAAGTAAGATATATATCAGGAACATATCTACCCTCAAATGGTGGAATATTCAATTTTAGTTTAGGGAGATGGTCATGATCTCGTACCTGAGGGTGAGCCCTACCATTGCCATTATTTGCATGTGGACGACCTGATGGTTGCTGTGCTGGTGGTGGCACGTAGTTCTGATTTTGATCAACCTCATCCTCGTAATCGCCAGCAAAATCATCCTCCTCCGCATCAGCAGCAGGAGCCACAGAAGTAGCAACAGCAGCACCAACAGTTTGGCCAGGTGCAAGAGGGAGACGGCTCGCTCGGCGGAGGGCTGTTTCACGATGTGTAGGTAGTCGTCGTTGTTGTTGTTGTAGAGGTGCGTTAGGTGCAGCCGGTGGTGGTGGTGGAAGACGCGCGAGCAATTCATTAAACCTGTCATCGAGTTTTGTTTCGAACGTCTTCTCCATGTCATCTATCTTCTCCATGGCCTCTTCAAATCTGTTTAGCACATCCTGCACCTGTCCATTCATCATTTGCTAAAATTTATCATGCAACTCCTGATTCGTCATGTTCTCCCAGTCAGTCTCGTCGGCTTGTGATCCTGCCATGGTTAGCAACAATAGAAAACACACAAGAATATGATCCTACAGAATACTAACAAGAGGTGGTGGTGGCGGGTGTCACAAATCCGTCAAGCAAATCTCAAATTCTTACCAGTTCTTACCCAGCAGCAGGCGGTGATCGGCAACCGTTGTAGTCAAAACTCTCAAAAGCTTGGATAGAGCGATTGCCAGGGAGAGTCAAACGCACGACGTAGAGGTATGTGGAGCTGGGAAGGCTTATAGTATGGTAGCAAAAAGGGTCAGCAATAATCAATTCAGAGATGCAAAGTTGAATAAACGCTCAACGACGGTACTGTGCTGGTCCTAGGCTAGACCGTGCTAGAGACGCGAGCCTAGAACACTAACAAAATCACGGCGCTGCACGTAAATAAGGGAAAAGCACACTCTGGAACTTTTTTTTTTCGCTTTTTTTTGCGCTCCTCTTTTTTTTTGCGCTCCTCTTTTTTTTTTGCGAAAAATCACTATAATGGCGAGTGTCTCAAAACTCTTCCCTCGTCAAACTGATAGGATGGGCACGAAAAAAAAATTTCCACTTTTTTTTTCGGAAATCAGGGCAGCGACGACGAAAAAGTGCGACAAAAAATCACTATGATGGCACGTGACTCAAAAGACTCAGAAAAGCCTAAAAATAGGATAGGGAAAAAATATTTTTGCCCGTGAAAATTTTGGCCTAAAAACTGCCCGGGGGTCTCCAGACTCTCTTTTTTTTGTCCGAGACCTACGCAGGCACGGAAACACGAATCGGAATTGAGATTGATCTCAAGAACAAACCTAATATGAGAAGAACTCGGATTGGTGGTGGATATATGGTAGTGGTATATGCCAGCGGTGGTGGTATATGGTAGCGGTGTTGGTATATGGATAGAGATTGATGGTGGTATATGGATACGGATTGGTAGTGGTATATGGATAAGGATTCAGAGCGGTGGCGGATAAGCAAAAGTGATAGATGGGCGATGATGATGGTGCGGCGGCGGCGTGACAACTTATGACCAGAACTCGAAACTCTAAAAGACTAGACTCTAAGACCAGCAACTTGACACGACGATGCAACCGCAAATTCAACAAAGCAAAAACCCTAAAAAGATTATGCAAAGGCTCAGATTGGTTCGGATATGATGAACTAACCCTAATTTTTTTGTGTGGCTTTTTCGTGGACTGTAGGTATGAAGAACAGACTCGATCTAATCTACGAAAAACTGTAAAATCTCACCGAGCAACCTAGAAATCTGATACCACTTGATAGAGGCAAAGGTGTCCCGATGTTTCGATGAGATGGTGGCTATCGTTTTCTGTGGGAGTCGACCTTGACGATCCGACTACGAACGTGCGAGACGTCGCGCCTTAGCAATCGCTAAACCAACTTCCGAGGGGTTATTGACCACGCCGGAGCACGATCAACCTGACCACGAGGGCCTGTTTCCTGCGAGCAAACGAAGAACAAGCAAGAAACTGAGATTGCAATCTGGATATTGCGAATATAAGATGAAAGCTTTATTGATCAAGGTGGGGTTCTGTGACGTCTTGGTCTGGTCGTTGGACACAAACGAAGTACGCGAAGTTGCAGCTATGGCGAACTTTTAATCTAAACAAAACCCAAAATCTAAACGACGCCCTAAGGGCTGTATATATGGAGGAAGAGAGGGGAATTTCGTGGCCCTTGAGGGTGGGGTCCGAATCCAACCCTAACTCTTGTTTCCCCACACATACGGACTCTAAAAATAGCCTATACTTAAGTATTTCGAAATTACATGGGCCTGGCCCATTAATAAGGTGACGCAGCACCTAGAATAGCCTATGGACGAATATTATGAAGTGGCATCTTGTATATTTCGTCCATGGCTTCATGCACTCCTTATGGCGGCTTCAAAGTCCTGAAATCATCAGTTGTAATTCCGTTCTTGATCCCCTTGCGCATGCCATCAACTTCATGCGTGTTCTTGCTCCAATGTTCATCCTTCTCCAAGCTAGGCCCTTCATTTGAAAGCAAAACAAATGTATCCAATTTAGGCAGCATCATAATCTCATGAACATTAGAATCATTACCAAGAAACGAAAGTACCTGGTAATTTAATTGGCGTGCGCGAGCTCTAGTAATTGGTCCAGTATATGTAACAGTAGGGGCTGTGGGTGTAACAATGGTATTGATGTCCTCATCATTATTACACATGAAGAACACGGTGGATAGGATTCTGATCATGAGACGCAATACATGGCTGCTGAAGATGCTGACAGGTATGAATGTTTGGTTACTCAACGTGTTTTGAGTGTGCAGGTTATACAAGCTGAGCAAAATCAAAGGCATAATTTGTTCCATACAAAGGGAGTTGTGAACGAACGTTCTTTTCGCGTCATCATAGATGGAGGGAGCTGCAATAACTTGGCTAGCATGTAGATGGTGGAGAAGCTATCTCTCACCACAAGACCACATCCACATCCTTACTACATCCAATGGTTCAACAACAACGGCAAGGTTAAGGTAACACGTACTGTTCGTGTGCATTTTAGTATCTCTACATATGCTGATATTGTTGATTGTGATGTGGTACCTATGCAAGCATGTTCCTTATTACTTGGTAGACCATGGCAATTTGATAAAAATTCTGTACACCATGGTAGAAACAATCAGTATACTCTTGTTCATAAGGATAAAAATATTACTTTGCTTCCTATGACGCCTGATTCCATTTTGAAAGATGATATTAATAGAGCTAATAAAGCAAAACAGGAGAAAAATAAGAGTGAAAATCAGATTGTGGCAAAAGAATTTGAGCAACAAATGAAGCCTAATAATAAACCATCTAGTGTTGTTTCTGAAATTAAATTGAAAAGTGCATGTTTACTTGCCACCAAATCTAATATTGATGATCTAGATTTTAGCAAATCTGTTCGCTATGTTTTTGTGTGCAAAGAGGCATTATTTTCATTCGAGGACGTGCCTTCCTCTTTACCTCCTGCTGTCACTAACATTTTGCAGGAGTTCGCTGACGTCTTTCCACAAGACGTGCCACCAGGATTACCACCTATTAGAGGAATTGAGGATCAAATTGACTTAATTCCCGGTGCATCATTACCCAACCGTGCACCATACCGTACCAATCCAGAGGAGACGAAGGAGATTATGCGTCAAGTACAAGAACTACTCGACAAAGGTTATATACGCGAATCCCTTAGTCCTTGTGTTGTTCCCATCATTTTAGTGCCGAAAAAGGATGGTATGTCGCGTATGTGTGTTGATTGTAGAGGCATTAATAATATTACTATTCGTTATCGTCATCCTATTCCTAGGCTAGATGATATGCTTGATGAATTGAGTGGCTCTACAATATTCTCCAAAGTTGATTTGTGTAGTGGATACCATCAAATTCTTATGAAATTGGGAGATGAATGGAAAACAACATTTAAAACTAAGTTTGGATTATATGAGTGGTTAGTCATGCCTTTTGGGTTAACTAATGCACCTAGTACTTTCATGAGATTAATGAACGAAGTTTTACGTGCTTTCATTGGACGATTTGTGGTAGTTTACTTTGATGACATATTGATTTATAGCAAATCTTTGTAGGAACATTTGGAACATTTACGTGCTGTTTTTATTGCTCTACGGGATGCACGTTTGTTTGGTAACCTTGGAAAGTGCACCTTTTGCACCGACCGAGTATCTTTTCTTGGCTATGTTGTTACTCCACATGGAATTGAAGCTATTGAGAGTTGGCTGCAGCCCAAAACGGTCACACAAGTGAGGAGTTTCCTTGGCCTCGCTGGATTCTATAGGCGTTTTGTGAGAGATTTCAGCACCATTGCTGCACCTCTCAACGAGCTTACAAAGAAGGATGTGCCTTTTGTTTGGGGTACCGCACAGGAAGAATCCTTCACGGTATTGAAAGATAAGTTGACACATGCTCCTTTACTCCAACTTCCTGATTTTAATAAGACTTTTGAGCTTGAATGTGATGCTAGTGGAATTGGATTAGGAGGTGTGTTATTACAAGCTGACAAACCTGTTGCATACTTTTTTGAAAAATTGAGTGGGCCTAGTTTGAACTATTCTACTTATGATAAAGAATTATATGCTCTTGTTCGGACCTTAGAAACATGGCAACATTATTTATGGCCAAAGGAATTTGTTATACATTCTGATCATGAATCTTTGAAACACATTAAAAGTCAAGCAAAACTGAACCATAGACATGCTAAATGGGTTGAATTCATTGAGACTTTCCCTTATGTCATTAAACACAAGACGGGTAAAGAAAATGTTGTTGCTGATGCATTGTCTCATCGTTATACTATGCTTTCACCACTTGACTTTAAAATATTTGGTTTGGAGACCATCAAAGATCAATATGTGCATGATGCTGAATTTAAAGATGTATTGCAGAATTGTAGGGAAGGGGGAATTTGGAACAAGTTCATTCTTAACGATGGATTTGTGTTTCGTGCTAACAAGCTATGCATTCCAGCTAGCTCCGTTCGTCTTTTGTTGTTGCAGGAGGCGCATGGAGGAGGATTAATGGGACACTTTGGCGTCAAGAAGACGGAGGATATACTTGCTACACATTTCTTTTGGCCAAAGATGAGACGGGATGTTGAGCGTTTTGTTGCTCGCTGCACTACATGTCAAAAAGCTAAGTCATGACTCAATCCTCATGGTTTATATATGTCTTTGCCTGTACCTAGTGTTCCTTGGCAGGATATATCTATGGACTTTGTTTTAGGTTTACCTCGATCAAAGAAAGGGAGGGATAGCATATTTGTTGTTGTGGATAGGTTCTCGAAAATGGCACACTTTATACCATGTCATAAAAGCGATGATGCTGTTAATGTTGCTGATTTGTTCTTTCGTGAAATTATTCGCTTGCATGGTGTGCCAAATACTATTGTTTCAGATGGTGATACTAAATTTCTTAGCCACTTTTGGAGATGTTTATGGGCTAAGTTGGGGACTAAACTGCTTTTTAGTACTACTTGTCACCCCAAACTGATGGACAAACTGAAGTAGTCAATAGAATATTGTCTACTATGCTTAGGGATGTTTTGAAGAATAACAAGAAAATGTGGGAAGAATGCTTGCCTCATATTGAATTTGCTTATAATCATTCATTGCATTCTACTACTAAGATGTGCCACTTTGAAATTGTGTATGGTTTCCTACCTCGTGCACCTATTGATTTGTTGCCTCTTCCATCTTCGGAGAAGGTTAATTTTGATGCTAAAGAACGTGTTGAATTGATTTTAAAAATGCATGAGTTAACTAAGGAAAACATTGAGCGTATGAATGCTAAATATAAACTTGCTGGAGATAAGGGTAGAAAACATGTTGTGTTTGCACCTGGAGATCTTATTTGGTTACATTTGCGTAAGGATAGATTTCCTAATTTGTGCAAATCAAAGCTAATGCCACGTGCTGATGGTCCTTTTAAGGTGTTAGAGAAAATAAATGATAATGCATATAAACTTGAGCTGCCTGCAGATTTTGGGGTTAGTCCCACTTTTAACATTGCAGATTTGAAGCCTTATTTGGGTGAGGACGATGAACTTTCGTCGAGGACGACTTCATTTCAAGAAGGGGAGGATGATGAGGACATCAATACCATTGTTACACCCACAGCCCCTGCTGCTATACATACTGGACCAATTACTAGAGCTCGTGCACGCCAATTGAATTATTAGGTACTTTCGTTTCTTGGTAACGATTCTAATGTTCATGAGAATATGATGCTTCCTAAATTGGATACATTTGTTTTGCTTACAAATGAAGGGCCTAGCTTGGACAAGAAAGATGAACCTTGGAGCAAGTTCAAGCATGGAGATGATGGCATGTGCAAGGGGATCAAGAACGGAGTTACAAGTGATGATTTCAGGACTTTGAAGCCACCATAAGGAGTGCATGAAGCCTTGGACGAAATATACAAGATGGCACTTCTTAAATTCGTCCAGAGGCTATTTTAGGTGCTGCGTCACCTTATTATTGGGCCGGGCCCATGTATTTTCGAAATACTTAAGTATAAGTAGTTTTTAGAGTATGTGTGTGTGGGAAAAAAGAGTTAGGGTTGGTTTCGAACCCCTCCTCCAAGGGCCACGAAATCCCCCCTCTTCCTCCATATATACAGCCCTTAGGGCATCGTTTAGACTTTGTGTTTTGTTTAGATTAAAAGTTTTCCATAGCTGCAACTTCGCGTACTTCGTTTGTGTCCAGCGACCAGACCAAGACGTCACAGAACCCCACCTTGATCAATAAAGCTTTCATCTTATATTCGCAATATCCAGATTGCAATCTTGGTTTCTTGCTTGTTCTTCGTTTGCTCGCAGGAAACAGGCCCTCGTGGTCAGGTTGATCGTGCTCCGGCGTGGTCAATAACCCCTTGGAGTTGGTTTAGAGATTGCTAAGGCGCGGCGTCCTCGCACGTTCGTAGTCGGATCGTTAAAGTCGACTTCCTCTAAAACGATAGCCACCATCTCATCGAAAGACGGGACACCTTTGCCTCTATCATGGGTACCGGAGGTGGGCCGAGGAGGGCACAACCCACCAGGGCGTGCCTGGGCTCCCTGGCGCGCCCAGGTGGGTTGTGCCCACCTGGTGGGCCCCCTCTGGTAGTTTTTCACTCCATTTCTTATTTATTCCATAAAAATTCCTCGTGAAGTTTTAGCTCATTTGCAGTTGTGCAAAATAGGTAGCCCGACGTAGCCTTTTCAGGTCCAGATTTCCAGCTGCCGGAATTCTCCCTCCTTGTGTGAACCTTGCATATTATGAGATAAAAGGCATTAGAATTACTCCAAAAAGCATTATTATGAATAAAAACATTATAAATAACAGTAGGTAAACATGATGCAAAATGGACGTATCAACTCCCCCAAGCTTAGAGCCCGCTTGTCCTCAAGCGAAAACCAAAATCAAAAAACATGGTCACATGCTTAGAGAGAGAGGTGTCGATAAAAACAAAATACGGACATAGAAGCATCATGTAAATTATTATAACAGCAACAAACTTTAACATAAAACTTTTATCATATAACCTTTATCATAGACTTCTCATGAATAAGTAACAAATCATCCCAATCATCGAAGTATAAAGCATAAACTCTATTGGAAACCAACAAACTATGTTCTCAGTCAACTTTGCAACTACAATTCATCATATTTTCAGTAAGGGTCACGTATCGGAGCCTTTAGGCAAGTCCACATACTCAACCTTCACTCATTGCTTGCAACGCTGCCTCCTCGTCGGGGACCCTCCTTCACGCTGCTCGGCCTCGTCTATCCAGGCAGCTAATCCACACCCAACCCCCATCCTCCTCCTCCTTCCACATCCCACGTGCCCCGACCGCCAGTGTGACACCTTCCACCCAAATCACCGACCCCTCCACCAAATAAGCGCCGCCCTAAGTCATGGTGCACGCAGTATAACCAGGAGCTCAAGGAGCATTTGGCAGTGGAGAAGCAAACCACGGCCGCACACGCGGATGAGATCGTGATGGCTACCATTCATGCCGACCCCCGGATCTTGGAGGAGCACCTCGCCGTCGAGGCCGCCGTCGATGCCTCGCGCGTCGACACCGTGACACGGTTGGCTACTTTAAACGACAGTTCATGGCGTTTTCTCGAGGCCACCCTCGGTGCCTTCGATGAAGACTACCAGGTGTTTTCTCAGCGTGCACGTGCTTACCTCAACTTGAGAGCCAGCAGGTTGGTGCCCGGAGCGGCTCAGGCAACTCACCACTATGACAAGGGCACCCACGATGCGGAGGCCTCGCCCTCTTCCATGTCCAAGGAGCCAATCATCATTGATATCTCCGACAATGAGGAGTAGCTTGTCTTATTAGCTCACTATAAGGACCCATGTTCAGTTTCGCTAGCTACTGCTTTCCTTAACAAATTCTAGTGAATTGTGCTATCTACTTTTACCATGCAATATATTGCTCTAGTGTATATGTTCTATATGTTGTGCAATGTGGTGCTCACTTATTAACTGTTTGGTTAATTAGTTGTCATGTTCAGTTAACTGTTTGGTTCAATTCTACAAATGTGATGTTCAATTCTTCAGGGTGCAATTTTGTATTGTCTTCCATGTGGGAAATAAATTGAATTTTTCTGTACAAAATACATGAGAAATAAATACAATTGCTATATTTCCAAGTTGTCAAGCATGCCCTAGCAAAGCAGCAGGAAGAACTTGAAGCTGTCAAGACAACCCTCGTAGAGCAGCAGCAATAACTTGAATCTGTCAAGAAGGCCCTGCCAGTGCACAAGGATGAACTTGAAGGTTTCGAACTAGCCCTCGTAGCCTACAATGAAGAAGTTGTAATGCCCTATTAGACTAAGTAAAGCTGTCATCAAGGCAATTCGAGAGCAGCAGGTTGCAGCTGATACTAACAAGTGTCATATTTTGTTGTGCGATACTTTGTCCCATGGTGCTTAATGATAATGTCGCCAATTGTGCGATACTTTGTCCTATAGAGAAAATAATGAAATTTGTTCCATTTTGGCAGCAAATTTAAGTATAAAACAAATTATCAGAGTCTACAAACTAAGACAGATATGGATACCATCACTAGCGTATGGACCCACATGTAAGCATCCACGTTGCCCACCTATGGTCCCACATGTAAGTAGCCACGTTAGCAATTTATGGCCCATTAGTCAGCGGTGTTGGCATGTCAAAACTAACGCCCAATTTATTACTGACGGGCACCGTCGGTGATAAAACCTCGACATGGCCCAGCTGTAAGGTACCACATCAGCAAATTATGGGCCCGTATGTCAGAAATGTTGACTGGTCAAACATGGTTGGTCGGTTGTTAGTTCGGATGTATTGTCACCAAAAACTACGATGAGGGATGATTGTTAGTATACGGTGACAGTTTTAGTGACATTTTTTGCCCATCGCAAAAGACCGGTTCAGCGATGTTTTTGGGTTCGACACCTGAGATACGATCTTGCAAGACGAAACAAGTGGTACTGTCAAGAATTTATTTTCCATGACGATGCTTTGGTGATGGTGGGGGCTATGGACGGAAAACGTCACGGGGGTATTTTCGGCGATGAAAAAGGGTTATATGTGACACAAGTGAAACGTCATAAAAATAGAGCAAATTTTGTAGTGGATAGGCTTCACCAAGACAATTGTGAAGAGCAAACATTTGATGATAAACACTTTCATGAAATGTAAGTTTCTTGGGGGATATGACATGACGATCATCAAGAAATCCATGGACGGAATAAATGGTAAGACCATTTGGACATTTTATCTTGCGTCCAACAAGATTTTTTAGGTCTACAGCACTGTCTTCGGAATCCAATGCATATTGGCTGGAGACTTGACCCTGCAAGAGAAATTAGTTCTTCTTAAACACCCACATCCGAAGGGGTGGCTTATAAGCAATGAGTCTAAGTGCAGCATCTGAGAATTTTGCCTTTGAAGCCCTAACAAATAGCTTCACAGGGGGGTAGAATACTCAAATGAATATCCAGAGAAATTCTTCGATTTGTGAACATATTGGTCCAAAGAATGATGCTCATATTCATGAGCTTGATCATTGTTACCCTCAAAACATAGGTGTTAGCACAACTATATGAGGTCCTCTATCTGTATGAAGACTTTGGGCCATATGAAGCCTTTGCTCTGGGTTTGTCTTCTTCCCTGGTGGTGTCATGATGACATTCATGGGAAGCTTTTCCAGAAGACTTTTAGGTACCCAGATCTTCTTCATAGGAGACCCATTCCTGCATTTAGTTCTAATAAACATGGCAAACACTTCACCATTCTGATTTTTTGAATAGTTTATAGTTCGAGTCAAATGACTAATCACTGACGATAGGGTTAACACAGTTATAGCCAGATAATGTGGATGGATCCACTGGTGGTCCCTTTGCAGCAACCCATGTAGTTTTGGGGTACTGCTCAAGCTTCTAGTAGGAGCCATCAACATTCATGTTTCTCTCGAAACCAGTGCCATCCTTTTTAGGATTCCTGTTCAAGCTCTGCTTCTTGAGGACATCGCTAAGGGTTTGATGCCCTTTGAGAGTTTTGTACATTCCCGTCTCTAGCAATGTCTTCAACCTGTCATTCTCATCAGTAATAGTGGCAGTTTCCTCAAATGAGGGGTTAGTGACCACAAATATAGTTGAAGATATTGCAGCTTCGAAAGCATTTGAACATTCAACGGAAGAATTAGTGTTATCATGCTCAAGGCATTTCAAGCAAGGTGGCACAAACTCATCCTGGGCGGGTACTAATCTGTTGAGCAAGTAGTGAATCATTTTCAGTTCGAAGATCATCATGAGACACTCTCAGTTTCTCTAGATCTTGCTTCCTTTGAAGGATCATAGGAAAGCTTCTCATGATCTGCAGAGAGGGTATCATGATGACTTAGAAGTTTGTCATACTTAACTTGAAGACTTTTTATGTCTTCAATTAAGGATTGACTTCGATTCATTTCCACGTCCAACAGATCATCGCTTTTGTCTAGCAGAATTTGAATCTTTTTCCATATCAATTTGTTGCTTAGTTGCAATTTTATCAATTATCTTATAGTTGGGTTTGGATTCACATTCAGAGTCATCTTCACTTGAGGTGTCAAAGTAGGCAGCGCAGGATGTTACCCTTGCGCCTCTTGCCGTGAGGCAATAGGCAGGAGTAGACTCGCCGTCGTCGTTGGCTTTAGTGTCAGTGATGTAGCCATTGTCTTCATTGCTGAAGATGGACTTGGCGACGAATGCAGAAGCTAGAGCCAAGCTTGCCGTGCCTAAATTAGACTCCTCCTCTGACTCCTCCACCACTTCTTCGGAAGAAGACTCCTCCTCTGAATCCATTTCCTTGCCGATTAATACACGAGATTTGTTGGAGGAACTCTTCTTGTGCGATAAAGAATTTGAGTATTTCTTCTTCTTCTTCTTCTTCTTCTTCTTTTTCTTCTTCTTTGATTCCTTTTCCCAGAGAGGACATTCAACCATGTAGTGGCATGGCTTCTTGCATTTGTGGCAAGTTCTCTTCTTGTAGTCATGAGTAGAAGTCGCTGCCTTCTTTGAGTCATACGTTGAAGACCTTCCGGAGCGATTTTTCTTGGAGAACTTCTTCACCAGCATTGCAATTTCTCTGCCAATGTCTTCAGGGCCACCGAAACCGTGGTCAGATTCTTCAGACGAAGAGACATCCTTTGCCTTCATAGCACGAGCACGTCCATAGCTAGGACCATAGATATCTCTCTTCTCAAATAGCTTGAATTCATGAGCATTGAGCCTCTCATGAATATCGGTGGGATCCAATTGCTTGAAATTAGGACACTCTTGTATCATTAGAGATAAGGTGTCAAACGAATTGTCAAGAGACCTCAATAGCTTCTTTACAACTTTATGCTTTGTGATGTTAGTGGCGCCAAGAGCATGAAGCTAATTGGTGATGTCAGTGAGACGATCAGAAGTGAGTCGAACATTTTCATTGTCGAGCCTCTTGAAGCGATTGAAGAGATTGCGAAGAACATCAATTCGAGAGTCCCTTTGAGATGAGACGCCTTCATTGACCTTGGAGAGCTAGTCCCAGACCAACTTCATGGATTCCAGAGCACTCACACGACTATAGTGCCCTTTGGTCAGATGACCATAGATGATGTTCTTGGCGGTTGAATCCAATTGAGCAAACCTCTTCACATCAGCAGTGATGACTCCTTCACCAATTTTGGGAACACCAGTCCTAACGACCTACCAGAGGAGGTTGTCGATGGCTTAAGGATGCATGCGCATCTTATTCTTCCAGTAGGGTAATCAGTGCCATCGAAGACGGGGCATGCACCGGAGACCTTAATTATCCCTGTAGTCAACATAGCTAAAACTCTAGGTGGTTAAACTGAACCACACAATAGGGTAATCAATTCCATCTTACTATGATACCAATTGAAAGTGCTAGTTATCGACTAGAGGGGGGAGGGGGTGAATAGACAATTTTATGATTGTCTTCGAAACATGCAATGTCTTTGAAGACGCGAAAGCAAAAAGTAACTAGGCAGGATAAGGCAAAATATAAACTACACTAGGCATCCTGGCATATCAACACGGTTGAAGTGAGAAGCGAAGATAGACAAAAAACTAGATAACACGTAACAGTATAAACAGTTAATGTGAAGACAAAGATGTAATCAAAGAGATTTTCTTCACACAATGTCTTCAAACAGAGTGAGCAAGCAAAGGCTTCACGAAACTAAACAATAAGTAAAGGGTTGGAGTGACAGTTGTACGTCTGGTTAGGAGGCTGGGATTGAACTCAGAAGACCTAGTCTTCACCTTATTCCCCTTGAGCTAAGATCATTGTAGACCTCGCCCAATCACTTGGTCAAGTCTTCAAGCTAGACTTCCAAACCTTCACAGACTTCGTTCACCGACAATCCACAATACCTCTTGGATGCTTAGAACACGATGCCTAACTGGCTGGAAGATCACAGTCTTCAAGTGTAACAAGTCTTCGGTTCACGAAGAATATAAAGGTGTAAGTGCCGCTCAATCACTTTTGGCTTTGGGTGTTTGGGTTTTTCCTAGTAGGAATTCTCTCTCAAAGGCTTGGAGGTGGGTTACTCTCAAACGACAAAAGTCGTGCAATAACCTGGAGTAGCCATCAAATTATGGTGGAGGGGGTGGGCTATTTATATCCAGGAGGCAACCCGACATGATATGACCGAACTGACCCTGGGTCAGTGGCTAACCGACATGTGTCCAATGGTCAGAGTTCAAACGCATGCGACAACTTGACTTGGGCTACAAGCAAAGATGACTCGACCAACTCTAGAAGAGGTTTTCTCTCATTGTCTTCACTAGAAGACATATGATTTTAGGTTGAGCATCATGTAAGTTTCTGACTTTGTTTGCCTCGACCCCACTTAATAGTACGGTGGTTCATTTGACTCAAGAAAGAAGAAAATGAAACTACTAAAAGACTATGTCTTTGCGCTCCATTGTCTTCAAGCGAAAGTCTTCACGTTCCACCATTATCTTCAATGTCTTCACACATTTTTAGGGATCATCTTTGATGTGTAAACTGAATCTCCAGGGACTTCTACCCGCGTTCTCCCGTGAATCTCACAAACACATTAGTCCCTTAAGCAAGTTTGACGTCAATACTCCGAAACTAACAAAAGGTGGCACTAGATGCACTTATATGATTTACAAAGATTTGGACAAAATATACAATATGCCACTACATAACTTCCGTCCAGAGCCATCTACATGTGTTGCCCCGTCTTATTTTTTGGCCAGAGCCATATATTTTGGAAATATCATGTCACAGGCAGTTTGAGTCCTTATGAGTGGGGGAAACCAACTTACGATAGATCTTGGCCTCACCTCTCAAGGATGAATGTAATCCGCCTTTATCCTCCCGCCCCGTAAATACAACCCTTAAGACATCGTTTAGATTTATGTTTAGTTTAGTTAGAAGTTAACATAGTTTCATCAATAATAATCATCTTTATTACTTCCTCTGATTCAAAATAAGTGTTTCGGCTTTGAACTAAGTTTAGTTCAACCTTAGTTCAAAACTGCGACACTTATTATGGATAGATGAGAGTAGCAAATATTTGCAATTCTTGGCTCTTGCTTGTTCGTAGATTGCTTGCAATATTCGACCTTCCTAATCAGCTTGATCATACTCTAGCGTGGGTTTAGCAATTGATAAGGCGCAACATCATCACACGTTTGTGGGATCATCAAGGGGCTTCATGAAAATCAATAGCTATCCTCTCACTAAAAAAATGGGGATACCTTTGCCCTATTAAGTGCCATCTTGCAGGCCTTGGGCCAAGGATGAGGTGGCCGTCTGGCCCGCCGGGGCAGTAGTGAGGAGGTAGCAGGGCCGTAATAGAAAAGCCCCTTTCTGCAGATAATGGGCCAAGTAGTCAAGACTCAAGAGAAAGCATAATTTGCTGGGCTGTTAGCTAATCCGCTCCCCGCTGCATCTCGAGGGAGCAACTAGTTAACGAGCGCTCCTTCGGGAGCCTCGCAACGATCAGTCGCTCTTAGCCATTCGTCATGTGTCGCGCTCTGGACGCTCCCTTTGGATTTTGTTTTTTTATTTTTCCACACGCGTTTTTGGCTTTTTAAACGGTTTTTTCCGGGTTTTTTTCAACGTTTTGGTTTTCCCCCGGTCTTCCTTAGCTTTTCGATAAAAAAATCTGAATTTTTTTTGTGCGAAAAAACGCATTTTTTATTATTTTCCTTTCGCGAAAGTCACGGTTTTTCTTCCGCGAGAGGCACGGTTGTGCTTTACCGAGAGTCACGGCCGTACCTTTCAGAAACGAAAAAAAACACGTTTTCTATTTTTTTCTTTTGCGAGTCACAGTTTTGCTTCCGCAAGAGGCACAGTTGTGCTTTTGCGAGAGTCACGGCCGTGCCTCTCGGAAAAAAAAACAAAACACGTTTTCTGTTTTTTTTCTTTCGTGAGAGTCACGGTTTTGCTTCCGCGAGAGGCACGGTTGTGCTTTCGCGAAAATCACGGCCGTGTCTCTAGAAAAGGGAAAACAAAACGCGTTTTCTGTTTCTTTTTCTTTCGTGAGAGTCACGGTTTTGCTTTCGCGAGAGACACAGTTGTACTTTCACGAGAGTCATGGCTGTGCCTCTAGGAAAGGGAAAAAATACACGTTTTCTGTTTTTTTTCTTTCGCGAGAGTTACGGTTTTGCTTTCGCGAGAGGCACGGTTGTGCCTTTGCGAGAGTCACGGTCGTGCCTCTCGGAAACGAAAAAAAAACGTGTTTTCTGTTTTTTTGCTTCCACGAGAGTCACGGTTTTGTTTTCACGAGAGGCACGGTTGTGATTTCACGAGAGGCACGGGCGTGCCTCTTTCGGAAGGGGAAAAAAACCGTGCTCCCGGTTCGGTTTATTCGCCTGGTTTTTTTTGTCCGGTTTTTTCGTGAAAAAAAGTTTGTTAAAACTTATCAACATGAGATTTAGTTTTGAAAATCTGAACGCAAGGAATTCAACGGTGAAAACGGTTCGAGATTTGGACGCACGGTTTAAGATAAAACGATTTCGGCATCTCGACCTCTTCGCTCACACACGGACACAGCGCATGGCTTCGCGCGTGGGCCTCCTCCTCGCTCCCTCCTCCCTCGCCCGAAACCCACCTCGTGCTCGCCTCCCTTATCCCCTGCCTTCCCACCACCTTGGCCGCCCCACCTACCGCCGATTCGCCTCCTCCGCGCCGCTGCGCTCCTCCCTCTGGTGGCCCCGCCAAGCGCCACCCCTCTTTGCCGCCCGCGCCATGTCAGGGTCCGCCGGTAGCCCCCCGTACGCCGCCGAGCTTGCAGCCGCCAAGAAGGCCGTCGCCCTTGCCGCCCGCCTATGCCAGGTGCCCCTTTTCGTATCTCACATCCGCTCCTTGCTGTGTTGAGGTCCGTGGGGGGCGCCGCTCGGCGGAAACCGTGTTGCCGCTACGCGCTACTGCCGCCGGCTGCTCAGCCCTTGCGACGAAAGAGGGGTGGGGAGCGTTGCTGATTCATGGGTAGCATGCACGAGTGTCACACCCCGATCTGGATCGAGGGGCGTCCAGAGTAGGCAGAAAGGGGAAAGGGGAAAGGGGGACGAGGATGGCGTGAGGAAGGGGGGTGAGCGAGAGAGAAAGTGAGGTGAGGGAATTTAGTTCACTAAACAACAGCCTGTTCAATACATCACCCGACGTGGGTTAAGTACCCATCGACCTGGCCCTTGGTCACACACGCGCCTACAGCTGGCTCACGCACACACGCGCCTACAGCTGGCTCACGCACACACGCTACACTTGGCTATGTCAACTGGCGGTCACTCGGTGGTGCCGTGCACAACCGTAGTGACATTCTCCCCTCCTTGAGAATGAACCCCCTCCTTCATGGCTTCGTTCTCCCAAATAGTTGCTTGAGGATAGCGCCGGCGAAGTACGTCGTAGTCCTCCCAGGTAGTAGAAGACGGTGGAACCGTGTCCCAAGCCACTTGAAGCTGAATCACCGGTGCATTGCCCTTCTTCGTCATCCTTCTGTCCAAGATTTCCATTGGCAATGTTTCTTCAGTCGACAGATCGGTAATGACAGGTAGTTCAGAAAACACTGGGCTGTAGTTGGGTGTGAAAGGTTTCAACTGCGAGGCGTGAAACACTGGGTGGATTTTGCTGTCAGCAGGAAGATCCAACTTGTACGCCGAGGGTCCGATGTTGGCGATGACGGAGAAAGGGCCAAAGAACTTGAATGCCAGCTTCGGACAGGGACAACTTGCTACCAATTTTTGCACATATGGCTGAAGCTTCAGAAGAACTTGATCCCCGACTTGAAACACCTGCTCGGTCCGGTTCCTGTCAGCAAACTTCTTGTGCTTGCTCTGCGCCCGTGTCAGGTGAGCGCGCAAGTTCTCTTGATGCAGCGACCAATCCCACTGCTTGCCGTCCGGCAAGGTTGGTTGGGATGCCGGCCAGGTGGCCATGCTCCCCTCGTTGGCTTCTACCCCATACAACGCCTTGAAGGGAGAGCAGCCCAGTGAGGAGTGAAATGAGGAATTGTACCAGAATTCAGCAGAGGGAAGCCATCGTCGCCATTGCCGGGGGGTGTCGTGAACAGCGCAACGCAAGTACATTTCCATGCACTGGTTGACGCGTTCACTTTGTCCATTTGTCTGGGGGTGGTAGGCGGTGGAGTAGAGGAGCTTGGTGCCCGCGCTGGCCAGCAGCTCGCGCCAGAGCGCGCTTGTGAAGACCTTGTCGAGTTCGCTGACAATAGATGCTGGGATGCTGTGGAGCTTGACGACGTTGTCCCAGAACACGCGCGCCAGCTGTGTTGCCGTGAACGGGTGCCGCAGGGGCACGAAGTGGGCAAATTTTGTGAAGCGGTCGACCACCACCATGATTGCATCATACCCCTCTGACTTGGGTAATCCTTCAACAAAATCCATGGTCAGGTCTTGCCAAGGTGCTGTTGGGATTGGCAGTGGTGCCAATTTGCCCGCTGGCTTGCACAGTTCATGCTTGGCTTGCCGGCAGACTTGGCATTGCCGCACGAAGTCGTCGACATCCTGTTTCATACCCCCTCCACTCGAATGCTTTCTTGATGCGGTGGTAGGTGGCCGCGGCGCCGGAGTGGCCGCCCACGGCGCTGTCATGCATTTGCACTGATTAACTTGGTGCGCAGAGCTATGTTGGCGCCAATCCACAGCCGCCCCTGGCGACGGATGAGCCTGCGGTACAACTCATACTCCTTGTCATCTAGGCTGTGCAACGCGAGTTGTTGTAGTCGCTCCTGCGCGTCCGGATCGGTGGCGTAGGAATTAGCCACCTCCTGGATCCACGCGGGCTGACACAGCGACAACGCGTTGGCGCTGAAGTGGCCGCCCACGCGGGAGAGCGCGTCGGCTGCGCCGTTGTCGATGCCGCGCTTGTACTGAAACTTGAACTGCAGGCCGACGAGTTTCGACATCGCGCGGCGCTGGACGTCGGTCACCAGCTGCTGATCGCCCAACGTGCACAAGCTTTTGTGGTCGGTGACGATGGTGAACGGCCCGCGTTGCAGATAAGAGCGCCACTTGTCCACGGCCATCATTACCGCCAGAAATTCCTTCCTCATAAGTTGAAAGCTTCTGGTTCTTCACTCCCAGCGCCTTGCTGTAGTAGGCAATGGGGTGGCCGTCTTGCACCAGCACCACACCAATGCCCGTGTCGCACGCGTCCGTCTCAATTGAGAAGGGCTTGTCGAAGTCGGGGAAGGCGAGCACCGGCGTGGTCACCATCGCCGCCTTGAGCGTGCCGAACGCGCGTTGCGCGGACTCGGGCCACTTGAAGCCTTTCTTGGTGAGCTGCTGCGCGAGTGGCTTGGCGATGATCCCGTAGTGCGGCAGGAACTTGCGGTAGTAGCCGGTGAGCCCAAGGAACGCGCGAAGCTCAGTGGCGTTGGTCGGAGTAGGCCACTGTGCCATGGCGCCGGTCTTCTCGGAGTCTGTTGAGACGCCTTGACATGGCCGAGATAGTCAATGTGGTCTTGTGCAAATGAACACTTCGACATCTTGGCGTAGAGCTGGTGCTCGCGGAGCAAGCTCAGGACGAGGTGAAGGTGCTCTAGGTGCTCTTCCAATGTCTCACTGAAAACAAGAATGTCGTCAATGAAGATGATGACAAACTTACGTGTATACTTGGCGACGATGCATTCATCAAGCACTGGAAGGTTGCAGGGGCATTCGTCAGGCCGAACGACATGACGCGGAACTGGAAGTGGCCATGGTGGGTTTTGAATGCAGTCTTGTGTTCGTCCTCCTCGCGCATGCGAATCTGATGATAGCCTACGCGCAAGTCAAGCTTGGAGAAGAATGCCGCGCCGGCCAGTTCATCAAGTAGTTCGTCCATGATCGGCAAAGGAAATTTGTTCTTCACAGTGACGTTGTTGAGACGTCTGTAATCCACGCAGAAGTGCCACGTCCCGTCCTTCTTCTTCACCAGCAGCACGGGTGCAGCGTACGGGCTGACGGAGTGGGTGATCACCCCGACGTCGAGCATCTCTTTCACTTGCCGCTCGATTTTGTCCTTCTGCAGTGGCGAGTAACGATACGGCCTGGTGTTGGTGGGTTGAGCTCCTTCCTCCCAGGTGACCGCGTGATCGTACTGCCTATGAGGGGGTAGGCCCGTAGGCGTGGCGAAGACATCGGCAAACTCGTCCAAGAGATCGCTGATTGGTGTCAGGGACGGCTTGCGCGAACGAGGCGGTGGTGGCTGCATCTCCACCATGGTCATCGCCAAATGTCGTTGCCGGTGATGAGCTTGCACAATTCAGCCGGTTGGATGGCGGCAAGAGTAGTTGTGGACTTGGGTCAAACACCTTGCAACGTGACCCTCTCGCCGTCATGGACAAAGGAGATGCACTGGTCCTGCCAGTGGCACGTCATCGGGCTATGCTTGGCGAGCCAGTCCATGCCGAGGATGCCGTCGTACGCGCCGGTGTCGAGCTTGTACATGGGCGTGGAGAACGTGTGCCCTTGCATCCACCACTTCAGCTCTGGAACTTGCCACGAACAGGTGAGGCGATCGCCGTTTGCCACCTGCATGTCCAGCGTTGCGATCTCCTGCGTGGTAGCGCCGATGCGTTCCATGAAGGATTTGTTGACGAAGTTGTGGGTGCTTCTGGAGTCCAACAGCAACAACATGACCTGGTTGCCCACAAGTGCTCGGAGGCGGATGGTACTTGGCGCCTCGGAGCCGTCCAGTGCGTGCGCGGAGATGGTGCAGCACTCCGGTGGAGGAATTGCCGGGTCTGGGGCGTCGAGTAAGTCAAGCGCGTGCACGGCGTCGTCGGTGAGCACTTCCCCGTACGCGCCGACTTGAATTGTGAGTAGCTGGGCCTGCGGATTGCAGCGGTGCTCCCGGCTGTACCGATCGCCGCACTTGAAGCAGAGCCCATTGGCGCGGCGAAATTCCTTGAGTTGGCGCTCGCGCTCGTAGTCGTCGGGCTGTTGTCGTGGCGCGGCGCCCGGGCGCGCTGGAGGAGGGCGGCCTTGCGGTTGTGGTCGTGGCCGCGTGCGTGGCGCGTTCAACTCCTCCTGGATGCGCGTGAGGATTGACGCGCGCGTGATGCTTGTGGGGGCTTGAAGACGCACGGCCGCGCACAGTTCATCCTTGAGTCCCAACAGGAACTGCGTGATGAAGAACTTGGCGGAGAGCGAGGGATTGAGCGCCAGTAAATGGTACATGTGGCTGTCGAACACCTGGCGGTACTCGCTGACGGTGCCGCTCTGTCGGAGTTGAAGAAGCTTGTGCATCTCCAGCTCGAACTCGTTGGCGCTGAACTCCTCGATTATTGCTGCGCAGAACGCCTCCCATTCCAGGCCATCATGTGTTTGACAAAATGCTTGCAGCCAGTGAGCGGCCTGGCCCTCGATGTACAACGTCGCCATGGTCACCCAGCTGGACGCCGGCACGCGGTAGAGGTCGAAGTAGGCGCGGCAGCGATCTAACCAGAGGTACGGGGCAGTGCCGTCGAAACGCGGGAACTCGTGCTTGGGTGGCTTGATGTAGTTGTTGTGGTGTTGGTGGTGGTGTGGTTCGTTCTGCTGCTGGAGCAGAACTTGGAGCAGAGGCGGACGCTGATCTGCGAGGCGGGGAGACGACGGCGGTCCCTGTTGTTGTTGGTGCGCCGGTGGAGGACGAAGAGGAGGCGGCGGGGGTGGAGGTGGTGACGGGTTGAGGACGGTGGCCGATCCCGATCCGCGCGGTGACGGCGATCTCTCGAGCGCCTTGCGCGTCTCGTCAACGTCGGCTTGGGTGAGATCCACCTGTTTAGACAACGCCAGCAGATCTTGCGAAACCTGCGCGTTGAAGGCGGCCTGCACTTCGAGTCGCTTGTCGTTGTCGATCTTCTGCTCGTCGAGGCGGGCGAGGACTGTCTCCATGAGGGCCTTGAGCGTGCTGGTGTTGTCGTCCATGGTGGACAGCAGCTGCCGCGTCTGAACCGAAGGTTTGGACGGCGCCGTTGCTCCTCTCCGAGCCGATCCAACCCCGCCGGGGATTTTGGGCGAAGCCGGAGCAGATCGCACCCGCGACGGTGGATGTTACAGATCAAGGCCAAGAGGATTCGTGGGGCAGCGGAGAAAATTTTTGCGGCAGGATTCGGTGGCTCTGATGACCAAATGTCACACCTCGATCTGGATCAAGGGGCGTCCAGAGTAGGCAGAAAGGGGAAAGGGGGACGAGGATGGCGTGAGGAAGGGGGTGAGCGAGAGAGAAAGTGAGGTGAGGGAATTTAGTTTACTAAACAACAGCCTGTTCAATACATCACCCGACGTGGGTTAAGTACCCATCGACCTGGCCCTTGGTCACACACGCGCCTACAGCTGGCTCACGCACACATGCTACACTTGGCTATGCCAACTGGCGGTCACTCGGTGGTGCCGTGCACAACTGTAGTGACAACGAGCGACCATTTTATTCCATTTCTTTGCATCGCGAATTACACTTTCAAGACGATATCGTATATCAACTCTTACAATACGAGCAGTGTAATCTCTGTGAGGGTACATCATCTCTTACAGTATAGTACTCGTAAAAATCTTCTACTGTATATTCGAAGCCTGTTAGCGTAGGTAGTCTTAATTATGATAATCACCTTTCCTTACTATCTGGAGCTAGAGATCTTTGAGTTTGTTGATTGCATTGCTTGCTTCGCTCTTCAGATTCTTGATGCATTCCTGCAGCTGGAATTTATTGCTTTTGCTCCATGTCTTCCTTCTTCAGACTGTACAGCAGGAAATTCTGCAATCAGATATTCAGTCCAAGGCGGATAAAAGTCCTGTGACAGTAGCTGACTATGGTACATGCCCACTTTGTAACTCTTTACCTCTAAGTGCTTGTGTTTGCTGCTTAATGCTTAATAATTAGTGCCCGTACTTAACCATAATTCAAGTTACTCCAGAAGTCCTCTATCATTTCTTGCTTTAACTTATATGGAGATGTTAAGATTTCTTAATGATAAGGTTTCTTACACCGAGATGATAAGATTTCTTAAAGACCATTCAGAATTGTATGCTCGTCAATCGGTTAAGACTAATACATGAAACTTGTTCTTCCTCTCAACTTCCTCACTTGTTAATTTTCTTTTCGTACATGTAGGATCTCAAGTATTGGTAAGTCTTGCGTTAAATATGGAAGTAACTTCTGGTTCATTTTCTATGGTGGCCGAAGAGGTAATTCACTTGTGTTGCTATTGAGTTATTCTGTGTTTAATAGTACATAAGTATTTTACGGTTAAGTGGTTGTATGTACATAGGACTCAGAAGACTTGAGAAAGGATAGCGCTGAAGAAATTCTGGAACATATTACTGATCTTGTAAATGAAACTCTCGCTGAGAATGGTTCATACAACATTACTTTATCTAAGGAAGGTATCCTCTCTGCAATTGATACTGGGAAGTCTGAAGGAGGTCCATCTGGCCGACATTGGGTTCTGGATCCAATTGATGGGACTAAAGGGTGAGCTATGGTAACTGCAACCTGCAGGTGTCACAATCTGCTAATGCGAGAAATGCATTTTTTTCCCCACCATATACTCTACTAGTTATTACAAGTGCGTTCTTGCTCACCAAAACCAGTATTGCTGATTTGCTGTCCGTGTTCCTAATCATTAGTTATTCAAGGTAGCAGGCACCACTGCCTTCTTTCAAATGACTTGAGTTCCTGACCTATGGTTCTTAAGTTCTTCACACAGAATGAATTATTTTACCAATTATCTTATTTAATAATTTATCAGTGTTTCTTAGATCTGATTTATGCCTCGCTCAAGTATATTGGTGCATCTCATATGGCATGGACAAACATGCGATGATGTGCCATTTTTGTATAACTGGTTTAGTGAAGCATGCTACTGTATGGATATGTTAAGCAAAATATCAATTCTCTCTTGGCATTTATGCTGATATTACGTTGATGAACATTTTGCCCTTCCTATATTAAATAGAAAAGGTCAATAAGGTAGTGTTTTATCTATTACATTGTCTTTTCAATTAAGAAACCATAAGCATGATAGGCGTTACACATAAAGCAGAAGAATTTCATGAAGTTAAACTCATGCAAGCAATATTACAGCAAAGGGAAAACTAAATGTAGATTCAAGGGTGGATTCTTGAGGTTAGGGTTTAGGTACTTGTGCATTTTGAGAAAATTTTCAAATTAATCATGGATGTGCATCTTGTAAAAAAAATTCACCTGCGAAAATTCATGCAAATATATGATAAAAAGTCAAGAAAGAAAAGTGTTGCAATTATACTATTCAAAAAATAAGTTTCTTTCTTTTTCTTTTTGCGCAGGGTATGCTTTTTAATAATGTTCCATGTTTTTGTAGGTCCTCATATTATGACATGATGCACATCTATGATTTGTTTTTGAAAATTTAAGCTGCAGAAGTGGGTAAACCTAAAATCAAGCACACACCCTTCATGTACAACAAATTGATAATTTGACTCTACAATTGAAGGGTTGCCCTTGATCTTCCATGGCACAAACAATTTGGTAGAAATGACATTACCATCTGACGCAATGAGATGGAATGATCATCTTACACAATGACAAGCAGTAGAAGTGCCAATATTACTTCAAAATTTTTGTGAACCAGTTCTTAGTAAACTGTATTCTGTTCCCTTTTCTGAGATAGCTCGTGAAGTGCTAAAAACTGATCAGCTAACTGGCTAGATTGAATGCCCTTTCTTTCATGTCCCATATTTTAGCTAAAACATTCTAACCTGATCAATCGTGGACAGTACTTACCATTGTTTGAAAAGAAAGACATTCTGGCCATTTGATGATGGATTTTTCCTGCTGAAAAACAATGATATGCAATGCAGCACCTCTTGTTACTATCTTTGTCTATAATACATTTTGACCATTTTTGTGTTGTTTTAATAACTTGATTCAGTTTCTTGAGAGGAGGCCAATATGCAATCGCACTGGCACTGCTTGATGAGGGCAAAGTTGTTTTGGGCGTGTTGGGATGTCCAAATCTTCCTTTGACATCAATAAGCAACCTCAATGGTAGCTCATCAGGAGATCAAACGGGGGCCCTCTTTTCAGCTACAATTGGTTGTGGTGCTGAAGTAGAGTCATTAGAGGGCTCTCCACCACAAAAGGTTATTACCATTTTCTAGCTCTTTTATTTTGATTTGAAATAGTTAAGCCTATTTCTACCTATGTGAGATATTTTGTTTTTATTATTGACTCGCTTCTGGTTAACTTTCATTATAGATTAGTGTTTGTACCATCGACAATCCAGTGAATGCCTCGTTTTTTGAATCCTATGAAGGAGCACACACAATGCATGATTTAACTGGCTCTATAGCGGAGGTTTGATCTTGACTAGTCTTTGCTTAGGCTATATCCGTTTTAGTAGAAACTAATTCCGTGTTTGAGTGCTACCAGAAACTTGGTGTCCAAGCTCCTCCAGTCAGAATAGATAGCCAAGCAAAATATGGTGCTCTGGCCTGTGGCGATGGTGCCATTTACTTGCGTTTTCCACACAAGGGTTATAAGGAAAAGATATGGGATCATGCAGCTGGCGCAATTGTCGTCACAGGTAATACATTTCTCTTTATTTTTGTAATACATTTCTCTTTATTTATTTTTAAACAAGGAACTCGGCTGAAGGATACATATTTCCTTATTTTCCCTTTTCGTGTGTTCCCCAGAAGCTGGAGGTGTAGTAACAGATGCCTCAGGAAACGATCTCGATTTCTCGAAAGGGAGATTTCTTGATGTTGACACAGGCATCATTGCCACAAATAAGCAGTTGATGCCATCACTGCTGAAGTCTGTCCAGGAGGCCATCAAGGAGAAAAGCCAGGCCCCTTCCCCATTGTAGAAGCTTTTTTGGTTTGAACCTTCCCTGTTGTAGTTGGATTGATCCAAAACAATGATCGCAATGCCACACCTTATTCACACTGTTTTATGTGTAAATGACCTTTTTGTTGGGACAAATGCAATCCTTGTTGTATCACATTTGTACATCTAAGGAGTGGTGACAGCCATGTCTTAAATAAAAGAGGCATTTGCCTGCAGTTATAAATATCTTAGCATAGCTTTGTTCAACATAAATGTCAGCAACAACTATTCTTTGTGTGAGCAGCTTGGAGTGGCGCCGGACCGGGCATACACATTGGACCTAGGCGAGCTGGGAATGCCAACTTTTGACATGACACATCTTGAGGAAGAGTTCACAGAGGAGGAGATCTGGGAGGCGGTCCGTGCGCAAGACCTCAACAAAGCGCCGGGTCCGGATTCTCGGCCCGGTTCTATGTTGCATGCTGGCCGATCATTAAGGTCGATGTGTTGGCAGCTTTCCAGGCATTTGGGGACATGGACTTCCGTGGAATGGCTTCCATCAATCAGGCATTCATCACTCTTCTGCCAAAATCTGCTACTGCGATTGAGGTCTGGGATTACAGACCGATCAGCCTAATTCATAGCTTTCCCAAGCTGGCTGCTAAGGGTCACCGGAGATATGCCACGCTTGGTCGGTGCACCCTAGAATGCCTTCATAAGAGGGAGATGCTTGCATGATAACTACATGATGGTACAAGGCATGGCAAAGAAACTTCACACTTCCTTGACGCCTTCGGTTATGCTTAAGCTAGACATTATGAAAGCATTTGACACTGTGGACTGGGCGTTCCTGATGGAGGTTCTGAAGCAACTTGGGTTCGGCCCAAAATGCATCGCTTGGGTTACCGGCCTCCTTGCATCCTCCTTAACAAGGATCATGCTGAATGGAATACCAGGCGAAGTCATATATAGCCGGCAAGGTCTACGGCAGGGAGATCCTATGTCCCCCTGCCTTTTGTCATGGTCATGGAGGCCCTTCACCACCTGCTTCAACGCGCGGCCTCAGAGGGGTTGTTGACTCCCCTTGCACTAAACGGGCTACAGCACAGGACATCGATATATGCGGATGATGTGGTCACCTTTCTAAGGCCTGACCGTGGGAGCCTCAGGGCATGCGCCGCACTGCTCACAGATTTTGGTATGGCTTCGGGCCTACGGACGAACATGGTCAAGTGTTCTGCGCACCCGATTTGTTGTTCGGAGGAGCAAGTGTAGTGGATAGCTGAGGAGCTAGGTTGCCAGGCGATCGGATGGCCTTGCCGGTACCTCGGGCTGCCTTTGGGCTTGCGCAAGGTATCGGCATCGCAATTACAGTATGTGGTGGATAGAATGGCCGATCGCCTTCCCGCATGGCAAGCGAGACTGCTCTTCCGGGCTGGGCGTCTGGAGCTAGTAAAGACCACGCTAGCGTCCATGCCCATACATGCGATGGTGGCGCTGGACCTGCCAGTGAAAACCATCGAAGCTGCAAATAAGATATGTCGCGGTTTTCTGTGGAAGGGACGCCGAGACGTGAATGCCGGTCATTGTCTAGTGACATGGGATTAGGTGTGCACGCCAAAGGAGTATGGCGGCCTCGGCATTCCGAATTTGCGCATTCTCAACGCCGCACTCCGAGCAAGATGGCCTTGGTTAATGCGAACGGAGCACGACCGGCCATGGAATGAGTTCAACATTTAAGTGTCACCGGACTCCTTGAGCATATACAAGGCGGCGATGAAGTGCATGATAGGAAATGGAGAGGTGCCTTTGTTCTGGACAGATTGATGGCTATGGGATGGAAGAATCCAAGACCTCATGCCAAACCTATTCGCTGCAGTCAAAAGAAGAGCGCGGAAGAGAACAGTGAGACAAGCCATAACCGAAGGTTAGTGGCTAGATGTGTCGCCTAACATGAGCCCCCAAGCTCTCACCGAGTTCCTATAGCCTGTGGACAGAACCCAACATATTCAGCTCGTAGATGGCATGGAAGATAGATTGGTCTGGGCTTGGGAACCAAATGGGTGCTTCTCGGCGAGATCGGCCTACCAGGCGTTCTTTGCTGGGAGAGTGGAGGCCGTTGGGGCCGTGCAAATCTGGAGGTCAAGAGCGCCGATGACCTGCAAATTCTTCGCGTGGCTGGCGGCTCGGGAGAGGTGTTGGATGGCTGACAGGCTTGCGTGTCGGCACCTACCGCATCCTCCGGCTTGCCCCTTTTGTGATCAGGAGCCAGAGACAATCAACCACATCCTTCTCGGCTGCGTCTTTGCTAGAGAAGTGTGGCTCTCCATTCTCGACCACTGGGACAAACTAACTTGGTTGCCAACTGAGGATGACAATCTGGTGGAATGGTGGACCTCCATTAACCCGCAGCCAAAGCTTAGGAAGGAGACATGGACCGTCATTGCGTTGGTGGCTTGGATGTTGTGGAAACATAGGAATAATGTAGTGTTCAATGGAGCGACAACCTCCACAAGTGAGCTCCTCAGGAAGATTGATCTACAAGGACAAGACTGGAGGGCAGCAGGGCTACTGCGAGAGGCGGGATCGCTCCCGATTAGAGTAGATGAGTGGGTTAGTAGTGAGTAATCGGCATGTCAAAAATTGGCTTTCATAGCCGTGGCTAAGTTGTAAAACTGTCTGCCTTTCTAGGCATCTTCTATCTATGATCTCGTTACGTCAGCTTTGATGTATCCTTGAAAAAAAAACAGCCAATCTCCTGTATTATTCTTTCGGAGATTTTTGATGGGCACTTTATTCCCCCTTGATAAATTACATACAATTCAAGCTATAATCACTATTAACTCTTATGGTACCAACTAAATCATCATTCATGGGTACTTGCAGACTCAACATTGCAGAGCTATGGCTAATAGGACTAAACAGGCACATCAGCTGGATACTCTGCAGAATGCTTTTTGATGGTATCCAGCAGCGACCGCTCTTGCTCACGAAGGTTGGAAGGCATTTGATCATAAACATCAGTGAAGAGCTCCGCAAGCCCGTGTTTTGGCATCCTCTCGGCCACCTGAATGGCTTGCAGGAGCTACACAGAAATGAGCTAACAGTTTCAGTTGGTCATGTATGAAAACTAAATGCATTACAGAGATCCAGATCCACCTTTCTGCAACACCAATATTACATTACCTCTTGCCGCACATTGTTCCTGAGTTCAGACTCTTGAGTGTCGCACCACCATCCATTCCCCTGAACCCATTTTCTGTACCTGGAGACGGGATCCCTCGCTGTTCGCCAATGCTCCATCTCATCAGCCGGCCTGTACTTGGTTGAATCGTCGGATGTCGAGTGATGGCCGACTCGGTAGGTCATCGCCTGAAAGCTTTCTACTCAGTAAAGTACTCTCAGCAAATGGTATATTCTGAAATTTTGTTAAACCATACTATTGTGCACCTCGATTAAAATAGGCCTTCCTTCAGTTATAGCCATTTCCCGGGCGGTGTGGACTGTACTGTACACAGCAAGAGTATCGTTGCCGTCTACCCTGATACTACGTATTCCGTAGGCCTGACCGCGGGTAACAACTCCATCACCTGCAAGAGTAGTTGGGTTTTATACAGTGCCGTGCCAATATTCCCTTGTATGATTGAGCAGAGGCACAATTCATACTTCTGAACTGTTCGGCGGTTGGGGTGCTGATTGCCCAGCCATTGTTGCGGCAGAAGAAGATCACTGGCGCTTCCGTGACAGCAGCGAAGTTGAGCGCGGCATGGAAGTCTCCCTGACGTTTTTCAGCTGTTAGAGAGATCTGGTTACAAGTTGTAAGTAAGCAACCAATGATTGTTCATCTACCTCGCTCGTGCCACCATCGCCGAAATACGTGATGGCACATGCCTTCTTCTTGTCCATCTTGAGAGAATAGGCAGCGCCAACAGCTTGAGGGAGCTGAGTGCTGATCAATTGCCAACAAGGATAAATCTCAGCTTCACTTGCACAACATTTTTCTTTTTTCTTTTCTTTTTTCAGAAAGGAAGGAGGAAGTATTTCATTTTTTTTCTTTTCCGAAAAGGAAGGAGAAGGAAGTATTTCATACTTACGCGATAGGCGATGAGACTGTGAAATAATTCAGACGGTTTGATCCGTAATGTATTGGCATCTGCCTGCCTTTACCGTAATCCAGCTTGTTCCCAAACAACTGGTTTGCAAATTCTTGCAGTGTGAAGCCACGCCATAGAAGAACACCGGGCTCCCTGTACTTCATTTGGCTCCAAAATTTCCGGCCAAGAAAAGAAAAGTAAGTAAAATCAATACTATTCAGCACTAACATTCTTTTTTGGAGCAGATGATATGCACCTGAGGTAGTACAATGTCTTGAGCACTAAGCGCAGCAGCAGAGGCTATGTTGATTGCTTCTTCACCATTGGAAGTTAGATAGAAGGAAATTCTTCCCTGCCTCTGAGCTTCGTAGAAGATTGTGTCCATAATCTGGAGGGTGACCATGTTACTGTACATTTTCAGAGCCAACTCCTTACTGACCTGACAAGAATGAGAGACATGCTTCAGAACAAAATTATTCAGTCGTGGAGCAATGGCAATGGCAATGGCGGTACTACACCTCTTGGAATCTACTGCTGTATATAGTCCCACCATCATCGTCAAGAACACGGTAACAATTAATCCTTTCCATTTGCGACTCTGGCAGGAAATTCATTTCACCAACAAAGGAAAGCTTTCCTCCAGGGAAATCTACAAACTGCGTCGGTAACAATCAAAATTAAGTAAGTTGTGCATGGGGAAAACCATTGGTGGCCCCAGAAGAATGAATGTATAAAATCTCCTCGAAATAAATTTGGAAGCACAACCGGGTTAGTCTAACTGACCTTGGAGGCAAGGCAATGGACTATTTTATTCTTGACAACGATTGACCATGGCAATATCAACATTGTTTTACTTTACCAGCAGAGACTCGTAATAATTTGTCTCATCAGTTGACACGGAGTGACATCACAGGAATTATAAATAAATAAAACACGCAAGAGAAAAGAAGCCGTGTGAGCTTACTAAACCTGAAGTGAAGTCCCACCAGCCTATTGACTCAATGACACGTCCTTCCTTATCTGCTTACTTTACTACTACTTGTCAATTCTATCCACAATTGTCATGTGTTAAAGTTGTCTCGTTTCTTAGGAATATTAGAAGCATATATAGTAATCACGTGTATACAGGATGCTCTTTCCAAGTGAGAATCACGATGATATCCACACTAAATTTTCTTTAATCAAGGAGAAAGATCACATGATCCTAGGCGCAGCATCCTGAATGTTTGTTTTCTGAGGAAGGGGTTTACCTTCCCTGTTGCATATATATAATGTATTTTTTTGCGGGAAATATAATGTAATTTTCAAAACCAGAGCATCCTAAATATTCGTGGTACTACGTATCACTACTAGTTTATCCTGACAATTCTACACACATGTCTAGAAGCGGCCGTCCTACTGTATGTACCACAACATACGAGTGCACAGATACCTGCAGATCGCCTGCGGCAAGTCCATTCTCCGGCTCCTCGATGGCAGCGGCGGCGGCGCTATCTCCTGCGAAGCGCCGGACGGAGCAGAACCCCCTGCTTTGGTCCCCTGATGGCACCCCGAGAACCGGCACCGTCGACCAGCTCAAGGGCCACGGCCCTGGTCCACGGCTGCGCAGCTCGCCAGCGAGCCTCCTGGCGGCCCGGCGCGCCAGCCACGCGGCCATGTATATGTACGTGACTATCTAGGTACACGCACTATCTCGTACGATGCGAGCTTCCGGCGCGATCAGCTGCAAGAATTCTGCGCAATCGACTCAATTCAATGGTGGTGGCTGGAATTTATAGGTGGCAGAGTGGGAGTTGGATAGAGACGAGAAAAGGAAACAAGAGAAGAAGCAGCGAGCGAAGCAAAGAGGGAGAAAGCGTGAGTTGGAAAGATAAGTGTGTGTGCAGCGAGGAGCGCGAGGAGTTTGGAGGTAGGAGAAGACGGGCACGGCTCACTGGTGTCCGGAGAGTGACGACTGATTGATTGCAGCTGCAGGGGTTGAAGGATGGCGCGTGGGGCAGGAGGCTGCACGTGGAAGCTGTGGCCCGGTGCCGGGGTGGGTGGGTGGGTGCTGAAGGGTGGGAGCTGAGGCCGGTGACAGGGCATGCTCAGCCCATTTTGCTCCATGGACGGTAGTACCAGGAGGATTGCATGCATCGATAATTCTGCTCCCTCCGTTTCTTGTAGCAGGACTGGATGTATCTAAAACTAAAATACATCTAGATACATCTATATCTAGGACAAGTAATTCGGAACGGAGGGAGTAACACATAGGGACTCTAGCCAACTTGCCTCCAGATGCTTTCTGAATTGAGCCGTCCGTGACCGTCTGATCTGCCTTCTAGCACATCTGAGCCGTTGGATTTTCGCTTGCGGTTAATTGTTTTTCACCATGGGATTCATTTTTCTGCCCAATGACCAGTGGGCTCGTCTCACGCGCGTATTGGTTGGGTGAGTGACGTCCAGGTGAGAGAGAATTTGGGACTGTTTGGTTCTAGGACTAGCATTGCCACACTTTGCCATACATTTTTGCCAAGCTTATCTAAGGTTATTTCATTAAAATAAGAGCCATAAGTTGGCAAGCCTAAGGGAATTTTGCCACACGTTTTAAGTGTATGTCATGTGAGGCCCAAATATGGCTTATCTAAAGTGTGGCTTGAACCAAATATTTATCTAAATTGGTCAAACTTGCCTAACATTAGGTGTGACAATCTTTGACAAAGTTAACCAAACAGCCCCGTCTCATCACTCCTCCCGTCCCGTGCGCCGCGCACGCACCCAAACCAAGTAACCAACCCAATCTAGTCCTGCCACGCACTGTGCACAACCAGTCCCCTCCTTCCGCACGAATCCTACCAGAGAGAGGAAGATGGGAGGGAGAGAGAGAGGAGGAAGATGGGAGGAGGGAGAAAGAGAGAGGGAGAGGAGAGGGAGGTCTGGCGGCGGACGGGAAAGGGTGACCAGCCAGCGTTGGCCTGTGCCCCTCCTCTCGTAGGAACCCTAGCGGAGAGAGAAGATGAGAGGGAGAGAGAGAAGGAAGGAGAGAAGGGAGAAAGAGAGAGGAAAAAGGAGAGGGAGGTGCGACGGCTGACGGGAGAGAGGATCACCGGCCGGCGTCGGTCTGCGCCGGCCAGGATGGGCGCGACCTGGAGGTTGGCGGCGGCTCGATCCGCTCCTGGATCGGGAACTGCGACGGGGCTGGGTCTCGGGCGCGATTCACGGGAGGCTGCACTCCGCCTCTTCCTCGTGGTGCGGCGGACGGCGGCTCTTGCGGCCGTGCGGCCGACGGCGGCCTCAGCGGGTGGGCGATGACACCTACAGCTGGTGTTCTACCCATGGATTCCCGTACAGCCCGAGGCGCTCTGGTCGGCAATTAGAAACTCCTCTATTTATATATTTTGGGCCTGTTAACGGATGAATCTTGATTTGAAATGTTTGTTGCGAATTCGTTCATTTGCTCATCATGTGATTTCTTTTGCTAGGACAAATTAGGCCTGAGCCAATGGGGGAGAAGACGGAGTATATGGATGAGCAGCTGGAGCACACGTTCATTTGATGTTTGCGCGCAAGATGGAGAAGTTCGCTAGAAGGAAGAAGAGTTGGGCGGCGAGGAGGAGAAGAAGGCGGTCTGCGAGCTGCTTGCACGCGCAGCAGCAGGAGTCCGCCCGTGAGGTGCTCCTCTGGATACTCCCTTCCGGCGCCGGGCTTACGTGTTCAACACCGCCCTCACTGTCCCCTTCTTCCATTGGCTCATCGGTCGGTCAGAGGTCAGAGATCTAATACTCCGCACCGCCTCCCGTCAATTTTGGGGATACATGCAAGGTTTATCATCACCCCATGGATCATGTGTTGTTCATTAACCAGGTTATCGAGGTGGAGGTCAACGGGGTGAGACAGAGAAGTGGAGTGCTCATAAAGAAACGCAGGTATGTATGAATATGATGGATGCTTCCATTGCCAACTGATGAATGCATGTCTCCTTTCGCGCAGCTGCTGCCTGGATTCGCCGTCGTGGCCGCCGCCTCCAGTCGCTTCCACCTGGACATCCTTCGCCAACAAGGTAATTTCGTTCCGGTCCCAGCTGTCCTCCTATCCTCCGCGCTTGATTGCTATGAGTTCTTGTTGTGTGTGTGCTTGCTGGCTTAGTGATGTGTGTGTCCGGGAACCCATTGTGTTCTTTTTTATGGATTGCTGCTGCGTGCATGATTGTTGTGGCTGGCTTGGTGGTAGCATCATACATACTGTTCTGGTTGGTTAGCTTGACGCTCTAAAGCTAGGCTTTTAATTCTCTGGGTGTAAGTAATGTATTGCTATACCAGATAAAATATACACATGCATTGCAAACATGATTCTGCTTATACGCGGAAGTATATTTTTCAAATCTATCTCTTCAATTCTTAGGACCATTCTTTACTGAAAGTCTAGAACTATGTAATTTGGTAATCGTGTCAAAGTTCGCCTGGTTGTGCCGTATTACATTGTGATTTGTGAATGCTATGTCGTTGGGGAATCAGCGAGCTTGGTTATATTTCTGGGGCCATCATGTTAACTGGTGCTGGTAGCGCTCGCTTGCTAGCTATGAGTTCTTGTTCTGTGTTTGCTTACTGGCTTAGTTATGTGTGTTTGTCCGGGCACCTATTGTGGTTTGTTTTTTGCTAGCTTGCTGCTGCGTGCATGATTGTTGTAACCGGGTGCTGGCTGTTTGGTGCTGGGCTGCTGATGGCATGAGACCCGCTTCAAAAAAAGGAATGAAAGGAAGCATTTGTTCATAGAACAAATATATTGTAAAAATTTCCATGGAAAGCCTGCATATTTAGCTCGGAAAAGGGGTCTAAAGAGGCTTAGATTCTTGTTATGTATTGATTTTGTAAAATATCTGCAGCTATATATTGCTCAATCAAAGAAAGATTTTACTCAACCTTCAGTGTAATGTATTTCTAATTGTTCAGAACTACTTCAAGTTTTGTTGTGATTTTGCAAGATTCTGAAATTATTGTATTTCGGAATTGTTATACTGATTCCTCGATGCTCTGTTCATGGCTTTGTTCTTATTTTATCCTTAGTTATTTGATTTTTCCTTTCCTACAAGAAGATGCTGAGTCATGTAATATGTTCAAAGAAGAGAGAATCTGCATTTTCTGAATGCTTTCTTCTTTCTTCATTGTTACTTCAAGTTAGCGAATCCAGTTAAGTTGTACTGAGAAGATTCATACGCATGCTTTCTCCATCTACACATCTTATTCAGTCACGAGGCCATTAAGATCTTTTGCCTTTTAGAAAAAGGGAGATGCCATTTAGACCTTACTCTGTTCAACTTGATCTTTAACTTGCTACTACTGTTTCTAAGCATTTTCCCAAGCATTGTTTTATTTGCATCAGAGAATGAGCTCACCTTATTCAGTGGATGTGACAAGTAAAAAATTAGAAACTGAGCAATTAGTTCCACTCTTAAATTTTGTACAGCAGTCCAAATTATCCAATAAATCATTTGTTAGCAGGGTCTAATTATAGAAGTGGAATCAGTTGTTCCAAATTACCCAGTCCAAATTGTGGATGTTAAAAATCTGTTTTGTGTTAGTCAAATTGTTGAAAGCCGGAGCTGGGTCGAGGAGCCGGCCTCCGCCTTCGCCATTGCCTGAGAGAAGCAACACCAGCATTGGGCGTTCCATGTGGAGAGTGCGTGAGTTAGTGTTTTTGTTCTATCCTTTCCATCTCATGACTTTGTGGAGGTGGCAGCACAACCTGCTGGTTGTTGTAATGCCTACCTCAAAGAGAATTAATTGCTTACAAAATTATTTTTCTACTTGACTGTTTTGCAGATGATGAGGTATGGCATGGAATGGTTGGGTTTTGAGTGGTAGGTGATCCCTATGCCGGCGGTGATAGCAGCCATCATTGGTACATTTCAGTAATATGTAAGTCCATTTCAGGCCCTGTTTGTTTGGGCTTTTGCTTCTGCTTTTGCAGCTTTTCTATTTTAGCCAAAAAGCCATAAAAGCTAGGTGCTTTTAGAGCTTTTATGGCTTTTGGAGCTGAATATTGTTATATTGATTCATCAAAAGCCAAAAAAGCTCCAAAAGCACCTATTTAGGAGCTTTTATGGCTTTTTGGCCAAAGTGGAAAAGCTGCAAAAGCAGAAGCAAAAGCCCAAACAAACAGGGCCTCAGTAATATGTCTTGTTTTACTTCCTCCGCGGTGACTCTGGATGTATTCTCGGCTTTACAGTCAGTAAAAAGAAGGCATGCAAAACATTATGTTTTTGCCTTGGTTGAATGTCTCATTTAATTGTCGCTTATTTATTTCAAGTTACTGAATTCGCATCAAACTTTCCTTGTGCTTTCCATTAATAAATAAGAAATTAATACGCAATGTTTTTAATATGTGAGGAGGCGAGAGAAGAAGAAAAGAGGGGTTGTCAGGTTGGACCTTGGTACGTCTCTGACCAGAGATGGTTGGATCCGTCCGACGCTCTTCCAAACAGTGCATTCTAGATTCAATGGGTAGTACATGGAGCTTATTTACTTTGCCGCTCTTATGGCTTTATCTGTACTTGACATATCAAGAGCTGGTGGTAGGTTCTACCGGATCGATTTTAGCTCCTCTTTCTTAGGTTCTGCCGACTCATGTTCTTATTTTATCCTTAGTTTTCCCTTTCCAATTTTGCAGGGGGGTGTACTCTCTCCCTCAAGGTAAGCGTGAATGCAACGGACATTGATTGTGGCTGTTTAGATAAAAAATTGAGTGCAAATTGAGTTTTAACAGTGAGACTTATTCCATTTGTTTATCCTTTTGGCCTTTTAATCAAGAACAATGTTCAGAGCTTACATGGTTGTCTAAATTTAGTTTTGTAAAAGAGCAATATTGATATCATGCAATGATCGGTGCAAATTAGGATAGTCATAGAGTTCTTCCTCAGTTGTCATTGAGCAAAGATTGAATCTGTGTGATTTGTTCTAATACCAAGTAAATCTTGGTCTGCATTGTGTTAGTTTTCATACTGAGTTTTTTTTGGCTATTTTCGTTTGAATTGGGAGTTGATGTGAAAAAGAGTGTGTGTTGACATGCATGTAACCAAATCATGTATTAATGTGAGGTACTACATATACTTGCATATCTCTTTTCAGAAGCACGACCCTCTTGATCCAACTAGGAACATCAAAACTAAAATGGGATATCATTGACTGGACTTCAGATGGCCATGCTGTGAGTTCACCATTACTAAATAGTATCTGAATCTTCTTTGTATAATTAAGACACACTTTCTACATAGAGCTGCTATAGTGATACCATGTGATCACTTAACATGAGTGCGACTAGCCTATTTTCTCTATTTAAAAGTAGAGTTGTGTTTATCATAAAATTTATATACCATGGACTTGTTGCTTTCTGTTTATATAATAGGGCAGTTCGTCTTCTATCATCTGTTTTCTTCATTACATGTCTCTTAGATTGTTGGAGAGGCCTTTACGAATAAGTTGATTAACTACATTTATGTGTTAATATATTTGCCTGATGGGTTTCCCTATTATGGCTCATGGTCATAGATGTAGTCTGCCTTTGCTATTGTTGTTTCTCCAAATAGTATCTACATCCCACTATATTGTATGTGTTGTGAATGTACGGCTGTTAAATCTGTTTGTTTGCTTCTGCTGGTATGTTGTGTGATCATTGTAACAATCAGATGCATGGAAATTTGGAGCAGTTAATCCCAATAGCGAGACATGAGTTATGCTCAAGGTAATTGACCTTTGCATAATAAGATATATGGAGCTCTTTTGAATGCAGCATTTTAGCTGAATTGATGGAAATGTCAGTATTCTACTTTCGTTCACAGATTTCAAGAGATTTTCCATGCAAAAAAATAATGTATCAAGGCCAGTTTTGTCGTGTATTTCTTGGTGAATGTGTAGCAAGCTCTTCGTGTGCTCATTTTCTCCTCTGCTAAAAAGAATTTTCCCAATGAAAGAAGTACACGCTTAATGATTTGTGTTATGTGTTAATGATAGGGAGTATCAACAAGAACTTAATGCAGGATGCAGCCAGATTGGGTCCATTCTCGATGGGGTGGAACTGGAGCTTCCAGGGGATGGTTCTGATCCAGTTCCATTAAGGGTGTATTTTTTTTGGAGCTTGGCCTGGTGTGGTTTTGTCCATGCCTATGAACAGGCTGCCCTCCATGCCATAAGATTTTTATAGGGCTTATATGGGTTTGTAGTTCGAGATTATAATTATGACTGTATGATGGTCTATAGGAGCTTCCTTCGTTTTTCCATGACAGTTTCAGTTTCAGCCGTCCGGTCTGTTGGGTGCCTGCAGAGGGAGGGTGCCTGTAGAGGGGATTGTTCTCTGTGAACGTGGAAATTAATCCAGATATTGTCTCTACTGTCCCATTTCGATTGGGCTCTGTTGTACTCACATTTACTATTAAACATGGATATTATAACATTGAATAAAGGGGGTATTAAATGTAAAAAAGGCATGCATATATTTTTCACTACTGTGTACTTTTTAAAAACTTTTTTTAACATTATCAACGCCACACGATTTTGAGTGGGACTTTATTTTTTTGGCCAAAGGGAATTAGATTTATAATGATGCGTGATTGCCCATGTCTAAACTAACTAAAGCATATATTTTGTTTTAAATGTGATATCAAATTCAAATGTGTATATACGTCTCATTGTACATAAAAATCCACCCTATTTCCTATTAGAAGGAATTAAACATGCAAAAAAAAAAATCATCACGAACATGGATTTAGCGTGCCTGTGCCATTTGGCGCAACGGGTCCACTAGTTCTTATTAATCATGCACTAGGCACATATATAGGTACAGGGGTTGCGAGATCTCAACCGTATCCGCTATATAGGGAAAGGATCGAGAGATATCGCTAAGCTAGGAAGTAAATATAAGAGATCCTAGCCGCCAAATATACATGTAATGACAACCGTACTCAACACCCCCCGCAGTCGAAGCGTCGCCGGAGATGTAAAGACTGAACCGAAAACCCTCGAAATTCGAGGTAGGCAGTCCTTTCATCATGACATCGGCGAACTGCTGATCGGTGGGTACATGTAAGACTCGAACACGACGAAGTGCAACGTGCTCCCGGACAAAGTGAATGTCAAGCTCAATATGCTTCGTCCGGCGATGATGAACAGGGTTGGCGGAGAGGTAGATCGCGGAGACGTTGTCACAATAGACAATTGTGGCATTGGGAACCTCACATAGCAACTCCTGAAGCAGCTGTCGTAGCCAGGAGCACTTCGCGACGACGTTGGCCACATCCCTGTACTTGGCCTCGGCGCTCGATCGTGAAACCGTGGGTTGTCGTTTAGACGACTACGAGATCAGAAAGGGCTCGAGGTAGATGAGGGAGTCCTGGATTAGGGGGTCCCCGGGCGTCCGGGCTATGTGATGTGGGCCGGACTGGTGGGCCGTGAAGATACAAGATAGAAGGCTTCCTCCCGTGTCCGGATGGGACTCTCCTTGACGTGGAAGACAAGCTTGGCGTTCAGATATGAAGATTTCTTTCTCTGTAAACCGACTCTATACAAACCCTAGCCCCCTTCGGTATCTATATAAACAGGAGTGTTTAAACCGTAGAGATAGTCATAATCATACATGCTAGACATATAGGGTTTAGCCATTACGATCTCGTGGTAGATCAACTCTTGTAACCCCTATATTCATCAAAGTCAATCAAGCAGGACGTAGGGTTTTACCTCCATCAAGAGGGCCTGAACCTGGGTAAACATCGTGTCCCCTGCCTTCTGTTACCATCGATCCTTAGACGCACAGTTCGGGACCTGAAGGAAATATGCCCTAGAGGCAATAATAAAGTTATTATTTATTTCCTTATTTCATGATAAATGTTTATTATTCATGCTAGAATTGTATTAACCGGAAACATAATACATATGTGAATACATAGACAAACAGAGTGTCACTAGTATGCCTCTACTTGACTAGCTCGTTAATCAAAAATGGTTATGTTTCCTAACCATATACATGAGTTGTCATTTGATTAACGGGATCACATCATTAGGAGAATGATGTGATTGACTTGACCCATTCCGTTAGCTTAGCACTTGATCGTTTAGTATGTTGCTATTGCTTTCTTCATGACTTATACATGTTCCTATGACTATGAGATTATGCAACTCCCGTTTACCAGAGGAACACTTTGTGTGCTACCAAACGTCACAATGTAACTGGGTGATTATAAAGGTGCTCTACAGGTGTCTCCGAAGGTACTTGTTGGGTTGGTGTATTTCGAGATTAGGATTTGTCACTCCGATTGTCGGAGAGGTATCTATGGGCCCTCTCGGTAATGCACATCACTATAAGCCTTGCAAGCATTGTGACTAATGAGTTAGTTGCGAGATGGTGTATTACGAAACGAGTAAAGAGACTTGCCGGTAACGAGATTGAACTAGGTATTGAGATACCGACGATCGAATCTCGGGCAAATAACATACCGATGACAAAGGGAACAACGTATGTTGTTATGCGGTCTGACCGATAAAAGATCTTCGTAGAATATGTGGGAGCCAATATGAACATCCAGGTTCCGCTATTGGTTATTGATCGGAGACATGTCTCGGTCATGTCTACATAGTTCTCGAACCCGTAGGGTCCGCACGCTTAACGTTTTGATGACAGTTATATTATGAGTTTATATGTTTTGATGTACCGAAGGTTGTTCAGAGTCCCGGATGTGATCACGGACATGACGAGGAGTCTCGAAATGGTCGAGACATGAAGATTGATATATTGGAAGCCTATGTTTAGATATCGGAAGTGTTCCGGGTGAAATCGGGATTTTACCGGAACCCCCCGAGAGCTTAATGGGCCTACATGGGCCTTAGTGGAAATAGAGGGAAGCAAGGGGAGTGTGGGGCGCGCCCCCCAAGGCCCAAACCGAATTGGTTTAGGGTAAGGGGGGCCGGCCCCCTCTTTCCTTCTTCCCCTCTCTCTTTCCTTCTCCCGAATCCTATTCCAACTAAGAAAGGGGGGGAGTCCTACTCCCGGTGGGAGTAGGACTCCTCCTGGCGCGCTCTCTCCCTGGCCGGCCGCACCCCCCTTGCTCCTTTATATACGGGGGCAGGGGGGCACCCCATAGACACAACAATTGATCGTTTGATCTTTTAGCCGTGTGCGGTGCCCCCTCCACCATAGTCCACCTCGATAATACTGTAGCGGTGCTTAGGCGAAGCCTTGCGTCGGTAGAACATCATCGTCGTCACCACGCCGCCGTACTGACGAAACTCTCCCTCAACACTCGGCTGGATCGGAGTTCGAGGGACGTCATCAGGCTGAACGTGTGCTGAACTTGGAGGTGCCGTACGTTCGGTACTTGATCGGTCGGATCGTGAGGACGTATGACTACATCAACCGCGTTGTGCTAACGTTTCCGCTTTCGGTCTACGAGGGTACGTGGACAACACTCTCCCATCTCGTTGCTATGCATCACCATGATCTTGTGTGTGCGTAGGAATGTTTTTTGAAATTACTACGTTCCCCAACAGTTGCTTCCGAGCCAGGTTTTATGTGTAGATGTCATATGCACGAGTAGAACACAAGTGAGTTGTGGGCGATATAGGTCATACTGCTTACCAGCATGTCACACTTTGGTTCGGCGGTATTGTTGGATGAAGCAGCCCGGACCGACATTACGCGTACGCTTATGCGAGACTGGTTTTACCATCGTGCTATGCACACAGGTGACTAGCGGGTGTCAGTTTCTCCAACTTTAGTTGAACCGAGTGTGGCTACGCCCGGTCCTTGAGAAGGTTTAAACATCACTAACTTGACAAACTATCGTTGTGGTTTTGATGCGTAGGTAAGAACGGTTCTTGCTCAACCCGTAGTAGCCACGTAAAACTTGCAACAACAAAGTAGAGGACGTCTAACTTGTTTTTGCAGGGCATGTTGTGATGTGATATGGTCAAGACGTGATGAGATATAAGTTGTTGTATAAGATGATTATGTTTTGTTGAAATTATCGGCAACTGGCAGAAGCCTTATGGTTGTCTCTTTATTGCATAAGATGCAAGCGCCAAATAATTGCTTTACTTTATCGCTATGCGATAACAATAATTGCAAGAGCAATAGTTGGTGAGACGACCATGTGATGACACATTGATATAGATCAAGATGATGGAGATCATGGTGTCACGCCGGTGACGATGGAAATCATGACGATGCTTTGGAGATGGAGATCAAAGGCACAAGATGATGATGGCCATATCATGTCACATATTATGATTGCATGTGATGTTTATCTTTTATACATCTTATTTTGCTTAGTTCGATGGTAGCTTTATAAGATGATCTCTCACTAATTATCAAGGTACAAGTGTTCTCCCTGAGTATGCACCGTTGCGAAGGTTCTTCGTGCTGAGACACCACGTGATGATCGGGTGTGATAGGCTCTACGCTCAAATACAACGGGTGCAAAACAATTGCACACGCGGAATACTCAGGTTAAACTTGATGAGCCTAGCATATAACAGATATGGCCTCAGAACACTGAGACCGAAAGGTCGAGCGTGAATCATATAGTAGATATGATCAACATAGTGATGTTCACCATTGAAACTACTCCATCTCACGTGATGATCGGACATGGTTTAGTTGATATGGATCACGTGATCACTTAGAGGATTAGAGGGATGTCTATCTAAGTGGGAGTTCTTAAGTAATATGATTAATTGAACTTAAATTTATCATGAACTTAGTCCTGGTAGTATTAGCATATCTATGTTGTAGATCAATAGCTCGCGTTTAGCTCCCCTGTTTTATTTTTGATATGTTCCTAGAGAAAACTAAGTTGAAAGATGTTAGTAACAATGATGCGGATTGGATCCGTGATCTGAGGTTTATCCTCATTGCTGCATAGAAGAATTATGTTCTTGATGCACCGCTAGGTGACAAACCTATTGCAGGAGCAGATGCAGATGTTATGAACGTTTGGCTAGCTCAATATGATGACTACTTGATAGTTTAGTGCACCATGCTTAAACGGCTTAGAATCGGGACTTCAAATACGTTTTGAACGTCATGGACCATATGAGATGTTCCAGGAGTTGAAGTTAATATTTCAAGCAAATACCCGAGTTGAGAGATATGAAGTCTCCAACAAGTTCTATAGCTAAAAGATGGAGGAGAATAGCTCAAGCAGTGAGCATGTGCTCAGATTGTCTGGGTACTACAATCGCTTGAATCAAGTGGGAGTTAATCTTCCAGATAAAATAGTGATTGACAGAATTCTCTAGTCACCATCACCAAGTTAGTAGAACTTCGTGATGAACTATAATATGCAAGGGATAATGGAAACGATTCCCAAGCTCTTCGTGATGCTGAAATCGACGAAGGTAGAAATCAAGAAAAGCATCAAGTGTTGATGGTAAACAAAACCACTAGTTTTAAGTAAAGGGACAAAGGGGGAACTTCCAAAAGAACGACAAGCAAGTTGCTGCTCAAGTGAAAAAAAAACCCAAGTCTGGACCTAAGTCTGAAACTGAGTGCTTCTACTGCAAAGGGACTGGTCACTGGAAGCGGAACTACCCCAAGTAATTGGCGGATAAGAAGGATGGCAAAGTGAACATAGGTATATTTGATATACATGTTATTGATGTGTACTTTACTAGTGTTTATAGCAACCCCTCAGTATTTGATACTAGTTCAGTTGCTAAGAATAGTAACTCGAAACGGGAGTTGCAGAATGAACATAGACTAGTTAAGGGTGAAGTGACGATGTGTATGGGGAATGGTTCCAAGACTGATATGATCATCATCGCACACTCCCTATACTTTCGGAATTAGTGTTAAACCTAAAATAAATGTTATTTAGTGTTTGCGTTAAGCATGAATATGATTGGATCATATTTATTGCAATACGGTTAATCATGTAAGTTAGAGAATAATTGTTGTTCTGTTTACATGAATAAAACCTTTTATGGTCATACACCCAATGAAAATGGTTTGTTGGATCTCGATCATGGTGATACACATTTTCATAATATTAAAGCCAAAAGATGCAAAGTTAATAATGATAGTGCAACTTATTTGTGGCACTGCTGTTTAGGTTATATTGGTGTAAAGCGTATGAAGAAAATCCATGCTGATGGGCTTTTGAAATCACTTGATTATGAATCAGTTGATGCCTGCAAACCATGCCTCATGGGCAAGATGACTAAGACTCCGTTCTCCGGAACAATGGAGCGAGCAACAGATTTATTGGAAATCATACATACTGATGTATGTGGTCCGATGAATATTGAGGCTCGCGACGGGTATCATTATTTTCTGATCTTCACATATGATTTGAGCAGATATGAGTATATCTACTTGATGAAACACAAGTCTGAAACATTTGAAAAGTTCAAAGAATTTCCGAGTGAAGTGGAGAATCATCGTAACAAAATTAAAAGTTTCTACGATATGATCGCAGAAGTAAAATATTTGAGTTACGAGTTTGGTCTTCAGTTAAAACAATGTGAAATAGTTTCACTACTCATGCCACCTGGAACACCACAGTGTAATGGTGTGTCCAAACGTCATAACTGTACTTTATTAGATATAGTGCGATCTATGATGTCTCTTACCGATCTACCACTATCGTTTTGGGGTTATGCATTAGAGACAGCTACATTCACGTTAAATAGGTGTAACACCCCGGATGTGATTTACCTAATATGTAATCCAACTCTTGCCGTTTTCGGCGCTAAGTTATTTTATTTTCTCGGGTTCGGGTTTTTGTCTCCGTGTGTTGTTGTCGTTGTCATGCATCTCATATCATGTCATCATGTGCATTGCATTTGCATACGTGTTCGTCTCATGCATCCGAGCATTTTCCCCGTTGTCCGTTTTGCATTCCGGCGCTTCGTTCTCCTCCGGTGGTCATTTCTACCTTTCTTTCATGTGTGGGGATTAAACATTTCCGGATTGGACCGAGACTTGCCAAGCGTCCTTGGTTTACTACCGGTAGACCGCCTGTCAAGTTTCGTACCATTTGGACTTCGTTTGATGCTCCAACGGTTAACCGAGGAACCGAAAAGGCCTCGTGTGTGTTGCAGCCCAACACCCCTCCATTTTGGCCCAAAACCCACCAAAAACCTCTCCATCATCTAGAGCGTTCGATCACGATCGCGTGGCCGAAAACCGCACCTCATTTGGACTCTCCTAGCTCCCTCTATGCCTATAAATATACCTCCTCCGAAATTCTCGGTTCCCCTCTCCCGAAACCCTAAAAAATCGCCCCGCCGCCACCGGACGTGTCCGCCGGCGCCAGACAACGTCCGCCGCCACCGCCGCCCAACCGAGATCCGCCACGTGGCGCCGCTGTCCTCCTCCCGCCGCCGGCCCGGGCGAGCCCGAACCGGGCCCCGCGCGGCCCGTTCTCCGCCGCCGCTCCAGCCTGGCTCCCTCCATCGCCTCCGCGCCAGATCCAGGGAGAGGAGCTCCCAACTACGGCGAACCTCGTCGCCGGCACCCCGCGCGCCGCCCCATGCCGCGGTCGCCGCCCTCCACCGTCCCGTCGCCGGCCTCCTCCGCCCGCGCCGGATCCGGCTCCCCAACTCCGGTCTCCCCCGGCCACGTCTCCGGCGAGCACAGCTCCGGCCGCCGCCTCGGTTCACGCGCCCGATCTAGTTCCAGATCTGAGATTCGGTTGAACTTTGACCTAATTTTCAGTAACTTTTTGCATTGTTTATCGTGCCGTAACTTCCATCCGTAGCTCCGTTTTGGACGTGTAGCATATCAAAATGTTCGCCTCAGAGAGCACATCATTTCATCTAATTGCATCATTTTCATTTGAGTTCATCTTGATGCCCAAAATGTTGTTGGAAGAGTGCTATTTGAGTTAATTGTCAGATCTGCTGCTCCAAATAGCTATTTGTCATTTTTGCCATGATTATTGTGTGCATGATATGCCCCTGAGCTCTACATGTGTTTTGTTATATGCTTTGCCATCTTTCCAGAGGTGCTATCCATGTATTTTTGTGATGTGTGTGGTGACTAGCACAAGCTTGCAAAGTGATGCATTCGTTAATGCTGATTTCAGGGACTTAGCAATTTCACTAAGTCCTTGATCTGTTTTTATCAATATGCCATATGTTCGTGTTGTTTCCTAGTGATCCGTGCCTCTTTTGAGGATGATCAGTAAGGATGATTTGTTAATCTTGTAGTGCTCTATCCATCCATGTCTTTGTTTGTAATTATGGAGCACCCTAGCTTGAGTCAATCGAGCTCTACTTTTGCTATTTCGTGAATCTGGGCAGATTGTCTACTTGTTAGCGATTTTGCCGAGGATGTTGTAGTTGATCCGTGCGTGCTATGTTGTTGTTCTTGCCATGTCTAGCTTATATAATGTGTATTCTTGATGGGTGTATGCTTAGATTGTCATGCCTTGCTCTGTAGTGAGTGCATCGAGCTCGTAAACATGCCTACTCGCTAAGATATTTGCATGCTCCAGTTTTTCACTAAGTCTGTGATCTGATTATGTTTTTGCCATGTTCACATGCTTGCAATTGTATTGTATGATCCCTTTTGGCTCAAGGTCACTAAGGGACTTTTGTTAAGCTCTTTGAGTAGCTCCATGCCATGCCTTGCTTTGCCATTTTAAGTTCCTGTAGCATATAGTTTTCTTGCTCCAAAGTGTGCTACCTGATCTGAAATTCCAGACAAGTGTTAATTTCACTAAGTCTGAAATCTGTTTACCAATTGCACTTTTGCCATGCTTGTTTGAACCTGTTAATGGATTAATTGGCCGTAGCTCAGTGTTCATCTTTTGTCAAGCATTATGAAGGGATCCCTATCATGTATTTTGTTGCCATGTTTGAGTACTGTAGCTTAATTATCTTGATGCATTTAGATGGCTACTTGCTGTTTATCGCAGACCGGTGCCATATTTGTTCTGCTTGCCATTTCCAAACCGTGCATCCGATTCCGGTGTTCTTTATATTGATTTCAACCGAAATCACCTCACCTTTCCAGTGGCACACTTGGATTTCCAAGTTGAGGCCAGGATCATCCATCTCTTGTCAAATCTTGCATATGCATCACATATCGCATCCCGCATAGCATACCATGTTTGCATGATGTTGTCCGAGCATTTGCACGTGGTTGATTGTGTTCCTTTTGCTTATTTGTCTTGTTTGAGTAGAGCCGGGAGATGAGTTCGCTAACGAGGAGCCCGTTGAGTTTGCTTTCGAGGATCCAGTCAACTCTGACAACTTTGCAGGCAAGATGATCATACCCTCGAAATCACTTCTATCTTTGCTTTGCTAGATGCTCGCTCTTTTGCTATGCCTATGCTACGATGCCTACCACTTGCTTATCATGCCTCCCAAATTGCCATGTCAAACCTCTAACCCACCATATGTCCTAACAAACCGTTGATTGGCTATGTTACCGCTTTGCTCAGCCCCTCTTATAGCGTTGCTAGTTGTAGGTGAAGATTGGAGATCGTTCCTTGTTGGAACATTATTTTCTTGTTGGGGTATCATTATATTATCTTGTTATCTTAATGCATCTATATACTTGGTAAAGGGTGGAAGGCTCAGCCTTTTGCCTAGTGTTTTGTTCCACTCTTGCCGCCCGAGTATCCGTCATATCGGTGTTATGTTCCCGGATTTTGCGTTCCTTACACGGTTGGGTGATAATGGGAACCCATTGACAAATTGCCTTGAATAAAACTCTTCTAGCAATGCCCAACCTTGGTTTTACCATTTGCCACCTAGCCTCTTTTTCCCTTGGGTTTCCGGAGCCCGAGGGTCATCTTATTTAAACCCCCCCGGGCCAGTGCTCCTCTGAGTGTTGGTCCAACCTAGAGCCCCTTGCAGCGCCACCTCGGGGAAACTCGAGGGCTGGTTTTAGTTGTACGGATTGCTTATCCGAGTGTGCCCTGAGAACGAGATATGTGCAGCTCCTATCGGGATTTGTCGGCACATTAGGGCGGTGTTGCTGGATTTGTTTTAACTTGTCGAATTGTCTTGTAGAACCGGGATACCGAGTCTGATCGGAATGTCTCAGGAGAAGGTATATCCTTCGTTGACCGTGAGAGCTTGCATGGGCTAAGTTGGGACTCCCCTGCAGGGTTTTGAACTTTCAAAAGCCGTGCCCGCGGTTATGGGCAGATGGAAATTTGTTAATGTCCGGTTGTAGATAACTTGAACCTTAACTTAATTAAAATGAATCAACTGTGTGCGTTACCGTGATGGTCTCTTCTCGGCGGAGTCCGGGAAGTGAACACGGTGTTGGAGTAATGCTTGCCGTAGGTTGTTCTCTAGTTCTTCGTTCGTGCTTTGCCTTCTCTTCTCGCTCTCTTTTGCGAACAGGTTAGCCACCATATATGCTAGTCGCTTGCTGCAGCTCCACATATTTTACCTTGCCTTACCTATAAGCTTAAATAGTCTTGATCGCGAGGATGCGAGATTGCTGAGTCCCCGTGGCTCACAGATTACTTCCAAACCAGATGCAGGGCCTGATGACTCCGTTTCAGATGATGCGCTTGAGCTCAAGTGGGAGTTCGACGAAGTCTCACGCTATTACTATGTGTCTTTCCCTGATGATCAGTAGTGGTGCCTAGTTGGGGCGATCGGGACCGTGTCGCATGTTGGGTTGATCTTTTATTTTGGCACCGTAGTCGGGCCATGAGTGATTGGATGATGTAATGCTATTTATGTACTTTGTTTGACGTGGCGAGTGTAAGCAAACTATGTTCCTTTCCCTTTATTATCTATATTACATGGGATGTTGTGAAGATTACCTTACTTGCGACATTGCTTTCAATGCGGTTATGCCTCTAAGTCGTGCTTCGACACGTAGGAGATATAGCCGCATTGAGGGCGTTACAATAGGGCACCATCTAAATCCGTGGAGATGACACCGTATGAACTGTGGTTTGGCGAGAAACCTAAGCTGTCGTTTCTTAAAGTTTGGGACTGCGATGCTTATGTGAAAAAGTTTCAACATGATAAGCTCAAACCCAAATCGGAGAAGTAAATCTTCATAGGATACCCAAAAGAAACTGTTGGGTACACCTTCTATCACAGATCCGAAGGCAAGATATTCGTTGCTGAGAATGGATCCTTTCTAGAGAAGGAGTTTCTCTCGAAAGAAGTGAGTGGGAGGAAAGTGGAACTTGATAAGGTAATTGTACCTTCTCCCGAATTGAAAAATAGTTCATCATAGAAATCAGTTCCAGTGATGTCTACACTAACAAGAGAGGAAGTTAATGATGATGATCATGAAACTTCATATCAAGTTAATACAGAACTTCGTAGATCAACCAGAGTGAGATCCGCACCAGAGTGGTATGGTAATCCTGTTCTGGAGGTCATGTTACTTGACCATGACGAACCTACGAACTATGAGGAAGCGATGATGAGCCCAGATTCCGCAAAATGGTTTAAGGCCATGAAATCTGAGATGGGATCCATGTATAAGAACAAAGTATGGACTTTGATTGACTTGCCTGATGATTGGTGAGCCATTGAGATTAAATGGATCTTCAAGAGGAAGACAGACGCTGATAGTAGTGTTACTATCTACAAAGCTAGAATTGTCGCAAAAGGTTTTCGACAAGTTCAAGTGTTGACTAAGATGAGAGTTTCTCACCCGTATCTATGCTTAAGTCTGTCCGAATCATGTTGGCAATTGCCGCATTTTATGAAAGGGAAAATTTTATTTTTGCCACTCTAGATTTTGCCAATTTTCCTTATGCCACTCTAGATTTTGACATTTCACTTTTGCCACTTTTAGTTTTTGACAATTATCTGAATTGCCATTCCGGTGGCAAAAGCAAAAATTTCGGAGTGGCGATTGTGATACATTTCAAAAGCTAAGAGTGGCAAAAATGAAATAAAATTATACTGCTTTTGCCACGGAATGGCAATTGTGATAATTGTCAAAAGCTAAGAGTGGCAAAAGTGAAATGTCAAAATCTAGAGTGGCATAAGGAAAATTGGCAAAATCTAGAGTGGCAAAAAAAAAATTTCCCTTTATGAAATCTGGCACATGGATAAACAAAACTACATTACTTAATGGATTTATTAAAGAAGAGTTGTATATGATGCAACCAGAAGGTTTTGTCAATCCTAAAGGTGCTAATAAAATATGCAAGCTCCAGCGATCCATCTATGGACTGGTGCAAGCATCTCGGAGTTGGAATATACGCTTTGATGAGTTGATCAAAGCATATAGTTTTATATAGACTTACGGTGAAGCCTGTATTTACAAGAAAGTGAGTGGGAGCACTACAACATTTCTGATAAGTATATGTGAGTGACATATTGTTGATCAGAAATAATGTAGAATTTTCTGGAAAGCATAAAGGAGTATTTGAGAGGAGTTTTTCAAAGAAAGACCTCGGTGAAGCTGCTTACATATTGAGCATCAAGATCTATAGAGATAGATCAAGACGCTTGACAGTTTTTTCAATGAGTACATACCTTGACAAGATTTTGAAGTAGTTCAAAATGGAACAGTCAAAGAAAGAGTTCTTGCCTGTGTTACAAGGTTTGAAATTGAGTAAGACTCAAAGCCCGACCGCGGTAGAAGATAGAAAGAGAATGAAAGTCATTGCCTATGCCTCAGCCATAGGTTCTATAAAGTATGCCATGCTGTGTACCAGATCTATTGTATACCCTACATTGTGTTTAGCAAGGGAGTAAAATAGTGATCTAGGAGTAGATCACTGGACAGTGGTCAAAATAAAATTATCCTTACTGGCATAAGGATATATTTCTCGATTATGGAGGTGACAAAAGGTTCGTCGTAAAGGGTTACGTCGATGCAAATTTTGACACTGATCCAGATGACTGTAAGTCTCAATCTGGATGCATATTGAAAGTGGGAGTAATTAGCTAGAGTAGCTCCGTGCAGAGCATTGTTGACATAGAAATTTGTAAAATACATACGGATCTGAATGTGGCAGACCCGTTGACTAAACTTCTCTCACAAGCAAATCATGATCACACCTAAGTACTCTTTGGGTATTAATCACATAGCGGTGTGAACTAGATTATTGACTCTAGTAAACCCTTTGGGTGTTGGTCACATGACGATGTGAACTATGGGTGTTAATCACATGGTGATGTGAACTATTGATGTTAAATCACATGGCGATGTGATCTAGATTATTGACTCTAGTGCAAGTGGCAGACTGAAGGAAATATGCCCTAGAGGCAATAATAAAGTTATTATTTATTTCCTTATTTCATGATAAATGTTTATTATTCATGCTAGAATTGTATTAACCGGAAACATAATACCGTGTGAATACATAGACAAACAGAGTGTCACTAGTATGCCTCTACTTGACTAGCTCGTTAATCAAAGATGGTTATGTTTCCTAACCATAGACATGATTTTTCATTTGATTAACGGGATCACATCATTAGGAGAATGATGTGATTGACTTGACCAATTCCGTTAGCTTAGCACTTGATCGTTTAGTATGTTGCTATTGCTTTCTTCATGACTTATACATGTTCCTATGACTATGAGATTATGCAACTCCCGTTTACCGGAGGAACACTTTGTGTGCTACTGCTACCTCTTGAGCACTGCGTTGGATTTCCCCGAAGAGGAGAGGATGATGCAGCAAAGTAGCGTAAGTATTTCCCTCAGTTTTTGAGAACCAAGGTATCAATCCAGTAGGAGGCTACGCGCAAGTCCCTCGTGCCTACGAAAAAACAATAGCTCAACGCAACCAACGCGCTTAGGGGTTGTCAATCCCTTCATGGTCACTTACGAAAGTGAGATCTGATAGAGATGACAAATAATATTTTTGGTATTTTTGGTATAGAGATGTAAAGTAAAAAGTAAAAGCAAAAAATAATAAAGTGATGGAGATTGATATGATGAGAAAGAGACCCGGGGGCCATAGGTTTCACTAGTGGCTTCTCTCAAGAGCATAAGTATTCTACGGCGGGTGAACAAATTACTGTTGAGCAATTGACAGAATTGAGCATAGTTACGAGAATATCTAGGTATGATCATGTATATAGGCATCACGTCCGAGACAAGTAGACCGACTCCTGCCTGCATCTACTACTATTACTCCACTCGTCGACCGCTATCCAGCATGCATCTAGAGTATTAAGTTAAAAACAGAGTAACGCCTTAAGCAAGATGACATGACGTAGAGGGATAGTTTCATGCAATATGATAAAAACCCCATCTTGTTATCCTCGATGGCAACGATACAATACGTGCCTTGCTGCCCCTTCTGTCACTGGGAAAGGACACCGCAAGATCGAACCCAAAGCTAAGCACTTCTCCCATGGCAAGAACAACCAATCTAGTAGGCCAAACCAAACTGATAATTCGAAGAGACTTGCAAAGATAACCAATCATACATAAAAGAATTCAGAGAAGATTCAAATATTATTCATAGATAGACTTGATCATAAACCCACAATTCATCGGTCTCAACAAACACACCACAAAAAGAAGATTACATCGAATAGATCTCCACGAGAGAGGGGGAGAACATTGTATTGAGATCCAAAAAGAGAGAAGAAGCCATCTAGCTACTAACTATGGACCCGTAGGTCTGAAGTAAACTACTCACACTTCATCGAAGGGGCTTGGATGATGATGTAGAAGCCCTCCGTGATCGATGCCCCCTCCGGCGGAGCTCCGGAACAGGCCCCAAGATGGGATCTCGTGGATACAGAAAGTTGCAGCGGTGGAATTAGGTTTTTGGCTCCGTACCCGATCGTTTGGGGGTATGTAGGTATATATAGGAGGAAGAAGTATGTCGGTGGAGCTTCGAGGGGCCCACAAGGCAGGGGGCGCGCCCTAGGGGGGGCGCCCTCCACCCTCGTGGCCGCCTCGCGGATTTCTTGACGGAGGTTCCAAGTCTCCTGGATCTTATCTGATGAGAAAATCACGTTTCCGAAGGTTTCATTCCGCTTGGACTCCGTTTGATATTCTGTTTCTCCGAAACACTGAAATAGGCAAAAAACATCAATTTTGGGTTGGGCCTCCGATTAATAGGTTAGTCCCAAAAATAATATAAAAGTGGAAAATAAAGCCCAATATAGTCCAAAACAGTAGATAATATAGCATGGAGCAATCAAAAATTATAGATACTTTGGAGACGTATCAAGCATCCCCAAGCTTAATTCCTGCTCGTCCTCGAGTAGGTAAATGATAAAAACAGAATTTTTGATGCGGAGTGCTACTTGGCATAATTTTAATGTAATTCTTCTTAATTGTGGTATGAATATTCAGATCCGAAAGATTCAAGACAAAAGTTCATATTGACATAAAAATGATAATACTTCAAGCATACTAACTAAGCAATTATGTTTTCTCAAAATAACATGGCCAAAGAAAGTTCATCCCTACAAAATCATATAGTTTAGTCAAGTTTCATTTTTGTCACGCAAGAATGCTCTCATCATGCACAACCCCGATGACAAGCTAAGCAATTGTTTCATACTTTAGTAATCTCAAACCTATAAACTTTCACGCAATATATGAGCGCGAGCCATGGACATAGCACTATGGGTGGAATAGAATATAATGAGGGGGTTATGTGGAGAAGACAAAAAAGGAGAAAGTCTCACATCAACAAGGCTAATCAATGGGCTATGGAGATGCCCACCGATTGATGTTAATGCAAGGAGTAGGGATTGCCATGTAACGGATGCACTAGAGCTATAAATGTCTGAAAGCTCAACAAAAGAAACTAGTGGGTGTGCATCCAACTTGCTTGCTCATGAAGAGCTAGGGCACTTGAGGAGGCCCATTGTTGGAATATACAAGCCAAGTTCTATAATGAAAAATTCCCACTAGTATATGAAAGTGATAACATGAGAGACTCTCTACTATGAAGATCATGGTGCTACTTTGAAGCACAAGTGTGGTAAAAGGATAGTAACATTGTCCCTTCTCTTTTTTTCTCTCATTTTTTTGGGCCTTCTCTTTTTTATGGCCTTTCTTTTTTGGGCCTTCTCTTTTTTATGGCCTTTCTTTTTTTATTCCTCACTTGGGATAATGCTCTAATAATGATGATCATCACACTTCTATTTATTTACAACTCAATGATTACAACTCGATACTAGAACAAAGATGACTCTATATGAATGCCTCCGGCGGTGTACCGGGATATGCAATGAACCAAGAGTGACATGTATGAAAGAATTATGAACGGTGGCTTTGCCACAAATACTATGTCAATTAGATGATCATGCTAAGCAATATGACAATGATGAATGTGTCATGATGAACGAAATGATGAAAAGTTGCATGGCAATATATCTCGGAATGGCTATGGAAATGCCATAATAGGTAGGTATGGTGGCTGTTTTGAGGAAGATATAAGGAGGTTTATGTGTGAAAGAGTGTATCATATCACGGGGTTTGGATGCACCGGCGAAGTTTGCGCCAACTCTCAATGTGAGAAAGGGCAATGCACGGTACCGAAGAGGCTAGCAAGGATGGAAGGGTGAGAGTGCGTATAATCCATGGACTCAACATTAGTCATAAAGAACTCACATACTTATTGCAAAAATCTACAAGTCATCAAAAACCTCGGCACTGCGCGCATGCTCCTAGGGGGATAGATTGGTAGGAAAAGACCATCGCTCGTCCCCGACCGCCACTCATAAGGAAGACAATCAAATAACACCTCATGTTTCAAATTTGTTGCATAACATTTACCACACGTGCATGCTACGGGACTTGCAAACCTCTACACAAGTATTTCTCAATTTCACAACTACTCAACTAGCATGACTTTGATATTATTACCTCCATATCTCAAAACAATCATCAAGCATCAAACTTTTCTTAGCATTCAACACACTCATACGAAAGTTTTATTATTAATCTCGCATACCAAGCATATTAGGATTTTAAGCAAATTACCATGCTATTAAGACTCTCAAAATAATCTAAGTGAAGCATGAGATATCAATAGTTTCTATAAAACAAATCCACCACCGTGCTCTAAAAGATATAAGTGAAGCACTAGAGCAAAATTATATAACTCAAAAGATATAAGTGAAGCATATAGAGTATTCTATTAAATTCCAAATCATGTATGGCTCTCTCAAAAGGTGTGTACAGCAAGGATGATTATGGTAGACTAACAAGCAAAGACTCAAATCATAAAAGACGCTCCAAGCAAAACACATATCATGTGGTGAATAAAAATATGCTCCAAGTAAAGTTACCGATAGAAGTAGACGAAAGAGGGGATGCCTTCCGGGGCATCCCCAAGCTTTGGCTTTTAGGTGTCCTTAGATTATCTTGGGGGTGCCATGGGCATCCCCAAGCTTAGGCTCTTGCCACTCCTTGTTCCATAGTCCATCAAATCTTTACCCAAAACTTGAAAACTTCACAACACAAAACTTAAAGTAGAAAATCTCGTGAGCTCCGTTAGCGAAAGAAAACAAAAGACCACTTCAAGGTACTGTAATGAACTCATTATTTATTTATATGGGTGTTATTCCTACTGTATTCCAACTTATCTATGGTTCATATACTATTTTACTAGCCATAGATTCATCAAAATAAGCAAACAACACACGAAAAACAGAATCTGTCAAAAACAGAACAGTCTGTAGTAATCTGTAGCTAGCGCAAGATCTGGAACCCCAAAAATTCTAAAATAAATTTCTGGACGTGAGTAATTTATCTATTAATCATCTGAAAAAAGAATTAACTAAATAGCACTTTCCAAATAAAAATTACAGCAGTTCTCGTGAGCGCTAAAGTTTCTGTTTTTTACAGCAAGTTCAACAAGACTTTCCCCAAGTCTTCCCAACGGTTCTACTTGGCACAAACACTAATTAAACACAAAAAACACAACCAAAACAGAGGCTAAATAATTTATTTATTACTAAGCAGGAGCAAAAAGCAAGAAATAAAAATAAAATTGGGTTGCCTCCCAACAAGCGCTATCATTTAACGCCCCTAGCTAGGCATAACAAGCAAGAATAGATCTAGGTATTGCCATCTTTGGTTTTCAACTTTTTAGCAGAATCAAGCTCGAATCCGGGAGTTTCTTTACGTTTCCCTTCATATTCTGAAATTTTTAGATCTAACGAATCGAACCGCTTATTGCAAAGGGTAATCAACATGTTCATGCGGTGAATATTTCCACTAATGTTCTTAAGAGGTTCAAGAGATTTCTGCAAGATTTTAGTAACTTCACAATTTTTTTCAAAAACTTGTGTCTCTTCCTGGGTAGGATGAGGCCCCTTTTGTTGAGGTAGTGTTCCAACTATACCTTCTATAATTTCAAGCGCAATATGGGGATCGATTTCAATAAAATTGCCTTTGGCAACGCAATCCAATTGTTGTCTATGAGACATATTCAATCCAACATAAAAATTGCAAAGCAAAATTCTCACGTTTATTTCAGAGGTACAATTACGATAAGACTCCATTATTCTCAACCAGGAATCTTTTAAGTTTTCTCCTAGTCTTTGTTTAAAGTTAAAGATCTCGAACTTAGGGGTCAACGGAGAAGATATGAGACTAGCCATGACGACAAGCGAGCAAACAAAAGGCAAACGGGCAAAAAGAGGCAAATAGAGAAAGAGAGGGAGGATAGAGAGAGAGAGGGCGAATAAAACGGCAAGGGTGAAGTGGGGGAGAGGAAAACGAGAGGCAAATGGCAAATAATGTAATGCGGGAGATAGGGATTGTGATGGGTACTTGATATGTTGACTTTTGCGCAGACTCCACGGCAACAGCGCCATAAATTCTTCTTGCTACCTCTTGAGCACTGCATTGGATTTCCCCAAAGAGGAGAGGATGATGCAGCAAAGTAGCGTAAGTATTTCCCTCAGTTTTTGAGAACCAAGGTATCAATCCAGTAGGAGACTACGCGCGAGTCCCTCGTACCTACACAAAAACAATAGCTCAACGCAACCAACACGCTTAGGGGTTGTCAATCCCTTCACGGTCACTTACGAAAGTGAGATCTGATAGAGATGATAAATAATATTTTTGGTATTTTTGGTATAGAGATGCAAAGTAAAAAGTAAAAGCAAAGTAAAAGCAAAACAATAATAAAGTGATGGAGATTGATATGATGAGAAAGAGACCCGGGGGCCATAGGTTTCACTAGTGGCTTCTCTCAAGAGCATAAGTATTCTACGGTGGGTGAACAAATTACTGTTGAGCAATTGACAGAATTGAGCATAGTTATGAGAATATCTAGGCATGATCATGTATATAGGCATCACGTGCGAGACAATTAGACCGACTCCTGCCTGCATCTACTACTATTACTCCACTCATCGACCGCTATCCAACATGCATCTAGAGTATTAAGTTAAAAACAACGTAACGCCTTAAGCAAGATGACATGATGTAGAGGGATAGTTTCATGCAATATGATAAAAACCCCATCTTGTTATCCTTGTTGGCGACGATACAATACGTGCCTTGCTGCCCCTTCTGTCACTGGGAAAGGACACCGCAAGATCGAACCCAAAGCTAAGCACTTCTCCCATGGCAAGAACAACCAATCTAGTAGGCCAAACCAAACTGATAATTCGAAGAGACTTGCAAAGATAACCAATCATACATAAAAGAATTCAGAGAAGATTCAAATATTATTCATAGATAGACTTGATCATAAACCCACAATTCATCGGTCTCAACAAACACACCACAAAAAGAAGATTACATCGAATAGATCTCCACGAGAGAGGGGGAGAACATTGTATTGAGATCCAAAAAGAGAGAAGAAGCCATCTAGCTACTAACTATGGACCCGTAGGTCTGAAGTAAACCCTCCGTGATGATGATGTAGAAGCCCTCCGTGATCGATGCCCCCTTCGGCGGAGCTCCGGAACAGGCCCCAAGATGGGATCTCATGGATACAGAAAGTTGCGGCGGTGGAATTAGGTTTTTGGCTCCGTCCCTGATGAGGACATCAATACCATTGTTACACCCACAGCCCCTACTGTTACATATACTGGACCAATTACTAGAGCTCGCGCACGCCAATTAAATTACCAGGTACTTTCGTTTCTTGGTAATGATTCTAATGTTCATGAGATTATGATGCTGCCTAAATTGGATACATTTGTTTTGCTTTCAAATGAAGGGCCTAGCTTGGAGAAGGATGAACATTGGAGCAAGAACACGCATGAAGTTGATGGCATGCGCAAGGGGATCAAGAACGGAGTTACAAGTGATGATTTCAGAACTTTGAAGCCGCCATAAGGAGTGCATGAAGCCATGGACGAAATATACAAGATGCCACTTCATAATATTCGTCCATAGGCTATTCTAGGTGCTGCGTCACCTTATTAATGGGCCAGGCCCATGTAATTTCGAAATACTTAAGTATAGGCTATTTTTAGAGTCCGTATGTGTGGGGAAACAAGAGTTAGGGTTGGTTTCGGACCCCACCCTCAAGGGCCACGAAATTCCCCTCTCTTCCTCCATATATACAGCCCTTAGGGCGTCGTTTAGACTTTGGGTTTTGTTTAGATTAAAAGTTCGCCATAGCTGCAACTTCGCGTACTTCGTTTGTGTCCAACGACCAGACCAAGACGTCACAGAACCCCACCTTGATCAATAAAGCTTTCATCTTATATTCGCAATATCTAGATTGCAATCTCAGTTTCTTGCTTGTTCTTCGTTTGCTCGCAGGAAACAGGCCCTCGTGGTCAGGTTGATCGTGCTCCGGCGTGGTCAATAACCCCTCGGAAGTTGGTTTAGCGATTGCAAAGGCGCGACGTCTCGCACGTTCGTAGTCGGATCGTCAAGGTCGACTCCTATAGAAAACGATAGCCACCATCTCATCGAAACATCGGGACACCTTTGCCTCTATCAAGTGGTATCAGATTTCCAGGTTGCTCGGTGAGATTTTACAGTTTTTCGTAGATTAGATCGAGTCTGTTCTTCATACCTACAGTCCACGAAAAAGCCACAAAAAAAATTAGGGTTAGTTCATCATATCCGAACCAATCTGAGCCTTTGCATAATCTTTTTAGGGTTTTTGCTTTGTTGAATTTGCGGTTGCATCGTCGTGTCAAGTTGCTGGTCTTAGAGTCTAGTCTTTTAGAGTTTCGAGTTTTGGTCATAAGTTGTCACGCCGCCGCCGCACCATCATCATCGCCCATCTACCACTTTTGCTTATCCGCCACCGCTCTGAATCCTTATCCATATACCACTACCAATCCGTATCCATATACCACCATCAATCTCTATCCATATACCACCACCGCTACCATATACCACCACCGCTGCCATATACCACAACCATATATCCACCACCAATCCGAGTTCTTCTCATATTAGGTTTGTTCTTGAGATCAATCTCAATTCCGATTCGTGTTTCCTTGCCTGCGTAGGTCTCCGAAAAAAAAGAGTCTGGAGACCCCCGGGCAGTTTTTAGGCCAAAATTTTCACGGGCAAAAATATTTTTCCCTATCCTATTTTTAGGCTTTTCTGAGTCTTTTGAGCCACGTGCCATCATAGTGATTTTTTGTCGCACTTTTTCGTCGTCGCTGCCCTGATTTCCGAAAAAAAGTGAATTTTTTTTTTCGTGCCCATCCTATCAGTTTGACGAGGGAAGAGTTTTGAGACACTCGCCATTATAGTAATTTTTTGCAAAAAAAAGAGGAGCGCAAAAAAAAAGAGGCGCAAAAAAAAAGCGAAAAAAGAAAAGTTCCAGAGTGTGCTTTTCCCTTATTTACGTGCAGCGCCGTGATTTTGTTAGTGTTCTAGGCTCGCGTCTCTAGCACGGTCTAGCCTAGGACCAGCACAGTACCGTCGTTGAGCGTTTATTCAACTTTGCATCTCTGAATTGATTATTGCTGACCCTTTTTGCTACCATACTATAAGCCTTCCCAGCTCCACATACCTCTACGTCGTGCGTTTGACTCTCCCTGGCAATCGCTCTATCCAAGCTTTTGAGAGTTTTTGACTACAACGGTTGCCGATCACCGCCTGCTGCTGGGTAAGAACTGGTAAGAATTTGAGATTTGCTTGACGGATTTGTGACACCCGCCACCACCACCACCACTTGTTAGTAGTCTGTAGGATCATATTCTTGTGTGTTTCTATTGCTGCTAACCATGCCAGGATCACAAGCCGACGAGACTGACTGGGAGAACTTGACGAACAAGGAGCTTCATGATACGTTTCAGCAAATGATGAATGGACAGGTGCAAGATGTGATAAACAGATTTGAAGAGGCCATGGAGAAGATAGATGGCATGGAGAAGACGTTTGAAACAAAGCTCGATAACATGTTTAATGAATTGCTCGCGCGTCTTCCACCACCACCACCGGCTGCACCTAACGCACCTCTACAACAACAACAACGACGACTACCTACACATCGTGAAACAGCCCTCCGCCGAGTGAGCCGTCTCCCTCTTGCACCTGGCCAAACTGTTGGTGCTGCTGTTGCTACTTCTGTGGCTCCTGCTGCTGATGCGGAGGAGGATGATTTTGCTGGCGATTACGAGGATGAGGTTGATCAAAATCAGAACTACGTGCCACCACCAGCACAGCAACCATCAGGTCGTCCACATGCAAATAATGGCAATGGTAGGGCTCACCCTCAGGTACGAGATCATGACCATCTCCCTAAACTAAAATTGAATATTCCACCATTTGAGGGTAGATATGTTCCTGATATATATCTTACTTGGGAGTTAGAAACTGAACAACGATTTACATGTTTACAATATCCCGAGGAGAGACGTGTTCCTGCTGCTGTTTGTGCATTCACTAGTTTTGCATGTGTTTGGTGGTCTGAGCATTGTAGATTATATCCCATTCCTGCTACTTGGGCTGCTTTGAAAACTGCTATGCGTACTCGTTGGGTTCCACCATATTATCAACGTGAATTACTTCAAAAATTGCAGCGCTTAAGACAGGGAAAAAATTCTGTAGAAGAATATTATCAGGAATTACAAACTGGCATGATTAGATGTGGTATTGTTGAGGAGAATGAAGCTATGCTTGCACGTTTTATGGGTGGATTAAATAGAGAGATTCAGACGATTCTAGAGTATAAGGAGTATACTAATATCACTCGTTTATTCCATCTTGCTTGTAAAGCTGAACGTGAAGTGCAGGATCGACAGGCATTGGCGCGGACTAACTTTTCTGCAGGTCGACCTTCTTCATGGACACCACGTGCATCATCTACTTCCACACGTTCTGCTACACCGGCGCCTCCGTCGGCTGCCACCTCCAACCGTGATACAATAAAGCAGGCACAATCACCACTATCTGCCAAGAGCACACCTTCTGGGCCTGCAAAGAGCTCTTCTTCATCCATGGCATCAACAGGGCAAACACATGATATTATTTGTCGACGTTGCAAGGGTGGAGGTCATTATGCGAGAGAATGCCCATCTAAGCGTGTGATGATTGTTACTGAGGATGGTGGGTATGAGTCCGCTAGTGACTATGATGAGGAGACTTTGGCTCTTATTACACGTGACGAACACGGTGGAGACGATTCTGATCATGAGACGCAATACATGGCTCCTGAAGATGCTGACAGGTATGAATGTTTAGTTGCTCAACGTGTTTTGAGTGTGCAGGTTACACAAGCTGAGCAAAATCAGAGGCATAATTTGTTCCATACAAAGGGAGGTGTGAAGGAACGTTCTGTTCGCGTGATCATAGATGGAGGGAGTTGCAACAACTTGGCTAGCATCGAGATGGTGGAGAAGCTATCTCTCACCACAAGACCACATCCACATCCTTACTACATCCAATGGTTCAACAACAGCGGCAAGGTTAAGGTAACACGTACTGTTCATGTGCATTTTAGTATCTCTACATATGCTGATTATGTTGATTGTGATGTGGTACCGATGCAAGCATGTTCCTTGTTACTTGGTAGACCATGGCAATTTGATAAAAATTCTATTCACCATGGTAGAAACAATCAGTATACTCTTGTTCATAAGGATAAAAATATTACTTTGCTTCCTACGACTCCTGATTCCATTTTGAAAGATGATATTAATAGAGCTAATAAAGCAAAACAGGAGAAAACTAAGAGTGAAAATCAGATTGTGGCAAAAGAATTTGAGCAACAAATGCAGCCTAATAATAATAAACAATCTAGTGTTGCTTCTGAAATTAAATTGAAAAGTGCATGTTTACTTGCCACCAAATCTGATATTGATGATCTAGATTTTAGCAAATCTGTTTGCTATGCTTTTGTGTGCAAAGAGGCATTATTTTCATTCGAGGACGTGCCTTCCTCTTTGCCTCCTGCTGTCACTAACATTTTGCAGGAGTTCGCCGACGTCTTTCCACAAGACGTGCCACCGGGATTACCACCTATTCGCGGGATTGAGCATCAAATTGACTTAATTCCCGGTGCATCATTACCGAACCGGGCACCATACCGTACCAATCCAGAGGAGAAGAAGGAGATTATGCGTCAAGTACAAGAACTGCTCGACAAAGGTTATATACGCGAATCCCTTAGTCCTTGTGCTGTTCCTATCATTTTAGTGCCGAAAAAGGATGGTACGTCGCGTATGTGCGTTGATTGTAGAGGCATTAATAATATTACTATTCGTTATCGTCATCCTATTCCTAGGCTAGATGATATGCTTGATGAATTGAGTGGCTCTACAATATTCTCCAAAGTTGATTTGCGTAGTGGTTACCATCAAATTCGTATGAAATTGGGAGATGAATGGAAAACAGCATTTAAAACTAAGTTTGGATTATATGAGTGGTTAGTCATGCCTTTTGGGTTAACTAATGCACCTAGTACTTTCATGAGGTTAATGAACGAAGTTTTACGTGCTTTCATTGGACGATTTGTGGTAGTTTACTTTGATGACATATTGATTTATAGCAAATCTTTGGAGGAACATTTGGAACATTTACGTGCTGTTTTTATTGCTCTACGTGATGCACGTTTGTTTGGTAACCTTGGAAAGTGCACCTTTTGCACCGACCGAGTATCTTCTCTTGGCTATGTTGTTACTCCACAGGGAATTGAAGTTGATAAAGCCAAGATTGAAGCTATTGAGAGTTGGCCGCAGCCCAAAACGGTCACACAAGTGAGGAGTTTCCTTGGCCTCGCTGGTTTCTATAGGCGTTTTGTGAGAGATTTCAGCACCATTGCTGCACCTCTCAACGAGCTTACAAAGAAGGATGTACCTTTTGTTTGGGGTACCGCACAGGAAGAAGCCTTCACGGTATTGAAAGATAAGTTGACACATGCTCCTTTACTCCAACTTCCTAATTTCAATAAGACTTTTGAGCTTGAATGTGATGCTAGTGGAATTGGATTAGGAGGTGTGTTATTACAAGATGGAAAACCTGTTGCATACTTTTCTGAAAAATTGAGTGGGACTAGTCTGAACTATTCTACTTATGATAAAGAATTATATGCTCTTGTTCGGACCTTAGAAACATGGCAACATTATTTATGGCCCAAGGAATTTGTTATACATTCTGATCATGAATCTTTGAAACACATTAAAAGTCAAGCAAAACTGAACCGTCGACATGCTAAATGGGTTGAATTCATTGAGACTTTCCCTTATGTGATTAAACACAAGAAGGGTAAAGAAAATGTTATTGCTGATGCCTTGTCTCGTCGTTATACTATGCTTTCACAACTTGACTTTAAAATATTTGGTTTGGAGACCATCAAGGATCAATATGTTAATGATGCTGAATTTAAAGATGTATTGCAGAATTGTAAGGAAGGGAGAACTTGGAACAAGTTCGTTCTTAATGATGGATTTGTGTTTCGTGCTAACAAGCTATGCATTCCAGCTAGCTCCGTTCGTCTTTTGTTGTTGCAGGAGGCGCATGGAGGAGGATTAATGGGACACTTTGGCGTCAAGAAGACGGAGGATATACTTGCTACACATTTCTTTTGGCCAAAGATGAGACGGGATGTTGAGCGTTTTGTTGCTCGCTGCACTACATGTCAAAGAGCTAAGTCACGACTCAATCCTCATGGTTTATATATGCCTTTGCCTGTACCTAGTGTTCCTTGGGAGGATATATCTATGGACTTTGTTTTAGGTTTACCTAGAACAAAGAAGGGGAGGGATAGCATATTTGTTGTCGTGGATAGGTTCTCGAAAATGGCACACTTTATACCATGTCATAAAAGCGATGATGCTGTTAATGTTGCTGATTTGTTCTTTCATGAAATTATTCGCTTACATGGTGTGCCAAATACTATTGTTTCAGATCGTGATACTAAATTTCTTAGCCACTTTTGGAGATGTTTATGGGCTAAGTTGGGGACTAAGCTGCTTTTTAGTACTACTTGTCACCCCCAAACTGATGGACAAACTGAAGTAGTCAATAGAACATTGTCTACTATGCTTAGGGCTGTTTTGAAGAATAACAAGAAAATGTGGGAAGAATGCTTGCCTCATATTGAATTTGCTTATAATCGTTCATTGCATTCTACTACTAAGATGTGCCCTTTTGAAATTGTGTATGGTTTCCTACCTCGTGCACCTATTGATTTGTTGCCTCTTCCATCTTCGGAGAAGGTTAATTTTGATGCTAAAGAACGTTCTGAATTGATTTTAAAAATGCATGAGTTAACTAAGGAAAACATTGAGCGTATGAATGCTAAATATAAACTTGCTGGAGATAAGGGTAGAAAACATGTTGTGTTTGCACCTGGAGATCTTGTTTGGTTACATTTGCGTAAAGATAGATTTCCTAATCTGCGCAAATCAAAGCTAATGCCACGTGCTGATGGTCCTTTTAAGGTGTTAGAGAAAATAAATGATAATGCATATAAACTTGAGCTACCTGCAGATTTTGGGGTTAGTCCCACTTTTAATATTGCAGATTTGAAGCCCTATTTGGGTGAGGAAGATGAGCTTCCGTCGAGGACGACTTCATTTCAAGAAGGGGAGGATGATGAGGACATCAATACCATTGTAACACCCACAGCCCCTACTGTTACATATACTGGACCAATTACTAGAGCTCGCGCACGCCAATTAAATTACCAGGTACTTTCGTTTCTTGGTAATGATTCTAATGTTCATGAGATTATGATGCTGCCTAAATTGGATACATTTGTTTTGCTTACAAATGAAGGGCCTAGCTTGGAGAAGGATGAACATTGGAGTAAGAACACGCATGAAGTTGATGGCATGCGCAAGGGGATCAAGAACGGAGTTACAAGTGATGATTTCAGGACTTTGAAGCCGCCATAAGGAGTGCATGAAGCCATGGACGAAATATACAAGATGCCACTTCATAATATTCGTCCATAGGCTATTCTAGGTGCTGCGTCACCTTATTAATGGGCCAGGCCCATGTAATTTCGAAATACTTAAGTATAGGCTATTTTTAGAGTCCGTATGTGTGGGGAAACAAGAGTTAGGGTTGGTTTCGGACCCCACCCTCAAGGGCCACGAAATTCCCCTCTCTTCCTCCATATATACAGCCCTTAGGGCGTCGTTTAGACTTTGGGTTTTGTTTAGATTAAAAGTTCGCCATAGCTACAACTTCGCGTACTTCGTTTGTGTCCAACGACCAGACCAAGACGTCACAGAACCCCACCTTGATCAATAAAGCTTTCATCTTATATTCGCAATATCTAGATTGCAATCTCAGTTTCTTGCTTGTTATTCGTTTGCTCGCAGGAAACAGGCCCTCGTGGTCAGGTTGATCGTGCTCCGGCGTGGTCAATAACCCCTCGGAAGTTGGTTTAGCGATTGCAAAGGCGCGACGTCTCGCACGTTCGTAGTCGGATCGTCAAGGTCGACTCCTACAGAAAACGATAGCCACCATCTCATCGAAACATCGGGACACCTTTGCCTCTATCAGTCCCCGATCGTTTGGGGGTACATAGGTATATATAGGAGGAAGAAGTACGTCGGTGGAGCTTTGAGGGGCCCATGAGGCAGGGGGCGCGCCCTAGGGGGGGGCGCCCTCCACCCTCGTGGCCGCCTCGTTGCTTTCTTGACGGAGGGTCCAAGTCTCCTGGATCTTATCTGATGAGAAAATCATGTTTCCGAAGGTTTCATTCCGTTTGGACTCCGTTTAATATTCTGTTTCTCCGAAACACCGAAATAGGCAAAAAACAGCAATTCTGGGATGGGCCTCCGGTTAATAGGTTAGTCCCAAAAATAATATAAAAGTGGAAAATAAAGCCCAATATAGTCCAAAACAGTAGATAATATAGCATGGAGCAATCAAAAATTATAGATACGTTGGAGACGTATCAGCTACCAAACATCACAACGTAACTGGGTGATTATAAAGGTGCTCTACAGGTGTCTTCGAAGGTACTTGTTGGGTTGGCGTATTTCGAGATTAGGATTTGTCACTCCGATTGTCGGAGAGGTATCTCTGGGCCCTCTCGGTAATGCACATCACTATAAGCCTTGCAAGCATTGTGACTAATGAGTTAGTTGCGAGATGGTGTATTACGAAACAAGTAAAGAGACTTGCCGGTAACGAGATTGAACTAGGTACTGAGATACCGACGATCGAATCTCGGGCAAGTAGCATACCGATGACAAAGGGAACAACGTATGTTGTTATGCGGTCTGACCGGTAAAAGATCTTCGTAGAATATGTGGGAGCCAATATGAACATCCAGGTTCCGCTATTGGTTATTGACCGGAGACATGTCTCGGTCATGTCTACATAGTTCTCGAACCCATAGGGTCCGCACGCTTAACGTTTCAATGACAGTTATATTATGAGTTTATATGTTTTGATGTACCGAAGGTTGTTCAGAGTCCCGGATGTGATCACGGACATGACGAGGAGTCTCGAAATGGTCGAGACATGAAGATTGATATATTGGAAGCCTATGTTTGGATATCGGAAGTGTTCCGGGTGAAATCGGGATTTTACCGGAGTACCGGGAGGTTACCGGAACCCCCGGTGATAGAGGCTAAGGTGTCCCGATGTTTCGATGAGATGGTGGCTATCGTTTTCTGTGGGAGTCGACCTTGACGATCCGACTACGAACGTGCGAGACGTCGCGCCTTAGCAATCGCTAAACCAACATCCGAGGGTTATTGACCACGCCGGAGCACGATCAACCTGACCACGAGGGTCTGTTTCCTGCGAGCAAACGAAGAACAAGCAAGAAACTGAGATTGCAATCGGGATATTGCGAATATAAGATGAAAGCTTTATTGATCAAGGTGGGGTTCTGTGACGTCTTGGTTTGGTCGTTGGACACAAACGAAGTACGCGAAGTTGCAGCTATGGCGAACTTTTAATCTAAACAAAACCCAAAGTCTAAACGACGCCCTAAGGGCTGTATATATGGAGGAAGAGGGGGGAATTTCGTGGCCCTTGAGGGTGGGGTCCGAAACCAACCCTAACTCTTGTTTCCCCACACATACGGACTCTAAAAATAGCCTATACTTAAGTATTTCGAAATTACATGGGCCTGGCCCATTAATAAGGTGACGCAGCACCTAGAATAGCCTATGGACGAATATTATGAAGTGGCATCTTGTATATTTCGTCCAAGGCTTCATACACTCCTTATGGCGGCTTCAAATTCCTGAAATCATCACTTGTAACTCCGTTCTTGATCCCCTTGCGCATGCCATCAACTCCATGCGTGTTCTTGCTCCAATGTTCATCCTTCTCCAAGCTAGGCCCTTCATTTGTAAGCAAAACAAATGTATCCAATTTAGGCAGCATCATAATCTCATGAACATTAAAATCATTACCAAGAAACGAAAGTACCTGGTAATTTAATTGGCGTGCGCGAGCTCTAGTAATTGATCCAGTATATGTAACAGTAGGGGCTGTGGGTGTAACAATGGTATTGATGTCCTCATCACCCGGGAGCTTAATGGGCCTACATGGGCCTTAGTGGAAATAGAGGGAAGCAAGGAGAGTGTGGGGCGCGCCCCGCAAGGCCCAAACCGAATTGGTTTAGGGCAAGGGGGGCCGTCCCCCTCTTTCCTTCTTCCCCTCTCTCTTTCCTTCTCCCGGATCCTATTCCAACTAGGAAGGGGGGGGGAGTCCTACTCCCGGTGGGAGTAGGACTCCTCCTGGCGCGCCCTCTCCCTGGCCGGCCGCACCCCCCCTCGCTCCTTTATATACGGGGGCAGGGGGGCACCCCATAGACACAACAATTGATCGTTTGATCTTTTAGCCGTGTGCGGTGCCCCCCTGCACCATAGTCCACCTTGATAATACTGTAGCGGTGCTTAGGCGAAGCCCTGCGTCGGTAGAACATCATCATCGTCACCACGCCGCCGTGCTGACGAAACTCTCCCTCAACACTCAGCTGGATCGGAGTTCGAGGGACGTCATCGGGCTGAACGTGTGTTGAACTCGGAGGTGCCGTACGTTCGGTACTTGATCGGTCGGATCGTGAGGACGTACGACTACATCAACCGCGTTGTGCTAACGCTTCCACTTTCGGTCTACGTGGGTACGTGGACAACACTCTCCCTTCTCATTGCTATGCAACACCATGATCTTGCGTGTGCGTAGGAATTTTTTTTGAAATTACTACGTTCCCCAACAGGACCCCCTACCCGAGATCTACCGGTTTTGACACCGACATTGGTGCTTTCATTGAGAGTTCCTTTGTGCTGTCGACAAAGGATTCGATGGCTCATTCAATCATCTGCAATGATACTCTTTCAGGGGAAATATTTTCCCTGGGCCAGATTTTCGTATTCGGCGGCTTTTCGCCTGCGTGCCAACTCGATTGGCCACCTCGAGCAGATCGACAGCTACGCCCCTGGTCATCAGATCATTTTCGGAAACCTAAACTATGTCGCCAATATCCGAGGGGATTTGATCTTCGAAGGGTTCGCGGCCCCGATCACCGCTCCGGCCTTAGATCCGGAGTAGGCTGTCGGGTTCGAAGACGGGAGTTTAGAGCCCGCCAGTTCTTCTGCAATTACGGAACTTGTTACCGAAGATCCGGAGGAGACGGCGTCGTCGGCTAACCCGAAGACAAACCGAACTCCCCTTGTCACTCAAGCATCGGACACTCAGCTGGACTCTAAGTCCGAACTCTCGAGCTCTGTGTTAAGCGGGCGCCGCCAGGAGGCTCCAACTACGGACAGCCCCACAGACTCTCGCTTCTCTGTCCCACCCTCGCCTTTAAACGAGGCTCTGGACTTAATGCGATCACTCACCATTACGGAAGGATTGCTGTAACACCCCGGATGTAACTTGCCATATTTGTAACTCCGACTCTTGCCATTTCTGGCTTTAAGTTATGAGATTTCCCTTCGTGGTTGGGTTTTTGTCTTCGTTTTGCATTTTGTTCATGTCATGTATTCCATATCATGTCATCATGTGCATCTCATTTGCATACGTGTTCGTCTCATGCATCCGAGCATTTTCCCCGTTGTCCGTTTCGCATTCCAACACTCCCACATGCACCGGCGCACCCCTCTAGTCTCTTTTCATGAGCGGGTGTTAAACATTCTCCGAATGGATCGAGATTTTCCAAGTGGCCTTGGTACACCACCGGTAGACCGCCTTTCAAATTTTGTCCCATTTGGAGTTCGTTTGATGCTCCAACGGTTAATCGGGTAATCGTGAAGGCCTCTTGTGTGTTGCAGCCCAACACCCCTCCAAAACGGCCAAATAACCCATCTAAACCATCTCCATGTCCTCCGTCGTCGGATCACGATCGTGTGGGCGAAAACTACACCTCATTTGGACACTCCTACCTCCTCCTACCTATAAATATGTGCCCCTCCCCGGTTTTTCGCGCAGTCCAACCCTAGATCCAACCCTCCGCGCCGCCGGACACGTCCTCCGTCGGCCGGACGCGTGCGCCGCCCCCCTCAGCCAACCGGCGTCCGACACGTGGCATCTCCGCCACCACCCGTCGCCGCGGCCCGGCGAGCCCGGATCGGGCCCGCCCGGCCCATCGCCGCCTCCCGCGCCTCCGCGCCGTGCGCCTCGCCGCCCGGCGCCCCACGCCGCCGCCTCGCGCGCCCCACGCTGCCGCCTCACGCGCCTCCCGCCGGCAGCCAGCTCCAGCGCCACCGCTCCGGGACCCCGCCGCCCTTCACCGCCCGATGCGCCGTCGCCTTCCGCTGCCCTCCTCCGGCCTCGTCCCCCTCGAACCTCGACGGCGTCTTCTCCGTCCAGCTCCGGCCACCATGGAGAACTCCGGCGAGATCTCGGATCCGGCCTCGGTTCGCATGCCCACGAAGAACCCTAGATCTGGGCGAGGTGAAATTCCACTAAGTCCTTTCCCTGTGACATTTTATGCCCCCTGTTCATTGCATCATATCTCCATGACCATAGCTCCGTTTCATGCATATGATATATCAAAATGTTCATTGTGAGATGCTATTCATTTCATTACATTGTGGCATGCTTGTTTGAGTTCATCTTGATGCCCTAATCATTGATCCAAGAGTGCTATAAAATGTTAGGTGCTGCTACTTATCAGATCATGAGGTTTTGTCATTTTTGTTGCATTTGATGTGTGCATCATATGGGCATGAGCTCTACATGTGTTTTGAACTATGTCATGCCATCTTTACTGAGGTGCTTTTCTTGCATTTTTGTGATCAATGTGGTTACTAGCACAAGCATGCAAACTAGGCTTCGTGATATTGCTGTTTTCAGTGACTTAGAAATTTGCCAAGTAATTTTCCTGCTGTTATTTTGATGCCATGTAAACATGATGCTACAGTGAAATCCATGCTTGTTTTGAGTTACTTAATTAAGGATGTTTTGAACATGTGGTTATGCTCTATCCATCCATGCCCCTGTTTGCAATTATGGAGTGCCCTAGCATGTCTTGTTCTTGCTCTACTTTTGCTTTAAAATGTTCTGGGCAGATTGTGTACATATTAATCAATTTTGCCATGGTTATTGCTAGTGATCCATGCATGCTATGAACTTGCTCTTGCCATGGTTAGCTTCATGAACATGTCATCTTTCTGTTACCATGCTTGTTTTGTCATGCAATGCTTTGTGGTTAGTGGTTTGAGCTCGCAAAGTTGCTATCATGATGCTATTTATGACATGCTCTATTTTTCTGCTAAGTCTGAAACTGTTAATAAAACTTGCTATGTTTACATAGGTGCCATCATATCTTCTGTGCTTCTGTGCCTTTTGGCTCATGACCAGTAAGGGACTTTTGATCTATGCATTTAGTAGATTCATGCAATGCCTTGTATTGCTATGATATGTTCCTGTAGCATGTTGTTTGCTTGCTCTAAACATTGCTTCCTGATGTTTTTTTGACATGTTAGTAATTTCTCTAAGTCTGTGATGCTGATATCTTTTGCACTTTTGCCATGCTTGTTTGAACCTGCTCTTGTGTGATTTAGCCATAGCTCAGTGTTCATGTTTTGTCAAGCATCTTGTGATGAGGACATCAATACCATTGTTACACTCACAGCCCCTGCTGCTATACATACTGGACCAATTACTAGAGCTAGCGCACGCCAATTGAATTATCAGGTACTTTCGTTTCTTGGTAACGATTCTAATGTTCATGAGAATATGATGCTGCCTAAATTGGATACAATTGTTTTGCTTACAAATGAAGGGCCTAGCTTGGACAAGAAAGATGAACCTTGGAGCAAGTTCAAGCATGGAGATGATGGCATGCGCAAGGGGAACAAGAACAGAGTTACAAGTGATGATTCCAGGACTCTGAAGCCACCATAATGAGTTCATGAAGCATGGGACGAAATATACAAGATGCCACTTCATAAATTTCGTCCAGAGGCTATTCTAGGTGTTGCGTCACCTTATTATTGGGCCAGGCCCATGTATTTTCGAAGTACTTAAGTATAGGCTGTTTTTAGAGTCCGCATGTGTGGGGAAACAAGAGTTAGGGTTGGTTTCGGACCCCTCCACCAAGGGCCACGAAATTCCCCCCTCTCCTCCATATATACAGCCCTTAGGGCATCGTTTAGACTTTGGGGTTTTGTTTAGATTAAAAGTTCGCCATAGCTGCAACTTCGCGTACTTCGTTTGTGTCCAACGACCAGACCAAGACGTCACAGAACCCCACCTTGATCAATAAAGCTTTCATTTTATATTCACAATATCCAGATTGCAATCTCAGTTTCTTGCTTGTTCTTCGTTTGCTCGCAGGAAACAAACCCTCGTGGTCAGGTTGATCGTGCTCCGGCGTGGTCAATAACCCCTCGGAAGTTGGTTTAGCGATTGCTAAGGCACGACGTCTCGCACGTTCGTAGTCGGATCGTCAAGGTCGACTCGCACAGAAACGATAGCCACCATCTCATCGAAACATCGGGACACCTTCGCCTCTATCAAGTGGTATCAGATTTCCAGGTTGCTCGGTGAGATTTTACAGTTTTTCGTAGTTTAGATCGAGTCTTTTCTTCGTACCTATAGTCCACGAAAAAGCCAAAAAAATTTAGAGTTAGTTCATCCTATCCGAACCAATCTGAGCCTTTGCATAATCTTTTCTGTATTTGCTTTGTTGAATTTGCGGTTGCATCGTCGTGTCAAGTTGCTGGTTTTAGCGTCTAGTCCTTTAGAGTTTCGAGTTCTGTTCACAGATTGTCACGTCGCCGCTGCCATATATCACCACCGCATCATCATCATCGTTGCTGCCATACACCACCACCACACCAACTTCATCGTCGCTGCCATATTTACCACCACATATTCACCACCAATCCGAGTCCATATACGCCACCACATATCCGCCGCCATCACGCCAATCCGAGTCCACCTGCAACATATATCCGCCACCAGTCCGATTTCCACCAGATTCATCGCCGCCATCACTCCGAGATTCCACCAGATTCATCTCCGCCACCAGTCCTAGTCCGAGTCCAGTAATTGTTGCTTTGTTTTCGATTTCCAGATCACACGAGACTTCGAGTCGTGACAGAGTAGGACTCCTGAGATTCCGTGCTACCCGCAGAAGAAAAATAGTTCCAAACTAAAAAAGACTAAGTCCGGAAAGTTTTGGCTAGGTAGTTTTTAGACCATTTGTAGACTTTTTCGAAAAAAATTTGTTTCAGAGGAAAAAAAAGGAAAAAAGTGCAAAAAAGTGACAAAAAAAATTCAGAGCGTGCGTGCTCCTCCCTTGTTTACGTGCAGCGCCGTGATTTGTTAGTGTTCTAGGCTCGCGTCTCTAGTACGGTCTAGCCTAGGGCCAGCACAGTACCGTCGTCGAGCGTTTATTCAACTTTGCATCTCTGAATTGATTATTGCTGACCCTTTTTGCTACCATATTATAAGCCTTCCCAGCTCCACATACATCTACGTCATGCGTTTGACTCTCCCTGGTAATCGCTCTATCCAAGCTTTGAGAATTTTGACTACGACGGTTGCCGATCACCGCCTGCTGCTGGGTAAGAACTGGTAAGAATTTGAGATTTGCTTGACGGATTTGTGACACTCCACCACCGCCATTTTCTAGTAGTCTGTAGGATCATATTCTTATGTGTTTCTATTGCTGCTAACCATGGCAGGATCACAACCCGACGCGATTGACTGCGAGAACATGACGAACAAAGAGTTACATGATAAGTTTCAGCAAATGATGAGTGGACAGGTGGAAGATGTGCTAAACAGATTTGAAGAGGCCATGGAGAAGATAGATGGCATTGAGAAGGCGTTCGAAACAAAGCTCGATAACAAGTTTAATGAATTGCTCGCGCGTCTTCCACCGCCCGCTGCACCTGTCGCACCTCTACAACAACAACACCATCGTCTTCCAAATCAAGTGGGACGAGCACAACGCGTTCCCATTGAGCCTGGTCAAACTTCTGGTGCTGCTATACCTACTGTTGGTGCTTCTGTCGCTCCTGCTGCTACTGCAGAGGTGGAGGACCATTACGAGGATGAGGTTGATCAAAATCAGAACTACGTGCAACCACCACCACCACCACCAGGTCGTCCTCACGCATATCATCGCAACGGTAGGGCTGCACCACCACCTGAGGTACATGACCATCTTCCTAAACTAAAATTGAATATTCCACCATTTGAGGGTAGATATGTTCCTGATATATATCTTACTTGGGAGTTAGAAACTGAACAATGATTTACATGTTTACAATATCCTGAGGACATACCTGTTCCTGCTGCTGTTTGTGCTTTCACTAGCTTTGCATGTGTTTGGTGGTCTGAACATTGTAGATTATATCCTATTCCAGCTACTTGGGCTGCTTTGAAAACTGCTATGCGTACTCGTTGGGTTCCACCATATTATCAACGTGAATTACTTCAAAAATTGCAGCGCTTAAGACAAGGAAAAAATTCTGCAGAAGAATATTATCAGGAATTACAAACTGGCATGATTAGATGTGGTATTGTTGAGGAGAATGAAGCTATGTTTTCACGTTTTATGGGTGGATTAAATAGAGAGATTCAGACCATTCTAGAGTATAAGGAGTATACTAATATCACTCGTTTATTCCATCTTGCTTGTAAAGCTGAACCTGAAGTGCAGGATCGACAGGCATTGGCGTGAACTAACTTTTCTGCAGGTCGATCTTCATCATGGACACCACGTGCATCCTCTACTTCCACTCCACCAGCATCTCCATCAGGTGCCACCTCCAGCCGTGATACAAGAAACAGGCACAACCACCACTATCTGCCAAGAGCACATGTGCCGGACCTGCGCAGAGCTCTTCTTCTTCCATGGCATCAACAGGGCACACAAGTGATATTATTTGTCGTTGTTGTAAGGGAAGAGGACATTTTGCGAGAGAATGCCAATCTCAGCATGTGATGATTGCTAGTGAGGATGGTGGGTATGAGTCCGCTAGTGACTATGATGAGGAGACTTTGGCTCTTATTACACATGAAGAACACGGTGGAGAGGATTTTGATCATGAGACGCAATACATGGCTGCTGAAGATGTTGACAGGTATGAATGTTTAGTTGCTCAACGTGTTTTGAGTGTGCAGGTTACACAAGCTGAGCAAAATCAGAGGCATAATTTGTTCCATACAAAGGGAGTTGTGCAGGACCATTCTGTTCACGTCATCATAGATGGAGGGAGCTGCAATAACTTGGCTAGCATGGAGATGGTGGAGAAGCTATCTCTCACCACAAGACCACATCCACATCCTTACTACATCCAATGGCTCAACAACAGCAGCAAGGTTAAGGTAACACGTACTCTTCATGTGCATTTTAGTATCTCTACATATGCTGATTATGTTGATTGTGATGTGGTACCTATGCAAGCATGTTCCTTATTACTTGGTAGACCATGGCAATTTGATAGAAATTTTGTACACCATGGTAGAAACAATCAGTATACTCTTGTTCATAAGGATAAAAATATTACTTTGCTTCCTATGACTCCTGATTCCATTTTGAAAGATGATATTAATAGAGATAATAAAGCAAAACAGGAGAAAAATAAAAGTGAAAATCAGTTCGTGGCAAAAGAATTTGAGCAACAAATGCAGCCTAATAATAAACCATCTAGTGTTGCTTCTGAAATTAAATTGAAAAGTGCATGTTTACTAGCCACCAAATCTGATATTGATGATTTAGATTTTAGCAAATCTGTTTGCTATGCTTTTGTGTGGAAAGAGGCATTATTTTCATTCGAGGACGTGCCTTCCTCTTTGCCTCCTGCTGTCACTAACATTTTGCAGGAGTTCGCTGACGTCTTTCCACAAGACGTGCCGCCGGGATTACCACCTATTCAAGGGATTGAGCATCAAATTAACTTAATTCCCGGTGCATCATTACCCAACCGTGCACCATACCGTACAAATCTAGAGGAGACGAAGGAGATAATGCGTCAAGTACAAGAACTGCTCGACAAAGGTTATATACGTGAATCCCTTAGTCCTTGTGTTGTTCCTATCATTTTAGTGCCGAAAAAGGATGGTACGTCGCGTATGTGCGTTGATTGTAGAGGCATTAATAATATTACTATTCGTTATCATCATCCTATTCCTAGGCTAGATGATATGCTTGATGAATTGAGTGGCTCTACAATATTCTCCAAAGTTGATTTGCATAGTGGATACCATCAAATTCGTATGAAATTGGGAGATGAATGGAAAACAGCATTTAAAACTAAGTTTGGATTATATGAGTGGTTAGTCATGCCTTTTGGGTTAACTAATGCACCTAGTACTTTCATGAGGTTAATGAACGAAGTTTTACATGCTTTCATTGGACGATTTGTGGTAGTTTACTTTGATGACATATTGATTTATAGCAAATCTTTGGAGGAACATTTGGAACATTTACATGCTGTTTTTATTGCTCTACGTGATGCACGTTTGTTTGGTAACCTTGGAAAGTGCACCTTTTGCACCGACCGAGTGTCTTTTCTTGGCTATGTTGTTACTCCATAGGGAATTGAAGTTGATAAAGCCAAGATTGAAGCTATTGAGAGTTGGCCGCATCCCAAAACGGTCACACAAGTGAGGAGTTTCCTTGGCCTCGCTGGTGTCTATAGGCGTGTTGTGAGAGATTTCAGCACCATTGCTACACCTCTCAACGAGCTTACAAAGAAGGATGTGCCTTTTGTTTGGGGTACCGCACAGGAAGAAGCCTTCACGGTATTGAAAGATAAGTTGACACATGCTCCTTTACTCCAACTTCCTGATTTTAATAAGACTTTTGAGCTTGAATGTGATGCTAGTGGAATTGGATTAGGAGGTGTGTTATTACAAGATGGAAAACCTATTGTATACTTTTCTGAAAAGTTGAGTGGGCCTAGTCTGAACTATTCTACTTGTGATAAAGAATTATATGCTCTTGTTGGGACCTTAGAAACATGGCAACATTATTTATGGCCAAAGGAATTTGTTATACATTCTGATCATGAATCTTTGAAACACATTAAAAGTCAAGCAAAACTGAACTGTAGATATGCTAAATGGGTTGAATTCATTGAGACTTTCCCTTATGTCATTAAACACAAGAAGGGTAAAGAAAATGTTATTGTTGATGCATTGTCTCGTCATTATACTATGCTTTCACAACTTGAATTTAAAATATTTGGTTTGGAGACCATCAAAGATCAATATGTGCATGATGCTGAATTTAAAGATGTACTGCAGAATTGTAAGGAAGGGAGAACTTGGAACAAGTTCGTCCTTAATGATGGATTTGTGTTTCGTGCTAACAAGCTATGCATTCCAGCTAGCTCCGTTCGTCTTTTGTTGTTGCAGGAGGTGCATGGAGGAGGATTAATGGGACACTTTGGCGTCAAGAAGATGGAGGATATACTTGCTACACATTTCTTTTGGCCAAAGATGAGACGGGATGTTGAGCGTTTTGTTGCTCGCTGCACTACATGTCAAAGAGCTAAGTCACGACTCAATCCTCATGGTTTATATATGCCTTTGCCAGTACCTAGTGTTCCTTGGGAGGATATATCTATGGACTTTGTTTTAGGTTTACCTCGAACAAAGAAGGGGAGGGATAGCATATTTGTTGTCGTGGATAGGTTCTCGAAAATGGCACACTTTATACCATGTCATAAAAGCGATGATGCTGTTAATGTTGCTGATTTGTTCTTTCGTGAAATTATTCGCTTACATGGTGTGCCAAATACTATTGTTTTAGATCGTGATACTAAATTTCTTAGCCACTTTTGGAGATGTTTATGGGCTAAGTTGGGGACTAAGCTGCTTTTTAGTACTACTTGTCACCCCCAAACTGATGGACAAACTGAAGTAGTCAATAGAACATTGTCTACTATGCTTAGGGCTGTTTTGAAGAATAACAAGAAAATGTGGGAAGAATGCTTGCCTCATATTGAATTTGCTTATAATCGCTCATTGCATTCTACTACTAAGATGTGCCCTTTTGAAATTGTGTATGGTTTCCTACCTCGTGCACCTATTGATTTGTTGCCTCTTCCATCTTCAGAGAAGGTTAATTTTGATGCTAAAGAACGTTCTGAATTGATTTTAAAAATGCATGAGTTAACTAAGGAAAACATTGAGCGTATGAATGCTAAATATAAACTTGCTGGAGATAAGGGTAGAAAACATGTTGTGTTTGCGCCTGGAGATCTTGTTTGGTTACATTTGCGTAAAGATAGATTTCCTAATCTGCGCAAATCAAAGCTAATGCCACGTGCTGATGGTCCTTTTAAGGTGTTAGAGAAAATAAATGATAATGCATATAAACTTGAGCTACCTGTAGATTTTGGGGTTAGTCCCACTTTTAACATTGCAGATTTGGAGCCTTATTTGGGTGAGGAAGATGCGCTTCCATCGAGGACGACTTCATTTCAAGAAGGGGAGGATGATGAGGACATCAATACCATTGTTACACCCACAGCCCCTACTGTTACATATACTGGACCAATTACTAGAGCTCGCGCACGCCAATTAAATTACCAGGTACTTTCGTTTCTTGGTAATGATTCTAATGTTCATGAGATTATGATGCTGCCTAAATTGGATACATTTGTTTTGCTTACAAATGAAGGGCCTAGCTTGGACAAGAAAGATGAACCTTGGAGCAAGTTCAAGCATGGAGATGATGGCATGCGCAAGGGGAACAAGAACAGAGTTACAAGTGATGATTCCAGGACTCTGAAGCCACCATAATGAGTGAATGAAGCATGGGACGAAATATACAAGATGCCACTTCATAAATTTCGTCCAGAGGCTATTCTAGGTGTTGCGTCACCTTATTATTGGGCCAGGCCCATGTATTTCCGAAGTACTTAAGTATAGGCTGTTTTTAGAGTCTGTATGTGTGGGGAAACAAGAGTTAGGGTTGGTTTCGGACCCCTCCACCAAGGGCCACCAAATTCCCCCTCTCTCCTCGATATATACAGCCCTTAGGGCATCGTTTAGACTTTGGTGTTTTGTTTAGATTAAAAGTTCGCCATAGCTGCAACTTCGCGTACTTCGTTTGTGTCCAACGACCAGACCAAAACATCATAGAACCCCACCTTGATCCATAAAGCTTTCATCTTATATTCGCAATATCCAGATTGCAATCTCAGTTTCTTGCTTGTTCTTCGTTTGCTCGCAGGAAACAGACCCTCGTGGTCAGGTTGATCGTGCTCCGGCGTGGTCAATAACCCCTCGGAAGTTGGTTTAGCGATTGCTAAGGCGCGACGTCTCGCACGTTCGTAGTCGGATCGTCAAGGTCGACTCCGATAGAAACGATAGCCACCATCTCATCGAAACATCGGGACACCTTTGCCTCTATCATCTTGTGTACATCACTACCATATGCTTTGCTGCTATGTTGGAGTGCAATAGCTTAGTTTCTTGTTGCATTCTAGATGGCATCGTGCTGTTAATCGCAGAATTGTGCCATTCTTGTTTTGCTTGCCATTTGCAAACGTGCATCCGTTTTCGGTGATCTTTATATCGATTTCAACCAAAATCATCTCATCTTTCCAGAGGCACACTTGGTTTGCCAAGTTGATGCCTTGATCATTCTTTCCCTTCTGAAGCACGCATATGCATTGCATATCATGTCTTGCATATCATGCCATGTTTTGCATCATGTTGCTTGTGATTTGCACCGTGATTGATTGTTGGTCCTTTGCTTGTGTTATTGCTTTGGATAGAGCCGGGAGACGAGTACGTGACCGAGGAACCTGTTGAGAACGCTTACGAGGATCAAGCTTTCGACAATTATGAGAACTTTGCAGGCAAGATGACCATACCCTCGAAATCACTTCTATCTTTGCTTGCTAGTTGTTCGCTCTATTGCTATGCTGCACTACCTACCACTTGCTATATCATGCCTCCCATATTGCCATGTCAAGCCTCTAACCCACCTTTCCTAGCAAACCGTTGTTTGGCTATGTTACCGCTTTGCTCAGCCCCTCTTATAGCGTTGCTAGTTGTAGGTGAAGATGAAGTTTGTTCCATGTTGGAACATGGATATTGTTGGGATATCATTATTATCTCTTATTTACTTTAATGCATCTATATACTTGGTAAAGGGTGGAAGGCTCGGCCTTATGCCTGGTGTTTTGTTCCACTCTTGCCGCCTTAGTTTCCGTCATACCGGTGTTATGTTCCTTGATTTTGCGTTCCTTACGTGGTTGGGTGTTATGGGAACCCCTTGACAGTTCGCCTTGAATAAAACTCCTCCAGCAAGGCCCAACCTTGGTTTTACCATTTGCCACCTAAGCCTTTTCCCTTGGGTTCCGCGGACTCAAGGGTCATCTTTATTTTAAACCCCCGGGCCAGTGCTCCTCTGAGTGTTGGTCCAACCTGTCAGCCGCCGGTGGCCACCAGGGGCAACTCTGGGTTGGCCTACCGGAAGTTTGGACAATCCGGTGTGCCCTAAGAACGAGATATGTGCAGCTCCTATCGGGATTTGTCGGCACATTCGGGCGGCTTTGCTGGTCTTGTTTTACCATTATCGAAACATCTTGTAACCGGGATTCCGAGACTAATCGGGTCTTCTCGGGAGAAATAATATCGTTCGTTGACCGTGAGAGCTTGTGATGGGCTAAGTTGGGACACCCCTGCAGGGTTTTGAATTTTCGAAAGCCATGCCCGCAGTTATGGGCAGATGGGAATTTGTTAATATCCGGTTGTAGAGAACTTGACACTTAACTTAATTAAAATGAATCAACCGCGTGTGTAGCCGTGATGGTCTCTTTTAGGCGGAGTCCGGGAAGAGAACACGGTCTTGTGTTATGCTTGAACTTAAGTAGCTTCAGGATCACTTCTTGATCACTTATAGCTTCTCGACCGTGCGTTGCTTCTCTTCCCGCTCTCTTTTGCGTATGTTAGCCACCATATAAGCTAGTGCTTGCTGCAGCTCCACCTCACTACCCTTTCCTACCCTTAAGCTTAAATAGTCTTGATCTCGCGGGTGTGAGATTGCTGAGTCCTTGTGACTCACGAATACTTCCAAACAGATGCAGGTGCCGATGATGCCAGTGCAGGGGACGCTACCGAACTCAAGTGGAAATTTGACGAAGACTTGGGTCGCTATTATGTTTCCTTTCATGATGATCATTAGTGGAGCCCAGTTGGGACGATCGGGGATCTAGCATTTGGGGTGGTCTTTCTTTATTTTGGTTCCATAGTCGGACCTTTGTTTATACCTTGGATGATGTATGGATTATTTATGTATTGTGTGAAGTGGCGATTGTAAGCCGACTCTTTATCCCTTTCTTATTCAGTACATGGGATGTGTAAAGATTACCCTCTTGCGACATGCCTACCATGTGGCTATGCGTCTAAGTTGTGCCCCGACACGTGGGAGATATAGCCGCATTGTGGGTGTTACAAGTTGGTAATCAGAGCCTTCTCTGACTTAGGAGCCCCTGCTTGATTGAATCACCGACGTTGTTGAGTCTAGAACATAATGTTTTGAGTCTTAGATTATATATATCGGAGAGTAGGATTCTTTTTACTCCTCAGTCCCTTCGTCGCTCTGGTGAGGCCTCCTGACGTAGAGTTTTGACTCTTCTCTCCTCAAATTTCACAATTTTTTTAGGATCACGCGGGTATCTTGGAATCGTTCCGATAGTCTTGTGACGAGAACATTGTTCTTGGTGCCTCCTGACATTTAGGGGTTGTGGCAGTGTCCCGGGGAGTTGAGCTCCAAGGTGTTGTCGTCACAATTTTATCGTTGCAGTTCCAGAATACCTGAGTTCGCCGACATCGAAAATCTCTTTTATGCAGTTGTTGGTGAGATAACTTCGACGCCACCCAGTACTGGGGTGGGAGTTCGGGAGTATTGCCATAACTCGTATAACGGATGCTTTTCGAAGGTTGAGGTACATGATTTCTGAAGGTTTCTTGGTTATGTGTTGAAGGTTGGATACAACTGGATGTAGGATTTGTTAGTTTGGGTGAGATATTATGCTTCCCCTGTATCCCCAGCACCTGATTACATAACCAGAAAGTTTCAGGAGTTTTATAGGTGGGAATTCAAGTAGCTCTAGTATTTCTTCCCGCAGATATTTGGTTTGTGATTGGGTAATCCTTACCACTTATTTGTTCATATCCATACCTTGTTGTTTTATTCATCTACCTTTATCTAAGTGGCTTCTGAACTTTATGGACGTGTGATGATTTACTTTGGAATTCATTCGTTCATCCTTTATTCCAATGTTAAGACTATTCAGCTTGAATATATGTCTTTCAAGATGCTAACGGATGTCAACCTCTTCAGGATGGCTCCTCCAACGCGTCAGAATCCGGACCGCAACGATGGCGAACAGTCGAACCCTCCGCCACCACCTCCACCTCCGGAGGCATGGCAAGTTGTCATGGCAGCCACCAACGCCAACACTCAGATACTTTTGCAACTCTTGCAAGAGCGCAACCAAGGGCAAGTGACGCGGAGCATCCTGTGATCATCCCCATGTACACTACGACTTCTCCCCAAGCCCCTAGTGCCCACATGTTGAGACCTCCAGCATACGCCATTTGACACAAGGTGAACTCGCTCCTTTCCGAATCTTCCCTTTCCACATGTAAGACATGGATGTTACCTCAAACGCGGACCTTATGCATACTCAGGTCCATCCGAGGAGATCATGGAGAGCCTAAGGACCAAGGCCAAGTGTGCGTGGGAGCAAGGGAAGGAGAGCCAGCTGCTACAGCCCGAGCGGTACTACCGCCCACACCAAGCGGTACTACCACTGAAGGCCCACAAGCGGTGCAACTGCTCAACCATCGCCCAACAACTGGCCAAGCTTCTGTAATCAAGCGGTGCAAGGCCGGTGCAACACCAGTTTATCCCCGTAACAGCCACCTGACCGGTACAACCGGCCCAAGCACCGGTACAACCGTTGAGCACATCCGGAAGCACCTCTAGGAACCCGTACCCGAGCGCCCAGCGGTACAACCGCCCCCATGACCGGTACTACCGCCCTGCCTGTGCGCAGTGAAAGGGGTTCACCCCATGTATTCCCCTTGGACTATATATACTTGTCCCTTAGCTCCGTACTAGGGTTAGCATTGGTTTAGCTCATTTGAGAGATAGAGCTACGCTCATCCATATCGGATCTCCTCTGTGCGAGAGACCGCGGCCTCTTCAGAGAAGATCCCTTTGGATTCAAGCCCCCTTTCTAAGGGAAGACCCCCCGTGGATTCAAGACCTCCTCACGGAGAAGACCGGCTACCCTTGTATCGTCCTTAGTTGTCCGTGGATCATGTATCTTTCCTTATGTACTCAAGGATCTAGCGCATGTGTGACTTATTCATGTTGGTTTAGTGTTTCCTCTTGTGATTCCCCGTGTGTTTTCCCTCTTTTCCCCCTCGTGTTCCTCGTGTTCTTCGCGGGATCCGCTCCTTTCGTGAAAGATCGGGTGATTAGGGTTCTACCCTACATCATCTTGGCATCTAGAGCCACGTTGATCATGATTTCGGAGCCTCCCCTCTTCGTTTTCTAGCTAATTTTGTTGTGTTCTTCCCCAATTTCGAAAATCCCCACCAAAAAATAGCCCCATTTTTTGCGATTTGTTGGTTTTGGTGATATTTTGTTGATTTTGATCCATGGTTTTGCTTGGTTTCGAGTGGATCTAGCATCTTCCCAAGTTTGCCCACCTTCCATCCACGAAATCCATCAAATTTTGCCCCCGAAATCATCCATTTCCGCCCCAAGTTCATCCCCGATCCAGATCTGAGAATTTTTCCCGACACCAGCGGTACAACCGGCCCCCGAGGCGGTAAAACCGCTCCCCCATAACCTGATACTTCTGCCATCTAATTATGGAACTCCAGGATGCTCCAGGAGCGGTACAACCGCCCTAGCAAGCGGTACAACCGCCCCTCCCAGTTTCAGCCTCGACTGATTGACAGTTTTGACCATAACTTTCACATCCGGAGTCCGATTTTCGCGTTCTTTAGCTCGTTGAGTAGCTATTGACATCCTCCATCCATCTACATAGGTTCCAACACCTTTTGACACCATCAACTTTTTGGAACTTTGGCATCTTTGCCTAGGGCTTCCACCACATCATCCGCTACACCACCACCGACTGCCGCAACCTAACCAATTTTGTTCCCCATCGCATTAGTGGTTGCTTGAGGAGTGATTTGAGTCTCCTAAGGTGTCTAGGCTACTTAGGAACGGTTGCTTCTTCATCAACCACCAACACCACTTCCGCATAGGCTTGACCACTATACACTCCCACCACCCAACTTAACCCAATTTTGTTTGTGTTGTGAGTTGTGTCTCCTAAGGTGTTTCAGCTACTTAGGGACCGTGCTTCCAACTTTGACACCGTGTATAGTCAACCACCTTACCCTCGACTTCTGCATTGCGTACTCCACAACCCATCATTGCCTTTCTGCAATTCCATTGAGCTTCCACAAAATCACCACCGCATTCCCGCTACCACCATTTGACATTTGAGATTTTGAGTTCGCGGTTTTTCCATTTCCTAAGGTGTTTTGGCTACTTAGGGACGAGTCTCCATCATCTTGGTATCTCCATCAAGATCACCGCCACTCATCATCACCGCGGACAGTAACCTCCATATCATCTTGGTATCGTGGTACCCCTTCATTGTATATTCCCTTGCAATTGCATTGTTAACTCCTAGCCCATTTTGCGTTACTTGCCTATCGAAACTAGCCATTTGAGTATTGCCGGCGACGTTACTTGTGCACATTAGTGATCTACACCATACATTCCATACATACCATATCATTTGAGTATTCATCTCGTGTGCCTCAAGTTTGTTCCCGCATATACACAATAGCTATCTTGGTTTGTGCATTATGCAAAAGTGGCCATACACATACAAAAAAGAATAAGCTTTTAAGCAAAAGATAAAGAGCAAAGAAGCTTGTAAGCAAGTGCCATAGCATCATACCACATTGCATATAAGATCATCTTGGATCATAACATCGGGAGCCATACATACATTGCATACTTGGGATAGAAAGTTCATACATTTTGCATCTTATAGGTTGTGCACAAGTGTCGTATCCACCATAGAGCAATCGTGCTAGCGTCTCTCTTGAGTTGTGAAACACGAGTGTTTTCCGTGGATTCCACATTTTGTGCTCATCCTTGGTTGCACGACCCCATTTATCTATCCGTGTGTGTGTGTTTCCGTGTGCCACCCATATTGCTATTGTTCTACTTGTTACACTTGCGAATTTGTGAATTTTTTTCAACAATATTGACTCTTACTAACATTTTACATCAATTTTTTGTGCCACTATCCTCATCGAGCTCCACCATAAGCCTTACTTGTGTAGGTGTGAGAAACCGACAAGAATTGGTACCAATTGTGCTATTTCCTTGTCCACATTGGAGTGATCATTGATCCACTTTCAACTTCGGTCAAGGTACATTTGGTATTCGTTCTTCTCTTTCTACCACTCACATTTTTCTCTTGGAGTGATGGATAGGCAAGGAATTTCATCTCCGGTCTTCCACAACAACGACGGCGTGAACAACTACATCACCAAAGCGTCAATCTTCGATCTACAATGACAAATGCAAGGCGCACAATCAAGATTGCGAGAGCGCATCGAGAACCTCTCCATCGACATTCGTCACTCCAAAGCGAGGAAAAGGGACTACATCGACAACAAGCTTTCCGCAAAAAAGGAGGAGCAAGATGCAAGGATGGAGGAGATTCGAGCCTTGATCAAGTCTACTTCCCCTTCATCATCCTCAAGGCGGCGACATTCAAGTCACAAGTCTTCGGAGCACAAACAAGATGTACGCGCAAGTCGTCCATGTCCACATCTCCATGGCGACCACCATCACGTTCGTGAGCAACCTCGTCATGAAGGGCAAGTCACTGATAGAGGCTAAGGTGTCCCGATGTTTCGATGAGATGGTGGCTATCGTTTTCTGTGGGAGTTGACCTTGACGATCCGACTACGAACGTGCGAGACGTCGCGCCTTAGCAATCGCTAAACCAACTTCCGAGGGGTTATTGACCACGCCGGAGCACGATCAACCTGACCACGAGGGCCTGTTTCCTGCGAGCAAACGAAGAACAAGCAAGAAACTGAGATTGCAATCTGGATATTGCGAATATAAGATGAAAGCTTTATTGATCAAGGTGGGGTTCTGTGACGTCTTGGTCTGGTCGTTGGACACAAACGAAGTACGCGAAGTTGCAGCTATGGCGAACTTTTAATCTAAACAAAACCCAAAGTCTAAACGACGCCCTAAGGGCTGTATATATGGAGGAAGAGGGGGGAATTTCGTGGCCCTTGAGGGTGGGGTCCGAAACCAACCCTAACTCTTGTTTCCCCACACATACGGACTCTAAAAATAGCCTATACTTAAGTATTTTGAAATTACATGGGCCTGGCCCATTAATAAGGTGACGCAGCACCTAGAATAACCTATGGACGAATATTATGAAGTGGCATCTTGTATATTTCGTCCAAGGCTTCATGCACTCCTTATGGCGGCTTCAAAGTCCTGAAATCATCACTTGTAACTCCGTTCTTGATCCCCTTGCGCATGCCATCAACTCCATGCGTGTTCTTGCTCCAATGTTCATCCTTCTCCAAGCTAGGCCCTTCATTTGTAAGCAAAACAAATGTATCCAATTTAGGCAGCATCATAATCTCATGAACATTAGAATCATTACCAAGAAACGAAAGTACCTGGTAATTTAATTGGCGTGCGCGAGCTCTAGTAATTGGTCCAGTATATGTAACAGTAGGGGCTGTGGGTGTAACAATGGTATTGATTTCCTCATCATCCTCCCCTTCTTGAAATGAAGTCGTCCTCGACAGAAGCGCATCTTCCTCACCCAAATAAGGCTTCAAATCTGCAATGTTAAAAGTGGGACTAACCCCAAAATCTACAGGTAGCTCAAGTTTATATGCATTATCATTTATTTTCTCTAACACCTTAAAAGGACCATCAGCACGTGGCATTAGCTTTGATTTGCGCAGATTAGGAAATCTATCTTTACGCAAATGTAACCAAACAAGATCTCCAGGCGCAAACACAACATGTTTTCTACCCTTATCTCCAGCAAGTTTATATTTAGCATTCATACGCTCAATGTTTTCCTTAGTTAACTCATGCATTTTTAAAATCAATTCAGAACGTTCTTTAGCATCAAAATTAACCTTCTCTGACGATGGAAGAGGCAACAAATCAATAGGTGCACGAGGTAGGAAACCATACACAATTTCAAAAGGGCACATCTTAGTAGTAGAATGCAATGAGCGATTATAAGCAAATTCAATATGAGGCAAGCATTCTTCCCACATTTTCTTGTTATTCTTCAAAACAGCCCTAAGCATAGTAGACAATGTTCTATTGACTACTTCAGTTTGTCCATCAGTTTGGGGGTGACAAGTAGTACTAAAAAGCAGCTTAGTCCCCAACTTAGCCCATAAACATCTCCAAAAGTGGCTAAGAAATTTAGTATCACGATCTGAAACAATAGTATTTGGCACACCATGTAAGCGAATAATTTCACGAAAGAACAAATCAGCAACATTAACAGCATCATCGCTTTTATGACATGGTATAAAGTGTGCCATTTTCGAGAACCTATCCACGACAACAAATATGCTATCCCTCCCCTTCTTTGTTCGAGGTAAACCTAAAACAAAGTCCATAGATATATCCTCCCAAGGAACACTAGGTACTGGCAAAGGCATATATAAACCATGAGGATTGAGTCGTGACTTAGCTCTTTGACATGTAGTGCAGCGAGCAACAAAACGCTCAACATCCCGTCTCATCTTTGGCCAAAAGAAATGTGTAGCAAGTATATCCTCCGTCTTCTTGACGCCAAAGTGTCCCATTAATCATCCTCCATGCGCCTCCTGCAACAACAAAAGACGAACGGAGCTAGCTGGAATGCATAGCTTGTTAGCACGAAACACAAATCCATCGTTAAGAACGAACTTGTTCCAAGTTCTCCCTTCCTTACAATTCTGCAATACATCTTTAAATTCAGCATCATGAACATATTGATCTTTGATGGTCTCCAAACCAAATATTTTAAAGTAAAGTTGTGAAAGCATAGTATAACGACGAGACAAGGCATCAGCAATAACATTTTCTTTACCCTTCTTGTGTTTAAAGACATAAGGGAAAGTCTCAGTGAATTCAACCCATTTAGCATGTCTACGGTTCAGTTTTGCTTGACTTTTAATGTGTTTCAAAGATTCATGATCAGAATGTATAACAAATTCCTTGGGCCATAAATAATGTTGCCATGTTTCTAAGGTCCGAACAAGAGCATATAATTCTTTATCATAAGTAGAATAGTTTAGACTAGGCCCACTCAAAAGGTGCACTTTCCAAGGTTTCCAAACAAACGTGCATCACGTAAAGCAATAAAAACAGCACGTAAATGTTCCAAATGTTCCTCCAAAGATTTGCTATAAATCAATATGTCATCAAAGTAAAATACCACAAATCGTCCAATGAACGCACGTAAAACTTCGTTCATTAACCTCATGAAAGTACTAGGTGCATTAGTTAACCCAAAAGGCATGACTAACCACTCATATAATCCAAACTTAGTTTTAAATGCTGTTTTCCATTCATCACCCAATTTCATACGAATTTGATGGTATCCACTACGCAAATCAACTTTGGAGAATATTGTAGAGCCACTCAATTCATCAAGCATATCATCTAGCCTAGGAATAGGATGACGATAACGAATAGTAATATTATTAATGCCTCTACAATCAACGCACATATGCGACGTAACATCCTTTTTCGGCACTAAAATGATAGGAACAGCACAAGGACTAAGGGATTCACGTATATAACCTTTGTCGAGCAGTTCTTGTACTTGACGCATAATCTCCTTCGTCTCCTCTAGATTGGTACGGTATGATGCACGGTTGGGTAGCGAAGCACCGGGAATTAAGTCAATTTGATGCTCAATCCCTCGAATAGGTGGTAATCCCGGTGGCACGTCTTGTGGAAAGACGTCAGCGAACTCCTGCAAAATGTTAGTGACAGCAGGGGGCAAAGAGGAAGGCACGTCCTGGAATGAAAATAATGCCTCTTTGCACACAAAAGCATAGCAAACAGATTTGCTGAAATCTAGCTCATCAATATCAGATTTGGTGGCAAGTAAACATGCACTTTTCAATTTAATTTCAGAAACAACAGTAGATGGTTTATTATTAGGCTTCATTTGGTGCTCAAATTCTTTTGCCACAATCTGATTTTCACTCTTATTTGTCTCCTGTTTTGCTTTATTAGCTCTATTAATATCATCTTTCAAAATGGAATCAGGAGTCATAGGAAGCAAAGTAATATTTTTATCGTTATGAACAAGAGTATACTGATTATTTCTACCATGGTGTACAGAATTTTTATCAAATTGCCATGGTCTACCAAGTAATAAGGAACATGCTTGCATAGGTACCACATCACAATCAACATAATCAGCATATGTAGAGATACTAAAATGCACACGAACAGTACGTGTTACCTTAACCTTGCCGCTGTTGTTGAACCATTGGATGTAGTAAGGATGTGGATGTGGTCTTGTGGTGAGAGATAGCTTCTCCACCATCTCCATGCTAGCCAAGTTATTGCAGCTCCCTCCATCTATGATCACGCGAACAGAACGTTCCTTCACAGCTCCCTTTGTATGGAACAAATTATGCCTCTGATTTTGCTCAGCTTGTGTAACCTGCACACTCAAAACACGTTGAGCAACTAAACATTCATACTTGTCAGCATCTTCAGGAGCCATGTATTGCGTCTCATGATCAGAATCGTCTCCACCGTGTTCGTCACGTGTAATAAGAGCCAAAGTCTCCTCATCATAGTCACTAGCGGACTCATACCCACCATCCTCAGTAACAATCATCACACGCTTAGATGGGCATTCTCTCGCATAATGACCTCCACCCTTGCAACGTCGACAAATAATATCATGTGTTTGTCCTGTTGATGCCATGGATGAAGAAGAGCTCTTTGCAGGCCCAAAAGGAGAGCTCTTGGCATATAGTGGTGATTGTGCCTGCTTTATTGTATCACGGTTGGAGGTGGCAGCCGACGGAGGCGCCGGTGTAGCAGAACGTGTGGAAGTAGATGATGCACGTGGTGTCCATGATGAAGGTCGACCTGCAGAAAAGTTAGTCCGCGCCAATGCCTGTCGATCCTGCACTTCACGTTCAGCTTTACAAGCAAGATGGAATAAACAAGTGATATTAGTATACTCCTTATACTCTAGAATCGTCTGAATCCCTCTATTTAATCCACCCATAAAACATGCAAGCATAGCTTCATTCTCCTCAACAATACCACATCTAATCATGCCAGTTTGTAATTCCTGATAATATTCTTCTACAAAAAATTTTCCCTGTCTTAAGCGCTGCAATTTTTGAAGTAATTCACGTTGAAAATATGGTGGAACCCAACGAGTACGCATAGCAGTTTTCAAAGCAGCCCAAGTAGCCGGAATAGGATATAATCTACAATGCTCAGACCACCAAACACATGCAAAACTAGTGAAAGCACAAACAGCAGCAGGAACACGTCTCTCCTCGGGATATTGTAAACATGTAAATCGTTGTTCAGTTTCTAACTCCCAAGTAAGATATATATCAGGAACATATCTACCCTCAAATGGTGGAATATTCAATTTTAGTTTAGGGAGATGGTCATGATCTCGTACCTGAGGATGAGCCCTACCATTGCCATTATTTGCATGTGGACGACCTGGTGGTTGCTGTGCTGTTGGTGGCACGTAGTTCTGATTTTGATCAACCTCATCCTCATAATCTCCCACATCAGCAGTAGGAGCCACAGAAGTATCAACAGCAGCACCAGCAGTTTGGCCCGACTGAAGAGGGACACGGCTCGCTCGGCGGAGGGCTGTTTCCCGACGTGGAGGTAGTCGGTGTTGTTGCTGTTGTTGCAGAGGTGCGGCAGGAGCAGCCGGTGGTGGTGGTGGAAAACGCGACAGCAATTCAGCAAACTTGTTATCGAGCTTTGTTTCAAACGTCTTCTCCATGCCATCTATCTTCTCCATGGCCTCTTCAAATCTGTTTATCACATCTTGCACCTGTCCATTCATCATTTGCTGAAACGTATCATGAAGCTCCTTGTTCGTCAAGTTCTCCCAGTCAGTCTCGTCGGCTTGTGATCCTGGCATGGTTAGCAGCAATAGAAACACACAAGAATATGATCCTACAGACTACTAACAAGTGGTGGTGGTGGCGGGTGTCACAAATCCGTCAAGCAAATCTCAAATTCTTACCAGTTCTTACCCAGCAGCAGGCGGTGATCGGCAACCGTTGTAGTCAAAAACTCTCAAAAGCTTGATAGAGCGATTGCCAGGGAGAGTCAAACGCACGACGTAGATGTATGTGGAGCTGGGAAGGCTTATAGTATGGTAGCAAAAAGGGTCAGCAATAATCAATTCAGAGATGCAAAGTTGAATAAACGCTCAACGACGGTACTGTGCTGGTCCTAGGCTAGACCGTGCTAGAGACGCGAGCCTAGAACACTAACAAAATCACGGCGCTTGATAGAGGCAAAGGTGTCCCGATGTTTCGATGAGATGGTGGCTATCGTTTTCTGTGGGAGTCGACCTTGACGATCCGACTACGAACGTGCGAGACGTCGCGCCTTAGCAATCGCTAAACCAACTTCCGAGGGGTTATTGACCACGCCGGAGCACGATCAACCTGACCACGAGGGCCTGTTTCCTGCGAGCAAACGAAGAACAAGCAAGAAACTGAGATTGCAATCTGGATATTGCGAATATAAGATGAAAGCTTTATTGATCAAGGTGGGGTTCTGTGACGTCTTGGTCTGGTCGTTGGACACAAACGAAGTACGCGAAGTTGCAGCTATGGCGAACTTTTAATCTAAACAAAACCCAAGTCTAAACGACGCCCTAAGGGCTGTATATATGGAGGAAGAGAGGGGAATTTCGTGGCCCTTGAGGGTGGGGTTCGAAACCAACCCTAACTCTTGTTTCCCCACACATACGGACTCTAAAAATAGCCTATACTTAAGTATTTCGAAATTACATGGGCCTGGCCCATTAATAAGGTGACGCAGCACCTAGAATAGCCTATGGACGAATATTATGAAGTGGCATCTTGTATATTTCGTCCAAGGCTTCATGCACTCCTTATGGCGGCTTCAAAGTCCTGAAATCATCACTTGTAACTCCGTTCCTGATCCCCTTGCGCATGTCATCAACTCCATTCGTGTTCTTGCTCCAATGTTCATCCTTCTCCAAGCTAGGACCTTCATTTGTAAGCAAAACAAATGTATCCAATTTAGGCAGCATCATAATCTCATGAACATTAGAATCATTACCAAGAAACGAAAGTACCTGGTAATTTAATTGGCGTGCGCGAGCTCTAGTAATTTGTCCAGTATATGTAACAGTAGGGGCTATGGGTGTAACAATGGTATTGATGTCCTCATCAGCGCTGCACGTAAATAAGGGAAAAGCACACTCTGGAACTCTCTCTTTTTTTTCTCTCTTTTTTTTGCGCTCTTTTTTTTGCGAAAAATCACTATAATGGCGAGTGTCTCAAAACTCTTCCCTCGTCAAACTGATAGGATGGGCACGAAATTTTTTTTTTCACTTTTTTTTTCGGAAATCAGGGGAGCGACGACGAAAAAGTGTGACAAAAAATCACTATGATGGCACGTGGCTCAAAAGACTCAGAAAAGTCTAAAAATAGGATAGGGAAAAAAAATTTTGCCCGTGAAAATTTTGGCCTAAAAACTGCCCGGGGGTCTCCAGACTCTTTTTTTTTCCCCGAGACATACGCAGGCAAGGAAACACGAATCGGAATTTAGATTGATTTCAAGAACAAACCTAATATGAGAAGAACTCGGATTGGTGGTGGATATATGGTTGTGGTATATGGCAGCGGTGGTGGTATATGGTAGCGGTGGTGGTATATGGATAGAGATTGATGGTGGTATATGGATACGGATTGGTAGTGGTATATGGATATGGATTCAGAGCGGTGGCGGATAAGCAAAAGTGGTAGATGGGCGATGATGATGGTGCGGCGGCGGCGTGACAACTTATGACCAGAACTCGAAACTCTAAAAGACTAGACTCTAAGACCAGCAACTTGACACGACGATGCAACCGCAAATTCAACAAAGCAAAAACCCTAAAAAGATTATGAAAATCAATTCAGAACGTTCTTTAGCATCAAAATTAACCTTCTCCGAAGATGGAAGAGGCAACAAATCAATAGGTGCACGAGGTAGGAAACCATACACAATTTCAAAAGGGCACATCTTAGTAGTAGAATGCAATGAACGATTATAAGCAAATTCAATATGAGGCAAGCATTCTTCCCACATTTTCTTGTTATTCTTCAAAACAGCCCTAAGCATAGTAGACAATGTTCTATTGACTACTTCAGTTTGTCCATCAGTTTGGGGGTGACAAGTAGTACTAAAAAGCAGCTTAGTCCCCAACTTAGCCCATAAACATCTCCAAAAGTGGCTAAGAAATTTAGTATCACGATCTGAAACAATAGTATTTGGCACACCATGTAAGCGAATAATTTCACGAAAGAACAAATCAGCAACATTAACAGCATCATCGCTTTTATGACATGGTATAAAGTGTGCCATTTTCGAGAACCTATCCACGACAACAAATATGCTATCCCTCCCCTTCTTTGTTCGAGGTAAACCTAAAACAAAGTCCATAGATATATCCTCCCAAGGAACACTAGGTACAGGCAAAGGCATATATAAACCATGAGGATTGAGTCGTGACTTAGCTCTTTGACATGTAGTGCAGCGAGCAACAAAACGCTCAACATCCCGTCTCATCTTTGGCCAAAAGAAATGTGTAGCAAGTATATCCTCCGTCTTCTTGATGCCAAAGTGTCCCATTAATCCTCCTCCATGCGCCTCCTGCAATAACAAAAGACGAACGGAGCTAGCTGGAATGCATAGCTTGTTAGCACGAAACACAAATCCATCGTTAAGAACGAACTTGTTCCAAGTTCTCCCTTCCTTACAATGCTGCAATACATCTTTAAATTCAGCATCATTAACATATTGATCCTTGATGGTCTCCAAACCAAATATTTTAAAGTCAAGTTGTGAAAGCATAGTATAACGACGAGACAAGGCATCAGCAATAACATTTTCTTTACCCTTCTTGTGTTTAATGACATAAGGGAAAGTCTCAATGAATTCAACCCATTTAGCATGTCTACGGTTCAGTTTTGCTTGACTTTTAATGTGTTTCAAAGATTCATGATCAGAATGTATAACAAATTCCTTGGGCCATAAATAATGTTGCCATGTTTCTAAGGTCCGAACAAGAGCATATAATTCTTTATCATAAGTAGAATAGTTCAGACTAGGCCCACTCAATTTTTCAGAAAAGTATGCAACAGGTTTTCCATCTTGTAATAACACACCTCCTAATCCAATTCCACTAGCATCACATTCAAGCTCAAAAGTCTTATTGAAATTAGGAAGTTGGAGTAAAGGAGCATGTGTTAACTTATCTTTCAATACCGTGAAGGCTTCTTCCTGTGCGGTACCCCAAACAAAAGGTACATCCTTCTTTGTAAGCTCGTTGAGAGGTGCAGCAATGGTGCTGAAATCTCTCACAAAACGCCTATAGAAACCAGCGAGGCCAAGGAAACTCCTCACTTGTGTGACCGTTTTGGGCTGCGGCCAACTCTCAATAGCTTCAATCTTGGCTTTATCAACTTCAATTCCCTGTGGAGTAACAACATAGCCAAGAAAAGATACTCGGTCGGTGCAAAAGGTGCACTTTCCAAGGTTACCAAACAAACGTGCATCACGTAGAGCAATAAAAACAGCACGTAGATGTTCCAAATGGTCCTCCAAAGATTTGCTATAAATCAATATGTCATCAAAGTAAACTACCACAAATCGTCCAATGAAGGCACGTAAAACTTCGTTCATTAACCTCATGAAAGTACTAGGTGCATTAGTTAACCCAAAAGGCATGACTAACCACTCATATAATCCAAACTTAGTTTTAAATGCTGTTTTCCATTCATCTCCCAATTTCATACGAATTTGATGGTAACCACTACGCAAATCAACTTTGGAGAATATTGTAGAGCCACTCAATTCATCAAGCATATCATCTAGCCTAGGAATAGGATGACGATAACGAATAGTAATATTATTAATGCCTCTACAATCAACGCACATACGCGACGTACCATCCTTTTTCGGCACTAAAATGATAGGAACAGCACAAGGACTAAGGGATTCGCGTATATAACCTTTGTCGAGCAGTTCTTGTACTTGACGCATAATCTCCTTCGTCTCCTCTGGATTGGTACGGTATGGTGCACGGTTGGGTAATGATGCACCGGGAATTAAGTCAATTTGATGCTCAATCCCGCGAATAGGTGGTAATCCCGGTGGCACGTCTTGTGGAAAGACGTCGGCGAACTCCTGCAAAATGTTAGTGACAGCAGGAGGCAAAGAGGAAGGCGCGTCCTCGAATGAAAATAATGCCTCTTTGCACACAAAAGCATAGCAAACAGATTTGCTAAAATCTAGATCATCAATATCAGATTTGGTGGCAAGTAAACATGCACTTTTCAATTTAATTTCAGAAGCAACACTAGATTGTTTATTATTATTAGGCTGCATTTGTTGCTCAAATTCTTTTGCCGCAATCTGATTTTCACTCTTAGTTTTCTCCTGTTTTGCTTTATTAGCTCTATTAATATCATCTTTCAAAATGGAATCAGGAGTCATAGGAAGCAAAGTAATATTTTTATCCTTATGAACAAGAGTATACTGATTGTTTCTACCATGGTGAATAGAATTTTTATCAAATTGCCATGGTCTACCAAGTAATAAGGAACATGCTTGCATAGGTACCACATCACAATCAACATAATCAGCATATGTAGAGATACTAAAATGCACACGAACAGTACGTGTTACCTTAACCTTGCCGCTGTTGTTGAACCATTGGATGTAGTAAGGATGTGGATGTGGTCTTGTGGTGAGAGATAGCTTCTCCACCATCTCGATGCTAGCCAAGTTGTTGCAACTCCCTCCATCTATGATCACGCGAACAGAACGTTCCTTCACAACTCCCTTTGTATGGAACAAATTATGCCTCTGATTTTGCTCAGCTTGTGTAACCTGCACACTCAAAACACGTTGAGCAACTAAACATTCATACCTGTCAGCATCTTCAGGAGCCATGTATTGCGTCACATGATCAGAATCGTCTCCACCGTGTTCGTCACGTGTAATAAGAGCCAAAGTCTCCTCATCATAGTCACTAGCGGACTCATACCCACCATCCTCAGTAACAATCATCACACGCTTAGATGGGCATTCTCTCGCATAATGACCTCCACCCTTGCAACGTCGACAAATAATATCATGTGTCTGCCCTGTTGATGCCATGGATGAAGAAGAGCTCTTTGCAGGCCCAGAAGGTGTGCTCTTGGCAGATAGTGGTGATTGTGCCTGCTTTATTGTATCACGGTTGGAGGTGGCAGCCGACGGAGGCGCCGGTGAAGCAGAACGTGTGGAAGTAGATGATGCACGTGGTGTCCATGAAGAAGGTCGACCTGCAGAAAAGTTAGTCCGCGCCAATGCCTGTCGATCCTGCACTTCACGTTCAGCTTTACAAGCAAGATGGAATAAACGAGTGATATTAGTATACTCCTTATACTCTAGAATCGTCTGAATCTCTCTATTTAATCCACCCATAAAACGTGCAAGCATAGCTTCATTCTCCTCAACAATACCACATCTAATCATGCCAGTTTGTAATTCCTGATAATATTCTTCTACAGAATTTTTTCCCTGTCTTAAGCGCTGCAATTTTTGAAGTAATTCACGTTGATAATATGGTGGAACCCAACGAGTACGCATAGCAGTTTTCAAAGCAGCCCAAGTAGCAGGAATGGGATATAATCTACAATGCTCAGACCACCAAACACATGCAAAACTAGTGAATGCACAAACAGCAGCAGGAACACGTCTCTCCTCGGGATATTGTAAACATGTAAATCGTTGTTCAGTTTCTAACTCCCAAGTAAGATATATATCAGGAACATATCTACCCTCAAATGGTGGAATATTCAATTTTAGTTTAGGGAGATGGTCATGATCTCGTACCTGAGGGTGAGCCCTACCATTGCCATTATTTGCATGTGGACGACCTGATGGTTGCTGTGCTGGTGGTGGCACGTAGTTCTGATTTTGATCAACCTCATCCTCGTAATCGCCAGCAAAATCACCCTCCTCCGCATCAGCAGCAGGAGCCACAGAAGTAGCAACAGCAGCACCAACAGTTTGGCCAGGTGCAAGAGGGAGACGGCTCGCTCGGCGGAGGGCTGTTTCACGATGTGTAGGTAGTCGTCGTTGTTGTTGTTGTAGAGGTGCGTTAGGTGCAGCCGGTGGTGGTGGTGGAAGACGCGCGAGCAATTCATTAAACCTGTCATCGAGCTTTGTTTCGAACGTCTTCTCCATGTCATCTATCTTCTCCATGGCCTCTTCAAATCTGTTTAGCACATCCTGCACCTGTCCATTCATCATTTGCTGAAATTTATCATGCAACTCCTGATTCGTCATGTTCTCCCAGTCAGTCTCGTCGGCTTGTGATCCTGCCATGGTTAGCAACAATAGAAAACACACAAGAATATGATCCTACAGAATACTAACAAGAGGTGGTGGTGGCGGGTGTCACAAATCCGTCAAGCAAATCTCAAATTCTTACCAGTTCTTACCCAGCAGCAGGCGGTGATCGGCAACCGTTGTAGTCAAAACTCTCAAAAGCTTGGATAGAGCGATTGCCAGGGAGAGTCAAACGCACGACGTAGAGGTATGTGGAGCTGGGAAGGCTTATAGTATGGTAGCAAAAAGGGTCAGCAATAATCAATTCAGAGATGCAAAGTTGAATAAACGCTCAACGACGGTACTGTGCTGGTCCTAGGCTAGACCGTGCTAGAGACGCGAGCCTAGAACACTAACAAAATCACGGCGCTGCACGTAAATAAGGGAAAAGCACACTCTGGAACTTTTTTTTTTCGCTTTTTTTTTTGCGCTCCTTTTTTTTTTTTGCGCTCCTCTTTTTTTTTTTGCGCTCCTCTTTTTTTTTTTTTTTTGCGAAAAATTACTATAACAGCGAGTGTCTCAAAACTCTTCCCTCGTCAAACTGATAGTATGGGCACGAAAAAAAATTTTTCCACTTTTTTTTTTCGGAAATCAGGGCAGCGACGACGAAAAAATGCGACAAAAAATCACTATGATGGCACGTGGCTCAAAAGACTCAGAAAAGCCTAAAAATAGGATAGGGAAAAAAAAATTTTGCCCGAGAAAATTTTGGCCTAAAAACTGCCCGGGGGTCTCCAGACTCTTTTTTTTTTTTTTCCGAGACCTACGCAGGCAAGGAAACACGAATCGGAATTGAGATTGACCTCAAGAACAAACCTAATATGAGAAGAACTCGGATTGGTGGTGGATATATGGTGGTGGTATATGGCAGCGGTGGTGGTATATGGTAGCGGTGGTGGTATATGAATACAGATTGGTGGTGGTATATGGATACGGATTGGTGGTGGTATATGGATATGGATTCAAAGCGGTGGCGGATAAGCAAAAGTGGTAGATGGGCGATGATGATGGTGCGGCGGCGGCGTGACTACTTATGACCAGAACTCGAAACTCTAAAAGACTAGACTCTAAGACCAGCAACTTGACACGACGATGCAACCGCAAATTCAACAAAGCAAAAACCCTAAAAAGATTATGCAAAGGCTCAGATTGGTTCGGATATGATGAACTAACCCTAATTTTTTTTTTGTGGCTTTTTCGTGGACTGTAGGTATGAAGAACAGACTCAATCTAATCTACGAAAAACTGTAAAATCTCACCGAGCAACCTGGAAATCTGATACCACTTGATAGAGGCAAAGGTGTCCCGATGTTTCGATGAGATGGTGGCTATCGTTTTCTGTGGGAGTCGACCTTGACGATCCGACTACGAACGTGCGAGACGTCGCGCCTTAGCAATCGCTAAACCAACTTCCGAGGGGTTATTGACCACGCCGGAGCACGATCAACCTGACCACGAGGGCCTGTTTCCTGCGAGCAAACGAAGAACAAGCAAGAAACTGAGATTGCAATCTGGATATTGCGAATATAAGATGAAAGCTTTATTGATCAAGGTGGGGTTCTGTGACGTCTTGGTCTGGTCGTTGGACACAAACGAAGTACGCGAAGTTGCAGCTATGGCGAACTTTTAATCTAAACAAAACCCAAGTCTAAACGACGCCCTAAGGGCTGTATATATGGAGGAAGAGAGGGGAATTTCGTGGCCCTTGAGGGTGGGGTTCGAAACCAACCCTAACTCTTGTTTCCCCACACATACGGACTCTAAAAATAGCCTATACTTAAGTATTTCGAAATTACATGGGCCTGGCCCATTAATAAGGTGACGCAGCACCTAGAATAGCCTATGGACGAATATTATGAAGTGGCATCTTGTATATTTCGTCCAAGGCTTCATGCACTCCTTATGGCGGCTTCAAAGTCCTGAAATCATCACTTGTAACTCCGTTCCTGATCCCCTTGCGCATGTCATCAACTCCATTCGTGTTCTTGCTCCAATGTTCATCCTTCTCCAAGCTAGGACCTTCATTTGTAAGCAAAACAAATGTATCCAATTTAGGCAGCATCATAATCTCATGAACATTAGAATCATTACCAAGAAACGAAAGTACCTGGTAATTTAATTGGCGTGCGCGAGCTCTAGTAATTGGTCCAGTATATGTAACAGTAGGGGCTGTGGGTGTAACAATGGTATTGATGTCCTCATCAGCGCTGCACGTAAATAAGGGAAAAGCACACTCTGGAACTCTCTCTTTTTTTTCTCTCTTTTTTTTGCGCTCCTTTTTTTTGCGCTCTTTTTTTTGCGAAAAATCACTATAATGGCGAGTGTCTCAAAACTCTTCCCTCGTCAAACTGATAGGATGGGCACGAAATTTTTTTTTTCACTTTTTTTTTCGGAAATCAGGGGAGCGACGACGAAAAAGTGTGACAAAAAATCACTATGATGGCACGTGGCTCAAAAGACTCAGAAAAGTCTAAAAATAGGATAGGGAAAAAAAATTTTGCCCGTGAAAATTTTGGCCTAAAAACTGCCCGGGGGTCTCCAGACTCTTTTTTTTTCCCCGAGACATACGCAGGCAAGGAAACACGAATCGGAATTCAACCCATTTAGCATGTCTACGGTTCAGTTTTGCTTGACTTTTAATGTGTTTCAAAGATTCATGATCAGAATGTATAACAAATTCCTTGGGCCATAAATAATGTTGCCATGTTTCTAAGGTCCGAACAAGAGCATATAATTCTTTATCATAAGTAGAATAGTTTAGACTAGGCCCACTCAAAAGGTGCACTTTCCAAGGTTTCCAAACAAACGTGCATCACGTAAAGCAATAAAAACAGCACGTAAATGTTCCAAATGTTCCTCCAAAGATTTGCTATAAATCAATATGTCATCAAAGTAAAATACCACAAATCGTCCAATGAACGCACGTAAAACTTCGTTCATTAACCTCATGAAAGTACTAGGTGCATTAGTTAACCCAAAAGGCATGACTAACCACTCATATAATCCAAACTTAGTTTTAAATGCTGTTTTCCATTCATCACCCAATTTCATACGAATTTGATGGTATCCACTACGCAAATCAACTTTGGAGAATATTGTAGAGCCACTCAATTCATCAAGCATATCATCTAGCCTAGGAATAGGATGACGATAACGAATAGTAATATTATTAATGCCTCTACAATCAACGCACATATGCGACGTAACATCCTTTTTCGGCACTAAAATGATAGGAACAGCACAAGGACTAAGGGATTCACGTATATAACCTTTGTCGAGCAGTTCTTGTACTTGACGCATAATCTCCTTCGTCTCCTCTAGATTGGTACGGTATGATGCACGGTTGGGTAGCGAAGCACCGGGAATTAAGTCAATTTGATGCTCAATCCCTCGAATAGGTGGTAATCCCGGTGGCACGTCTTGTGGAAAGACGTCAGCGAACTCCTGCAAAATGTTAGTGACAGCAGGGGGCAAAGAGGAAGGCACGTCCTGGAATGAAAATAATGCCTCTTTGCACACAAAAGCATAGCAAACAGATTTGCTGAAATCTAGCTCATCAATATCAGATTTGGTGGCAAGTAAACATGCACTTTTCAATTTAATTTCAGAAACAACAGTAGATGGTTTATTATTAGGCTTCATTTGGTGCTCAAATTCTTTTGCCACAATCTGATTTTCACTCTTATTTGTCTCCTGTTTTGCTTTATTAGCTCTATTAATATCATCTTTCAAAATGGAATCAGGAGTCATAGGAAGCAAAGTAATATTTTTATCGTTATGAACAAGAGTATACTGATTATTTCTACCATGGTGTACAGAATTTTTATCAAATTGCCATGGTCTACCAAGTAATAAGGAACATGCTTGCATAGGTACCACATCACAATCAACATAATCAGCATATGTAGAGATACTAAAATGCACACGAACAGTACGTGTTACCTTAACCTTGCCGCTGTTGTTGAACCATTGGATGTAGTAAGGATGTGGATGTGGTCTTGTGGTGAGAGATAGCTTCTCCACCATCTCCATGCTAGCCAAGTTATTGCAGCTCCCTCCATCTATGATCACGCGAACAGAACGTTCCTTCACAGCTCCCTTTGTATGGAACAAATTATGCCTCTGATTTTGCTCAGCTTGTGTAACCTGCACACTCAAAACACGTTGAGCAACTAAACATTCATACTTGTCAGCATCTTCAGGAGCCATGTATTGCGTCTCATGATCAGAATCGTCTCCACCGTGTTCGTCACGTGTAATAAGAGCCAAAGTCTCCTCATCATAGTCACTAGCGGACTCATACCCACCATCCTCAGTAACAATCATCACACGCTTAGATGGGCATTCTCTCGCATAATGACCTCCACCCTTGCAACGTCGACAAATAATATCATGTGTTTGTCCTGTTGATGCCATGGATGAAGAAGAGCTCTTTGCAGGCCCAGAAGGAGAGCTCTTGGCATATAGTGGTGATTGTGCCTGCTTTATTGTATCACGGTTGGAGGTGGCAGCCGACGGAGGCGCCGGTGTAGCAGAACGTGTGGAAGTAGATGATGCACGTGGTGTCCATGATGAAGGTCGACCTGCAGAAAAGTTAGTCCGCGCCAATGCCTGTCGATCCTGCACTTCACGTTCAGCTTTACAAGCAAGATGGAATAAACAAGTGATATTAGTATACTCCTTATACTCTAGAATCGTCTGAATCCCTCTATTTAATCCACCCATAAAACATGCAAGCATAGCTTCATTCTCCTCAACAATACCACATCTAATCATGCCAGTTTGTAATTCCTGATAATATTCTTCTACAAAAAATTTTCCCTGTCTTAAGCGCTGCAATTTTTGAAGTAATTCACGTTGAAAATATGGTGGAACCCAACGAGTACGCATAGCAGTTTTCAAAGCAGCCCAAGTAGCCGGAATAGGATATAATCTACAATGCTCAGACCACCAAACACATGCAAAACTAGTGAAAGCACAAACAGCAGCAGGAACACGTCTCTCCTCGGGATATTGTAAACATGTAAATCGTTGTTCAGTTTCTAACTCCCAAGTAAGATATATATCAGGAACATATCTACCCTCAAATGGTGGAATATTCAATTTTAGTTTAGGGAGATGGTCATGATCTCGTACCTGAGGATGAGCCCTACCATTGCCATTATTTGCATGTGGACGACCTGGTGGTTGCTGTGCTGTTGGTGGCACGTAGTTCTGATTTTGATCAACCTCATCCTCATAATCTCCCACATCAGCAGTAGGAGCCACAGAAGTATCAACAGCAGCACCAGCAGTTTGGCCCGACTGAAGAGGGACACGGCTCGCTCGGCGGAGGGCTGTTTCCCGACGTGGAGGTAGTCGGTGTTGTTGCTGTTGTTGCAGAGGTGCGGCAGGAGCAGCCGGTGGTGGTGGTGGAAAACGCGACAGCAATTCAGCAAACTTGTTATCGAGCTTTGTTTCAAACGTCTTCTCCATGCCATCTATCTTCTCCATGGCCTCTTCAAATCTGTTTATCACATCTTGCACCTGTCCATTCATCATTTGCTGAAACGTATCATGAAGCTCCTTGTTCGTCAAGTTCTCCCAGTCAGTCTCGTCGGCTTGTGATCCTGGCATGGTTAGCAGCAATAGAAACACACAAGAATATGATCCTACAGACTACTAACAAGTGGTGGTGGTGGCGGGTGTCACAAATCCGTCAAGCAAATCTCAAATTCTTACCAGTTCTTACCCAGCAGCAGGCGGTGATCGGCAACCGTTGTAGTCAAAAACTCTCAAAAGCTTGATAGAGCGATTGCCAGGGAGAGTCAAACGCACGACGTAGATGTATGTGGAGCTGGGAAGGCTTATAGTATGGTAGCAAAAAGGGTCAGCAATAATCAATTCAGAGATGCAAAGTTGAATAAACGCTCAACGACGGTACTGTGCTGGTCCTAGGCTAGACCGTGCTAGAGACGCGAGCCTAGAACACTAACAAAATCACGGCGCTTGATAGAGGCAAAGGTGTCCCGATGTTTCGATGAGATGGTGGCTATCGTTTTCTGTGGGAGTCGACCTTGACGATCCGACTACGAACGTGCGAGACGTCGCGCCTTAGCAATCGCTAAACCAACTTCCGAGGGGTTATTGACCACGCCGGAGCACGATCAACCTGACCACGAGGGCCTGTTTCCTGCGAGCAAACGAAGAACAAGCAAGAAACTGAGATTGCAATCTGGATATTGCGAATATAAGATGAAAGCTTTATTGATCAAGGTGGGGTTCTGTGACGTCTTGGTCTGGTCGTTGGACACAAACGAAGTACGCGAAGTTGCAGCTATGGCGAACTTTTAATCTAAACAAAACCCAAGTCTAAACGACGCCCTAAGGGCTGTATATATGGAGGAAGAGAGGGGAATTTCGTGGCCCTTGAGGGTGGGGTTCGAAACCAACCCTAACTCTTGTTTCCCCACACATACGGACTCTAAAAATAGCCTATACTTAAGTATTTCGAAATTACATGGGCCTGGCCCATTAATAAGGTGACGCAGCACCTAGAATAGCCTATGGACGAATATTATGAAGTGGCATCTTGTATATTTCGTCCAAGGCTTCATGCACTCCTTATGGCGGCTTCAAAGTCCTGAAATCATCACTTGTAACTCCGTTCCTGATCCCCTTGCGCATGTCATCAACTCCATTCGTGTTCTTGCTCCAATGTTCATCCTTCTCCAAGCTAGGACCTTCATTTGTAAGCAAAACAAATGTATCCAATTTAGGCAGCATCATAATCTCATGAACATTAGAATCATTACCAAGAAACGAAAGTACCTGGTAATTTAATTGGCGTGCGCGAGCTCTAGTAATTGGTCCAGTATATGTAACAGTAGGGGCTGTGGGTGTAACAATGGTATTGATGTCCTCATCAGCGCTGCACGTAAATAAGGGAAAAGCACACTCTGGAACTCTCTCTTTTTTTTCTCTCTCTTTTTTTTGCGCTCCTTTTTTTTGCGCTCTTTTTTTTGCGAAAAATCACTATAATGGCGAGTGTCTCAAAACTCTTCCCTCGTCAAACTGATAGGATGGGCACGAAATTTTTTTTTTCACTTTTTTTTTTGGAAATCAGGGGAGCGACGACGAAAAAGTGTGACAAAAAATCACTATGATGGCACGTGGCTCAAAAGACTCAGAAAAGTCTAAAAATAGGATAGGGAAAAAAAATTTTGCCCGTGAAAATTTTGGCCTAAAAACTGCCCGGGGGTCTCCAGACTCTTTTTTTTTCCCCGAGACATACGCAGGCAAGGAAACACGAATCGGAATTTAGATTGATTTCAAGAACAAACCTAATATGAGAAGAACTCGGATTGGTGGTGGATATATGGTTGTGGTATATGGCAGCGGTGGTGGTATATGGTAGCGGTGGTGGTATATGGATAGAGATTGATGGTGGTATATGGATACGGATTGGTAGTGGTATATGGATATGGATTCAGAGCGGTGGCGGATAAGCAAAAGTGGTAGATGGGCGATGATGATGGTGCGGCGGCGGCGTGACAACTTATGACCAGAACTCGAAACTCTAAAAGACTAGACTCTAAGACCAGCAACTTGACACGACGATGCAACCGCAAATTCAACAAAGCAAAAACCCTAAAAAGATTATGCAAAGGCTCAGATTGGTTCGGATATGATGAACTAACCCTAATTTTTTTTGTGTGGCTTTTTCGTGGATTGTAGGTATGAAGAACAGACTCGATCTAATCTACGAAAAACTGTAAAATCTCACCGAGCAACCTGGAAATCTGATACCACTTGATAGAGGCTAAGGTGTCCCGATGTTTCGATGAGATGGTGGCTATCGTTTTCTGTGGGAGTTGACCTTGACGATCCGACTACGAACGTGCGAGACGTCGCGCCTTAGCAATCGCTAAACAAACTTCTGAGGGTTATTGACCACGCCGGAGCACGATCAACCTGACCACGAGGGTCTGTTTCCTGCGAGCAAACGAAGAACAAGCAAGAAATTGAGATTGCAATCTGGATATTGCGAATATAAGATAAAAGCTTTATTGATCAAGGTGGGGTTCTGTGACGTCTTGGTCTGGTCGTTGGACACAAACGAAGTACGCGAAGTTGCAGCTATGGCAAACTTTTAATCTAAACAAAACCCAAAGTCTAAACGACGCCCTAAGGGATGTATATATGGAGGAAGAGGGGGGAATTTCGTGGCCCTTGAGGGTGGGGTCCGAAACCAACCCTAACTCTTGTTTCCCCACACATACGGACTCTAAAAATAGCCTATACTTAAGTATTTCGAAATTACATGGGCCTGGCCCATTAATAAGGTGACGCAGCACCTAGAATAGCCTATGGACGAATATTATGAAGTGGCATCTTGTATATTTCGTCCAAGGCTTCATGCACTCCTTATGGCGGCTTCAAAGTCCTGAAAGCATCACTTGTAACTCCGTTCTTGATCCCCTTGCGCATGCCATCAACTCCATGCGTGTTCTTGCTCCAATGTTCATCCTTCTCCAAGCTACGCCCTTCATTTGTAAGCTAAACAAATGTATCCAATTTAGGCAGCATCATAATCTCATGAACATTAGAATCATTACCAAGAAACGAAAGTACCTGGTAATTTAATTGGCGTGTGCGAGCTCTAGCAATTGGTCCAGTATATGTAACAGTAGGGGCTGTGGGTGTAACAATGGTATTGATGTCCTCATCAGTCACCTCCAAGCAACATGTGCACGATGACAACGAACGACATCTACGACGAGCTCAAGTGCGACAACGCCAACATCATCATGACGATGCTCACCAAGCGCAAATGCACAAGTTCCAACAAGCCCTACTTCATGCCAAGTCCAAACTTGATGAGCACAAGAGAAGACCGCGAGACAAGCACCACCAAGACGACGCAACGGCTACTACCACCACCACTTTGGCATCTTCGCCTTTGGACGTATGGCATCTTCGCCTACTTCCCGTGAGTTCGCCTACATCGACATCATCAAGTACAAGGTGACCACCTACAAGCGAGGGCGACACTTCCATCTTCGAAAGCCAACCAAGGAAGATGGCCGAGCATGGGACATTCCCTTCGGTCATGGAGACGAGCTATGAGGTGCCACATCATATGGACCTCCTACAACAAGACGGCGACAAGAAGGTCGAGCAAGGGTGAACCCCTTCAACCACGACGATGAGCACGAACTTCTTCAACAACATGAAGACGACGCCGAAATTGGACTCATACTCCGAGTCAAGCTACGAGACCGCACATAAGACCTTATCTTTGGTCTTAGAGGAGAGTGATGATGTGCCATCTTCGGCCTTGTAACATCCCAAATTTTCAATTTGGAATGTTATACATTAGATCATCATTGCATATCATATTTTATTTGCTTTTGGTTTTGATCCTAGAAATTCTACGCAACTCAAGGACCCACGGAGAGAGTTGGGGATTTCGTTATTTTCAAATTTGAGTTTTCTCAAATTTTGAGAATAGGATCATTTGATTTTAATTATTTTATCATCAATTATTTCGATTACAAAAATATGAGAGAGGGAATAAAATGAATTTCCCAAAATAAAGAAATATTGAGGATTTAATAAAAAAATCAAATAATATTTTATTTCAGAGTTTTTCGTTATTTATTTTGAATTTAGGAAAAATGTGCGTTTTTCAAAATTGCATTTAGGCCCCAAATAAATGTTCACCTTGTGCGGCTTGATTTAGAAGCCCGGGAAAATTTATTTCGGGATTTTTGGAGTCCACTTAGTATTTCTTTTATTTATTTCTCTGCGCGAAATATTAAAAAAAACGAAACTGACCAACGGGCCGTGTCCGACCTGGACACCAGGCCCGTTCGGCCTTTAAAGCCGGGGCGCTCGACCCCGCAGCCCGCTGCGCCGCCGCCCCACCAGCGCCGCGCGCCCGCCGCCGCGCCGGATCCCGCCGCCGCCCGCGCCGTCGCCGGATCCCACTGCCGCCGTCGCCCGCCAGCGCCGCGCCGCCCCGCCGCCGACCACCGTCGCCGGAGCCCGCCGCCGCCGCCGGAACCTCGCCGGAATTGCCGGGTAGTTTTTTTAGACGCTGGTTTTTTTTTTCCAAAAAACGTTCGGTTTTTCCGACGGTTTTGTCAGTTCTTTTTTTAGTTTCGGTTTTTTTAAATAGATCGGTTTTTCCGATTTATTTAAATAGCGAGCGTTCGTTCGTTCGTTCTAGCGAACGTTCGTCGTTTTTCTTTTTCTCGGATTAAATCCGCAATTTTTCTGATCGTGATTTCTGATCCGATTTTCGTTTTAGTATAACTTTTTGCTCGTTTATCGGAATCAGGCGATTCAAGCGCCTGGAGTTTCTTCTCGAAACCCTCTATCCGTTTAACCAACTTAAACAAGTTTTTGCCACTGTAAAAATTGCCCTAGATCTAGAATAGTAAACGAAGCCTGTTTCTTTTGTCGTTTGACTTTCGTTGCTTCGTTTGATTTGATTCTTTTTGCAAACCGGAGTTCTTAAGTTGAACCTTCTGGTTAGATCTCTTATTTGAGTTTTACCTGTGAATTAGATGAATGCTTATTGTATGCTTGTTTGTTTGTCTGTGATAGAATACCCGGAGTGCACCGCCTGTTACTTCGAATCTCTAGGTTTCGCGGATCATCAGCAAGGCAAGTAACACTTTGATCATACCTCCTACTACCTAGTTTTATTGCATTAGATCAATCCTCAAACATTGCAAGATTAGGATCTAATTAAATTGTGGGATGGGAAGTAGTTGAGGTAGTACCTATTACCTGTTGTATTATCAAACCTTTGGGAGTTACTTCTACGTTTGCCTATTATGCCATGCTATGCTAGTAGACGTGGATTGGGTGAGTGATATCCATGACAGATGTGAGTTTGTTAATTTAATGGTTTATCTAAGGTGGCAACTTAAACACACATCTGGGTGGATTGAGGTACCTGGGTATTCCAGGATTGCCTGTTTTTCTTTATGGACCGCCACCCAGGCCCAAAGGGATCATGAGATTTTTCATACTAGAAACTTCCGTGTGTAGCCACAAGCTATTATGGGCTCTAGCATAGTTGATTAAGTCGTGCGAACTCTTACAGGGTAGACTAGCAGATGTAGGGGAAAGTAGGTGTAACGGTCTATCCATCATAAGGTGCTAGCGCTTCTGAAAGACTATGTCTCGGTCATCCGTCTTCTCAAACACCATGTAGTGCGAGAAACCAAACGGAGGCGATCGAGTCTTGTGGGGAAAAGTGCGCAAACCTCTGCAGAGTGTATAAACTAATCATGGTTAGCCGTGTCCCCGGTTATGGACATCTTGAGTATCTAGTACTTGGATTATCATGTGAATCTCAACATGTTACTCTAAAAGTTAATTTTGTTGGGTTTTTTTAATGATGATGCTTAATTGGGATTGAGAATGCTGTCAACCATTCTCAATGTTTAACAACTACCATGATAGTTAAATAAAATGTATTCCTTTGTAGTAGGGAAAAATTAGCTTTACGCAAAACTATAACCATAGAGCTTCCACCAGCCACATATGCATATAGTATAGTTGTTTCATTCCATTACTCTCTATGTGTTACCTTGCCAGCATATTCCATGTGCTGACCCGTTTCGGGCTGCAACGTTAATGTTGCAGACTTTTCAGACAATGATTAAGGAGTTTTTAGGTCGTGGTTCTATACTTAGTGATGTCGTTGGAGTTGATGGACTCACTTATCTTCCAAGCCTTCCGCTGTGATCATTATTAGATGGCCTTAAGCTATATTTATTGTAATAAGTTCTCTTGAGACACTCGATGTAATAAGTGTGTGATTGCTACTCTGTTATAAATCCTTCAAGTACTATGTGGTGTCAGCATTACTGATCCAGGGATGACACCTGAGCACAGAGATCAGACTGTTTGAGGTCTGGTCGCTACAAAGATGGTATCAGAGCACACGCTGACTGTAGGACACGACCACTAAGCTAAAAGACCTAGATCACTATTCACTCTCTTCTCTTCTGACCTCTCATCTTTTCTACTCTTTAGGATGGCGGATGCAAGGAACAAGTTCATGCAACCAGATGAAGATACACCCTTTGGACGCCACTTGAAGGAAGTCACTAGATACTTGAACATAGGAGTACCAAGTTTCACCGGAACCTACAACGCCACTTTACCTGAAGAAGAGCGCTGGATGATTCAAGTTCAAATTCCAGGAATGACGTTCATGCCAGTCACTGAGCCCATAGAGTTTTCTTTTGATGCACCAACTTGGAGTCTAGGGAAGAGCATGGCAGCTCACATCGCCATGGGACGCATTGGAGACGTCTACCGCAATGATCTCAAGGATACTATCTACCAGATTTGTGGGCGCCGAGATGAGCACTGAGAGATGATCAGCACCAGAAAGGATAGATCAATTGCAGCTTTTATCCAGGAATTAAACCAGCACATTCGACGACAGGAGAACCAGATGTGCGCCGACATGATAGATTTGAAGAAGGCAAGGACTAGAATCAAGGAACTGGAGGAAGAACTCAAGGCTACACGTGAAGATTATGAAGAAGAAATTGAAGTATTGGTGGAGAAGAATGACGATCTGATCAAGAAGATCGGGATATTTATGGAAGACCCTACACCAGTAGAAGAAGACGAAGAACCCAAGGAGATTCGCGCGGAAGACTACATCATCATCGACGACACCGACTCGGACCCAGATGATAGCGATGATGACTATGTTGATGAAGCTAGAGCAGATATCATGGAGTCTGCAACCGAAGAATATTTCTAGTAGACCACCTCATCAGAGTAGTAGTCCACCATGTAAATACAGTAGTCCGAGCACTTTTGCGATAGTTAGATCGATTGTATGCCCTTGTTTGATTGAATGAAGTGAATTGTTTGCTTTTGCCTTATGTGCATATGGGTAGTGTTTTCTCTTTAGACCCCCTCTATTCTTAAATCTCATCTTTTCTAAACCCTTAGATGCCTCCGAGACGTGACCCCGGATTTACCTTTCCACCGGAGCTCACCCAGTTGATCCAGCAGCAGAACACATTGATGCAGTTGCTAGTCCAGAATCAGAATCAGGGGAACAACAACAACAACCCACCACCACTACCACCTGTTGATCACTTAGCCCGTTTTCTTTGGCTGAATCCACCGGTGTTTTCCAATAGCACCGAGCCGATAGTAGCAGATGATTGACTCCGCAAGACAGCTAGAGAGTTGACCACGGCAGGATGCACGGATGCGGAGAAGGTGAAGTTTGCCGCACATCAGCTTGAAGGACCCGCAGCATCATGGTGGGAAAATTTCACAGCCACTTTCCCTGTCGACACTGTCACATGGGACCAGTTTCAGCAGGCTTTTTGAACTGCCCATGTTTCAGCAGGAGCTATGGCCATGAAGAAGCGAGAGTTTCGCAACTTGCGCCAAGGAGGACGGACAGTTGACCAGTACATGGAGGACTTTAGTAAATTAGCACGTTATGCCCCAGATGACGTTGCTACAGATGCAGCTAAGCAGGAGAAGTTTCTGGAAGGACTGAATGATGAGTTGAGCATGCAGTTGATGATAGCAACCTTCAACAACTACCAGGAGTTGGTAGACCATGCTCTTATGATTGAAGGCAAGCAGCAACAAATTGAAAATCGCAAGAGGAAGTATGCACAAGGAAAGTACAATTCTGGAGCTCAGCAGAAGCCACGTTTTACCCCTAGATCGGGAGGACATTTTCAGCATACCCATGGAGGAGGTAGCTCACACCATCACAACGGCACCAAGAATGGTGATGGTAATGGAGGAAGCAACGGCCAGAACCGTACCAACCCATCAACCCCAGCCAAGAAAGACCTGAGCCAAGTCACTTGCTTTAAGTGTCAGAAGACCGGACATTATGCCAATGAATGTCCTGAAGGCCAGAATGGCAATGGAAGCTCTGGGAAGAAGCTGAACCCTTTCAACAGGGGACAGGTGAACCACGTTAATGTGGAGGAGGTTGAAGAGCAGCCGGATGCAGTAATCGGTAAGTTTTTGGTTAAGTCATTTATTGCACTCGTTCTTTTTGATACTGGTGCATCGCATTCATACATATCAAGGGGATTTGTGGATAAGTATAATCTTCCCACTAAGGTTCTTAGAACACCTATGCTAGTAAGCTCACCAGGAGCGGAGTATATGGCCAGTCAAGGAAGTTTTCAAGTGCCATTGAGTATAGGTAGGCATGTGTTTCCCTCGGATTTAATCATTTTGGAATCACAAGGATTGGATGTAATTCTGGGTATGGATTGGCTGTCGATGTATGGAGGAAACATCGATTGCGCCAGTAAGTCGATCTTGCTTACCACCCCAGAAGGGAGAAGGATCAAGTATGTATCCCGACATGTGCCAAAAGGGACTCAAGTAAATTGTTTAATAGGAGTTGTGCAGGAGGAAGTACCAGTGGTAAGGGATTTCCCTGAAGTATTTCCAGAAGAGTTGCCAGGCATGCCACCGGATAGAGATATTGAGTTTTTGATTGAGCTATTGCCAGGCACAGGACCAATATCAAAGAGACCATACAGGATGCCCGTAAAGGATTTGGTGGAGATTAAGAAGCAGATTAAGGAGTTACTGGATAAAGGTTACATTCGCCCAAGTTCGTCGCCTTGGGGATCACCAGTACTTCTAGCGGAGAAAAAGGATGGATCGTTAAGGATGGTTGTTGATTATCTGGGTTGAATGAAGTAGATCAAGAACAAGTACCCACTACCAATGATCAATGATCTGTTTGATCGATTGCAAGGAGCTAAAGTATTTTCCAAGATCGATCTGCGATCAGGATACCACCAGTTGAAGATTCGAGAACAGGATATACCTAAGACAACTTTTACCACCAGGTATGGGCTGTACGAGTATACCGTTATGTCATTTGGTCTGACTAACACACCTGCTTATTTTATGAACATGATGAACAAAGTGTTTATGGAGTTCTTGGATAAGTTCGTAGTGGTGTTCATTGATGATATCCTGGTTTACTCGAAGAATGAAGAGGAGCATAAGGAACATTTGCGTTTGGTTCTTGGAAAGCTCAGAGAACATCAACTATATGCCAAGTTTAGCAAATGTGAGTTTTGGTTGAAAGAAGTTGGATTTCTCGGACACGTTATATCCGGAGAAGGTATAGCAGTTGATCCCACTAAAGTTGATACCGTGACCAAGCGGGAAGCACCAACAACAGTTGGAGAGATCCGGAGTTTTCTTGGACTCGCAGGATACTACCGGAGATTTATTGAGAATTTCTCCAAGATTGCAAAACCTATGACGGAGTTGTTAAAGAAGGATACCAAATTCATATGGACTGAGGAGTGTGAGGCTAGTTTCCAGGAGTTGAAGAAACGCTTGATTACTTCACCAGTGTTGATTTTGCCAGACCAGACCAAGGATTATGAGGTGTATTGCGACGCTTCACGACGAGGACTTGGAGCAGTGCTGATGCAGGAAGGGAGAGTTGTTTCATATGCCTCACGCCAACTGAAACCCCACGAATTGAATTATGCCACGCATGATTTGGAGTTAGCAGCCGTAGTACATGCATTGAAAACATGGAGACATTTCCTCATTGGAAATCATTGTGAGGTGTACTCGGATCACAAGAGTTTGAAATACATTTTCACGCAGAAGGAGTTAAACCTCAGACAAAGGAGATGGTTGGAGCTCATCAAGGATTATGATATGAGATTGCATTAGCATCCCGGAAAGGCTAATGTAGTAGCTGACGCATTGAGCCGTAAAAGCCATGTCAATACGCTAATGACGGGAGAAATACCAAAGGAGTTAGTCGAGGATCTTCGTGAGCTATGTTTGGAAATAGTTCCGAGAGGCTATGTAGCAGCATTGGAGATTCAGTCAACTTTGATGGATAGAATCAGAGAAGCTCAGAAGACTGACAAGGAGATTGCGTCTATAAAGGAGAAAATGAGCGAAGGAAAGGCTAAAGGATTTCGTGAGGATGAGCACGACACCCTATGGTTTGAAGACCGTGTTTATGTGCCCAATGACCCGGAGATCAGGAGGTTGATTCTGCAAGAGGCACACGATTCACCATATTCGATTCACCCAGGAAATACCAAGATGTATTTGGATTTGAAGGATACTTTCTGGTGGACCGGAATGAAGAAAGATATTGCGGAGTATGTAGCAGTTTGTGATGTATGTCAGAGAGTAAAGGCAGAACATCGGAAGCCAGCAGGATTGCTACAGCCATTGCCGATACCCGAATGGAAGTGGGATAAGTTAGGCATGGATTTTATCACGGGAATACCCAGGACTCGTTCAGGCTATGACTCGATTTCGGTTGTAGTCGATCGGTTGACGAAAGTAGCTCATTTCATCCCGGTAAAGACCACTTACACCAGTGCTAAGTTGGCAAAGATATACATGACCAGGATTGTATGCTTACATGGAGTTCCGAGGAGTATAGTATCAGATAGAGGAACCCAGTTTACCTCAAAGTTCTGGAATCAGTTGCACGAAACTTTGGGTACCAGGCTAGAGTTCAGCACAGCTTTTCATCCACAGACAGATGGACAGACCGAGAGAGTCAATCAGATTTTGGAGGACATGCTGAGAGCTTGTGCGCTAGATTATGGATCTAGTTGGGACGATAATTTGCCATATGCAGAATTCTCTTACAACAACAGCTATCAATCTAGTTTAAAGATGGCCCCTTTCGAAGCCTTGTACGGAAGGAGGTGCAGGACACCGTTGTCATGGGATGAAGTTGGAGACCGCCAGTTGTTTGGACCGGATCTGATTAATGAGTCTGAACAGAAAGTGAAATTGATTCACGATAGGCTCAAGGTAGCTCAATCCAGGCAGAAGAGTTATGCAGATTCTAAACGCAAGGAGACAGTTTACGAAGTCGGGGACAGAGTTTATCTTCGAGTATCCCCACTTCGGGGATTAAAGCGTTTTGGTGTTAAGGGAAAGTTAGCGCCATAGTTTGTAGGACCATACCGAGTATTGGAACGTATGGTAGAAGTGGCCTACAAGTTGGAATTGCCCGCAGGATTGTTGGGAGTTCATGATGTGTTCCACGTTTCGCAGTTGAAGAAGTTCCACGCGGAGATGGCTGACATACCCTTGAGAGACACAGTGCCATTGGAAGCAATTCAGTTGGATAACTAATAGAGGCGAGGGTGTCCCGATCTTTCGATGAGATGATAACTATCGATTTGGTGGAGACGACTTTGACGATCCGACTACAAACGTGCACGACGTTGCGCCTTAGCAATCGCTAAACCAATCTCCTGAGGTTACTGACGATGCCGGAAGCACGGTCAGCCTGACCACGAAGGTCTATTCCTGCAAGCAATCGAAGAACGAGCAAGAATATGATAAAGCAATCTGAATATTGCAAATATATATGAGGTATTGATAATGGTGGGGATCCGTAAGTGGTCTTAGTCTGGTCGTTGGACACAAACGAAGTACACGAAATTGCAATGGCTAACTTTTAACTAAACAAATCCCAAGGAAAAAGTTACTAGATGGATCTACTTATATAGGAGCAAGGGGTGGCGGCCAAGGAGGTGGGAGGACGTCCCAAGGCAGCCTAAAACTAACCCTAGGTCGTACAAGGCTCATGGGCCCAAGTGGAGGTGATGCAACACCTTTGGGCTTGTAGTTTGACTCGGATTCTGCTGCAACGTCAAATTGTTTCGTCCGTAACTCAACGCTTCGGACGAATTTGAAGGTGAATCCAATTAGGTTGGAAAGAGCACGAAATCTAGTTTCCAACAAAAAAAGAATCACCCAATTCGGAGTCCGTATGAAAAAGTTGTTGGCGTTTTGAGTCAGGTATGTCTGTGCAGTCCGAATCTGAATCCAGAACGTGAAAGACTTGGACTCTATCTTCTCTTGGCCTAAAAGTGACGTGAGAGGACTTTTTGAACACAACATAAACTTCTCCTTTTCCCTTATCTTCATATGTGTATTGTAGAAATGTCCCATACACCTGCAATTAGACAAAACACAAAAGTGTGTGAAGTATTTTTGTTCTGGATAACATAAATAGATTATTGAATAGTTTGCATTAAAAATCACCTGACAAATATGCATGTATGCAATATTTTTGGTCGTATCCAAGGTAGTCATGTCCTCATCATCCTCCCCTTTTTGAAAACAAAGCCGTCCTCGGCGTTGCTTAATCTGAAATGTGGCTAACAAAAGAGACAAGGTGTACATGTTGTATATGTATATGTCATCCAGTTTAACTTCCCTTGATTTTTGCACGTATGACACATGTATACATGAGTAACTTTCATAGTTCATAAAAACTAAAGCCAAAAAAATATCACAAGAAGTAGAAGGCATGGAAATATTAGAACTCAGTTTGCACATATAAGTGAAGCTCTTATTCATTTCAAAAGATTCGCAATGTTCATCATTAAACCATCCCAACTTTGGTGAATAAAACTTACTTGCATCAAATTTACATGCTACAACATGCTTAAATAAGCAAACATGCAATAAGTCATTGGACACAGAATCATCACCAAGATTGGAGGCCATATCAAAATGATTAAACATTAGTTCTTTTGCATCAACAGTTAATTCAATGGGTGCACTCAAAATTGTTGATATTTCAGTTGTTTGATCACATGACGCATTCATGACAGTAATAAGATTCTCTAAAATAGGTGGTGTGCTCAAATCAACAGGTAACTCAATACATGACGCATTCAAGTTAACTAGGCATGCATCATTCTCATGTGAAGTTATATCATCAATACCTTTACTGTTACCTTGTGGCAAAGATGTAGCTGATGCAGGTACGGATGTTGACAATGTACCATACCCTTGAGATGATGCCGCGCTCATAATCTGAGGTGCAATGATGGAGTAACCCACCGGCGGTGGTGAGCATGAACTGGAATAGTAGTTGTTGTAGTCACCTAATGCATCCTCCTGTATCTGTCTCTCAAAGGTACAAGCACGGACATACATACCAGTAATACAACGAGGAATATACTGAAATCTTGCCTGAATATCATGGTTCAAACCACCAAAAAATCTATTCATTGTATCATTCTCAGATTCTTCTATGTCACAATGATGCATATAAGATTTGAACTCTTGGTAGTAAGCATGAACAGTGTTGTTGCCTTGTTTAAATTGTTCAAATTTGCGAAGCAATTCACGATGATAATAAGGAGGGAAAAATTGTTGTCTCATTACAGCTTTCAAAACTTTCCAAGTTGTGGGTTGGTTATCAATGTTTTTCTTACAATGTACACTCCACCAAATAGAAGCAAAATTAGTAAATGCTCTAGTGGCTGCTCGCACTCACTCAAGTTCAGAAAAGTCATGGTGACTAAAAACTTGTTCTACTTTAAGCTCCCAAGCTAGATAAGTAGTAGGATTAAATCTACCCTCAAATGACGGTAAAAAGATAACCTGACCATGTGCTTGTGTGTGTTGTCCCAACTCTCGTGATGGTGAAGATGTGTCCGTCGTCCAAGAACTTCTATCTTCGGATCCTGTCATGATTAGTAGAAACAAGAAACAAAATTCAAGAATAATGTTCCTATGAACTACTAGGGTGTGGTGGTAAAGCGCTCACAGTAAAGCAAATATCAATATCTTACAAGTTCTTACCAAGCAACAGGTGGTGACAGGCAACTAGCAGGGTCAAATAACTCTGAAGATTGTGTAAAGCGATTGCCAGGGGAACGTACGTATACACGGTGTAGAAATATGTGGAGCTGGGTTGGCTATATATGGTAGCAAAAGATTAGCAATAATCATTTCAGAGATGCAATGTTGAATAAACGCTCAACGACGGTACTGTGCTGGTCCTAGGCTAGACCGAACTAGAGACGCGAGCCTAGAACACTAATGAGGTCACGTCGTAGCACAACTAGCATCAATGAAGGATACTAAGTAGCTCTGGACAGCAAGATATAAGTGAAGATCACAACGGCAGTAAAGATAATGATGTGAAACAACAGCCAAGCAGGATATATCAACAACTTTGTCTCCAACTTTCCTCTGAAAAAGTTTGTGCCGATTTTTTTGATTTTTTTTTCAAGAATGGGATTGACTCAAGCTTTCAAACACCAAAGGAATCGCTCAATTCCGAGTTGATATGAGGAGTCAAAAAATGCGAAAACTGGCCGGAAAAACTGGAATAAGCTGTGTTCATGAACTTCGGAGGACAAAAAGACCTATTTAGAAGCCGATTTTGAGGTGCCAAATATTGAACAAGCTTCTTCAACTATTTAGATGCGACTCGTCGCTAGCTTTTGTTTGAGTACTCGCGGAGGCAAAACGGACTTCGTATGAGGAAGTTATGCCTGTTTTACTGAACAGTGCACAAAACAGATTCCAGTCCGAATTCAACTACGAGATTGAGTCTAAAAAGATCCGAATTTTGTTTTTTTTTCTTCTCTCTTTTTTTTTCCTCACACTTTTTTTCTTTCTCTCCTTTTTTTCTCTGACTTTTTTTCTCTTTTTTTTTCTCTTGCTTTTTTTCTCTCTTTTTTTCTCCCTCTTTTCAGAACAAACTAGATAAGATGCAGATTGGATCAAGCGAAGATGTGAACGATCTCAACTATTATTATGACAATGAATGGTGGGTAGCACGTGGTGGAAATTGATGGATGGGTGGTGGACAGCGGAAGAGATAATGATGCAGCGGTGGCGTGACTAATGTGAACAGAACTCGAAACTCTAAACAAACTAGACACTAAGACCAGCAACTCGACACGACGATGCAACCGATAATTCAACTATGCAAGCAATGAAAAGAAAATTGCAAAGGCTCAGACTGGCTTGGACCAAGGATGAATAGATCTAACTCTTTTTTGTGGCTTTCTTTTGGACAATAGGTAAGAAAATAAATCTAATCTAGGAAAACTGGAAATTCTCACCGAGCAACCTGAAAACTGATACCACTTGATAGAGGCGAGGGTGTCCCGATCTTTCGATGAGATGATAACTATCGATTTGGTGGAGACGACTTTGACGATCCGACTACAAACGTGCACGACGTTGCGCCTTAGCAATCGCTAAACCAATCTCCTGAGGTTACTGACGATGCCGGAAGCACGGTCAGCCTGACCACGAAGGTCTATTCCTGCAAGCAATCGAAGAACGAGCAAGAATATGATAAAGCAATCTGAATATTGCAAATATATATGAGGTATTGATAATGGTGGGGATCCGTAAGTGGTCTTAGTCTGGTCGTTGGACACAAACGAAGTACACGAAGTTGCAATGGCTAACTTTTAACTAAACAAATCCCAAGGAAAAAGTTACTAGATGGATCTACTTATATAGGAGCAAGGGGTGGCGGCCAAGGAGGTGGGAGGACGTCCCAAGGCAGCCTAAAACTAGCCCTAGGTCGTACAAGGCTCATGGGCCCAAGTGGAGGTGATGCAACACCTTTGGGCTTGTAGTTTGACTCGGATTCTGCTGCAACGTCAAATTGTTTCGTCCGTAACTCAACGCTCCGGACGAATTTGAAGGTGAATCCAATTGGGTTGGAAAGAGCACGAAATCTAGTTTCCAACTGATAGAGGCAAAGGTGTACCCGATGTTTCGATGAGATGGTGGCTATCGTTTTCTGTGGGAGTCGACCCTGACGATCCGACTACGAACGTGCGAGACGTCGCGCCTTAGCAATCGCTAAACCAACTTCCGAGGGGTTATTGACCACGCCGGAGCATGATCAAACTGACCACGAGGGCCTGTTTCCTGCGAGCAAACGAAGAACAAGCAAGAAACTGAGATTGCAATCTGGATATTGCGAATATAAGATGAAAGCTTTATTGATCAAGGTGGGGTTCAATGACGTCTTGGTCTGGTCGTTGGACACAAACGAAGTACGCGAAGTTGCAGCTATGGCGAACTTTTAATCTAAACAAAACCCAAAGTCTAAACGACGCCCTAAGGGCTGTATATATGGAGGAAGAGAGGGGAATTTCGTGGCCCTTGAGGGTGGGGTCCGAATCCAACCCTAACTCTTGTTTCCCCACACATACGGACTCTAAAAATAGCCTATACTTAAGTATTTCGAAATTACATGGGCCTGGCCCATTAATAAGGTGACGCAGCACCTAGAATAGCCTATGGACGAATATTATGAAGTGGCATCTTGTATATTTCGTCCATGGCTTCATGCACTCCTTATGGCGGTTTCAAAGTCCTGAAATCATCACTTGTAACTCCGTTCTTGATCCCCTTGCGCATGCCATCAACTTCATGCGTGTTCTTGCTCCAATGTTCATCCTTCTCCAAGCTAGGCCCTTCATTTGAAAGCAAAACAAATGTATCCAATTTAGGCAGCATCATAATCTCATGAACATTAGAATCATTACCAAGAAACGAAACTACCTGGTAATTTAATTGGCGTGCGCGAGCTCTAGTAATTGGTCCAGTATATGTAACAGTAGGGGCTGTGGGTGTAACAATGGTATTGATGTCCTCATCACCAACAAAAAAAGAATCACCCAATTCGGAGTCCGTATGAAAAAGTTGTTGGCGTTTTGAGTCAGGTATGTCTGTGCAGTCCGAATCTGAATCCAGAACGTGAAAGACTCGGACTCTATCTTCTCTTGGCCTAAAAGTGACGTGAGAGGACTTTTTGAACACAACATAAACTTCTCCTTTTCCCTTATTGATAGAGGCAAAGGTGTCCCGATGTTTCGATGAGATGGTGGCTATCGTTTTCTGTGGGAGTCGACCTTGACGATCCGACTACGAACGTGCGAGACGTCGCGCCTTAGCAATCGCTAAACCAACTTCCGAGGGGTTATTGACCACGCCGGAGCACGATCAACCTGACCACGAGGGCCTGTTTCCTGCGAGCAAACGAAGAACAAGCAAGAAACTGAGATTGCAATCTGGATATTGCGAATATAAGATGAAAGCTTTATTGATCAAGGTGGGGTTCTGTGACGTCTTGGTCTGGTCGTTGGACACAAACGAAGTACGCGAAGTTGCAGCTATGGCGAACTTTTAATCTAAACAAAACCCAAGGAAAAAGCTACTAGATGGATCTACTTATATAGGAGCAAGGGGTGGCGGCCAAGGAGGTGGGAGGACGTCCCAAGGCAGCCTAAAACTAACCCTAGGTCGTACAAGGCTCATGGGCCCAAGTGGAGGTGATGCAACACCTTTGGGCTTGTAGTTTGACTCGGATTCTGCTGCAACGTCAGATTGTTTCGTCCGTAACTCAACGCTCTGGATGAATTTGAAGGTGAATCCAATTGGGTTGGAAAGAGCACGAAATCTAGTTTCCAACAAAAAAAGAATCACCCAATTCGGAGTCCGTATGAAAAAGTTGTTGGCGTTTTGAGTCAGGTATGTCTGTGCAGTCCGAATCTGAATCCAGAATGTGAGAGACTTGGACTCTATCTTCTCTTGGCCCAAAAGTGACGTGAGAGGACTTTTGAACACAACCTAAACTTCTCCTTTTCCCTTGTCTTCATATGTGGATTGTACAAATGTCCCATACACTTGCAATTAGACAAAACACAAAAGTGTGTGAAGTATTTTTGTTCTGGATAACATAAATAGATTATTGAATAGTTTGCATTAAAAATCACCTGACAAATATGCATGTATGCAATATTTTTGGTCGTATCCAAGGTAGTCATGTCCTCATCATCCTCCCCTTTTTGAAAATAAAGCCGTCCTCGGCATTGCTTAATCTGAAATGTGGCTAACAAAAGAGACAAGGTGTACATGTTGTATATGTATATGTCATCCATTTTAACTTCCCTTGATTTTTGCACATATGTCACATGTATACATGAGTAACTTTCATTGTTCATAAAATCTAAAGCCAAAAAATTATCACAAGAAGTAGAAGGCATGAAAATATTGGAACTCAGTTTGCACATATAAGTGAAGCTCTTATTCTCTTCAAAAGATTGGCAATGTTCATCATTAAACCATCCTAACTTCGATGAATAAACCTTAATTGCATCAAATTTACATGCTACAACATGCTTAAATAAGCAAACATGCAATAAGTCATTGGACACAGAATCATCATCAAGATTAGAGGTCATATCAAAATGATTAAACATTGGTTCTTTTGCATCAACAGTTAATTCAATGGGTGCACTCAAAATCGTTGATATTTCAGTTGTTTGATCACATGACGCATTCATGACAGTAATAAGAGTCTCTAAAATAGGTGGTGTGCTCAAATCAACAGGTAACGCTACACATGATGCAATCAAGTTAACTAGGCATGCTTCATTCTCATGTGAAGTTATATCATCAATACCTTTACTGTTACCTCGCAAAGATGTAGCTGATGTAGGTATGGACGTTGACAATGTACCATACTCTTGAGATGATATTGCGCTCACAATTCGAGGTGGGGCTGCTCTAGTAGGTGCAATAGTGGAGTAACCAACCGGCGATGGTGAGCATGAACTGGAATAGTAGTTGTTGTAGTCACCCAATGCATCCTCCTGTATCTGTCTCTCAAAGGTACAAGCAGGGACATACATACCAGTAATGCAACAAGGAATATACCGAAATCTTGCCTGAATATCATGGTTCAAACCACCAAAAAATCTATTCATTGTATCACCCTCAGATTCTTCTATGTCACAATGATGCATATAAGATTTGAACTCTTGGTAGTAAGCATGAACATTGTTACTGCCTTGTTTTAATTGCTCCAATTTGCAACGCAATTCACGACGATAGTAAGGAGGAAAAAATTGTTGTCTCATTACAGCTTTCAAAACTTTCCAAGTTGTGGGTTGGTTATCAATGTTTTTCTTACAATGTACACTCCACCAAATAGAAGCAAAATTAGTAAATGCTCTAGTGGCTGCTCGCACTCGCTCAAGTTCAGAAAAGTCATGGTGACTAAAAACTTGTTCTACTTTAAGCTCCCAAGCTAGATAAGTAGTAGGATTAAATCTACCCTCAAATGACGGTAAAAAGATAACCTGACCATGTGCTTGTGTGTGTTGTCCCAACTCTCGTGATGGTGAAGATGTGTCCGTCGTCCAAGAACTTCTATCTCTGGAACCTGTCATGATTAGTAGAAACAAGAACCAAAATTCGAGAATAATATTCCTATGAAGTACTAGGATGTGGTTGTAAAGTGCTCACAGTAAAGCAAATATCAATATCTTACAAGTTCTTACCATGCGGCAGGTGGTGACAGGCAACCAGTGGTGTCAAATAACTCCGAAGATTGTGTAAAGCGATTGCCAGGGAAACGTGCGTATACACGGTGTAGAAATATATGGAGCTGGGTTGGCTATATATGGTAGCAAAAGATTAGCAATAATCAATTCAGAGATGCAATGTTGAATAAACGCTCAACGACGGTACTGTGCTGGTCCTAGGCTAGACCGAACTAGAGACGCGAGCCTAGAACACTAATGAGGTCACGTCGTAGCACAACCAGCATCAATGAAGGATACTAAGTAGCTCTGGACAGCAAGATATAAGTGAAGATCACAACGGCAGTAAAGATAATGATGTGAAACAACAGCCAAGCTGTTTTACTGAACAGTGCACAAAACAGATTCCAATCCGAATTCAACTACAAGATTGAGTCTAAAAAGATCCGAATTTTGTTTCTTTTTCCTCTTTTTTTTCCTCACACTTTTTTTTCTTTCTCTCCTTTTTTTCTCTGACTTTTTTTTTCTCTTTTTTTCTCTCGTTTTTTTTCTCTCTTTTTTTCTCCCTCTTTCCAAAACAAACTAGATAAGATGCAGATTGGATCAAGTGAAGATGTGAACGATCTCAACTATTATTATGACAATGAATGGTGGGTAGCACGTGGTGGAAATTGATGGATGGGTGGTGGACAGCGGAAGAGATAATGATGCAGCGGTGGCGTGACTAATGTGAACAAAACTCGAAACTCTAAACGAACTAGACACTAAGACCAGCAACTCGACACGACGATGCAACCGATAATTCAACTATGCAAGCAATGAAAAGAAAATTGCAAAGGCTCAGACTGGCTTGGACCAAGGATGAATAGATCTAACTCTTTTTTGTGGCTTTTTCTTGGACAATAGGTAAGAAAATAAATCTAATCTAGGAAAACTGGAAATTCTCACCGAGCAACCTGAAAACTGATACAACTTGATAGAGGCAAAGGTGTCCCGATGTTTCGATGAGATGGTGGCTATCATTTTCTGTGGGAGTCGACCTTGACGATCCGACTACGAACGTGCGAGACGTCGCGCCTTAGCAATCGCTAAACCAACTTCCGAGGGGTTATTGACCACGCCGGAGCACGATCAACCTGACCATGAGGGCCTGTTTCCTGCGAGCAAACGAAGAACAAGCAAGAAACTGAGATTGCAATCTGGATATTGCGAATATAAGATGAAAGCTTTATTGATCAAGGTGGGGTTCTGTGACGTCTTGGTCTGGTCGTTGGACACAAACGAAGTACGCGAAGTTGCAGCTATGGCGAACTTTTAATCTAAACAAAACCCAAGGAAAAAGCTACTAGATGGATCTACTTATATAGGAGCAAGGGGTGGCGGCCAAGGAGGTGGGAGGACGTCCCAAGGCAGCCTAAAACTAACCCTAGGTCGTACAAGGCTCATGGGCCCAAGTGGAGGTGATGCAACACCTTTGGGCTTGTAGTTTGACTCGGATTCTGCTGCAACGTCAGATTGTTTCGTCCGTAACTCAACGCTCTGGATGAATTTGAAGGTGAATCCAATTGGGTTGGAAAGAGCACGAAATCTAGTTTCCAACAAAAAAAGAATCACCCAATTCGGAGTCCGTATGAAAAAGTTGTTGGCGTTTTGAGTCAGGTATGTCTGTGCAGTCCGAATCTGAATCCAGAACGTGAGAGACTTGGACTCTATCTTCTCTTGGCCCAAAAGTGACGTGAGAGGACTTTTTGAACACAACCTAAACTTCTCCTTTTCCCTTGCCTTCATATGTGGATTGTACAAATGTCCCATACACCTGCAATTAGACAAAACACAAAAGTGTGTGAAGTATTTTTGTTCTGGATAACATAAATAGATTATTGAATAGTTTGCATTAGAAATCACCTAACAAATATGCATGTATGCAATATTTTTGGTCGTATCCAAGGTAGTCATGTCCTCATCACTTATCTTCATATGTGTATTGTACAAATGTCACATACACCTGCAATTAGACAAAACACAAAAGTGTGTGAAGTATTTTTGTTCTGGATAACATAAATAGATTATTGAATAGTTTGCATTAGAAATCACCTGACAAATATGCATGTATGCAATATTTTTGGTCGTATCCAAGGTAGTCATGTCCTCATCGATAACGATTTAACCTATGAGGAGAAACCAGTTAAGATTCTAGAGTATGCAAGTCGAGTCACCCGCAGCAAGATTATCAAGTTTTGCAAGGTTCAGTGGAGCCACCACACGGAGGATGAAGCCACCTGGGAGCGAGAGGAAGATTTGCTCAAGGGCCACCCTCACCTATTTTCTAGCCAACCCGAATCTCGAGGGCGAGATTCATTTTAAGGGGGGTAGGTTTGTAACATCCCAAATTTTCAATTTGGAATATTATACATTAGATCATCATTGCATATCATATTTTATTTGCTTTTGGTTTTGATCCTAGAAATTCTACGCAACTCAAGGACCCACAGAGAGAGTTGGGGATTTCGTTATTTTCATATTTGAGTTTTCTCAAATTTTGAGAATAGGATCATTTGATTTTAATTATTTTATCATCAATTATTTTGATTACAAAAATAAGAGAGAGGGAATAAAATGACTTTCCCAAAATAAAGAAATATTGAGGATTTAATAATAAAATCAAATAAGATTTTATTTCGGAGTTTTTCGTTATTTATTTTGAATTTAGGAAAAATGTGCGTTTTTCAAAATTGCATTTAGGCCCCAAATAAATGTTCACCTTGTGAGGCTTAATTTTAGAAGCCCGGGAAAATTTATTTCGGGATTTTTGGAGTCCGTTTAGTATTTCTTTTATTTGCTTTTCTGCGTGGAATATTAAAAAAAACGAAACCGACCTACGGGCCGTGTCCGACCTGGACACCAGGCCCGTTCGGCCTTTAAAGCCGGGGCGCCCGACCCCGCAGCCCGCCGCGCCGCCGCCGCCCGAACCCTAGCGCCGCCGTCGCCACCCGCGCCGCCGCCGCCGCCCGCCAGCGCCGCGCCGCGCCGCTGCCGCCGCGCCGGATCCCGCCGCCGCCCGTGCCGCGCCGCGCCGCTGGATCCCGCCGCCGCCGCCACCCGCTAGCGCCGCACCGCCCCGCCGCCGACCACCGTCGCCGGAGCCCGCCGCCGTCGGAACCTCGCCGGAATTGCCGGGTAGTTTTTTTTAGACGCCGGTTTTCTTTCCAAAAAACCGTTCGGTTTTTCTGACGGTTTTGTCCGTTCTTTTTTTTTAGTTTTGGTTTTTTTAAATAGACCGGTTTTTCCGATTTACTTAAATAGCAAGCGTTCGTTCGTTCGTTTGTTTTAGCGAACGTTCGTCGTTTTTCTTTTTCTCGTATTAAATCCGCGATTTTTCTGATTGCGATTTCTGATCCGATTTTCGTTTTAGTATAACTTTTCGCTCGTTTATCGGAATCAGGCGATTCAAGCGCCTGGAGTTTCGTATCGAAACCCTCTATCCGTTTAACCTACTTAAACAAGTTTTTGCCACTATAAAAATTGCCCTAGATCCAGAATAGTAAACGAAGCCTGTTTCTTTTGCCGTTTGACTTTCGTTGCTTTGTTTGATTTGATTCTTTTTGCAAACCGGAGTTCTTAAGTTGAACCTTCTGGTTAGATCTCATATTTGAGTTTTACCTGTGCATTAGATGAATGCTTATTGTATGCTTGTTTGTTTGTCTGCGATAGAATACCCGGAGTGCGCCGCCTGTTACTTCGAATCTCTAGGTTTCGCGGATCATCAGCAAGGCAAGTAACACTTTGATCATACCTCCTACTACCCAGTTTTATTGCATTAGATCAATCCTCAAACATTGCAAGATTAGGATCTAATTAAATTGTGGGATGGGAAGTAGTTGAGGTAGTACCTATTACCTGTTGTATTATCAAACCTTTGGGAGTTACTTTTACGTTTACCTATTATGCCATGCTGTGCTAGTAGACGTGGATTGGGTGAGTAATATCCATGACAGATGTGAGTTTGTTAATTTAATGGTTTATCTAAGGTGGCAACTTAAACACACATCTGGGTGGATTGAGGTACCTGGGTATTCCAGGATTGCCTGTTTTTCTTTATGGACCGCCACCCAGGCCCAAAGGGATCATGAGATTTTTCATACTAGAAACTTCCGTGTGCAGCCACAAGCTATTATGGGCTCTAGCATAGTTGATTAAGTCGTGCGAACTCTTACAGGGTAGACTAGCAGATGTAGGGGAAAGTAGGTGTAACGGTCTATCCATCATAAGGTGCTAGCGCTTTTGAAAGACTATGTCTCAGTCATCCGTCTTCTCAAACACCATGTAGTGCGAGAAACCAAACGGAGGCAATCGAGTCTTGTGGGGAAAAGTGCGCAAACCTCTGCAGAGTGTATAAACTAATCATGGTTAGCCGTGTCCCCGGTTATGGACATCTTGAGTATCTAGTACTTGGATTATCATGTGAATCTCAACATGTTACTCTAAAAGTTAATTTTGTTGGGTTTTGTTTCATGATGATGCTTAATTGGGATTGAGAATGCTGTCAACCATTCTCAATGTTTAACAACTACCATGATAGTTAAATAAAATTTATTCCTTTGCAGTAGGGAAAAATTAGCTTTACGCAAAACTGTAACCATAGAGCTTCCACCAGCCACATATGCATATAGTATAGCTGTTTCATTCCATTACTCTCTATGTGTTACCTTGCCAGCATATTCCATGTGCTGACCCGTATCGGGCTGCAACGTTAATGTTGCAGATTTTTCAGACAATGATTAAGGAGTTTTTAGGTCGTGGTTCTATACTTAGTGATGCCGTTGGAGTTGATGGACTCACTTATCTTCCAAGCCTTCCGCTGTTATTGTTATCAGATGGCCTTAAGCCATATTTATTGTAATAAGTTCTCTTGAGACACTCGATGTAATAAGTGTGTGATTGCTACTCTGTTATAAATCCTTCAAGTACTGTGTGATGTCAGCATTACTGATCCAGGGATGACACCTGAGCACAGAGATCAGACTGTTTGAGGTCTGGTCGCTATAGGCCTTCATCCATGGCTATGACTACGACATGATTGAGCATGGAGACATTTGCACCAACATCTCTCCGACAATGACATGTGACGAGATGCCCCAATTGCCATGTGAGGAGAGCCACCACCACATGAGTTACATGAGTGACTCCACCACACGTGACATTGAGAGCATTTCCTATGAGAGGATGTGTGACCACCACTAGCCCCACACTTGAGAGCATGCCACACATCCTATGTGAGGTTGAGAGCCATTTGAGTGACTCCACCAACCATATGAGTGAGAGCATCCAAGAGGGAGTGAGTGAGCCACAACACTTAGTGACTAAGGTAGTTGACACGGCATGTGAGGCCACTTTGATTTCTAACGACTTAACCTCTACTCCTAGTGTGTTTTCTTCTTTGGTGCTAGGTCTCCTACATGACGACACGCCTATCCTCGACGAGCCCATACCTCCAATGGAGACGACGATGGCCATGGTGGAAGAAGATGCACCCCAACATGGTTCCATCACAATGAAGATGACCACGACTTGGTCCTCGACACCTCACCTACAACACATGAGCGATGCTCCAAAGGTAACATAGGTGATGGTGCTTCTCTTGTCCCACTAATGGACTATTTTCGCATGATTGCTTGCATGGTGTTGACACACCTATACCCATGCTTCATGCTAGTGCCACTTCTTCATGTCATGACTTACCTATTTATGATAAATATGATGACGAGCATGTTGATTTGCCTAGTTGTGATGCTATGCTCCATAGGATATCATGTGAAAATTCTTTTGTTCACATCATGTTTGTCAATCCATTAACCTTTTCATATGCTATGAGTAAGATATCCCATATTGCATCATTTCAATCTCAACATAGTGACTATGCATGCCCCATTCACATAAATCCCATTTGCACTTATGGCATAGATGACGAGATGATGGTCATTGGCTTTTGTTTTTCATGTGATGATATTGCCATGCTTCCTTTACATGATTTGCGCAATTCATCTACTATGCCATGCCATGATCACAATGTTCCAAATATGCATTGTTTTGGATGTTGTCAATATTCTCCGGGTGATGTTTCCATTAATGCTCATGAGGAGACCCCCATAGTTTCCTCATACATATTAGGAGATTTTGATGCATTCCATACATTGCATGATTCTCATAATTGCTTGCACCGTATGCATTCCATGAATAACAATGCTCTACATATTTCTTGTGATGCATTACAGAATTTGAGTCTCCATTATGCTATACATAACAACAAACCTATCATGATGGATGACATGTTTCTATATCAGGCATCTCATTTATTCGAGCATTGGATATTTTGTGCTACCCAACACAAGCACGTGCGCATATGATGGATGATGTGTACATCTACCACGCACACACAATTTTCCCTTTGTCTTTGTTTTGTGTAGGTACTCACGTATACTCGTCAACTTCTCAATCCCAAGAGTTGACGAAACCCCACCCACCCAACCAAGGCTTTCAGAACAAGACTTCATCTCATGCTCCAAGATCAAGTGCTCCGAAAAAGCGATTTCTCTCCTAGGCTCCTCCTAGGCGACTCCAAGGCGATTTTGCGCCGGTGGCCACTCCGGCCCCGGTGGCCACCTCTCCTGTTGACGGCCACTCCGGCCTTAACAGCCACATCCAAAGATGGCTCCTTTTGCCCTCAACTTTGATCATGGCAGAAAGTTCCAAGCGGATATGAGAACCAAGTTTGGTCATCCAGTGGTGTTCTCTCCTGGCTTTCGTCAACAAGAATTTATCTTGGTGGTTTCTTTCTGTCGCACAACCTTCAAGCTTGATGTGCACACGGTTAGCGTCTCTCTCCTGGCTATGTTTGGAGGTTATGCGCAAGGTTTTAGGGTTCGTCACTTGAGGGATAGAACTTTCAAGTTTTCGGTGGCCTCTAAGTCTGTTGGTTTTGAGATTTACAACAATGGTAGAATTGTTGAGCAAGATTTTGAGGTTGTTTTTAGTTTGTGGAATTATGGTGGGAAAACTAGTTTAGGGAAGAACAAGCTTTTTACAAAGAACTAGATGCTGAATGGACCTTGGTGGGTAGAAATGGAAAGGCTGTCGTCGACAACTCCGGCGTTCGTCGGAGTTACGGCTCGGTGGTCAGAAATGGTCGATCGGTGTTTAAGCGTTTATCGGGTCCCATTCAATCCACTGTCAATCAACGGCAAGCTTTGAATTCCCCCTCTCTTAACTCTGAGGGTTATGGGTCTCTTAATCACACGCAAATGCCGCAACGTTCTATAGCTTGCGCGAACGTAGTGTGTTTTGCATGTGGAGGGCAAGGTCACTTTGCACGTAACTGCATGGTTCCAAAGCTACCTGGTTTGTGGCCTTTTTTACAGTTTGATTCTTTCGCGAGCCCACCCGAGGCGGCCTGGGCTGATGGTGAGGTGGAGGCCTGGTTCAAATGTGTCGGACCAGCTCAGCCGATAAGGCAGGTCTCGTCATTTGCGGAGCTGGTCAAGGGCCTATTTCCAAATTTCCAACCGCGACCACAGGCTGCCTCCTCGCATTCCTCTGTTCTTACCAACTCTGCCTATTCCACTGTTTCTGCCTCGGCAAGCTCGCCGTCTGCCTCACCATTGCCAGAGCGGGTATTGGTGGTCTGTTCATCGGAAGCTTCGACATCGACCATGGCCAACATTCCCATTGATCTAGCTCCATTCGTTCCTCATGGGTTCCAGATTTTCAAGGTGGAGGGCCGTGCTGGGGTTTCGAGGGCAATTTTGCCGCATCGCCCATGGAGGCATGAGGACTGGGCGATTGCTACTATTCAGCCGCATCCCAATGAGGTATTTTTTTCCCAATGTTAGAGAAGTTCTTGAGGAGTTCTTTCAAGGTGTTGAAGAAGTGGGGTTCAGAGAAATCCAGCCTTGTCCGTTTGGAGAGGCTTATGTTCAGTTTCGACATGTTAGGGATAGAGATCGTCTCATCAGGCAGAGCCCGCATCCATTTGGAGATGTTTTTATCTCTTTCACTAAGCACAATCAAGGTAGAAACTGGCGCAGATTGCAGTTCAATAGGACCGTTTGGTTGTTGTTTGTGGGTGTTCCATTTGACCACTACAACACTGACGATATTGCAGCCGCCATTGCCATGTGGGGAAGAATTATTAGTTGGGAGAGAGAGGATGCTCTAAAAGGGATGATTCTGGTGAAGGCAAGAGTCACTGAACTTATTGACATCCCTAAAAGTATAAGGTGGTCTGAAGGGGAGTGCTTTGAGGAGGAATCATGGACTAGTTCTATGGTGGTTTTACTAGAGGAAATGCTGGGAGGGGGCCTAGCTGATGAAGATCCCATTCCACCTCCTGGAGTGGACCCTCACCCTATTCCACAGCACGCCAATGATTTCCCTGGCTTCCATCCGGCTCCAATTCATAATGAGCCTGCTCAACAGGAGGACTGGGATGATTGGGAAGAGCAGGAGGAGCAAGGTCACTGGGCATTCCCTCAGGCAAATATCCCTCAGGCTCAACCACCACAACAGCAAATGGAACTGCCAGTTTTACAAGAGGATGGTGCTCCCAATAGCAGCATCACCACTACAGTATCCTTATCTGATGGTATTTGGTCTAACACTCACACTGCCAGTTAGGAGGTCAATCAAGGTGCTCAGAACAATCCTTTGGGCATGGGCCTACAGAACATTCTTAATGCTTATCAGGTAGATGGGGAGGAGGAGGGCCTTGGGCAAGACAATGCAAACATGCCTATTATGGAACAGCAGGTGGTTCAGGGGGCTCCGTTGGCTGTTCATGATGTGGAAGCTATTGATCATGTTGTGAATCCAGATGTTGTGGTTGTACCTACTGCCGCTGAAGGAAATCTTGTGCCAGATGGGCCTCTTGTTCAGCCTGTGGGTGTTATTCCTCTTAATATAGCCAATGTTCAGGTTGAGGTAACTGAGGAGAATGCTACATCTGCTTCTCAACTCAATGTTTGTCCTCTGGGCACTGATACTGTGTGATAGAGGCAAAGGTGTCCCGATGTTTCGATGAGATGGTGGCTATCGTTTTCTGTGGGAGTCGACCTTGACGATCCGACTACGAACGTGCGAGACGTCGCGCCTTAGCAATCGCTAAACCAACTTCCGAGGGGTTATTGACCACGCCGGAGCACGATCAACCTGACCACGAGGGCCTGTTTTCCTGCGAGCAAACGAAGAACAAGCAAGAAGCTGAGATTGCAATCTGGATATTGCGAATATAAGATGAAAGCTTTATTGATCAAGGTGGGGTTCTGTGACGTCTTGGTCTGGTCGTTGGACACAAACGAAGTACGCGAAGTTGCAGCTATGGCGAACTTTTAATCTAAACAAAACCCAAGTCTAAACGACGCCCTAAGGGCTGTATATATGGAGGAAGAGAGGGGAATTTTGTGGCCCTTGAGGGTGGGGTCCGAAACCAACCCTAACTCTTGTTTCCCCACACATACGGACTCCAAAAATAGCCTATACTTAAGTATTTCGAAATTACATGGGCCTGGCCCATTAATAAGGTGACGCAGCACCTAGAATAGCCTATGGACGAATATTATGAAGTGGCATCTTGTATATTTCGTCCAAGGCTTCATGCACTCCTTATGGCGGCTTCAAAGTCCTGAAATCATCACTTGTAACTCCGCTCTTGATCCCCTTGCGCATGCCATCAACTCCATTCGTGTTCTTGCTCCAATGTTCATCCTTCTCCAAGCTAGGACCTTCATTTGTAAGCAAAACAAATGTATCCAATTTAGGCAGCATCATAATCTCATGAACATTAGAATCATTACCAAGAAACGAAAGTACCTGGTAATTTAATTGGCGTGCGCGAGCTCTAGTAATTGGTCCAGTATATGTAACAGTAGGGGCTGTGGGTGTAACAATGGTATTGATGTCCTCATCATCCTCCCCTTCTTGAAATGAAGTCGTCCTCGACGGAAGCTCATCTTCCTCACCCAAATAAGGCTTCAAATCTGCAATGTTAAAAGTGGGACTAACCCCAAAATCTGCAGGTAGCTCAAGTTTATATGCATTATCATTTATTTTCTCTAAAACCTTAAAAGGACCATCAGCACGTGGCATTAGCTTTGATTTGCGCAGATTAGGAAATCTATCTTTACGCAAATGTAACCAAACAAGATCTCCAGGTGCAAACACAACATGTTTTCTACCCTTATCTCCAGCAAGTTTATATTTAGCATTCATACGCTCAATGTTTTCCTTAGTCAACTCATGCATTTTTAAAATCAATTCAGAACGTTCTTTAGCATCAAAATTAACCTTCTCCGAAGATGGAAGAGGCAACAAATCAATAGGTGCACGAGGTAGGAAACCATACACAATTTCAAAAGGGCACATCTTAGTAGTAGAATGCAATGAACGATTATAAGCAAATTCAATATGAGGCAAGCATTCTTCCCACATTTTCTTGTTATTCTTCAAAACAGCCCTAAGCATAGTAGACAATGTTCTATTGACTACTTCAGTTTGTCCATCAGTTTGGGGGTGACAAGTAGTACTAAAAAGCAGCTTAGTCCCCAACTTAGCCCATAAACATCTCCAAAAGTGGCTAAGAAATTTAGTATCACGATCTGAAACAATAGTATTTGGCACACCATGTAAGCGAATAATTTCACGAAAGAACAAATCAGCAACATTAACAGCATCATCGCTTTTATGACATGGTATAAAGTGTGCCATTTTCGAGAACCTATCCACGACAACAAATATGCTATCCCTCCCCTTCTTTGTTCGAGGTAAACCTAAAACAAAGTCCATAGATATATCCTCCCAAGGAACACTAGGTACAGGCAAAGGCATATATAAACCATGAGGATTGAGTCGTGACTTAGCTCTTTGACAGGTAGTGCAGCGAGCAACAAAACGCTCAACATCCCGTCTCATCTTTGGCCAAAAGAAATGTGTAGCAAGTATATCCTCCGTCTTCTTGACGCCAAAATGTCCCATTAATCCTCCTCCATGCGCCTCCTGCAATAACAAAAGACGAACGGAGCTAGCTGGAATGCATAGCTTGTTAGCACGAAACACAAATCCATCGTTAAGAACGAACTTGTTCCAAGTTCTCCCTTCCTTACAATTCTGCAATACATCTTTAAATTCAGCATCATTAACATATTGATCCTTGATGGTCTCCAAACCAAATATTTTAAAGTCAAGTTGTGAAAGCATAGTATAACGACGAGACAAGGCATCAGCAATAACATTTTCTTTACCCTTCTTGTGTTTAATGACATAAGGGAAAGTCTCAATGAATTCAACCCATTTAGCATGTCTACGGTTCAGTTTTGCTTGACTTTTAATGTGTTTCAAAGATTCATGATCAGAATGTATAACAAATTCCTTGGGCCATAAATAATGTTGCCATGTTTCTAAGGTCCGAACAAGAGCATATAATTCTTTATCATAAGTAGAATAGTTCAGACTAGGCCCACTCAATTTTTCAGAAAAGTATGCAACAGGTTTTCCATCTTGTAATAACACACCTCCTAATCCAATTCCACTAGCATCACATTCAAGCTCAAAAGTCTTATTGAAATTAGGAAGTTGGAGTAAAGGAGCATGTGTTAACTTATCTTTCAATACCGTGAAGGCTTCTTCCTGTGCGGTACCCCAAACAAAAGGTACATCCTTCTTTGTAAGCTCGTTGAGAGGTGCAGCAATGGTGCTGAAATCTCTCACAAAACGCCTATAGAAACCAGCGAGGCCAAGGAAACTCCTCACTTGTGTGACCGTTTTGGGCTGCGGCCAACTCTCAATAGCTTCAATCTTGGCTTTATCAACTTCAATTCCCTGTGGAGTAACAACATAGCCAAGAAAAGATACTCGGTCGGTGCAAAAGGTGCACTTTCCAAGGTTACCAAACAAACGTGCATCACGTAGAGCAATAAAAACAGCACGTAAATGTTCCAAATGGTCCTCCAAAGATTTGCTATAAATCAATATGTCATCAAAGTAAACTACCACAAAACGTCCAATGAAGGCACGTAAAACTTCGTTCATTAACCTCATGAAAGTACTAGGTGCATTAGTTAACCCAAAAGGCATGACTAACCACTCATATAATCCAAACTTAGTTTTAAATGCTGTTTTCCATTCATCTCCCAATTTCATACGAATTTGATGGTAACCACTACGCAAATCAACTTTGGAGAATATTGCAGAGCCACTCAATTCATCAAGCATATCATCTAGCCTAGGAATAGGATGACGATAACGAATAGTAATATTATTAATGCCTCTACAATCAACGCACATACGCGACGTACCATCCTTTTTCGGCACTAAAATGATAGGAACAGCACAAGGACTAAGGGATTCGCGTATATAACCTTTGTCGAGCAGTTCTTGTACTTGACGCATAATCTCCTTCGTCTCCTCTGGATTGGTACGGTATGGTGCACGGTTGGGTAATGATGCACCGGGAATTAAGTCAATTTGATGCTCAATCCCGCGAATAGGTGGTAATCCCGGTGGCACGTCTTGTGGAAAGACGTCGGCGAACTCCTGCAAAATGTTAGTGACAGCAGGAGGCAAAGAGGAAGGCGCGTCCTCGAATGAAAATAATGCCTCTTTGCACACAAAAGCATAGCAAACAGATTTGCTAAAATCTAGATCATCAATATCAGATTTGGTGGCAAGTAAACATGCACTTTTCAATTTAATTTCAGAAGCAACACTAGATTGTTTATTATTATTAGGCTGCATTTGTTGCTCAAATTCTTTTGCCACAATCTGATTTTCACTCTTAGTTTTCTCCTGTTTTGCTTTATTAGCTCTATTAATATCATCTTTCAAAATGGAATCAGGAGTCATAGGAAGCAAAGTAATATTTTTATCCTTATGAACAAGAGTATACTGATTGTTTCTACCATGGTGAATAGAATTTTTATCAAATTGCCATGGTCTACCAAGTAATAAGGAACATGCTTGCATAGGTACCACATCACAATCAACATAATCAGCATATGTAGAGATACTAAAATGCACACGAACAGTACGTGTTACCTTAACCTTGCCGCTGTTGTTGAACCATTGGATGTAGTAAGGATGTGGATGTGGTCTTGTGGTGAGAGATAGCTTCTCCACCATCTCGATGCTAGCCAAGTTGTTGCAACTCCCTCCATCTATGATCACGCGAACAGAACGTTCCTTCACAACTCCCTTTGTATGGAACAAATTATGCCTCTGATTTTGCTCAGCTTGTGTAACCTGCACACTCAAAACACGTTGAGCAACTAAACATTCATACCTGTCAGCATCTTCAGGAGCCATGTATTGCGTCTCATGATCAGAATCGTCTCCACCGAGTTCGTCACGTGTAATAAGAGCCAAAGTCTCCTCATCATAGTCACTAGCGGACTCATACCCACCATCCTCAGTAACAATCATCACACGCTTAGATGGGCATTCTCTCGCATAATGACCTCCACCCTTGCAACGTCGACAAATAATATCATGTGTCTGCCCTGTTGATGCCATGGATGAAGAAGAGCTCTTTGCAGGCCCAGAAGGTGTGCTCTTGGCAGATAGTGGTGATTGTGCCTGCTTTATTGTATCACGGTTGGAGGTGGCAACCGACGGAGGCGCCGGTGAAGCAGAACGTGTGGAAGTAGATGATGCACGTGGTGTCCATGAAGAAGGTCGACCTGCAGAAAAGTTAGTCCGCGCCAATGCCTGTCGATCCTGCACTTCACGTTCAGCTTTACAAGCAAGATGGAATAAACGAGTGATATTAGTATACTCCTTATACTCTAGAATCGTCTGAATCTCTCTATTTAATCCACCCATAAAACGTGCAAGCATAGCTTCATTCTCCTCAACAATACCACATCTAATCATGCCAGTTTGTAATTCCTGATAATATTCTTCTACAGAATTTTTTCCCTGTCTTAAGCGCTGCAATTTTTGAAGTAATTCACGTTGATAATATGGTGGAACCCAACGAGTACGCATAGCAGTTTTCAAAGCAGCCCAAGTAGCAGGAATGGGATATAATCTACAATGCTCAGACCACCAAACACATGCAAAACTAGTGAAGGCACAAACAGCAGCAGGAACACGTCTCTCCTCGGGATATTGTAAACATGTAAATCGTTGTTCAGTTTCTAACTCCCAAGTAAGATATATATCAGGAACATATCTACCCTCAAATGGTGGAATATTCAATTTTAGTTTAGGGAGATGGTCATGATCTCGTACCTGAGGGTGAGCCCTACCATTGCCATTATTTGCATGTGGACGACCTGATGGTTGCTGTGCTGGTGGTGGCACGTAGTTCTGATTTTGATCAACCTCATCCTCGTAATCGCCAGCAAAATCACCCTCCTCCGCATCAGCAGCAGGAGCCACAGAAGTAGCAACAGCAGCACCAACAGTTTGGCCAGGTGCAAGAGGGAGACGGCTCGCTCGGCGGAGGGCTGTTTCACGATGTGTAGGTAGTCGTCGTTGTTGTTGTTGTAGAGGTGCGTTAGGTGCAGCCGGTGGTGGTGGTGGAAGACGCGCGAGCAATTCATTAAACCTGTCATCGAGCTTTGTTTCGAACGTCTTCTCCATGTCATCTATCTTCTCCATGGCCTCTTCAAATCTGTTTAGCACATCCTGCACCTGTCCATTCATCATTTGCTGAAATTTATCATGCAACTCCTGATTCGTCATGTTCTCCCAGTCAGTCTCGTCGGCTTGTGATCCTGCCATGGTTAGCAACAATAGAAAACACACAAGAATATGATCCTACAGAATACTAACAAGAGGTGGTGGTGGCGGGTGTCACAAATCCGTCAAGCAAATCTCAAATTCTTACCAGTTCTTACCCAGCAGCAGGCGGTGATCGGCAACCGTTGTAGTCAAAACTCTCAAAAGCTTGGATAGAGCGATTGCCAGGGAGAGTCAAACGCACGACGTAGAGGTATGTGGAGCTGGGAAGGCTTATAGTATGGTAGCAAAAAGGGTCAGCAATAATCAATTCAGAGATGCAAAGTTGAATAAACGCTCAACGACGGTACTGTGCTGGTCCTAGGCTAGACCGTGCTAGAGACGCGAGCCTAGAACACTAACAAAATCACGGCGCTGCACGTAAAGAAGGGAAAAGCACACTCTGGAACTTTTTTTTTTCGCTTTTTTTTTTGCGCTCCTCTTTTTTTTTTTTGCGCTCCTCTTTTTTTTTTTTTTTTTTGCGAAAAATTACTATAACGGCGAGTGTCTCAAAACTCTTCCCTCGTCAAACTGATAGTATGGGCACGAAAAATTTTTTCCCACTTTTTTTTTTCGGAAATCAGGGCAGCGACGACGAAAAAGTGCGACAAAAAATCACTATGATGGCACGTGGCTCAAAAGACTCAGAAAAGCCTAAAAATAGGATAGGGAAAAAAATTTTTTGCCCGAGAAAATTTTGGCCTAAAAACTGCCCGAGGGTCTGCAGACTCGTTTTTTTTTTTTTTTTTCCGAGACCTACGCAGGCAAGGAAACACGAATCGGAATTGAGATTGACCTCAAGAACAAACCTAATATGAGAAGAACTCGGATTGGTGGTGGATATATGGTTGTGGTATATGGCAGCGGTGGTGGTATATGGTAGCGGTGGTGGTATATGAATACAGATTGGTGGTAGTATATGGATACGGATTGGTGGTGGTATATGGATATGGATTCAAAGCGGTGGCGGATAAGCAAAAGTGGTAGATGGGCGATGATGATGGCGGCGTGACAACTTATGACCAGAACTCGAAACTCTAAAAGACTAGACTCTAAGACCAGCAACTTGACACGACGATGCAACCGCAAATTCAACAAAGCAAAAACCCTAAAAAGATTATGCAAAGGCTCAGATTGGTTCGGATATGATGAACTAACCCTAATTTTTTTTGTGGCTTTTTCGTGGACTGTAGGTATGAAGAACAGACTCAATCTAATCTACGAAAAACTGTAAAATCTCACCGAGCAACCTGGAAATCTGATACCACTTGATAGAGGCAAAGGTGTCCCGATGTTTCGATGAGATGGTGGCTATCGTTTTCTGTGGGAGTCGACCTTGACGATCTGACTACGAACGTGCGAGACGTCGCGCCTTAGCAATCGCTAAACCAACTTCCGAGGGGTTATTGACCACGCCGGAGCACGATCAACCTGACCACGAGGGCCTGTTTTCCTGCGAGCAAACGAAGAACAAGCAAGAAGCTGAGATTGCAATCTGGATATTGCGAATATAAGATGAAAGCTTTATTGATCAAGGTGGGGTTCTGTGACGTCTTGGTCTGGTCGTTGGACACAAACGAAGTACGCGAAGTTGCAGCTATGGCGAACTTTTAATCTAAACAAAACCCAAGTCTAAACGACGCCCTAAGGGCTGTATATATGGAGGAAGAGAGGGGAATTTCGTGGCCCTTGAGGGTGGGGTCCGAAACCAACCCTAACTCTTGTTTCCCCACACATACGGACTCCAAAAATAGCCTATACTTAAGTATTTCGAAATTACATGGGCCTGGCCCATTAATAAGGTGACGCAGCACCTAGAATAGCCTATGGACGAATATTATGAAGTGGCATCTTGTATATTTCGTCCAAGGCTTCATGCACTCCTTATGGCGGCTTCAAAGTCCTGAAATCATCACTTGTAACTCCGCTCTTGATCCCCTTGCGCATGCCATCAACTCCATTCGTGTTCTTGCTCCAATGTTCATCCTTCTCCAAGCTAGGACCTTCATTTGTAAGCAAAACAAATGTATCCAATTTAGGCAGCATCATAATCTCATGAACATTAGAATCATTACCAAGAAACGAAAGTACCTGGTAATTTAATTGGCGTGCGCGAGCTCTAGTAATTGGTCCAGTATATGTAACAGTAGGGGCTGTGGGTGTAACAATGGTATTGATGTCCTCATCACTGTGGCTGCAAATGTCTTGCCACAAGGAACTCTAGTAGCACAAAGCTCAAAGCCCATAATGGATTTAAAGGGCAAAGCAGATGTCCCTATTGTTCAGGTTGGTACCTCCACTGGTGGGTCAAGTAAAGGTATGGACAGATTTCATCCAACTAATTCCCCTACTTTACTAGAGATTCATGAATTAGTACAAAATCATACCTTGGATATTATTGATGGTGCCCATTTGATTTCTGAGGAAGGTTTGGACTTATGAATTCAGCACTTTGCTCCAGCAACCCAGGGAGAAGTAAACACCTTCAAAATTGACATACCTGTAAGTTGGTTTAACTTCATAATTCACCTTCTCCTCACTCCTGACAAATTTGGCTGGGTGATGCATCTGTTAAAATCTGAGCTGTGGAAAATGCTTACTACAAACTGTGACACTGAAGAGACTATCTTATTCCATATACCTAACAAACCTGCTACCTCACAAGCTCCAAGTTGTAAGGAAATCATGCTGGGTCTGGGAAAGGAAAATGAGGGGATAAGCCCTGCTGCTCACTCCTCTAGTGGAGCTGGAAGTCCACTCAAGCAAGTGTCCCCCAATAAAGTCATACAGTTGTCACTAGGTGAAGCTGTCTCAAGGAAAAGAAGGGACAAAGAGCCACTTGTGGAGACCCAGGTGAGAAGGAGTGATCGAATTAAGAAAGACAACAATGGGTATAGGAGAAAATCATGTGATGCTAGCTCTTGCTTACCTTGTAATGCTATTCCACCCATTGTGCATAATAAAGTGGTCAAAAATCTGACAAAAACTTTTTGCAAGGTGTCTGAGGATGAGGCACAGGACATGCTTTCCAAGAGGCCCAAGAAGAAGGGCCAGGAGGATGTGGCCAAGGTTTCCAAGGTCACTGATGCTACAACTCCTTAGGATGTGCCATCATGAACTGTCCAGTTACTAATAGTATCAGGAATATTTTGAGAAAGGCTAGTTGGATAGTGGAATGTATGAAGTCTGGTATGACTGATGTAAGCAGAACATGTTTAGTGTCTGTACTGAAAACTTGGTACTCTGTTTTGTCTACTGCCCTGTTGATCTGTTTGACTATGCTCTGGAGTTGTGGTTGCCATGAAAACTTTAAAATATTGTGTTCTCCAGCAGGACTGTGGTGTTTCATCTGTTACCCATGTGTTCTGACACCTCAAACTGTACTGGGTCTCATTCACACAAAAGCTATGCTTTGCATATGTATTGCAACATACCAGGAGATGGGGCCTGGTATCACACATTTTTCATTCAGTTAGTTAATCATGAGTAGAAACAGATCCTGGAACATCTTGAACTGGAACATTAGGGGCTTGAATTCTCCTGAGAAATGGCTGGCCATTAGACAAAAAATTGAGGAAAGTGCTGCTGGTATTTTGTGCCTTCAAGAAACTAAGAGACAAGCTTTTGATTTGGCATATATTCATAACTTTTGTCCACAAAGATTCAATAAATTTGAATTCCTACCTTCTATTGGGGCATCTGGAGGGATCTTGACTACTTGGAATGAGGCTCTTTTTAATGGGCAACTGCTCTTTCAGAATAAATTTTCACTATCTATGCAGTTCACTTGTACTTCAACCAACAAACCATGGATCCTCACAAACATTTATGGACCTTGCAACCTTGAAGACAAATTGGAATTTATTGATTGGTTTACAAATATCCAAATGCCAGATGATGTTGATTGGATAGTTATGGGGGATTTCAACTTCATTAGGTCACCTGAAGACAGAAATAGACCTGGTGGAGATGTCAATCAGATGTTACTGTTCAATGAGGCCATTAGTAATTTGGGGTTAATTGAATTACCTCTAAAAGGAAGACAGTTCAGCTGGAGCAATATGCAAGAAACTCCACTTCTTGAAAAACTGGACTGGTTTTTCACCTCTGCTGCATGGATGACTACTTATCCTGACACAACTGCTCTACCTCTTGCTAAACCAATATCAGACCATTTGCCTTGTGTAATTAAAATTGGTACATCTATTCCTAAGTCAAGGGTTTTTAGATTTGAAAATTATTGGTTGAAGCACAGCTCTTTCAAAGATATTGTTCAAGCTGCTTGGAACATCCCTGTTGGTTATACTGATCCAGCAAAGAAGATTAATGCTAAATTCAAAAACTTGAGGAGAGCACTAAAACTTTGGGCAAAAATCTATCTTGTCTTAAAAAACAGATTGATGAGTTGAATGAATGTATATTCCTATGGGATTTCTTGGAGGAATTCAGAGACCTCACTACATCTGAGCATAACTGCAGGGAGCTTTTGAAAGAAACACTGCTAACTGTTCTCAGTAATCAGAAGATTTATTGGAAACAAAGAGGAAAAATCAAGGGGGTCAAATTTGGGGATGAAAATACCAAATTCTTTCATACAAAGGCTTCAATAAATCACAGGCACAACAAAATTGCAATGCTCATGAATGAGGACCAAGTGGAAATTACTGATCATGAGGGGAAGGCTGCAATTCTTTGGGAAGCTTTTAAGAAGAGACTGGGACAATCAAATGGACATACAATGCACTTCAATTTACAGGACCTGTATGATAACAGAGTGGATCCACAAATATTCCAAGACCTTGAGAGACCTTTCTCTCAAGAAGAAATTGAAGAGGTAGTTAAAAACTTGCCCACAGACAAATCTCCAGGCCCTGATGGATTTAATAATGAGTTCCTCAAAGCTTGTTGGGACATTATCAAACTGGATGTTACTGAACTTATCATTGCCTTTCATGCTGGAAATGTGAATTTGGAAAGCATAAACACTTCATATATCACACTCATTCCTAAAAAGGAGGTACCTATATCCCCTAATGACTTTAGGCCAATTTCATTGCTTAATGGGGTTCTCAAAATCATTACCAAACTGCTGGCAAACATATTACAAAAAGTCATTCTCAAGATGGTTCATATCAATCAGTATGGATTCTTAAAAAACAGAGTAATTCAAGATTGTCTGGGTTGGGCCTATGAACATATACATCAATGTCACAAGTCAAAAGAAGAATTGCTTGTTATCAAACTGGATTTTGAAAAGGCTTTTGACACTATTGAGCATCAGGCTATAATTGACATCTTAAGGGCTAAGGGATTTGGTGAAAGGTGGATAACCTGGATGCACATGCTATTCAATTCTGCATCCTCTGCTGTAATGTTAAATGGGGTGCCAGGGAAGAAGTTTTACTGTAAAAGAGGAGTAAGGCAAGGAGATCCCCTTTCACCTCTTCTATTCATATTGGCAGCTGACTTGCTTCAATCAATTTTCAATAAAGCCATGGCTAGGGATCTAATAACACCTCCACTACAAGTGATCTCATGCCCTGACTTCCCTATTGTGCAGTATGCAGATGACACTCTTGTTATTTTGCAAGCAAGTGCTAGACAGCTTGTATGCCTCAAAGCTCTACTCAACACATTTGCAGATGCCACATGCCTCAGAGTAAATTATGGGAAATCAATCATGGTGCCATTAAACATTGTAGAAGACAGAGTAGATATTTTCACTAACACTTTGCAATGTGCCAGAGGGCAATTCCCATTCACTTATCTAGGGCTACCTTTGGGCATTTATAAGCCAACTGTAGAGCAGTGTTTGCCCATAGTCAATAGAATAGCTAAGAGTATTACTGGCATTTCCACTTTCATGACTCAGACAGGGAAGATTTTATTGGTCAAATCTGTGTTGGCTTCCTTAGCAGTTTACTTCCCTGATATGGAAGATAGGAGACCAGCACTAGTGGCTTGGCACACAGTTTGCAGACCTAAAAATCAGGGTGGCTTGGGAGTTCTGGATATCTTCACACAAAATAAAACTCTGCTCATGAAAAACCTTCATAAGTTTTACAATAGACATGACATCCCTTGGGTCAATCTAATTTGGGAAACATACTACAGCAATGGGCAACTTCCAGGAGATCAAAAAGTGGGCTCATTTTGGTGGAAATCCAATCTTGCACTCATTGATCAGTTCAAAGCTATAGCAAGATGCAATGTGGGAGATGGCAAAACTGCTTTGTTCTGGGATGATATGTGGGACCAATTCATTCTAAAGCACACGTTTGATCATCTATACTCCTTTGTTAGAAACCCTCAGACAAGTGTTCAACAAGTGATCAATACTAAATATCTCTAAGACTTATTCCACCTGCCCCTAACTGCATAGGCATATGAGGAGTTCCTACAAATGGAGGACATGTGCATTTCCATGAGACAATCAGAATACTTAGATGCTCTGGATACTTGGAGTTACATCTGGGGCAATGAATTCTATTCTTCAATTAAAGCCTATAAGGTGCTAATTGGGCACAAACAAACCCCACCACTTTTTTCATGGATTTGGAAAAGCTCTTGTCAACCCAAGCATAAAGTTTTTTTATGGATGCTCCTGCATGACAGAGTAAACACAAGAAATCTTCTAAGGAGGAAAAACTTTGAATTGGAAGTTTACAATTGTGCAGTGAGGGACTGTCAGCAAGAAGAAACTCTGCATCATCTTTTTTGGGGATGTCCTTTTGCCACCAGATGCTGGGATTTTATTTGTCCTTCAAGAACACCAAACTTGTCAGTTCTGGAAGCATTTCAAGACCTCAAAGACAAACTCAGACACCCCTTCTTTATGGAGATTATCATATTGGGATCATGGGCCATCTGGATATCTAGAAACAACAAAATCTTTGATAATATAACTCCTTCATTCCAGGGCTGGAAACACATTTTTACTGAGGAACTCAAGCTTCTCAAATTCAGGATCAAGAAGAAATATGAATTGCAATTTTCTGCTTGGCTGGATTCTCTGTTGTAATTTGTATAGTTCTCCTTGCTTTCCTTGTTACTGTTTTTTAGTTTTTAGTTTTTGTGCTTAGTTGTTGTATAGCTTCTCTTTTTGGTAGTTTCTCTCTTTTCTTCTTGTGTTTTTTTGTTTTTTGGGCTTAGCTCAAGCCCAACAGACTATTGTTTTTTCCCTTTTTATTATTAATAAAAGTTGCAGTGGGGTGTTTACCCTACTGTTTATAGTCAAAAAAGAGTTGACGAAACGAGCTCTTGAGAGCAAAGATGACTTGGGATCCCGTGGACTATCCTTACCACCGCTCTCTTCACGCAACGACTACGCGCATCTCTCTGACTTGGATCTCACTCGGCTATGGGCTATATACCACCTCTCGCTTCTTGCTCATTTTACCGTGTTCACTTTGCATGCTATGCTTGCTTCTATGCCTTTGCCATGCAATTTGTGACCCTTTCTTGCATCTACCCATGATTCACCATTATGCTACTCCTATGTGTATTTGCATGCTTGGTGGAGATCCTTGTTGCTATTGCCATGTTTATCATGTACCTCATGCTATTGATGCTATTTTGCTCATATCCTCCTTTCATGCTTGTGCTATGTCATGTGAATTATTCATGCACACTATTTGCACCCATGACATGCTTGCCATGATTTCTTCTAGTACGTTGCATCTTCGCACTACTAGCTTGCTTGACTTGATCACCATGATTGCTTGCTTTGTCGCATCACCCATGTTCAACTCTTACTCGCTTTCTTGGGTTGATGACATATATGCTCGTGCCTCTCACATGATACATCTTGTTCATTGTCGCTTGCCTCCAATTGTTGCATATATGCTTATTGACCTTGGAGACTTGGAGACCTTACTTGTGATGCATGCTTGTTTGATTGAGCCTATTGTATTTGGTTGTTCTCGCATCATATGCCAAGCATTCTTCCCACATTTTCTTGTTATTCTTCAAAACAGCCCTAAGCATAGTAGACAATGTTCTATTGACTACTTCAGTTTGTCCATCAGTTTGGGGGTGACAAGTAGTACTAAAAAGCAGCTTAGTCCCCAACTTAGCTCATAAACATCTCCAAAAGTGGCTAAGAAATTTAGTATCACGATCTGAAACAATAGTATTTGGCACACCATGTAAGCGAATAATTTCACGAAAGAACAAATCAGCAACATTAACAGCATCATCGCTTTTATGACATGGTATAAAGTGTGCCATTTTCGAGAACCTATCCACGACAACAAATATGCTATCCCTCCCCTTCTTTGTTCGAGGTAAACCTAAAACAAAGTCCATAGATATATCCTCCCAAGGAACACTAGGTACAGGCAAAGGCATATATAAACCATGAGGATTGAGTCGTGACTTAGCTCTTTGACATGTAGTGATGAGGACATCAATACCATTGTTACACCCACAGCCCCTACTGTTACATATACTGGACCAATTACTAGAGCTCGCGCACGCCAATTAAATTACCAGGTACTTTCGTTTCTTGGTAATGATTCTAATGTTCATGAGATTATGATGCTGCCTAAATTGGATACATTTGTTTTGCTTTCAAATGAAGGGCCTAGCTTGGAGAAGGATGAACATTGGAGCAAGAACACGCATGAAGTTGATGGCATGCGCAAGGGGATCAAGAACGGAGTTACAAGTGATGATTTCAGGACTTTGAAGCCGCCATAAGGAGTGCATGAAGCCATGGACGAAATATACAAGATGCCACTTCATAATATTCGTCCATAGGCTATTCTAGGTGCTGCGTCACCTTATTAATGAGCCAGGCCCATGTAATTTCGAAATACTTAAGTATAGGCTATTTTTAGAGTCCGTATGTGTGGGGAAACAAGAGTTAGGGTTGGTTTCGGACCCCACCCTCAAGGGCCACGAAATTCCCCTCTCTTCCTCCATATATACAGCCCTTAGGGCGTCGTTTAGACTTTGGGTTTTGTTTAGATTAAAAGTTCGCCATAGCTGCAACTTCGCGTACTTCGTTTGTGTCCAACGACCAGACCAAGACGTCACAGAACCCCACCTTGATCAATAAAGCTTTCATCTTATATTCGCAATATCCAGATTGCAATCTCAGTTTCTTGCTTGTTCTTCGTTTGCTCGCAGGAAACAGGCCCTCGTGGTTAGGTTGATCGTGCTCCGGCGTGGTCAATAACCCCTCGGAAGTTGGTTTAGCGATTGCTAAGGCGCGACGTCTCGCACGTTCGTAGTCGGATCGCCAAGGTCGACTCCCACAGAAAACGATAGCCACCATGATGAGGACATCAATACCATTGTTACACCCACAGCCCCTGCTGTTACATATACTGGACCAATTACTAGAGCTCGCGCACGCCAATTAAATTACCAGGTACTTTCGTTTCTTGGTAATGATTCTAATGTTCATGAGATTATGATGCTGCCTAAATTGGATACATTTGTTTTTCTTACAAATGAAGGTCCTAGCTTGGAGAAGGATGAACATTGGAGCAAGAACACGAATGGAGTTGATGGCATGCGCAAGGGGATCAAGAGCGGAGTTACAAGTGATGATTTCAGGACTTTGAAGCCGCCATAAGGAGTGCATGAAGCCTTGGACGAAATATACAAGATGCCACTTCATAATATTCGTCCATAGGCTATTCTAGGTGCTGCGTCACCTTATTAATGGGCCAGGCCCATGTAATTTCGAAATACTTAAGTATAGGCTATTTTTAGAGTCCGTATGTGTGGGGAAACAAGAGTTAGGGTTGGTTTCGGACCCCACCCTCAAGGGCCACGAAATTCCCCTCTCTTCCTCCATATATACAGCCCTTAGGGCGTCGTTTAGACTTGGGTTTTGTTTAGATTAAAAGTTTGCCATATTTGCAACTTCTCGTACTTCGTTTGTGTCCAACGACCAGACCAAGACGTCACAGAACCCCACCTTGATCAATAAAGCTTTCATCTTATATTCGCAATATCCAGATTGCAATCTCAGTTTCTTGCTTGTTCTTCGTTTGCTCGCAGGAAACATGCCCTTGTGGTCAGGTTGATCGTGCTCCGGCGTGGTCAATAACCCCTCGGAAGTTGGTTTAGCGATTGCTAAGGCGCGACGTCTCGCACGTTCGTAGTCGGATCGTCAAGGTCGACTCCCACAGAAAACGATAGCCACCATCTCATCGAAACATCGGGACACCTTTGCGTCTATCAAGTGGTATCAGATTTCCAGGTTGCTCGGTGAGATTTTACAGTTTTTCGTAGATTAGATCGAGTCTGTTCTTCATACCTACAGTCCACGAAAAAGCCACAAAAAAAATTAGGGTTAGTTCATCATATCCGAACCAATCTGAGCCTTTGCATAATCTTTTTAGGGTTTTTGCTTTGTTGAATTTGCGGTTGCATCGTCGTGTCAAGTTGCTGGTCTTAGAGTCTAGTCTTTTAGAGTTTCGAGTTCTGGTCATAAGTTGTCACGCCGCCATCATCATCGCCCATCTACCACTTTTGCTTATCCGCCACCGCTTTGAATCCATATCCATATACCACCACCAATCCGTATCCATATACCACCACCAATCTGTATTCATATACCACCACCGCTACCATATACCACCACCGCTGCCATATACCACAACCATATATCCACCACCAATCCGAGTTCTTCTCGTATTAGGTTTGTTCTTGAGGTCAATCTCAATTCCGATTCGTGTTTCCTTGCCTGCGTAGGTCTCGGAAAAAAAAAAAAAACGAGTCTGGAGACCCCCGGGCAGTTTTTAGGCCAAAATTTTCTCGGGCAAAAATATTTTTTCCCTATCCTATTTTTAGGCTTTTCCGAGTCTTTTGAGCCACGTGCCATCATAGTGATTTTTTGTCGCACTTTTTCGTCGTCGCTGCCCTGATTTCCGAAAAAAAAAAGTGGAAAATTTTTTTTCGTGCCCATACTATCAGTTTGACGAGGGAAGAGTTTTGAGACACTCGCCGTTATAGTAATTTTTCGCAAAAAAAAAAAAAGAGGAGCGCAAAAAAAAACAAAAACAAAAGAGGAGCGCAAAAAAAAAGGAGCGCAAAAAAAAAAAGCGAAAAAAAAAAAGTTCCAGAGTGTGCTTTTCCCTTATTTACGTGCAGCGCCGTGATTTTGTTAGTGTTCTAGGCTCGCGTCTCTAGCACGGTCTAGCCTAGGACCAGCACAGTACCGTCGTTGAGCGTTTATTCAACTTTGCATCTCTGAATTGATTATTGCTGACCCTTTTTGCTACCATACTATAAGCCTTCCCAGCTCCACATACCTCTACGTCGTGCGTTTGACTCTCCCTGGCAATCGCTCTATCCAAGCTTTTGAGAGTTTTGACTACAACGGTTGCCGATCACCGCCTGCTGCTGGGTAAGAACTGGTAAGAATTTGAGATTTGCTTGACGGATTTGTGACACCCGCCACCACCACCTCTTGTTAGTATTCTGTAGGATCATATTCTTGTGTGTTTTCTATTGTTGCTAACCATGGCAGGATCACAAGCCGACGAGACTGACTGGGAGAACATGACGAATCAGGAGTTGCATGATAAATTTCAGCAAATGATGAATGGACAGGTGCAGGATGTGCTAAACAGATTTGAAGAGGCCATGGAGAAGATAGATGACATGGAGAAGACGTTCGAAACAAAGCTCGATGACAGGTTTAATGAATTGCTCGCGCGTCTTCCACCACCACCACCGGCTGCACCTAACGCACCTCTACAACAACAACAACGACGACTACCTACACATCGTGAAACAGCCCTCCGCCGAGCGAGCCGTCTCCCTCTTGCACCTGGCCAAACTGTTGGTGCTGCTGTTGCTACTTCTGTGGCTCCTGCTGCTGATGCGGAGGAGGGTGATTTTGCTGGCGATTACGAGGATGAGGTTGATCAAAATCAGAACTACGTGCCACCACCAGCACAGCAACCATCAGGTCGTCCACATGCAAATAATGGCAATGGTAGGGCTCACCCTCAGGTACGAGATCATGACCATCTCCCTAAACTAAAATTGAATATTCCACCATTTGAGGGTAGATATGTTCCTGATATATATCTTACTTGGGAGTTAGAAACTGAACAACGATTTACATGTTTACAATATCCCGAGGAGAGACGTGTTCCTGCTGCTGTTTGTGCATTCACTAGTTTTGCATGTGTTTGGTGGTCTGAGCATTGTAGATTATATCCCATTCCTGCTACTTGGGCTGCTTTGAAAACTGCTATGCGTACTCGTTGGGTTCCACCATATTATCAACGTGAATTACTTCAAAAATTGCAGCGCTTAAGACAGGGAAAAAATTCTGTAGAAGAATATTATCAGGAATTACAAACTGGCATGATTAGATGTGGTATTGTTGAGGAGAATGAAGCTATGCTTGCACGTTTTATGGGTGGATTAAATAGAGAGATTCAGACGATTCTAGAGTATAAGGAGTATACTAATATCACTCGTTTATTCCATCTTGCTTGTAAAGCTGAACGTGAAGTGCAGGATCGACAGGCATTGGCGCGGACTAACTTTTCTGCAGGTCGACCTTCTTCATGGACACCACGTGCATCATCTACTTCCACACGTTCTGCTTCACCGGCGCCTCCGTCGGCTGCCACCTCCAACCGTGATACAATAAAGCAGGCACAATCACCACTATCTGCCAAGAGCACACCTTCTGGGCCTGCAAAGAGCTCTTCTTCATCCATGGCATCAACAGGGCAGACACATGATATTATTTGTCGACGTTGCAAGGGTGGAGGTCATTATGCGAGAGAATGCCCATCTAAGCGTGTGATGATTGTTACCGAGGATGGTGGGTATGAGTCCGCTAGTGACTATGATGAGGAGACTTTGGCTCTTATTACACGTGACGAACACGGTGGAGACGATTCTGATCATGAGACGCAATACATGGCTCCTGAAGATGCTGACAGGTATGAATGTTTAGTTGCTCAACGTGTTTTGAGTGTGCAGGTTACACAAGCTGAGCAAAATCAGAGGCATAATTTGTTCCATACAAAGGGAGTTGTGAAGGAACGTTCTGTTCGCGTGATCATAGATGGAGGGAGTTGCAACAACTTGGCTAGCATCGAGATGGTGGAGAAGCTATCTCTCACCACAAGACCACATCCACATCCTTACTACATCCAATGGTTCAACAACAGCGGCAAGGTTAAGGTAACACGTACTGTTCGTGTGCATTTTAGTATCTCTACATATGCTGATTATGTTGATTGTGATGTGGTACCTATGCAAGCATGTTCCTTATTACTTGGTAGACCATGGCAATTTGATAAAAATTCTATTCACCATGGTAGAAACAATCAGTATACTCTTGTTCATAAGGATAAAAATATTACTTTGCTTCCTATGACTCCTGATTCCATTTTGAAAGATGATATTAATAGAGCTAATAAAGCAAAACAGGAGAAAACTAAGAGTGAAAATCAGATTGTGGCAAAAGAATTTGAGCAACAAATGCAGCCTAATAATAATAAACAATCTAGTGTTGCTTCTGAAATTAAATTGAAAAGTGCATGTTTACTTGCCACCAAATCTGATATTGATGATCTAGATTTTAGCAAATCTGTTTGCTATGCTTTTGTGTGCAAAGAGGCATTATTTTCATTCGAGGACGCGCCTTCCTCTTTGCCTCCTGCTGTCACTAACATTTTGCAGGAGTTCGCCGACGTCTTTCCACAAGACGTGCCACCGGGATTACCACCTATTCGCGGGATTGAGCATCAAATTGACTTAATTCCCGGTGCATCATTACCCAACCGTGCACCATACCGTACCAATCCAGAGGAGACGAAGGAGATTATGCGTCAAGTACAAGAACTGCTCGACAAAGGTTATATACGCGAATCCCTTAGTCCTTGTGCTGTTCCTATCATTTTAGTGCCGAAAAAGGATGGTACGTCGCGTATGTGCGTTGATTGTAGAGGCATTAATAATATTACTATTCGTTATCGTCATCCTATTCCTAGGCTAGATGATATGCTTGATGAATTGAGTGGCTCTACAATATTCTCCAAAGTTGATTTGCGTAGTGGTTACCATCAAATTCGTATGAAATTGGGAGATGAATGGAAAACAGCATTTAAAACTAAGTTTGGATTATATGAGTGGTTAGTCATGCCTTTTGGGTTAACTAATGCACCTAGTACTTTCATGAGGTTAATGAACGAAGTTTTACGTGCCTTCATTGGACGTTTTGTGGTAGTTTACTTTGATGACATATTGATTTATAGCAAATCTTTGGAGGACCATTTGGAACATTTACGTGCTGTTTTTATTGCTCTACGTGATGCACGTTTGTTTGGTAACCTTGGAAAGTGCACCTTTTGCACCGACCGAGTATCTTTTCTTGGCTATGTTGTTACTCCACAGGGAATTGAAGTTGATAAAGCCAAGATTGAAGCTATTGAGAGTTGGCCGCAGCCCAAAACGGTCACACAAGTGAGGAGTTTCCTTGGCCTCGCTGGTTTCTATAGGCGTTTTGTGAGAGATTTCAGCACCATTGCTGCACCTCTCAACGAGCTTACAAAGAAGGATGTACCTTTTGTTTGGGGTACCGCACAGGAAGAAGCCTTCACGGTATTGAAAGATAAGTTAACACATGCTCCTTTACTCCAACTTCCTAATTTCAATAAGACTTTTGAGCTTGAATGTGATGCTAGTGGAATTGGATTAGGAGGTGTGTTATTACAAGATGGAAAACCTGTTGCATACTTTTCTGAAAAATTGAGTGGGCCTAGTCTGAACTATTCTACTTATGATAAAGAATTATATGCTCTTGTTCGGACCTTAGAAACATGGCAACATTATTTATGGCCCAAGGAATTTGTTATACATTCTGATCATGAATCTTTGAAACACATTAAAAGTCAAGCAAAACTGAACCGTAGACATGCTAAATGGGTTGAATTCATTGAGACTTTCCCTTATGTCATTAAACACAAGAAGGGTAAAGAAAATGTTATTGCTGATGCCTTGTCTCGTCGTTATACTATGCTTTCACAACTTGACTTTAAAATATTTGGTTTGGAGACCATCAAGGATCAATATGTTAATGATGCTGAATTTAAAGATGTATTGCAGAATTGTAAGGAAGGGAGAACTTGGAACAAGTTCGTTCTTAACGATGGATTTGTGTTTCGTGCTAACAAGCTATGCATTCCAGCTAGCTCCGTTCGTCTTTTGTTATTGCAGGAGGCGCATGGAGGAGGATTAATGGGACATTTTGGCGTCAAGAAGACGGAGGATATACTTGCTACACATTTCTTTTGGCCAAAGATGAGACGGGATGTTGAGCGTTTTGTTGCTCGCTGCACTACCTGTCAAAGAGCTAAGTCACGACTCAATCCTCATGGTTTATATATGCCTTTGCCTGTACCTAGTGTTCCTTGGGAGGATATATCTATGGACTTTGTTTTAGGTTTACCTCGAACAAAGAAGGGGAGGGATAGCATATTTGTTGTCGTGGATAGGTTCTCGAAAATGGCACACTTTATACCATGTCATAAAAGCGATGATGCTGTTAATGTTGCTGATTTGTTCTTTCGTGAAATTATTCGCTTACATGGTGTGCCAAATACTATTGTTTCAGATCGTGATACTAAATTTCTTAGCCACTTTTGGAGATGTTTATGGGCTAAGTTGGGGACTAAGCTGCTTTTTAGTACTACTTGTCACCCCCAAACTGATGGACAAACTGAAGTAGTCAATAGAACATTGTCTACTATGCTTAGGGCTGTTTTGAAGAATAACAAGAAAATGTGGGAAGAATGCTTGCCTCATATTGAATTTGCTTATAATCGTTCATTGCATTCTACTACTAAGATGTGCCCTTTTGAAATTGTGTATGGTTTCCTACCTCGTGCACCTATTGATTTGTTGCCTCTTCCATCTTCGGAGAAGGTTAATTTTGATGCTAAAGAACGTTCTGAATTGATTTTAAAAATGCATGAGTTAACTAAGGAAAACATTGAGCGTATGAATGCTAAATATAAACTTGCTGGAGATAAGGGTAGAAAACATGTTGTGTTTGCACCTGGAGATCTTGTTTGGTTACATTTGCGTAAAGATAGATTTCCTAATCTGCGCAAATCAAAGCTAATGCCACGTGCTGATGGTCCTTTTAAGGTTTTAGAGAAAATAAATGATAATGCATATAAACTTGAGCTACCTGCAGATTTTGGGGTTAGTCCCACTTTTAACATTGCAGATTTGAAGCCTTATTTGGGTGAGGAAGATGAGCTTCCGTCGAGGACGACTTCATTTCAAGAAGGGGAGGATGATGAGGACATCAATACCATTGTTACACCCACAGCCCCTACTGTTACATATACTGGACCAATTACTAGAGCTCGCGCACGCCAATTAAATTACCAGGTACTTTCGTTTCTTGGTAATGATTCTAATGTTCATGAGATTATGATGCTGCCTAAATTGGATACATTTGTTTTTCTTACAAATGAAGGTCCTAGCTTGGAGAAGGATGAACATTGGAGCAAGAACACGAATGGAGTTGATGGCATGCGCAAGGGGATCAAGAGCGGAGTTACAAGTGATGATTTCAGGACTTTGAAGCCGCCATAAGGAGTGCATGAAGCCTTGGACGAAATATACAAGATGCCACTTCATAATATTCGTCCATAGGCTATTCTAGGTGCTGCGTCACCTTATTAATGGGCCAGGCCCATGTAATTTCGAAATACTTAAGTATAGGCTATTTTTAGAGTCCGTATGTGTGGGGAAACAAGAGTTAGGGTTGGTTTCGGACCCCACCCTCAAGGGCCACGAAATTCCCCTCTCTTCCTCCATATATACAGCCCTTAGGGCGTCGTTTAGACTTGGGTTTTGTTTAGATTAAAAGTTTGCCATATTTGCAACTTCTCGTACTTCGTTTGTGTCCAACGACCAGACCAAGACGTCACAGAACCCCACCTTGATCAATAAAGCTTTCATCTTATATTCGCAATATCCAGATTGCAATCTCAGTTTCTTGCTTGTTCTTCGTTTGCTCGCAGGAAACAGGCCCTTGTGGTCAGGTTGATCGTGCTCCGGCGTGGTCAATAACCCCTCGGAAGTTGGTTTAGCGATTGCTAAGGCGCGACGTCTCGCACGTTCGTAGTCGGATCGTCAAGGTCGACTCCCACAGAAAACGATAGCCACCATCTCATCGAAACATCGGGACACCTTTGCGTCTATCACACCATCTCATCGAAACATCGGGACACCTTTGCCTCTATCAAGTGGTATCAGATTTCCAGGTTGCTCGGTGAGATTTTACAGTTTTTCGTAGATTAGATCGAGTCTGTTCTTCATACCTACAGTCCACGAAAAAGCCACACACAAAAAATTAGGGTTAGTTCATCATATCCGAACCAATCTGAGCCTTTGCATAATCTTTTTAGGGTTTTTGCTTTGTTGAATTTGCGGTTGCATCGTCGTGTCAAGTTGCTGGTCTTAGAGTCTAGTCTTTTAGAGTTTCGAGTTCTGGTCATAAGTTGTCACGCCGCCGCCGCACCATCATCATCGCCCATCTACCACTTTTGCTTATCCGCCACCGCTCTGAATCCTTATCCATATACCACTACCAATCCGTATCCATATACCACCATCAATCTCTATCCATATACCACCACCGCTACCATATACCACCACCGCTGCCATATACCACTACCATATATCCACCACCAATCCGAGTTCTTCTCATATTAGGTTTGTTCTTGAGATCAATCTCAATTCCGATTCGTGTTTCCGTGCCCGCGTAGGTCTCGGAAAAAAAAATATTTTCACGGGCAAAAAAACGCTCAACATCCCGTCTCATCTTTGGCCAAAAGAAATGTGTAGCAAGTATATCCTCCGTCTTCTTGACGCCAAAGTGTCCCATTAATCCTCCTCCATGCGCCTCCTGCAACAACAAAAGACGAACGGAGCTAGCTGGAATGCATAGCTTGTTAGCACGAAACACAAATCCATCATTAAGAACGAACCTGTTCCAAGTTCTCCCTTCCTTACAATTCTGCAATACATCTTTAAATTCAGCATCATGAACATATTGATCGTTGATGGTCTCCAAACCAAATATTTTAAAGTCAAGTTGTGAAAGCATAGTATAACGATGAGACAAGGCATCAGCAATAACATTTTCTTTACCCTTCTTGTGTTTAATGACATAAGGGAAAGTCTCAATGAATTCAACCCATTTAGCATGTCTACGGTTCAGTTTTGCTTGACTTTTAATGTGTTTCAAAGATTCATGATCAGAATGTATAACAAATTCCTTGGGCCATAAATAATGTTGCCATGTTTCTAAGGTCCGAACAAGAGCATATAATTCTTTATCATAAGTAGAATAGTTCAGACTAGGCCCACTCAATTTTTCAGAAAAGTATGCAACAGGTTTTCCATCTTGTAATAACACACCTCCTAATCCAATTCCACTAGCATCACATTCAAGCTCAAAAGTCTTATTGAAATTAGGAAGTTGGAGTAAAGGAGCATGTGTCAACTTATCTTTCAATACCGTGAAGGCTTCTTCCTGTGCGGTACCCCAAACAAAAGGCACATCCTTCTTTGTAAGCTCGTTGAGAGGTGCAGCAATGGTGCTGAAATCTCTCACAAAACGCCTATAGAAACCAGCAAGGCCAAGGAAACTCCTCACTTGTGTGACCGTTTTGGGCTGCGGCCAACTCTCAATAGCTTCAATCTTGGCTTTATCAACTTCAATTCCCTGTGGAGTAACAACATAGCCAAGAAAAGATACTCGGTCGGTGCAAAAGGTGCACTTTCCAAGGTTTCCAAACAAACGTGCATCACGTAGAGCAATAAAAACAGCATGTAAATGTTCCAAATGTTCCTCCAAAGATTTGCTATAAATCAATATGTCGTCAAAGTAAACTACCACAAATCGTCCAATGAAAGCACGTAAAACTTCGTTCATTAACCTCATGAAAGTACTAGGTGCATTAGTTAACCCAAAAGGCATGACTAACCACTCATATAATCCAAACTTAGTTTTAAATGCTGTTTTCCATTCATCACCCAATTTCATACGAATTTGATGGTATCCACTACGCAAATCAACTTTGGAGAATATTGTAGAGCCACTCAATTCATCACGCATATCATCTAGCCTAGGAATAGGATGACGATAACGAACAGTAATATTATTAATGCCTCTACAATCAACGCACATACGCGACGTACCATCCTTTTTCGGCACTAAAATGATAGGAACAGCCGAAGGACTAAGGGATTCGCATATATAACCTTTGTCGAGCAGTTCTTGTACTTGACGCATAATCTCCTTCGTCTCCTCTGGACTGGTACAGTATGGTGCACGGTTGGGTAGCGAAGCACCGGGAATTAAGTCAATTTGATGCTCAATCCCTCGAATAGGTGGTAATCCCGGTGGCACGTCTTGTGGAAAGACGTCAGCGAACTCCTGCAAAATGTTAGTGACAGCAGGGGGCAAAGAGGAAGGCACGTCCTCGAATGAAAATAATGCCTCTTTGCACACAAAAGCATAGCAAACAGATTTGCTAAAATCTAGCTCATCAATATCAGATTTGGTGGCAAGTAAACATGCACTTTTCAATTTAATTTCAGAAACAACAGTAGATGGTTTATTATTACGCTTCATTTGGTGCTCAAATTCTTTTGCCACAATCTGATTTTCACTCTTATTTGTCTCCTGTTTTGCTTTATTAGCTCTATTAATGTCATCTTTCAAAATGGAATCAGGAGTCATAGGAAGCAAAGTAATATTTTTATCGTTATGAACAAGAGTATACTGATTGTTTCTACCATGGTGTATAGAATTTTTATCAAATTGCCATGGTCTACCAAGTAATAAGGAACATGCTTGCATAGGTACCACATCACAATCAACATAATCAGCATATGTAGAGATACTAAAATGCACACGAACAGTACGTGTTACCTTAACCTTGCCGCTGTTGTTGAACCATTGGATGTAGTAAGGATGTGGATGTGGTCTTGTGGTGAGAGATAGCTTCTCCACCATCTCCATACTAGCCAAGTTATTGCAGCTCCCTCCATCTATGATCACGCGAACAGAACGTTCCTTCACAACTCCCTTTGTATGGAACAAATTATGCCTCTGATTTTGCTCAGCTTGTGTAACCTGCACACTCAAAACACGTTGAGCAACTAAACATTCATACCTGTCAGCATCTTCAGGAGCCATGTATTGTGTCTCATGATCAGAATCGTCTCCACCGTGTTCTTCGCGTGTAATAAGAGCCAAAGTCTCCTCATCATAGTCACTAGCGGACTCATACCCACCATCCTCAGTAACAATCATCACACGCTTAGATGGGCATTCTCTCGCATAATGACCTCCACCCTTGCAACGTCGATAAATAATATCATGTGTTTGCCCTGTTGATGCCATGGATGAAGAAGAGCTCTTTGCACGCCCAGAAGGTGTGCTCTTGGCAGATAGTGGTGATTGTGCCTGCTTTATTGTATCACGGTTGGAGGTGGCAGCCGACGGAGGCGCCGGTGTAGCAGAACGTGTGGAAGTAGATGATGCACGTGGTGTCCATGATGAAGGTCGACCTGCAGAAAAGTTAGTCCGCGCCAATGCCTGTCGATCCTGCACTTCACGTTCAGCTTTACAAGCAAGATGGAATAAACGAGTGATATTAGTATACTCCTTATACTCTAGAATCGTCTGAATCTCTCTATTTAATCCACCCATAAAACGTGCAAGCATAGCTTCATTCTCCTCAACAATACCACATCTAATCATGCCAGTTTGTAATTCCTGATAATATTCTTCTACAGAATTTTTTCCCTGTTTTAAGCGCTGCAATTTTTGAAGTAATTCACGTTGATAATATGGTGGAACCCAACGAGTACGCATAGCAGTTTTCAAAGCAGCCCAAGTAGCCGGAATAGGATATAATCTACAATGCTCAGACCACCAAACACATGCAAAACTAGTGAAAGCACAAACAGCAGCAGGAACACGTCTCTCCTCGGGATATTGTAAACATGTAAATCGTTGTTCAGTTTCTAACTCCCAAGTAAGATATATATCAGGAACATATCTACCCTCAAATGGTGGAATATTCAATTTTAGTTTAGGGAGATGGTCATGATCTCGTACCTGAGGGTGAGCCCTACCATTGCCATTATTTGCATGTGGACGACCTGGTGGTTGCTGTGCTGTTGGTGGCACGTAGTTCTGATTTTGATCAACCTCATCCTCATAATCTCCCACATAAGCATCCTCCTCCACATCAGTAGTAGGAGCCACAGAAGTATCAACAGCAGCACCAGCAGTTTGGCCCGACTGAAGAGGGACACGGCTCGCTCGGCGGAGGGCTGTTTCCCGACGTGGAGGTAGTCGGTGTTGTTGCTGTTGTTGCAGAGGTGCGGTAGGAGCAGCCGGTGGTGGTGGTGGAAAATGCGAAAGCAATTCAGCAAACTTGTTATCGAGCTTTGTTTCAAACGTCTTCTCCATGCCATCTATCTTCTCCATGGCCTCTTCAAATCTGTTTATCACATCTTGCACCTGTCCATTCATCATTTGCTGAAACGTATCATGAAGCTCCTTGTTCGTCAAGTTCTCCCAGTCAGTCTCGTCGGCTTGTGATCCTGGCATGGTTAGCAGCAATAGAAACACACAAGAATATGATCCTAAAGACTACTAACAAGTGGTGGTGGTGGCGGGTGTCACAAATCCGTCAAGCAAATCTCAAATTCTTACCAGTTCTTACCCAGCAGCAGGCGGTGATCGGCAACCATTGTAGTCAAAAACTCTCAAAAGCTTGATAGAGCGATTGCCAGGGAGAGTCAAACGCACGACGTAGATGTATGTGGAGCTGGGAAGGCTTATAGTATGGTAGCAAAAAGGGTCAGCAATAATCAATTCAGAGATGCAAAGTTGAATAAACGCTCAACGACGGTACTGTGCTGGTCCTAGGCTAGACCGTGCTAGAGACGCGAGCCTAGAACACTAACAAAATCACGGCGCTGCACGTAAATAAGGGAAAAGCACACTCTGGAACTCTTTTTTTTCGCTCTTTTTTTTGCGCTCCTTTTTTTTGCGCTCCTCTTTTTTTTTGCGAAAAATCATTATAATGGCGAGTGTCTCAAAACTCTTCCCTCGTCAAACTGATAGGATGGGCACGAAATTTTTTTTTCACTTTTTTTTTCGGAAATCAGGGCAGCGACGACGAAAAAGTGCGACAAAAAATCACTATGATGGCACGTGGCTCAAAAGACTCAGAAAAGCCTAAAAATAGGATAGGGAAAAAAAATTTGCCCGTGAAAATTTTGGCCTAAAAACTGCCCGGGGGTCTGCAGACTTTTTTTTTTCAAGACCTACGCAGGCAAGGAAACACGAATCAGAATTTAGATTGATCTCAAGAACAAACCTAATATGAGAAGAACTCGGATTGGTGGTGGATATATGGGTGTGGTATATGGCAGCGGTGGTGGAATATGGTAGCGGTGGTGGTATATGGATACAGATTGGTGGTGGTATATGGATACGGATTGGTGGTGGTATATGGATACGGATTCAGAACGGTGGCGGATAAGCAATGGTGGTAGATGGGCGATGATGATGGTGCGGCGGCGGCGTGACAACTTATGACCAGAACTCGAAACTCTAAAAGACTAGACTCTAAGACCAGCAACTTGACACGACGATGCAACCGCAAATTCAACAAAGCAAAAACCCTAAAAAGATTATGCAAAGGCTCAGATTGGTTCGGATATGATGAACTAACCCTAATTTTTTTTGTGGCTTTTTCGTGGACTGTAGGTATGAAGAACAGACTCGATCTAATCTACGAAAAACTGTAAAAATCTCACCGAGCAACCTGGAAATCTGATACCACTTGATAGAGGCAAAGGTGTCCCGATGTTTCGATGAGATGGTGGCTATCGTTTTCTGTGGGAGTCGACCTTGACGATCCGACTACGAACGTGCGAGACGTCGCGCCTTAGCAATCGCTAAACCAACTTCCGAGGGGTTATTGACCACGCCGGAGCACGATCAGCCTGACCACGAGGGCCTGTTTCCTGCGAGCAAACGAAGAACAAGCAAGAAACTGAGATTGCAATCTGGATATTGCAAATATAAGATGAAAGCTTTATTGATCAAGGTGGGGTTCTGTGACGTCTTGGTCTGGTCGTTGGACACAAACGAAGTACGCGTAGTTGCAGCTATGGCGAACTTTTAATCTAAACAAAACCCAAAGTCTAAACGACGCCCTAAGGGCTGTATATATGGAGGAAGAGAGGGGAATTTCGTGGCCCTTGAGGGTGGGGTCCGAAACCAACCCTAACTCTTGTTTCCCCACACATACGGACTCTAAAAATAGCCTATACTTAAGTATTTCGAAATTACATGGGCCTGGCCCATTAATAAGGTGACGCAACACCTAGAATAGCCTATGGACGAATATTATGAAGTGGCATCTTGTATATTTCGTCCATGGCTTCATGCACTCCTTATGGCGGCTTCAAAGTCCTGAAATCATCACTTGTAACTCCGTTCTTGATCCCCTTGCGCATGCCATCAACTTCATGCGTGTTCTTGCTCCAATGTTCATCCTTCTCCAAGCTAGGCCCTTCATTTGAAAGCAAAACAAATGTATCCAATTTAGGCAGCATCATAATCTCATGAACATTAGAATCATTACCAAGAAACGAAAGTACCTGGTAATTTAATTGGCGTGCGCGAGCTCTAGTAATTGGTCCAGTATATGTAACAGTAGGGGCTGTGGGTGTAACAATGGTATTGATGTCCTCATCAATCTCCCCTTCTTGAAATGAAGTCGTCCTCGACGGAAGCTCATCTTCCTCACCCAAATAAGGCTTCAAATCTGCAATATTAAAAGTGGGACTAACCCCAAAATCTGCAGGTAGCTCAAGTTTATATGCATTATCATTTATTTTCTCTAAAACCTTAAAAGGACCATCAGCACGCGGCATTAGCTTTGATTTGCGCAGATTAGGAAATCTATCTTTACGCAAATGTAACCAAACAAGATCTCCAGGTGCAAACATAACATGTTTTCTACCCTTATCTCCAGCAAGTTTATATTTAGCATTCATACGCTCAATGTTTTCCTTAGTTAACTCATGCATTTTTAAAATCAATTCAGAACGTTCTTTAGCATCAAAATTAACCTTCTCCGAAGATGGAAGAGGCAACAAATCAATAGGTGCACGAGGTAGGAAACCATACACAATTTCAAAAGGGCACATCTTAGTAGTAGAATGCAATGAGCGATTATAAGCAAATTCAATATGAGGCAAGCATTCTTCCCACATTTTCTTGTTATTCTTCAAAACAGCCCTAAGCATAGTAGACAATGTTCTATTGACTACTTCAGTTTGTCCATCAGTTTGGGGGTGACAAGTAGTACTAAAAAGCAGCTTAGTCCCCAACTTAGCCCATAAACATCTCCAAAAGTGGCTAAGAAATTTAGTATCACGATCTGAAACAATAGTATTTGGCACACCATGTAAGCGAATAATTTCACGAAAGAACAAATCAGCAACATTAACAGCATCATCGCTTTTATGACATGGTATAAAGTGTGCCATTTTCGAGAACCTATCCACGACAACAAATATGCTATCCCTCCCCTTCTTTGTTCTAGGTAAACCTAAAAGAAAGTCCATAGATATATCCTCCCAAGGAACACTAGGTACAGGCAAAGGTATATATAAACCATGAGGATTGAGTCGTGACTTAGCTCTTTGACATGTAGTGCAGCGAGCAACAAAACGCTCAACATCCCGTCTCATCTTTGGCCAAAAGAAATGTGTAGCAAGTATATCCTCCGTCTTCTTGACGCCAAAGTGTCCCATTAATCCTCCTCCATGCGCCTGCTGCAACAACAAAAGACGAACGGAGCTAGCTGGAATGCATAGCTTGTTAGCACGAAACACAAATCCATCGTTAAGAACGAACTTGTTCCAAGTTCTCCCTTCCTTACAATTCTGCAATACATCTTTAAATTCAGCATCATTAACATATTGATCCTTGATGGTCTCCAAACCAAATATTTTAAAGTCAAGTTGTGAAAGCATAGTATAACGACGAGACAAGGCATCAGCAATAACATTTTCTTTACCCTTCTTGTGTTTAATCACATAAGGGAAAGTCTCAATGAATTCAACCCATTTAGCATGTCGACGGTTCAGTTTTGCTTGACTTTTAATGTGTTTCAAAGATTCATGATCAGAATGTATAACAAATTCCTTGGGCCATAAATAATGTTGCCATGTTTCTAAGGTCCGAACAAGAGCATATAATTCTTTATCATAAGTAGAATAGTTCAGACTAGGCCCACTCAATTTTTCAGAAAAGTATGCAACAGGTTTTCCATCTTGTAATAACACACCTCCTAATCCAATTCCACTAGCATCACATTCAAGCTCAAAAGTCTTATTGAAATTAGGAAGTTGGAGTAAAGGAGCATGTGTCAACTTATCTTTCAATACCGTGAAGGCTTCTTCCTGTGCGGTACCCCAAACAAAAGGTACATCCTTCTTTGTAAGCTCGTTGAGAGGTGCAGCAATGGTGCTGAAATCTCTCACAAAACGCCTATAAAAACCAGCGAGGCCAAGGAAACTCCTCACTCGTGTGACCGTTTTGGGCTGCGGCCAACTCTCAATAGCTTCAATCTTGGCTTTATCAACTTCAATTCCCTGTGGAGTAACAACATAGCCAAGAAAAGATACTCGGTCGGTGCAAAAGGTGCACTTTCCAAGGTTACCAAACAAACGTGCATCACGTAGAGCAATAAAAACAGCACGTAAATGTTCCAAATGTTCCTCCAAAGATTTGCTATAAATCAATATGTCATCAAAGTAAACTACCACAAATCGTCCAATGAAAGCACGTAAAACTTCGTTCATTAACCTCATGAAAGTACTAGGTGCATTAGTTAACCCAAAAGGCATGACTAACCACTCATATAATCCAAACTTAGTTTTAAATGCTGTTTTCCATTCATCTCCCAATTTCATACGAATTTGATGGTAACCACTACGCAAATCAACTTTGGAGAATATTGTAGAGCCACTCAATTCATCAAGCATATCATCTAGCCTAGGAATAGGATGACGATAACGAATAGTAATATTATTAATGCCTCTACAATCAACGCACATACGCGACGTACCATCCTTTTTCGGCACTAAAATGATAGGAACAGCCGAAGGACTAAGGGATTCGCGTATATAACCTTTGTCGAGCAGTTCTTGTACTTGACGCATAATCTCCTTCGTCTCCTCTGGATTGGTACGGTATGGTGCCCGGTTGGGTAATGATGCACCGGGAATTAAGCCAATTTGATGCTCAATCCCGCGAATAGGTGGTAATCCCGGTGGCACGTCTTGTGGAAAGACGTCGGCGAACTCCTGCAAAATGTTAGTGACAGCAGGAGGCAAAGAGGAAGGCACGTCCTCGTATGAAAATAATGCCTCTTTGCACACAAAAGCATAGCAAACAGATTTGCTAAAATCTAGATCATCAATATCAGATTTGGTGGCAAGTAAACATGCACTTTTCAATTTAATTTCAGAAGCAACACTAGATTGTTTATTATTATTAGGCTGCATTTGTTGCTCAAATTCTTTTGCCACAATCTGATTTTCACTCTTAGTTTTCTCCTGTTTTGCTTTATTAGCTCTATTAATATCATCTTTCAAAATGGAATCAGGAGTCATAGGAAGCAAAGTAATATTTTTATCCTTATGAACAAGAGTATACTGATTGTTTCTACCATGGTGAATAGAATTTTTATCAAATTGCCATGGTCTACCAAGTAATAAGGAACATGCTTGCATCGGTACCACATCACAATCAACATAATCAGCATATGTAGAGATACTAAAATGCACACGAACAGTACGTGTTACCTTAACCTTGCCGCTGTTGTTGAACCATTGGATGTAGTAAGGATGTGGATGTGGTCTTGTGGTGAGAGATAGCTTCTCCACCATCTCGATGCTAGCCAAGTTGTTGCAACTCCCTCCATCTATGATCACGCGAACAGAACGTTCCTTCACAACTCCCTTTGTATGGAACAAATTATGCCTCTGATTTTGCTCAGCTTGTGTAACCTGCACACTCAAAACACGTTGAGCAACTAAACATTCATACCTGTCAGCATCTTCAGGAGCCATGTATTGCGTCTCATGATCAGAATCGTCTCCACCGTGTTCGTCACGTGTAATAAGAGCCAAAGTCTCCTCATCATAGTCACTAGCGGACTCATACCCACCATCCTCAGTAACAATCATCACACGCTTAGATGGGCATTCTCTCGCATAATGACCTCCACCCTTGCAACGTCGACAAATAATATCATGTGTTTGCCCTGTTGATGCCATGGATGAAGAAGAGCTCTTTGCAGGCCCAGAAGGTGTGCTCTTGGCAGATAGTGGTGATTGCGCCTGCTTTATTGTATCACGGTTGGAGGCGGCAGCCGAGGGAGGCACCGGTGAAGCAGAACGTGTGGAAGTAGATGATGCACGTGGTGTCCATGAAGAAGGTCGACCTGCAGAAAAGTTAGTCCGCGCCAATGCCTGTCGATCCTGCACTTCACGTTCAGCTTTACAAGCAAGATGGAATAAACGAGTGATATTAGTATACTCCTTATACTCTAGAATCGTCTGAATCTCTCTATTTAATCCACCCATAAAACGTGCAAGCATAGCTTCATTCTCCTCAACAATACCACATCTAATCATGCCAGTTTGTAATTCCTGATAATATTCTTCTACAGAATTTTTTCCCTGTCTTAAGCGCTGCAATTTTTGAAGTAATTCACGTTGATAATATGGTGGAACCCAACGAGTACGCATAGCAGTTTTCAAAGCAGCCCAAGTAGCAGGAATGGGATATAATCTACAATGCTCAGACCACCAAACACATGCAAAACTAGTGAATGCACAAACAGCAGCAGGAACACGTCTCTCCTCGGGATATTGTAAACATGTAAATCGTTGTTCAGTTTCTAACTCCCAAGTAAGATATATATCAGGAACATATCTACCCTCAAATGGTGGAATATTCAATTTTAGTTTAGGGAGATGGTCATGATCTCGTACCTGAGGGTGAGCCCTACCATTGCCATTATTTGCATGTGGACGACCTGATGGTTGCTGTGCTGGTGGTGGCACGTAGTTCTGATTTTGATCAACCTCATCCTCGTAATCGCCAGCAAAATCATCCTCCTCCGCATCAGCAGCAGGAGCCACAAAAGTAGCAACAGCAGCACCAACAGTTTGGCCAGGTGCAAGAGGGAGACGGCTCGCTCGGCGGAGGGCTGTTTCACGATGTGTAGGTAGTCGTCGTTGTTGTTGTTGTAGAGGTGCGTTAGGTGCAGCCGGTGGTGGTGGTGGAAGACGCGCGAGCAATTCATTAAACCTGTCATCGAGCTTTGTTTCGAACGTCTTCTCCATGTCATCTATCTTATCCATGGCCTCTTCAAATCTGTTTAGCACATCCTGCACCTGTCCATTCATCATTTGCTGAAATTTATCATGCAACTCCTGATTCGTCATGTTCTCCCAGTCAGTCTCGTCGGCTTGTGATCCTGCCATGGTTAGCAACAATAGAAAACACACAAGAATATGATCCTACAGAATACTAACAAGAGGTGGTGGTGGCGGGTGTCACAAATCCGTCAAGCAAATCTCAAATTCTTACCAGTTCTTACCCAGCAGCAGGCGGTGATCGGCAACCGTTGTAGTCAAAACTCTCAAAAGCTTGGATAGAGCGATTGCCAGGGAGAGTCAAACGCACGACGTAGAGGTATGTGGAGCTGGGAAGGCTTATAGTATGGTAGCAAAAAGGGTGAGCAATAATCAATTCAGAGATGCAAAGTTGAATAAACGCTCAACGACGGTACTGTGCTGGTCCTAGGCTAGACCGTGGTAGAGACGCGAGCCTAGAACACTAACAAAATCATGGCGCTGCACGTAAATAAGGGTAAAGCACACTCTGGAACTTTTTTTTCGCTTTTTTTTGCGCTCCTTTTTTTTTGCGCTCCTCTTTTTTTTTGCGAAAAATTACTATAATGGCGAGTGTCTCAAAACTCTTCCCTCGTCAAACTGATAGGATGGGCACGAAAAAAAAAATTCACTTTTTTTTCGGAAATCAGGGCAGCGACGACGAAAAAGTGCGACAAAAAAATCACTATGATGGCACGTGGCTCAAAAGACTCAGAAAAGCCTAAAAATAGGATAGGGAAAAAATATTTTTGCCCGTGAAAATTTTGGCCTAAAAACTCCCCGGGGGTCTCCAGACTCTTTTTTTTTCCGAGACCTGCCCAGGCAAGGAAACACGAATCGGAATTGAGATTGATCTCAAGAACAAACCTAATATGAGAAGAACTCGGATTGGTGGTGGATATATGGTTACAGATTGGTGGTGGTATATGGATACAGATTGGTGGTGGTATATGGATACGGATTCAGAACGGTGGCGGATAAGCATTGGTGGTAGATGGGCGATGATGATGGTGCGGCGGCGGCGTGACAACTTATGACCAGAACTCGAAACTCTAAAAGACTAGACTCTAAGACCAGCAACTTGACACGACGATGCAACCGCAAATTCAACAAAGCAAAAACCCTAAAAAGATTATGCAAAGGCTCAGATTGGTTCGGATATGATGAACTAACCCTAATTTTTTTTGTGGCTTTTTCGTGGACTGTAGGTATGAAGAACAGACTCGATCTAATCTACGAAAAACTGTAAAAATCTCACCGAGCAACCTGGAAATCTGATACCACTTGATAGAGGCAAAGGTGTCCCGATGTTTCGATGAGATGGTGGCTATCGTTTTCTGTGGGAGTCGACCTTGACGATCCGACTACGAACGTGCGAGACGTCGCGCCTTAGCAATCGCTAAACCAACTTCCGAGGGGTTATTGACCACGCCGGAGCACGATCAACCTGACCACGAGGGCCTGTTTCCTGCGAGCAAACGAAGAACAAGCAAGAAACTGAGATTGCAATCTGGATATTGCGAATATAAGATGAAAGCTTTATTGATCAAGGTGAGGTTCTGTGACGTCTTGGTCTGGTCGTTGGACACAAACGAAGTACGCGAAGTTGCAGCTATGGCGAACTTTTAATCTAAACAAAACCCAAAGTCTAAACGACGCCCTAAGGGCTGTATATATGGAGGAAGAGAGGGGAATTTCGTGGCCCTTGAGGGTGGGGTCCGAAACCAACCCTAACTCTTGTTTCCCCACACATACGGACTCTAAAAATAGCCTATACTTAAGTATTTCGAAATTACATGGGCCTGGCCCATTAATAAGGTGACGCAGCACCTAGAATAGCCTATGGACGAATATTATGAAGTGGCATCTTGTATATTTCGTCCATGGCTTCATGCACTCCTTATGGCGGCTTCAAAGTCCTGAAATCATCACTTGTAACTCCGTTCTTGATCCCCTTGCGCATGCCATCAACTTCATGCGTGTTCTTGCTCCAATGTTCATCCTTCTCCAAGCTAGGCCCTTCATTTGAAAGCAAAACAAATGTATCCAATTTAGGCAGCATCATAATCTCATGAACATTAGAATCATTACCAAGAAACGAAAGTACCTGGTAATTTAATTGGCGTGCGCGAGCTCTAGTAATTGGTCCAGTATATGTAACAGTAGGGGCTGTGGGTGTAACAATGGTATTGATGTCCTCATCAGCGTAGCTCTATCTCTCAAATGAGGTAAACCAACGCTAACCCTAACTAGGAGGAGGTGGAGGAGTATATATAGTCTAGGCGAATGAAAGGGTAAGTGGCTTTGGCCCAACACACGGGCGGGCGCATAGGCGTCGGACGTCCGACAGGTACCGGACGTCAGGTGGCTCGCGAGGGTCCGGTCGTCCGGTGCATGTCGGACGTCCAGCATTTTGGCTCTGGACAGGTGGTGTCGGACGTCCGGTCGGCCTCGGTCGTCCGGTGTCTCCGGTCGTCCGTAGATTCAGCTCGGGTCCTCAGGGGCCGGACGTCCGGGCTGGGCCGGTTGTCCGGCGGCTGTAGCTTCGCGCAGCCTCTTCTCTGGGTCCTTGTACTTGGCATCCTCGCTAGCTGTTCCGTTGGATGTGGTGGCTTCGTGGCTTTCCTCCAAGTAACCGATCATGCATAGAACACACGTTGGAGGTAGTAGCCATATCTCACATGTAGAAAGTCATGGTTCGGAGAGGAGCGAGTTCACCTTGTGTCCAATGGCGTATGTTCGAGGTCTCATCATATGTCCACTTGGGGTTTGGAGAGTAGTCGGAGTGTACAAGGGGATGAACGTGGGATCCTCCGCATCATTCTGGTGCCGCTGTTGATGCTTCTGCCGCTCCTGCTGCTACTGCAGAGGTGGAGGACCATTACGAGGATGAGGTTGACCAAAATCAGAACTACGTGCAACCACCAGCACCACCACCACCAGGTCGTCCTCATGCATATCTTCGCAACGGTAGGGCTGCACCACCACCTGAGGTACATGACCATCTTCCTAAACTAAAATTGAATATTTCACCATTTGAGGGTAGATATGTTCCTGATATATATCTTACTTGGGAGTTAGAAACTGAACAGCGATTTACATGTTTACAATATCCTGAGGAGAGACGTGTTCCTGCTGCTGTTTGTGATTTCACTAGCTTTGCATGTGTTTGGTGGTCTGAACATTGTAGATTATATCCTATTCCAGCTACTTGGGCTGCTTTGAAAACAGCTATGCGTACTCGTTGGGTTCCACCATATTATCAACGTGAATTACTTCAAAAATTGCAGCGTTTAAGACAAGGAAAAAATTCTGTAAAAGAATATTATCAGGAATTACAAACTGGCATGATTAGATGTGGTATTGTTGAGGAGAATGAAGCTATGCTTGCACGTTTTATGGGTGGATTAAATAGAGAGATTCAGACCATTCTAGAGTATAAGGAGTATACTAATATCACTCGTTTATTCCATCTTGCTTGTAAAGCTGAACGTGAAGTGTAGGATCGACAGGCATTGGTGAGAACTAACTTTTCTGCAGGTCGATCTTCATCATGGACACCACGTGCATCCTCTACTTCCACTCCACCAGCACCTCCTTCAGGTGCCACCTCCAGCCGTGATACAAGAAAGAAGGCACAACCACCACTATCTGCCAAGAGCACACCTGCTGGACCTGCGCTGAGCTCTTCTTCTTCCATGGCATCAACAGGGCACACAAGTGATATTCTTTGTCGTCGTTGTAAGGGAATAGGACATTTTGCGAGAGAATGCCAATCTCAGTGTGTGATGATTGCTACTGAGGATGGTGGGTATGAGTCCGCTAGTGACTATGATGAGGAGACTTTGGCTCTTATTACACGTGAAGAACACGATGGAGATAATTCTGATCATGAGACGCAATACATGGCTCCTGAAGATGCTGACAGGTATGAATGTTTAGTTGCTCAACGTGTTTTGAGTGTGCAGGTCACACAAGCTGAGAAAAATCAAAGGCAATTTGTTCCATACAAAGGGAGTTGTGAAGGAACGTTCTGTTCGTGTCATCATCGATGGAGGGAGCTGCAATAACTTGGCTAGCATGGAGATGGTGGAGAAGCTTGTCTCTCACCACAAGACCATATCCACATCCTTACTACATCCAATGGTTCAACAACAGTGGGAAGGTTAAGGTAACACATAATGTTCGTGTGCATTTTAGTATCTCTACATATGTTGATTATGTTGATTGTGATGTGGTACCTATGCAAGCATGTTCCTTATTACTTGGTAGACCATGGCAATTTGATAAAAATTCTGTACACCATGGTAGAAACAATCAGTATACTCTTGTTCATAAGGATAAAAATATTACTTTGCTTCCTATGACTCCTGATTCCATTTTGAAAGATGATATTAATAGATCTAATAAAGCAAAATAGGAGAACAATAAGAGTGAAAATCAGATTGTGGCAAAAGAATTTGAGCAACAAATGAAGCCTAATAATAAACCATCTAGTGTTGCTTCTGAAATTAAATTGAAAAGTGCATGTTTACTTGCCACCAAATCTGATATTGATGATCTAGATTTTAGCAAATCTGTTTGCTATGCTTTTGTGTGCAAAGAGGCATTATTTTCATTCGAGGACGTGCCTTCCCCTTTGCCTCCTGCTGTCACTAACATTTTGCAGGAGTTCGCTGACGTCTTTCCACAAGACGTGCCACCGGGATTACCACCTATTCGAGGGATTGAGCATCAAATTGCCATAATTCCTGGTGCATCATTACCCAACCGTGCTCCATACCATACCAATCCAGAGGAGACGAAGGAGATTATGCGTCAAGTACAGGAGTTGCTTGACAAAGGTTATATACGTGAATCCCTTAGTCCTTGTGTTGTTCCTATCATTTTAGTGCCGAAAAAGGATGGTACGTCGCGTATGTGTGTTGATTGTAGAGGCATTAATCATATTACTATTCGTTATCGTCATCCTATTCCTAGGCTAGACGACATGCTTGATGAATTGAGTGGCTCTACAATATTCTCCAAAGTTGATTTGCATAGTGGATACCACCAAATTCGTATGAAATTGGGCGATGAATGGAAAACGGTATTTAAAACTAAGTTTGGTTTATATGAGTGGTTAGTCATGCCTTTTGGGTTAACTAATGCACCTAGTACTTTCATGAGACTAATGAACGAAGTTTTACGTGCTTTAATTGGACGATTTGTGGTAGTCTATTTTGATGATATACTGATTTATAGCAAATCTTTGGAGGAACATTTGGAACATTTATGTGTTGTTTTTATTGCTCTACGTGATGCACGTTTGTTTGGTAACCTAAAGTGCACCTTTTGCACCGACCGAGTATCTTTTCTTGGCTATGTTGTTACTCCACAGGGAATTGAAGTTGATAAAGCCAAGATTGAAGCTATTGAGAGTTGGCCGCAGCCCAAAACGGTCACACAAGTGAGGAGTTTCCTTGGCCTCGCTGGTTTCTATAGGCGTTTTGTGAGAGATTTCAGCACCATTGCTGCACCTCTCAACGAGCTTACAAAGAAGAATGTGCCTTTTGTTTGGGGTACCGCACAGGAAGAAGCCTTCACGGTATTGAAAGATAAGTTGACACATGCTCCTTTACTCCAACTTCCTGATTTCAATTAGACTTTTGAGCTTGAATGTGATGCTAGTGGAATTGGATTAGGAGGTGTGTTATTACAAGATGGCAAACCTGTTGCATACTTTTCTGAAAAATTGAGTGGGCCTAGTCTGAACTATTCTACTTATGATAAAGAATTATATGCTCTTGTTCGGACCTTAGAAACATGGCAACATTATTTATGGCCAAGTGAATTTGTTATACATTCTGATCATGAATCTTTGAAACAAATTAAAAGTCAAGCAAAACTGAACCGTAGACATGCTAAATGGGTTGAATTCATTGAGACTTTCCCTTATGTCATTAAACACAAGAAGGGTAAAGAAAATGTTATTGCTGATGCATTGTCTCGTCGTTATACTATGCTTTCACAACTTGACTTCAAAATATTTGGTTTGGAGACCATCAAAGATCAATATGTGCATGATGCTGAATTTAAAGATGTATTGCAGAATTGTAAGGAAGGGAGAACTTGCAACAAGTTCGTTCTTAACGATGGATTTGTGTTTCGTGCTCACAAGCTATGCATTCCAGGTAGCCCCATTCGTCTTTTGTTGTTGCAGGAGGCGCATGGAGGAGTATTAATGGGACACTTTGGCGTCAAGAAGACGGAGGATATACTTGCTACACATTTGTTTTGGCCAAAGATGAGACGGGATGTTGAGCGTTTTGTTGCTCACTGCACTACATGTCAAAAAGCTAAGTCACGACTCAATCCTCATGGTTTATATATGCCTTTGCCTTTACCTAGTGTTCCTTGGGAAGATATATCCATGGACTTTGTTTTAGGTTTACCTCGAACAAAGAAGGGGAGGGATAGCATATTTGTTGTCGTGGATAGGTTCTCGAAAATGGCACACTTTATACCATGTCATAAAAGCGGTGCTGCTGTTAATGTTGCTGATTTGTTTTTTCATGAAATTATTCGCTTGCATGGTGTGCCAAATACTATTGTTTCAGATCATGATACTAAATTTCTTAGCCACTTTTGGAGATGCTTATGGGCTAAGTTGGGGACTAAATTGCTTTTTAGTACTACTTGTCACCCCCAAACTGATGGACAAACTAAAGTAGTCAATAGAACATTGTCTACTATGCTTAGGGCTGTTTTGAAGAATAACAAGAAAATGTGGGAAGAATGCTTGATGAGGACATCAATACCATTGTTACACCCACAACCCCTACTGTTACATATACTGGACCAATTACTAGAGCTCGCGCACGCCAATTAAATTACCAGGTACTTTCGTTTCTTGGTAATGATTCTAATGTTCATGAGATTATGATGCTGCCTAAATTGGATACATTTGTTTTGCTTTCAAATGAAGGGCCTAGCTTGGAGAAGGATGAACATTGGAGCAAGAACACGAATGGAGTTGATGGCATGCGCAAGGGGATCAAGAACGGAGTTACAAGTGATGATTTCAGGACTTTGAAGCCGCCATAAGGAGTGCATGAAGCCTTGGACGAAATATACAAGATGCCACTTCATAATATTCGTCCATAGGCTATTCTAGGTGCTGCGTCACCTTATTAATGGGCCAGGCCCATGTAATTTCGAAATACTTAAGTATAGGCTATTTTTAGAGTCCGTATGTGTGGGGAAACAAGAGTTAGGGTTGGTTTCGGACCCCACCCTCAAGGGCCACGAAATTCCCCTCTCTTCCTCCATATATACAGCCCTTAGGGCGTCGTTTAGACTTTGGGTTTTGTTTAGATTAAAAGTTCGCCATAGCTGCAACTTCGCGTACTTCGTTTGTGTCCAACGACCAGACCAAGACGTCACAGAACCCCACCTTGATCAATAAAGCTTTCATCTTATATTCGCAATATCCAGATTGCAATCTCAGTTTCTTGCTTGTTCTTCGTTTGCTCGCAGGAAACAGGCCCTCGTGGTCAGGTTGATCGTGCTCCGGCGTGGTCAATAACCCCTCGAAAGTTGGTTTAGCGATTGCTAAGGCGCGACGTCTCGCACGTTCGTAGTCGGATCGTCAAGGTCGACTCCCACAGAAAACGATAGCCACCATCTCATCGAAACATCGGGACACCTTTGCCTCTATCAAGTGGTATCAGATTTCCAGGTTGCTCGGTGAGATTTTACAGTTTTTCGTAGATTAGATCGAGTCTGTTCTTCATACCTACAGTCCACGAAAAAGCCACACACAAAAAAAAATTAGGGTTAGTTCATCATATCCGAACCAATCTGAGCCTTTGCATAATCTTTTTAGGGTTTTTGCTTTGTTGAATTTGCGGTTGCATCGTCGTGTCAAGTTGCTGGTCTTAGAGTCTAGTCTTTTAGAGTTTCGAGTTCTGGTCATAAGTTGTCACGCCGCCGCCGCACCATCATCATCGCCCATCTACCAAACAGAAAACGATAGCCACCATCTCATCGAAACATCGGGACACCTTTGCCTCTATCAATGCTTGCCTCATATTGAATTTGCTTATAATCGTCCATTGCATTCTACTACTAAGATGTGCCCTTTTGAAATTGTGTATGGTTTCCTACCTCGTGCACCTATTGATTTGTTGCCTCTTCCATCTTCGGAGAAGGTTAATTTTGATGTTAAAGAATGTGCTGAATTGATTTTAAAAATGCATGAGTTAACTAAGGAAAACATTGAGCGTATGAATGCTAAATATAAACTTGCTGGAGATAAGGGTAGAAAACATGTTGTGTTTGCACCTGGAGATCTTGTTTGGTTACATCTGCGTAAGGATAGATTTCCTAATTTGCGCAAATCAAAGCTAATGCCACGTGCTGATGGTCCTTTTAAGGTGTTAGAGAAAATAAATGATAATGCATGTAAATTGAGCTGCCTGCAGATTTTGGGGTTAGTCCCACTTATAACATTGCAGATTTGAAGGCTTATTTGGGTGAGGACGATGAACTTTCGTCGAGGACGAATTCATTTCAAGAAGGGGAGGATGATGAGGACATCAATACCATTGTTACACCCACAGCCCCTGCTGTTATACATACTGGACCAATTACTAGAGCTTGCGCACGCCAATTGAATTATCAGGTACTTTCGTTTCTTGGTAACGATTCTAATGTTCATGAGAATATGATGCTGCCTAAATTGGATACATTTGTTTTGCTTACAAATGAAGGGCCTAGCTTCAACAAGAAAGATGAACCTTGGAGCAAGTTCAAGCATGGAGATGATGGCATGCGCAAGGGGAACAAGAACGGAGTTACAAGTGATGATTCCAGGGCTCTGAAGCCACCATAATGAGTGCATGAAGCATGGGACGAAATATACAAGATGCCACTTCATAAATTTCGTCCAGAGGCTATTCTAGGTGCTGCGTCACCTTATTATTGGGCCAGGCCCATGTATTTTCGAAGTACTTAAGTATAGGCTGTTTTTAGAGTCCGTTTGTGTGGGGAAACAAGAGTTAGGGTTGGTTTCGGACCCCTCCACCAAGGGCCACGAAATTCCACCTCTCTCCTCCATATATACAGCCATTAGGGCATCGTTCAGACTTTGGGTTTTGTTTAGATTAAAAGTTCGCCATAGCTGCAACTTCGCGTCCTTCGTTTGTGTCCAACGACCAGACCAAGACGTCATAGAACCCCACCTTCATTAATAAAGCTTTCATCTTTTATTCGCAATATGATGAGAACATCAATACCATTGTTACACCCACAGCCCCTACTGTTACATATACTGGACCAATTACTAGAGCTCGCGCACGCCAATTAAATTACCAGGTACTTTCGTTTCTTGGTAATGATTCTAATGTTCATGAGATTATGATGCTGCCTAAATTGGATACATTTGTTTTGCTTACAAATGAAGGGCCTAGCTTGGAGAAGGATGAACATTGGAGCAAGAACACGCATGGAGTTGATGGCATGCGCAAGGGGATCAAGAACGGAGTTACAAGTGATGATTTCAGGACTTTGAAGCCGCCATAAGGAGTGCATGAAGCCTTGGACGAAATATACAAGATGCCACTTCATAATATTCGTCCATAGGCTATTCTAGGTGCTGCGTCACCTTATTAATGGGCCAGGCCCATGTAATTTCGAAATACTTAAGTATAGGCTATTTTTAGAGTCCGTATGTGTGGGGAAACAAGAGTTAGGGTTGGTTTCGGACCCCACCCTCAAGGGCCACGAAATTCCCCTCTCTTCCTCCATATATACAGCCCTTAGGGCGTCGTTTAGACTTTGGGTTTTGTTTAGATTAAAAGTTCGCCATAGCTGCAACTTCGCGTACTTCGTTTGTGTCCAACGACCAGACCAAGACGTCACAGAACCCCACCTTGATCAATAAAGCTTTCATCTTATATTCGCAATATCCAGATTGCAATCTCAGTTTCTTGCTTGTTCTTCGTTTACTCGCAGGAAACAGGCCCTCGTGGTCAGGTTGATTGTGCTCCGGCGTGGTCAATAACCCCTCGGAAGTTGGTTTAGCGATTGCTAAGGCGCGACGTCTCGCACGTTCGTAGTCGGATCGTCAAGGTCGACTCCCACAGAAAACGATAGCCACCATCTCATCGAAACATCGGAACACCTTTGCCTCTATCACAATATCCAGATTGTAATCTCAGTTTCTTGCTTGTTCTTGTTTGCTCGGAGGAAATAGACCCTCGTGGTCAGGTTGATCGTGCTCCGGCATGGTCAATAACCCTCGGAAGTTGGTTTAGCGATTGCTAAGGCGCGACGTCTTCGCATCTTCGTAGTCGGATCGTCAAAGTCGACTCCCACGAAAAACGATATCTATCTCATCGAAACATCGGGACGCCTTTGCCTCTATCACATCCTCACTGTGTTCTTCACGTGTAATAAGAGCCAAAGTCTCCACATCATAGTCACTAGCGGACTCATACCCACCATCCTCAGTAGCAATCATCACAGGCTGAGATTGGCATTCTCTCACAAAATTTCCTCTTCCCTTACAACAACGACAAATAATATCACTTTTGTGCCCTGTTGATGCCATGGACGAAGAAGAGCTCTTTGCAGGTCCGGCAGGTGTTCTCTTGGCAGATAGTGGTTGTTGTGCCTGCTTTCTTGTATCACAGCTGGAGGTGGCACCTGATGGAGGTGCTGGTGGTGATAGAGGCAAAGGTGTCCCGATGTTTCGATGAGATGGTGGCTATCGTTTTCTGTGGGAGTCGACCTTGATGATCCGACTACGAACGTGCGAGACGTCGCGCCTTAGCAGTTGCTAAACCAACTTCCGAGGGTTATTGACCACGCCGAAGCACGATCAACCTGACCACGAGGGTCTGTTTCCTGCAAGCAAACGAAGAACAAGCAAGAAAATGAGATTGCAATCTGGATATTGCGAATATAAGATGAAAGCTTTATTGATCAAGGTGGGGTTCTGTGACGCCTTGGTCTGGTCGTTGAACACAAACGAAGTACGCGAAGTTGCAGCTATGGCGAACTTTTAATCTAAACAAAACCCAAGCAAAAAGCTACTAGATGGATCTACTTATATAGGAGCAAGGGGTGGCGGCCAAGGAGGTCGGAGGACGTCCCAAGGCAGCCTAAAACTAAACCTAGGTCGTACAAGGCTCATGGGCCCAAGTGGAGGTGATGCAACACCTTTGGGCTTGTAGTTTGACTCGGATTCTACTTCAACGTCAGATTGTTTCGTCTATAACTCAACGCTCCGGACGAATTTGAAGGTGACTCCAATTGGGTTGGAAAGAGTATGAAATCTAGTTTCCAACAAGAAAAGAATCACCTAATTCGGACTCCGTATGAAAAAGTTGTTAGCGTTTTGAGTCAGGTATGTCTGTGCAGTCCGAATCTGAATCCAGAACGTGAGAGACTTGGACTCTATCTTATCTTGTCCCAAAAGTGACGTGAGAGGACTTTTTGAACAGAACCTAAACTTCTCCTTTTCCCTTATCTTCATATGTGGATTGTACAAATGTCCCATACACCTGCAATTACACAAAACACAAAAGTGTGTGAAGTATTTTTGTTCTGGATAACATAAATAGATTATTGAATAGTTTGCATTAGAAATCACCTGACAAATATGCATGTATGCAATATTTTTGGTCGTATCCAAGGTAGTCATGTCCTCATCATCCTCCCCCTTTTGAAAACAAAGCCGTCCTCGGCGTTGCTTAATCTGAAATATGGCTAACAAAAGAGACAAGGTGTACATGTTGTATATGTATATGTCATCCATTTTAACTTCCCTTGATTTTTGCACGTATGACACATGTATACATGAGTAACTTTCATAGTTCATAAAATCTAAAGCCAAAAAATTATCACAAGAAGTAGAAGGCATGAAAATATTGCAACTCAGTTTGCACATATAAGTGAAGCTCTTATTCATTTCAAAAGATTGGCAATGTTCATCATTAAACCATCCCAACTTTGGTGAATAAACCTTACTTGCATCAAATTTACATGCTACAACATGCTTAAATAAGGAAACATGCAATAAGTCATTGGGCACAGAATCATCATAAAGATTGGAGGTCATATCAAAATGATTAAACAGTGGTTCTTTTGCATCAACAGTTAATTGATGAGGACATCAATACCATTGTTACATCCACAGCCCCTACTGTTACATATACTGGACCAATTACTAGAGCTCGCGCACGCCAATTAAATTACCAGGTACTTCCGTTTCTTGGTAATGATTCTAATGTTCATGAGATTATGATGCTGCCTAAATTGGATACATTTGTTTTGCTTACAAATGAAGGGCCTAGCTTGGAGAAGGATGAACATTGGAGCAAGAACACGCATGGAGTTGATGGCATGCGCAAGGGGATTAAGAACGGAGTTACAAGTGATGATTTCAGGACTTTGAAGCCGCCATAAGGAGTGCGTGAAGCCTTGGACGAAATATACAAGATGCCACTTCATAATATTCGTCCATAGGCTATTCTAGGTGCTGGGTCACCTTATTTATGGGCCAGGCCCATGTAATTTCGAAATACTTAAGTATAGGCTATTTTTAGAGTCCGTATGTGTGGGGAAACAAGAGTTAGGGTTGGTTTCGGACCCCACCCTCAAGGGCCACGAAATTCCCCCCTCTTCCTCCATATATACAGCCCTTAGGGCGTCGTTTAGACTTTGGGTTTTGTTTAGATTAAAAGTTCGCCATAGCTGCAACTTCGCGTACTTCGTTTGTGTCCAACGACCAGACCAAGACGTCACAGAACCCCACCTTGATCAATAAAGCTTTCAACTTATATTCGCAATATCCCGATTGCAATCTCAGTTTCTTGCTTGTTCTTCGTTTGCTCGCAGGAAACAGACCCTCGTGGTCAGGTTGATCGTGCTCCGGCATGGTCAATAACCCTCGGAAGTTGGTTTAGCGATTGCTAAGGCGCGACGTCTCGCACGTTCGTAGTCGGATCGTCAAGGTCGACTCCCACAGAAAACGATAGCCACCATCTCATCGAAACATCGGGACACCTTCGCCTCTATCATTAATTCAATGGGTGCAATCAAAATTATTGATATTTCAGTTGTTTGATCACATGACGCATTCATGACAGTAACAAGATTCTCTAAAATAGGTGGTGTGCTCAAATCAACAGGTAACTCAATACATGACGCATTCAAGTTAACTAGGCATGCATCATTCTCATGTGAAGTTATATCATCAATACCTTTACTGTTACCTTGTTGCAAAGATGTAGCTGATGTAGGTACGGACAATGACAATGTACCATACCCTTGAGATGATGCCGCGCTCATAATCCGAGGTGCAACGGTGGAGGAACCAACCGACGGTGGTGAGCATGAACTGGAATAGTAGTTGTTGTAGTCACCTAATGCATCCTCCTGTATCTGTCTCTCAAAGGTACAAGCACGGACATACATACCAGTAATGCAACGAGGAATATACTGAAATCTTGCCTGAATATCATGGTTCAAACCACCAAAGAATCTATTTATTGTATCATTCTCAGATTCTTCTATGTCACAATGATGCATATAAGATTTGAACTCTTGGTAGTAAGCATGAACAGTGTTGTTGCCTTGTTTAAATTGTTCAAATGGGCGAAGCAATTCACGACGATAGTAAGGAGGGAAAAATTGTTGTCTCATTATAGCTTTCAAAACTTTCCAAGTTGTGGGTTGGTTATCAATGTTTTTCTTACAATGTACACTCCACCAAACAGAAGCAAAACCAGTAAATGCTCTAGTGGCTGCTCGCACTCGCTCAAGTTCAGAAAAGTCATGGTGACTAAAAACTTGTTCTACTTCAAGCTCCCAAGCTAGATAAGTAGTAGGATTAAATCTACCCTCAAATGATGGTAAAAAGATAACCTAACCATGTGCTTGTGTGTGTTGTCCCAACTCTCGTGATGGTGAAGATGTGTCCGTCGTCCAAGAACTTCTATCTTCGGAACCTGTCATGATTATTAGAAACAAAAAACAAAATTCAAGAATAATGTTCCTATGAACTACTAGGGTGTGGTGGTAAAGCGCTCATAGTAAAGCAAATATCAATATATTACAAGTTCTTACCAAGCAGCTGGTGGTGATAGGCAACCAGCGGTGTCAAATAACTCTGAAAATTGTGTAAAGCGATTGCCAGGGGAACGTACATAAAGCTCTGATACCACTTGATAGAGGCAAAGGTGTCCCGATGTTTCGATGAGATGGTGGCTATCGTTTTCTGTGGGAGTCGACCTTGACGATCCGACTACGAACGTGCGAGACGTCGCGCCTTAGCAATCGCTAAACCAACTTTCGAGGGTTATTGACCACGCCGGAGCACGATCAACCTGACCACGAGGGTCTGTTTCCTGCAAGCAAACGAAGAACAAGCAAGAAACTGAGATTGCAATCTGGATATTGCGAATATAAGATGAAACCTTTGTTGATCAAGGTGGGGTTCTGTGACGCCTTGGTCTGGTTGTTGAACACAAACGAAGTACGCGAAGTTGCAGCTATGGCAAACTTTTAATCTAAACAAAACCCAAGCAAAAAGCTACTAGATGGATCTACTTATATAGGAGCAAGGGGTGGCGGCCAAGGAGGTGGGAGGACGTCCCAAGGCACCCTAAAACTAACCCTAGGTCGTACAAGGCTCATGGGCCCAAGTGGAGGTGATGCAACACCTTTGGGCTTGTAGTTTGACTCGGATTCTGCTGCAACGTCAGATTGTTTCGTCTATAATTCAACGCTCCAAACGAAATTGAAGGTGACTCTAATTGGGTTGGAAAGAGCATGAAATCTAGTTTCCAACAAAAAAAATATCACCCAATTCGGAGTCTGTATGAAAAAGTTGTTGGCGTTTTGAGTCAGGTATGTCTGTGCAGTCCGAATCTGAATCCAGAACGTGAGAGACTTGGATTCTATCTTCTCTTGGCCCAAAAGTGACGTGAGAGGACTTTTTGAACAGAACCTAAACTTCTCCTTTTCCCTTATCTTCATATGTGGATTGTACAAATGTCCCATACACCTGCAATTACACAAAACACAAAAGTGTGTGAAGTATTTTTATTCTGGATAACATAAATAGATTATTGAATAGTTTGCATTAGAAATCACCTGACAAATATGCATGTATGCAATATTTTTGGTCGTATCCAAGGTAGTCATTTCCTCATTAGGTGGAGTGGAAGTAGAGGATGCACGTGGTGTCCATGATGAAGATCGACCTGTAGAAAAGTTAGTTCGCGTCAATGCCTGTCGATCATGCACTTCACGTTCAGCTCTACAAGCAAGATGGAATAAACGAATGATATTAGTATAATCCTTATACTCTAGAATTGATAGAGGCAAAGGTGTCCCGATGTTTCGATGAGATGGTGGCTATCGTTTTCTGTGGGAGTCGACCTTGACGATCCGACTACGAACGTGCGAGACGTCGCGCCTTAGCAATCGCTAAACCAACTTCCGAGGGGTTATTGACCACGCCGAAGCACGATCAACCTGACCACGAGGGCCTGTTTCCTGCGAGCAAACGAAGAACAAGCAAGAAACTGAGATTGCAATCTGGATATTGCGAATATAAGATGAAAGCTTTATTGATCAAGGTGGGGTTCTGTGACGTCTTGGTCTGGTCGTTGGACACAAACGAAGTACGCGAAGTTGCAGCTATGGCGAACTTTTAATCTAAACAAAACCCCAGTCTAAACGACGCCCTAAGGGCTGTATATATGGAGGAAGAGAGGGGAATTTCGTGGCCCTTGAGGGTGGGGTCCGAAACCAACCCTAACTCTTGTTTCCCCACACATACGGACTCTAAAAATAGCCTATACTTAAGTATTTCGAAATTACATGGGCCTGGCCCATTAATAAGGTGACGCAGCACCTAGAATAGCCTATGGACGAATATTATGAAGTGGCATCTTGTATATTTCGTACAAGGCTTCATGCACTCCTTATGGCGGCTTCAAAGTCCTGAAATCATCACTTGTAACTCCGTTCTTGATCCCCTTGCGCATGCCATCAACTCCATTCGTGTTCTTGCTCCAATGTTCATCCTTCTCCAAGCTAGGACCTTCATTTGTAAGCAAAACAAATGTATCCAATTTAGGCAGCATCATAATCTCATGAACATTAGAATCATTACCAAGAAACGAAAGTACCTGGTAATTTAATTGGCGTGCGCGAGCTCTAGTAATTGGTCCAGTATATGTAACAGTAGGGGCTGTGGGTGTAACAATGGTATTGATGTCCTCATCAAGAATGGTCTGAATCTCTCTATTCAATCCACCCATGAAACGTGCAAGCACAACTTCATTCTCCTCAACAATACCACATCTAATGATGACAGTTTGTAATTCCTGATAATATTCTTCTACAGAATTTTTTCCTTGTCTTAAACGCTGCAATTTTTGACGTAATTCACGTTGATAATATGGTGTGATAGAGGCAAAGGTGTCCCGATGTTTCGATGAGATGGTGGCTATCGTTTTCTGTGGGAGTCGACCTTGACGATCCGACTACGAACGTGCGAGACGTCGCACCTTAGCAATCGCTAAACCAACTTCCGAGGGGTTATTGACCACGCCGAAGCACGATCAACCTGACCACGAGGGCCTGTTTCCTGCGAGCAAATGAAGAACAAGCAAGAAACTGAGATTGCAATCTGGATATTGCGAATATAAGATGAAAGCTTTATTGATCAAGGTGGGGTTCTGTGACGTCTTGGTCTGGTCGTTGGACACAAACGAAGTACGCGAAGTTGCAGCTATGGCGAACTTTTAATCTAAACAAAACCCCAGTCTAAACGACGCTCTAAGGGCTGTATATATGGAGGAAGAGAGGGGAATTTCGTGGCCCTTGAGGGTGGGGTCCGAAACCAACCCTAACTCTTGTTTCCCCACACATACGGACTCTAAAAATAGCCTATACTTAAGTATTTCGAAATTACATGGGCCTGGCCCATTAATAAGGTGACGCAGCACCTAGAATAGCCTATGGACGAATATTATGAAGTGGCATCTTGTATATTTCGTCCAAGGCTTCATGCACTCCTTATGGCGGCTTCAAAGTCCTGAAATCATCACTTGTAACTCCGTTCTTGATCCCCTTGCGCATGCCATCAACTCCATTCGTGTTCTTGCTCCAATGTTCATCCTTCTCCAAGTTAGGACCTTCATTTGTAAGCAAAACAAATGTATCCAATTTAGGCAGCATCATAATCTCATGAACATTAGAATCATTACCAAGAAACGAAAGTACCTGGTAATTTAATTGGCGTGCGCGAGCTCTAGTAATTGGTCCAGTATATGTAACAGTAGGGGCTGTGGGTGTAACAATGGTATTGATGTCCTCATCAAGAATGGTCTGAATCTCTCTATTCAATCCACCCATGAAACGTGCAAGCACAACTTCATTCTCCTCAACAATACCACATCTAATGATGACAGTTTGTAATTCCTGATAATATTCTTCTACAGAAATTTTTTCCTTGTCTTAAACGCTGCAATTTTTGACGTAATTCACGTTGATAATATGGTGTGATAGAGGCAAAGGTGTCCCAATGTTTCGATGAGATGGTGGCTATCGTTTTCTGTGGGAGTCGACCTTGACGATCCGACTACGAACGTGCGAGACGTCGCGCCTTAGCAATCGCTAAACCAACTTCCGAGGGGTTATTGACCACGCCGGAGCACGATCAACCTGACCACGAGGGCCTGTTTCCTGCGAGCAAACGAAGAACAAGCAAGAAACTGAGATTGCAATCTGGATATTGCGAATGTAAGATGAAAGCTTTATTGATCAAGGTGGGGTTCTGTGACGTCTTGGTCTGGTCGTTGGACACAAACGAAGTACGCGAAGTTGCAGCTATGGCGAACTTTTAATCTAAACAAAACCCAAAGTCTAAACGACGCCCTAAGGGCTGTATATATGGAGGAAGAGAGGGGAATTTCGTGGCCCTTGAGGGTGGGGTCCGAAACCAACCCTAACTCTTGTTTCCCCACACATACGGACTCTAAAAATAGCCTATACTTAAGTATTTCGAAATTACATGGGCCTGGCCCATTAATAAGGTGACGCAGCACCTAGAATAGCCTATGGACGAATATTATGAAGTGGCATCTTGTATATTTCGTACAAGGCTTCATGCACTCCTTATGGCGGCTTCAAAGTCCTGAAATCATCACTTGTAACTCCGTTCTTGATCCCCTTGCGCATGCCATCAACTCCATTCGTGTTCTTGCTCCAATGTTCATCCTTCTCCAAGCTAGGACCTTCATTTGTAAGCAAAACAAATGTATCCAATTTAGGCAGCATCATAATCTCATGAACATTAGAATCATTACCAAGAAACGAAAGTACCTGGTAATTTAATTGGCGTGCGCGAGCTCTAGTAATTGGTCCAGTATATGTAACAGTAGGGGCTGTGGATGTAACAATGGTATTGATGTCCTCATCATCATCCCCTTCTTGAAATGAAGTCGTCCTCGACGGAAGCTCATCTTCCTCACCCAAATAAGGCTTCAAATCTGCAATATTAAAAGTGGGACTAACCCCAAAATCTGCAGGTAGCTCAAGTTTATATGCATTATCATTTATTTTCTCTAAAACCTTAAAAGGACCATCAGCACGTGGCATTAGCTTTGATTTGCGCAGATTAGGAAATCTATCTTTACGCAAATGTAACCAAACAAGATCTCCAGGTGCAAACACAACATGTTTTCTACCCTTATCTCCAGCAAGTTTATATTTAGCATTCATACGCTCAATGTTTTCCTTAGTTAACTCATGCATTTTTAAAATCAATTCAGAACGTTCTTTAGCATCAAAATTAACCTTCTCCGAAGATGGAAGAGGCAACAAATCAATAGGTGCACGAGGTAGGAAACCATACACAATTTCAAAAGGGCACATCTTAGTAGTAGAATGCAATGAACGATTATAAGCAAATTCAATATGAGGCAAGCATTCTTCCCACATTTTCTTGTTATTCTTCAAAACAGCCCTAAGCATAGTAGACAATGTTCTATTGACTACTTCAGTTTGTCCATCAGTTTGGGGGTGACAAGTAGTACTAAAAAGCAGCTTAGTCCCCAACTTAGCCCATAAACATCTCCAAAAGTGGCTAAGAAATTTAGTATCACGATCTGAAACAATAGTATTCGGCACACCATGTAAGCGAATAATTTCACGAAAGAACAAATCAGCAACATTAACAGCATCATCGCTTTTATGACATGGTATAAAGTGTGCCATTTTCGAGAACCTATCCACGACAACAAATATGCTATCCCTCCCCTTCTTTATTCTAGGTAAACCTAAAACAAAGTCTATAGATATATCCTCCCAAGGAACACTAGGTACAGGCAAAGGCATATATAAACCATGAGGATTGAGTCGTGACTTAGCTCTTTGACATGTAGTGCAGCGAGCAACAAAACGCTCAACATCCCGTCTCATCTTTGGCCAAAAGAAATGTGTAGCAAGTATATCCTCCGTCTTCTTGACGCCAAAGTGTCCCATTAATCCTCCTCCATGCGCCTCCTGCAACAACAAAAGACGAACGGAGCTAGCTGGAATGCATAGCTTGTTAGCACAAAACACAAATCCATCGTTAAGAACGAACTTGTTCCAAGTTCTCCCTTCCTTACAATTCTGCAATACATCTTTAAATTCAGCATCATTAACATATTGCTCCTTGATGGTCTCCAAACCAAATATTTTAAAGTCAAGTTGTGAAAGCATAGTATAACGACGAGACAAGGCATCAGCAATAACATTTTCTTTACCCTTCTTGTGTTTAATCACATAAGGGAAAGTCTCAATGAATTCAACCCATTTAGCATGTCGACGGTTCAGTTTTGCTTGACTTTTAATGTGTTTCAAAGATTCATGATCAGAATGTATAACAAATTCCTTGGGCCATAAATAATGTTGCCATGTTTCTAAGGTCCGAACAAGAGCATATAATTCTTTATCATAAGTAGAATAGTTCAGACTAGGCCCACTCAATTTTTCAAAAAAGTATGCAACAGGTTTTCCATCTTGTAATAACACACCTCCTAATCCAATTCCACTAGCATCACATTCAAGCTCAAAAGTCTTATTGAAATTAGGAAGTTGGAGTAAAGGAGCATGTGTCAACTTATCTTTCAATACCGTGAAGGCTTCTTCCTGTGCGGTACCCCAAACAAAAGGTACATCCTTCTTTGTAAGCTCGTTGAGAGGTGCAGCAATGGTGCTGAAATCTCTCACAAAACGCCTATAGAAACCAGCGAGGCCAAGGAAACTCCTCACTTGTGTGACCGTTTTGGGCTGCGGCCAACTCTCAATAGCTTCAATCTTGGCTTTATCAACTTCAATTCCCTGTGGAGTAACAACATAGCCAAGAAAAGATACTCGGTCGGTGCAAAAGGTGCACTTTCCAAGGTTACCAAACAAACGTGCATCACGTAGAGCAATAAAAACAGCACGTAAATGTTCCAAATGTTCCTCCAGAGATTTGCTATAAATCAATATGTCATCAAAGTAAACTACCACAAATCGTCCAATGAAAGCACGTAAAACTTCGTTCATTAACCTCATGAAAGTACTAGGTGCATTAGTTAACCCAAAAGGCATGACTAACCACTCATATAATCCAAACTTAGTTTTAAATGCTGTTTTCCATTCATCTCCCAATTTCATACGAATTTGATGGTAACCACTACGCAAATCAACTTTGGAGAATATTGTAGAGCCACTCAATTCATCAAGCATATCATCTAGCCTAGGAATAGGATGACGATAACGAATAGTAATATTATTAATGCCTCTACAATCAACGCACATACGCGACGTACCATCCTTTTTCGGCACTAAAATGATAGGAACAGTACAAGGACTAACGGATTCGCGTATATGACCTTTGTCGAGCAGTTCTTGTACTTGACGCATAATCTCCTTCGTCTCCTCTGGATTGGTACGGTATGGTGCCCGGTTGGGTAATGATGCACCGGGAATTAAGTCAATTTGATGCTCAATCCCGTGAATAGGTGGTAATCCCGGTGGCACGTCTTGTGGAAAGACGTCGGCGAACTCCTGCAAAATGTTAGTGACAGCAGGAGGCAAAGAGGAAGGCACGTCCTCGAATGAAAATAATGCCTCTTTGCACACAAAAGCATAGCAAACAGATTTGGTAAAATCTAGATCATCAATATCAGATTTGGTGGCAAGTAAACATGCACTTTTCAATTTAATTTCAGAAGCAACACTAGATTGTTTATTATTATTAGGCTGCATTTGTTGCTCAAATTCTTTTGCCACAATCTGATTTTCACTCTTAGTTTTCTCCTGTTTTGCTTTATTAGCTCTATTAATATCATCTTTCAAAATGGAATCAGGAGTCATAGGAAGCAAAGTAATATTTTTATCCTTATGAACAAGAGTATACTGATTGTTTCTACCATGGTGAATAGAATGTTTATCAAATTGCCATGGTCTACCAAGTAATAAGGAACATGCTTGCATCGGTACCACATCACAATCAACATAATCAGCATATGTAGAGATACTAAAATGCACACGAACAGTACGTGTTACCTTAACCTTGCCACTGTTGTTGAACCATTGGATGTAGTAAGGATGTGGATGTGGTCTTGTGGTGAGAGATAGCTTCTCCACCATCTCGATGCTAGCCAAGTTGTTGCAACTCCCTCCATCTATGATCACGCGAACAGAACGTTCCTTCACAACTCCCTTTGTATGGAACAAATTATGGCTCTGATTTTGCTCAGCTTGTGTAACCTGCACACTCAAAACACGTTGAGCAACTAAACATTCATACCTGTCAGCATCTTCAGTAGCCATGTATTGCGTCTCATGATCAGAATCGTCTCCACCGTGTTCGTCACGTGTAATAAGAGCCAAAGTCTCCTCATCATAGTCAGTAGCGGACTCATACCCACCATCCTCAGTAACAATCATCACACGCTTAGATGGGCATTCTCTCGCATAATGACCTCCACCCTTGCAACGTCGACAAATAATATCATGTGTTTGCCCTGTTGATGCCATGGATGAAGAAGAGCTCTTTGCAGGCCCAGAAGGTGTGCTCTTGGCAGATAGTGGTGATTGTGCCTGCTTTATTGTATCACGGTTGGAGGTGGCAGCCGACGGAGGCGCCGGTGTAGCAGAACGTGTGGAAGTAGATGATGCACGTGGTGTCCATGAAGAAGGTCGACCTGCAGAAAAGTTAGTCCGCGCCAATGCCTGTCGATCCTGCACTTCACGTTCAGCTTTACAAGCAAGATGGAATAAACGAGTGATATTAGTATACTCCTTATACTCTAGAATCGTCTGAATCTCTCTATTTAATCCACCCATAAAACGTGCAAGCATAGCTTCATTCTCCTCAACAATACCACATCTAATCATGCCAGTTTGTAATTCCTGATAATATTCTTCTACAGAATTTTTTCCCTGTCTTAAGCGCTGCAATTTTTGAAGTAATTCACGTTGATAATATGGTGGAACCCAACGAGTACGCATAGCAGTTTTCAAAGCAGCCCAAGTAGCAGGAATGGGATATAATCTACAATGCTCAGACCACCAAACACATGCAAAGCTAGTGAAAGCACAAACAGCAGCAGGAACACGTCTCTCCTCAGGATATTGTAAACATGTAAATCGTTGTTCAGTTTCTAACTCCCAAGTAAGATATATATCAGGAACATATCTACCCTCAAATGGTGAAATATGCAATTTTAGTTTAGGAAGATGGTCATGTACCTCAGGTGGTGGTACAGCCCTACCGTTGCGATGATATGCATGAGGACGACCTGGTGGTGGTGGTGCTGGTGGTTGCACGTAGTTCTGATTTTGGTCAACCTCATCCTCGTAATAGTCCTCCACCTCTGCAGTAGGAGCAGGAGCGGCCGAAGCATCAACAGCGGCACCAGAATTTTGCCCAGGGTCAATGGGAACGCGCTGTGCTCGTCCCACTTGATTTGGAAAGCGACGTTGTTGTTGTTGTTGTTGTTGTAGAGGTGCGTTAGGGGCAACCGGTGGTGGTGGTGGAAGACGCGCGAGCAATTCATTAAACTTGTTATCGAGCTTTGTTTCGAACGTCTTCTCCATGCCATCTATCTTCTCCATGGCCTCTTCAAATCTGTTTAGCACATCTTGCACCTGTCCACTCATCATTTGCTGAAATTTATCATGCAACTCCTTATTCGTCATGTTCTCCCAGTCAGTCTCGTCGGCTTGTGATCCTACCATGGTTAGCAGCAATAGAAACACACAAGAATATGATCCTACAGACTACTAACAAGAGGTGGTGGTGGATGTCACAAATCCATCAAGCAAATCTCAAATTCTTACCAGTTCTTACCCAGCAGCAGGCGGAGATCGGCAACCGTCGTAGTCAAAACTCTCAAAGCTTGGATAGAGCGTTTACTAGGGAGTGTCAAACGCACGGCGTAGATGTATGTGGACCTAGGAAGGCTTATAATATGGTAGCAAAAAGGGTCAGCAATTATCAATTCAGAGATGCAAAGTTGAATAAACGCTAACGACGGTACTGTGCTGGTCCTAGGCTAGATCGTACTAGAGACGCGAGCCTAGAACACGAACAAAATCGCGACGCGGCACGTAAACAAGGGAGGAGCACTCTCTGAATTTTTTTTTCTTTTTTTCACTTTTTTTGCACTTTTTTCCTTTTTTTTGCTCTGCAACAATTTTTTTTCAAAAAAGTCTACAAATGCTCTAAAAACTTTTTCCTCCTCTTTTTTTTGAGTTTGGAACTATTTTTCTTCTGCGGGTAGCACGAAATCTCAGGAGTCCTACTCTGTCACGACTGGAAGTATCGCGTGATCTGGAACTCGAAAACAAATCAACAAATACTGGACTCAGACTAGGACTGGTAGCGGAGATGAATCTGGTGGAACTGGGACTGGTGGCGACGATGAATCTGGTGGAACTCGAACTGGTGGTTGTATATGGCGATGGTATATGTGGACTCAGATTGGTGATTGTATATGGCGATGGTATATGTGGACTCGGATTGGTGGTTGTATATGGCAGCGGTGATGTATATGGTGGGGTGGTGGTATATGGCAATGATGATGAAGATGGTGCGGCGGCGGCGTGACAACCTGTGAATAGAACTCGAAACTCTAAGGGACTAGACGCTAAGACCAGCAACTTGACACGACGATGCAACCGCAAATTCAATAAAGCAAAACTCTAAAAAGACTGTGCAAAGGCTCAGATTGGTTCGGATATGATGAACTAACCCTAATTTTTTTTGGCTTTTTTCGTGGACTGTAGGTATGAAGAACAGACACTAAAAACCAGAAACTCGATACACAATGCAACCGAAAATTCAACAATGCAAAAACTAAGTGATAATAGCGAAAGGCTCAGACTGTCTGGGACACGGATGAACTAATCTAACTATTTTTTTGGCTTTTTCTTTTGGACTCTAGGTATGAAGAACGGATGCAATCTAGACTAGTAAAAACTGGAAAATCTCACCGAGCAACCTGAAAATTTGATACCACTTGATAGAGGCAAAGGTGTCCCGTCTTTCGATGAGATGGTGGCTATCGTTTTAGAGGAAGTCGACTTTGACGATCCGACTACGAACGTGTGAGGATGTCACGCCTTAGCAATCGCTAAACCAACTCCGATGGGTTATTGACCACGTCGGAGCATGATCAACCTGACCACGAGGGCCTGTTTCCAGCGAGCAAACGAAGAACAAGCAAGAAACTGAGATTGCAATCTGGATATTGCGAATATAAGATGAAAGCTTTATTGATCAAGGTGGGATTCTGTGACGTCTTGGTCTGGTCGTTGGACACAAACGAAGTACACGAAATTGCAGCTATGGCGAACTTTTAATCTAAACAAAACCCAAAGTCTAAACGACGCCCTAAGGGCTGTATATATGGAGGAAGAGGGGGGAATTTCGTGGCCCTTGGAAGAGGGGTCCGAAACCAACCCTAACTCTTGCTTCCCCACACATACGGACTCTAAAAACAGCCTATACTTTAAGTATTTCGAAAATACATGGGCCTGGCCCAATAATAAGGTGACGCAGCACCTAAAATAGCCTCTGGACAAAATTTATGAAGTGGCATCTTGTATATTTCGTCCAAGGCTTCATGCACTCCTTATGGTGGCTTCAAAGTCCTGAAATCATCACTTGTAACTCTGTTCTGGATCCCCTCGCGCATGCCATCATCTCCACGCTTAAACTTGTTCCAAGGTTCATCTTTCTTGTCCAAGCTAGGCCCTTCATTTGTTAACAAGACAAATGTATCCAATTTAGGCAGCATCATATTCTCATGAACATTAGAATCGTTACCAAGAAACGAAAGTACCTGATAATTCAATTGACGTGCGCGAGCTCTAGTAATTGGTCCAGTATGTATAGCAGCAGGGGCTGTGGGTGTAACAATGGTATTGATGTCCTCATCATGGACGTGGACTCGGATTATCCTGATGGTGGTGGATATGCGGAATATGGCAGCGGTGATGACGATGGCGGTATATGGCAGCGGTGATGACGATGGTGGTATATGGCAACAGTGATGATGATGATGCGGTGGCGGCGTGAGTACTTGTGAACAGAACTCGAAACTCTAAAGGACTTGACACTAAGACCAGCAACCAGACACGATGATGCGACCGCAAATTCAACATAGCAAATACAAAAAAGATTATGCAAAGGCTCAGATTGGTTCAGATAGGATGAACTAACCCTAATTTATTTTTTGGCTTTTTCATGCATTATAGGTATGAAGAACATACTCGATCTAAACTACGAAAAACTGTAAAATCTCACCGAGCAACCTGGAAATATGATACCACTTGATAGAGGCAAAGGTGTCCCGTCTTTCGATGAGATGGTGGCTATCGTTTTGGAGGAAGTCGACTTTGACGATTCGACTTCGAACGTGCGAGGACGTCGCGCCTTAGCAATCGCTAAACCAACTCTGAGAGGTTATTAACCACGCCGGAGCTCGATCAACCTGACCACGAAGGTCTGTTCCTGCAGGCAAACAAAGAACAAGCAAGAAATTGAGATTGCAAATCTGGATATTGCGAATATAAGATGAAAGCCTTATTGATTAAGGTGGGGTTCTGTGACGCCTTTGTCTGGTCGTTGAACACAAACGAAGTACACGAAGTTGCAGCTATGGCGAACTTTAATCTAAACAAAACCCAAAGTCTAAACGATGCCCTAAGGGTTGTATATATGGAGGAGAGAGGGGGAATTTCGTGGCCCTTGGTGGAGGGGTCCGAAACCAACCCTAACTCTTGTTTCCCCACACACACGGACTCTAAAAACAGCCTATACTTAAGTACTTCGAAAATACATGGGCCTGTCCCAATAATAAGGTGACGCAGCACCTAGAATAGCCTCTGGACGAAATTTATGAAGTGGCATCGTGTATATTTTGTCCAAGGCTTCATGCACTCATTATGGTGGCTTCAAAGTCCTGGAATCATCACTTGTAACTCCGTTCTTATTCCCCTTGCGCCTGCCATCATCTCCATGCTTGAACTTGCTCCAAGGTTCATCTTTCTTGTCCAAGCTAGGCCCTTCATTTGTAAGCAAAACAAATGTATCCAATTTAGGCAGCATCATATTCTTATGAACATTAGAATCATTACCAAGAAACGGAAGTAGCTGATAATTCAATTGGCGTGCGCGAGCTCTAGTAATTGGTCCAGTATGTATAACATCAGGGTTGTGGGTGTAACAATGGTATTGATGTTCTCATCACCACTTGCAGGACTAGCCTCGCGAGGGTGCCTGGTGGGACCAGCCTTGTGAAGACCGACCACAGGGAAAGGCTGGCCTCCCTCCGCTACTGCCACCACCAAGGAGGAATGACGACCATCATCAAGACGAGGGGGATGTGGGCTTCCAAGAGCCGCATGCCATCGCCTGCATCCTGGGTGGCGCCCAGGCCCCAGCCTCCCAACGCATCTTCAAGCGGTTCGCCCGCAACGTGAACACGGCGCTCCCCAGGCTCGAGGCCACGCGCCCTCTCAGGTGGTCCAAATGTGCCATTACCTTCATGATGCAGAGCATCCTATGGACATCACCATGTCAAGAGTCCGTTCGGCGGGTGACACGTGTGACATCTACTTCACATACATAAAGGTGAATCATCTCCTTTACACATGCTCACTTGACCCCTTCGAGGATGGTATACTACTTGACACTTCTCCGGTGTGCATGCATAGGTATTGTCGAAGCTTCACAGATGTTGAGGAGGAGAGCAAGCGCCAAGGAACAACTACACCATCCGCAAGGGAAGCCTGGAAGCGATGACGGAAGAAGACGATGCTTCTGAAGCTACAGCGGCCGGGCATCCGGGCCAGAGGTCGGACATCCGGGGCCTGTGCAGCCGCCCAACTGCTGCACCAACAGTCGGCCGAACAAGCCTCAGCGGCCGGAAATCCGGCTCCTCCCGACAGCCCGGACATCCGGCATCTCCCCCGGAAATCCGGCACTGACCCAGAGAGCAGCTGAACCTCCACTTCAGCCCGAACATCCGGCCGCGACCCCGGACATCCGGCTCGTCCCAGAGCCCCGGACATCCGGCCCCCAGCCCGGACGTCTGGCACCTGCGCGTGCCTAACCGTGCCAAAGGCCCATGTATCCCCTCCTCACTTACCCCTTCGTGGCTCTAGACTATATATACTCCTTCACCTCTGATGTAGGGTAGGAACCCTATCTCTCGATATTTCATGAAAGGAGCGGAATCCCGCGAAGAACACGAAGAACACAAAGGGGAAAACAAGAGAAAACACTCAAACCAACATGAATAGATCACACATGTGCTAGATCCTCGAATACATAAAGTAAGATACACGATCCACGATCAACTAGGGACGATACACGGTAACCGGTCTTCTCCGTGAGGAGGTCTTGAATCCACGAGGGGATCTTCCCTTAGAAAGGGGGCTTGAATCCAAAGGGATCTTCTCCGAAGAGGCCGCAGTCTCTCGCCAGGAGGAGATCCGATATGGATGAGCGTAGCTCTATCTCTCAAATGAGCTATCACAACGCTAACCCTCAAATGGTGGAGGTGGAGGAGTATATATAGTCTAGGGCCACGAAGGGGTAAGCGAGGGCGAAGGGATACATGGGCTTGGCCCGATACACTGTGCACAGACAGGCGTCGGACGTCCGACGGGAACCAGACGTCCGGCGGCTCACGAGGGTCCGGTCGTCCGGTACTTGTCGGACGTCCGGTGTTTTGGCTCGGTTGACGTGGCGCCGGATTTCTGGAGACGGTTGGACGTCCGGTCGCTGGAGTGTGTCGAACATCCGGGACTTGTCGGACGTCCGCTCGTTTGGCTCGGGTGCAGGATTGTCGGTCTTCCGGTCCGGGCCGGTCGTCCGGTGGGTCTTCAGGCGTCGGACGTCCGGTGATGAGGACATGACTACCTTGGATACGACCAAAAATATTGCATACATGCATATTTGTCAGGTGATTTCTAATGCAAACTATTCAATAATCTATTTATATTATCCGGAACAAAAATACTTCACACACTTTTGTGTTTTGTCTAATTGCAGGTGTATGGGACATTTGTATAATCCACATATGAAGATAAGGGAAAAGGAGAAGTTTATGTTGTGTTCAAAAAGTCCTCTCACGTCACTTTTGGGCCAAGAGAAGATAGAGTCCAAGTCTTTCACGTTCTGGATTCAGATTCGGACTGCACAGACATACCTGACTCAAAACGCCAACAACTTTTTCATACGGACTCCGAATTGGGTGATTCTTTTTTTGTTGGAAACTAGATTTCGTGCTCTTTCCAACCCAATTGGATGCACCTTCAAATTCGTCCGGAGCGTTGATTTACGGACGAAACAATCTGACGTTGCAGCAGAATCCGAGTCAAACTACAAGCCCAAAGGTGTTGCATCACCTCCACTTGGGCCCATGAGCCTTGTACGACCTAGGGTTAGTTTTAGGCTGCCTTGGGACGTCCTCCCACCTCCTTGGCCGCCACCCCTTGCTCCTATATAAGTAGATCCATCTAGTAGCTTTTTCCTTGGGATTTGTTTAGTTAAAAGTTAGCCATTGCAACTTCGTGTACTTTGTTTGTGTCCAATGACCAGACCAAGACCGCTTACGGATCCCCAACATTATTAATACCTCATATATATTTGCAATATTCAGATTGCTTTATCATATTCTTGCTCGTTCTTCGATTGCTTGCAGGAATAGACCTTCGTGGTCAGGCTGACCGTGCTTCCGGCATAGTCAGTAACCTCAGGAGATTGGTTTAGCGATTGCTAAGGCGCAACGTCGTGCACGTTTGTAGTCGGATCGTCAAAGTCGTCTCCACCAAATCGATAGTTATCATCTCATCGAAAGATCGGGACACCCTCGCCTCTATCAAGTGGTATCAGTTTTCAGGTTGCTCGGTGAGAATTTCCAGTTTTCCTAGATTAGATTTATTTTCTTACCTATTGTCCAAGAAAAAGCCACAAAAAAGAGTTAGATCTATTCATCCTTGGTCCATGCCAGTCTGAGCCTTTGCAATTTTCTTTTCATTGCTTGCATAGTTGAATTATCGGTTGCATCGTCGTGTCGAGTTGCTGGTCTTAGTGTCTAGTTCGTTTAGAGTTTCGAGTTCTGTTCACATTAGTCACGCCACCGCTGCATCATTATCTCTTCCGCTGCCCACCATCCATCCATCAATTTCCACCACGTGCTACCCACCATTCATTGTCATAATAATAGTTGAGATCGTTCACATCTTCACTTGATCCAATCTGCATCTTATCTAGTTTGTTTTGGAAAGAGGGAGAAAAAAAAGAGAGAAAAAAAACGAGAGGAAAAAAAAGAGAAAAAAAAAGTCAGAGAAAAAAAGGAGAGAAAGAAAAAAAAAGTGGGAGGAAAAAAAAGAGAAGAAAAACAAAATTCGGATCTTTTTAGACTCAATCTCGTAGTTGAATTCGGATTGGAATCTGTTTTGTGCACTGTTCAGTACAACAGCTTGGCTGTTGTTTCACATCATTATCTTTACTGCCGTTGTGATCTTCACTTATATCTTGCTGTCCAGAGCTACTTAGTATCCTTCATTGATGCTGGTTGTGCTACGACGTGACCTCATTAGTGTTCTAGGCTCGCGTCTCTAGTTCGGTCTAGCCTAGGACCAGCACAGTATCGTCGTTGAGCGTTTATTCAACATTGCATCTCTGAATTGATTATTGCTAATCTTTTGCTACCATATATAGCCAACCCAGCTCCACATATTTCTACACCGTGTATACACACGTTCCCCTGGCAATCGCTTTACACAATCTTCGGAGTTATTTGACACTGCTGGTTGCCTGTCACCACCTGCTCATGGTAAGAACTTGTAAGATATTGATATTTGCTTTACTGTGAGCACTTTACAACCACATCCTAGTAGTTCATAGGAACATTATTCTCGAATTTTGGTTCTTGTTTCTACTAATCATGACAGGTTCCAGAGATAGAAGTTCTTGGACGACGGACACATCTTCACCATCACGAGAGTTGGTGATGAGGACATCAATACCATTGTTACACCCACAGCCCCTACTGTTACATATACTGGACCAATTACTAGAGCTCGCGCACGCCAATTAAATTACCAGGTACTTTCGTTTCTTGGTAATGATTCTAATGTTCATGAGATTATGATGCTACCTAAATTGGATACATTTGTTTTGCTTACAAATGAAGGGCCTAGCTTGGAGAAGGATGAACATTGGAGCAAGAACACGCATGGAGTTGATGGCATGCGCAAGGGGATCAAGAACGGAGTTACAAGTGATGATTTCAGGACTTTGAAGCCGCCATAAGGAGTGCATGAAGCCTTGGACGAAATATACAAGATGCCACTTCATAATATTCGTCCATAGGCTATTCTAGGTGCTGCGTCACCTTATTAATGGGCCAGGCCCATGTAATTTCGAAATACTTAAGTATAGGCTATTTTTAGAGTCCGTATGTGTGGGGAAACAAGAGTTAGGGTTGGTTTCGGACCCCACCCTCAAGGGCCACGAAATTCCCCTCTCTTCCTCCATATATACAGCCCTTAGGGCGTCGTTTAGACTTGGGTTTTGTTTAGATTAAAAGTTCGCCATAGCTGCAACTTCGCGTACTTCGTTTGTGTCTAACGACCAGACCAAGACGTCACAGAACCCCACCTTGATCAATAAAGCTTTCCTCTTATATTCGCAATATCCAGATTGCAATCTCAGTTTCTTGCTTGTTCTTCGTTTGCTCGCAGGAAACAGGCCCTCGTGGTCAGGTTGATCGTGCTCCGGCGTGGTCAATAACCCCTCGGAAGTTGGTTTAGCGATTGCTAAGGCGCGACGTCTCGCACGTTCGTAGTCGGATCGTCAAGGTCGACTCCCACAGAAAACGAAAGCCACCATCTCATCGAAACATCGGGACACCTTTGCCTCTATCAGTTGGGACAACACACACAAGCATATGGTCAGGTTATCTCTTTACCATCATTTGAGGGTAGATTTAATCCTGCTATTTATCTAGCTTGGGAGCTTGAAGTAGAACAAGTTTTTAGTCACCATGATTTTTCTGAACTTGAGAGAGTACGAGCTACCATTAGAGCATTTACTGGTTTTGCTTCTGTTTGGTGGAGTGTACATTGTAAGAAAAACATTGATAACCAACCCACAACTTGGAAAGTTTTGAAAGCTGTAATGAGACAACAATTTTTCCCTCCTTATTATCGTCGTGAATTGCTTCGCAAATTTGAACAATTTAAACAAGGCAACAACACTGTTCATGCTTACTACCAAGAGTTCAAATCTTATATGCATCATTGTGACATAGAAGAATCTGAGAATGATACAATGAATAGATTTTTTGGTGGTTTGAACCATAATATTCAGGCAAGATTTCAGTATATTCCTCGTTGCATTACTAGTATGTATGTCCGTGCCTGTACCTTTGAGAGACAGATACAGGAGGATGCATTAGGTGACTACGACAACTACTATTCCAGTTCATGCTCACCACCGCCGGTGGGTTCCTCCATCATTGCACCTCGGATTATGAGCACGGCATCATCTCAAGGGTATGGTACATTGTCAACGTCCATACCTACATCAGCTACATCTTTGCCACAAGGTAACAGTAAAGGTATTGATGATATAACTTCACATGAGAATGATGCATGTCTAGTTAACTTGAATGCGTCATGTATTGAGTTACCTGTTGATTTGAGCACACCACCTATTTTAGAGAATCTTGTTACTGTCATGAATGCGTCATGTGATCAAACAACTGAAATATCAATAATTTTGAGTGCACCCATTGAATTAACTGTTGATGCAAAAGAACTAATGTTTAATCATTTTGATATGGCCTCCAATCTTGGTGATGATTCTGTGTCCAATGACTTATTGCATGTTTGCTTATTTAAGCATGTCGTAGCATGTAAATTTGATGCAAGTAAGGTTTATTCACCAAAGTTGGGATGGTTTAATGATGAACATTGCGAATCTTTTGAAATGAATAAGAGCTTCACTTATATGTGCAAACCGAGTTCTAATATTTTCATGCCTTCTACTTCTTGTGATAATGTTTTGGCTTTAGTTTTTATGAACTATGAAAGTTACTCATGTATACATGTGTCATACGTGCAAAAATCAAAGGAAGTTAAACTGGATGACATATACATATACAACATGTACACCTTGTCTCTTTTGTTAGCCACATTTCAGATTAAGCAACGCCAAGGACGGCTTTGTTTTCAAAAAGGGGAGGATGATGAGGACATGACTACCTTGGATACGACCAAAAATATTGCATACATGCATATTTGTCAGGTGATTTCTAATGCAAACTATTCAATAATCTATTTATGTTATCCGGAACAAAAATACTTCACACACTTTTGTGTTTTGTCTAATTGCAGGTGTATGGGACATTTGTATAATCCACATATGAAGATAAGGGAAAAGGAGAAGTTTATGTTGTGTTCAAAAAGTCCTCTCACGTCACTTTTGGGCCAAGAGAAGATAGAGTCCAAGTCTTTCACGTTCTGGATTCAGATTCGGACTGCACAGACATACCTGACTCAAAACGCCAACAACTTTTTCATACGGACTCCGAATTGGGTGATTCTTTTTTTGTTGGAAACTAGATTTAGTGCTCTTTCCAACCCAATTGGATGCACCTTCAAATTCGTCCGGAGCGTTGATTTACGGACGAAACAATCTGACGTTGCAGCAGAATCCGAGTCAAACTACAAGCCCAAAGGTGTTGCATCACCTCCACTTGGGCCCATGAGCCTTGTACGACCTAGGGTTAGTTTTAGGCTGCCTTGGGACGTCCTCCCACCTCCTTGGCCGCCACCCCTTGCTCCTATATAAGTAGATCCATCTAGTAGCTTTTTCCTTGGGATTTGTTTAGTTAAAAGTTAGCCATTGCAACTTCGTGTACTTCGTTTGTGTCCAACGACCAGACCAAGACCGCTTACGGATCCCCAACATTATCAATACCTCATATATATTTGCAATATTCAGATTGCTTTATCATATTCTTGCTCGTTCTTCGATTGCTTGCAGGAATAGACCTTCGTGGTCAGGCTGACCGTGCTTCCGGCATCGTCAGTAACCTCAGGAGATTGGTTTAGCGATTGCTAAGGCGCAACGTCGTGCACGTTTGTAGTCGGATCGTCAAAGTCGTCTCCACCAAATCGATAGTTATCATCTCATCGAAAGATCGGGACACCCTCGCCTCTATCATCCGGTCCCGACCGGTGGCTGGAGCTTCTTCCGTAGCTCTTCTTCTCATTCCTCGCGCTTGGTGTCCTCGCCTTCTTGTCCATGGTCTTCCTCTTGGTTCCTAGTCATGCATAGCACACATGTTTGAGGTAGTAGCCATGTCTCACGTATGGAAAGTGATGGTTCAAAGAGGAGTGAGTTCACCTTGTGTCCAATGGTGTATAGATGAGGTCTCGTCTTATGTTCTCTTAGGGCTTGGAGAGTAGTCGGAGTGTACATGGGGATGAACGTGGAATGCTCCGCATCATCTCCCCCCCCCTTGGGAAAGATCCGACCTCGGATCGTGATCCTCATCACCATGGAAACGGTAGTCGTGGACGGACTTGTAGTTGGACGGAGTTGAAGACATTGCACAATCCAAGTACTCCAAGGTGTCGCCGGAGTGGTATACATGTAAGAAGAGCAAACACAAACGACACTCGGAAATACAATGGTTAACGCACACAAGGTGTCCATCAAATAAACATGAGTTCGTCCAAAGGAATTGTTCATGAAAATGCATGAGATGCTTATCCGAATGATGTAAAATGACATGTAAAGCATTCATGGCAGCAAAATCATTCATTGTGCACACAAATGTATTGTGGATGTGATCAATGCAACCACGGTGCAAAATGATGTCATAGTGAGACGGTTTATCAATAGCATGAATATGGTAATGGATGCTCAATGTGATGTGATCATGCAATTGATGGTAGGCAATAAGATCATGATGTATGAATATGCCATCAAGGTATATCACAACAAATTTGCTAATGAAATGCACACGCTCATATATCATGGATGACATGGGAATACAAGATGCAACAAGGCAATCATGATGTGAGTCAATCCATGCATAAGATGCAAATTTATCATGTGTATGATATGTCCATCGAGCATGACATGTGTGAACACAATCAACAAATATGGAGGTGTTGGTATACCAATGCTCGATGTCGTGGCATGAGTGGAGGTTCGAAGGTGCATCCAACAAATCCGAGCGCTCCTCAACTTGAAGGTCCATGGGTTCCATCTCCAATGTCGGTCCTCCATCCAATAGATGTAACATGTAGACAAGAAGAAGGAAACAACAATGAAAGAGTGACCCATGCAATATGCATATTTGAGGATGGCTCAAAGGGAAGGAGTTCACCTTTAGGAGATTCTCGCAAATGTTGGTGTTGCACATCGTGTATGCCTTCACATGACCGAATTGTGGCATGACGGTATCGCCTTGTAAATCCTTCAACATAAAAGAACATGACAAACACTCAGAAAAACAAATGAGGTTAGCAGAAAACCTATCATTCGTGCGGTAAAATACCCAACAAGTGGATGCATCATGCTCATCATAAGAAAGGACAAGGGAGCATTTCAAAGTATGGAGGCATATGATGTGAGAACAACCAAATAGAATAGGCGCGAGCAAGCAAGCATGCATCACAAGTAAAGTGTCCAAGTCTCCATGATCAATAAGCATAGATGCAATAATTGGAGGCAAGCGACAATGAACAAGATGTATCATGTGAGAGGCATAAACATATATGTCATCAACCCAAGAAAGCAAGCAAGAGTGTAACATGGGTGATGCGACAAAGCAAGCTAGTAGTGCGAAGATGCAACATACTAGAAGGAATCATGTTAAGTATGTCATGTGTGCAAATGGTAGTCATGAATAATGCACAAGACATATCACAAGCATGAAAGCAAGATATGAGCAAAATAGCATCAACAGCATGAGGCACATGATAAACATGGCAATAGCAACAAGGATCTCCACCAAGCATGCAAATACACATAGAAGTAGCATAATGGTGAATCATGGGTAGATGCAAGCAAGGGTCACAATTGCATGGCAAAGGCATAGAAGCAAGCATAGCATGCAAAGTGTACACGGTAAAATGAGCAAGAAGCGAGAAGTGGTATATAGCCCATAGCCATGTGAGATCCAAGTGAGAGAGATGCGCGTAGACGTTGCGCGAAGAGAGCGGTGGGGAGGGTAGTTCACGCGATCCCAAGTCATCTATGCTCTCAAGAGCTTGTTTCGTCAACTCTTGGGATTGAGAGGTTGACGAGTATACGTGAGTACCTACACAAAACAAAGACAAAGGGAAAATTGTGTGTGCGTGCTAGATGTACACATCATCCATCATGATGCGCACGTGCTTGTGTTAGTTAGCACAAAATAGCCAATGCTCAAATAAATGAGATGCGTGATATAGAAACATGTCATCCATCATGAGAGGTTTGTTGTTATGTATAGTATAATGGAGACTCAATGATAGAGGCAAAGGTGTCCCGATGTTTCGATGAGATGGTGGCTATCGTTTTCTGTGGGAGTCGACCTTGACGATCCGACTACGAACGTGCGAGACGTCGCGCCTTAGCAATCGCTAAACCAACTTCCGAGGGGTTATTGACCACGCCGGAGCACGATCAACCTGACCACGAGGGCCTGTTTCCTGCGAGCAAACGAAGAACAAGCAAGAAACTGAGATTGCAATCTGGATATTGCGAATGTAAGATGAAAGCTTTATTGATCAAGGTGGGGTTCTGTGACGTCTTGGTCTGGTCGTTGGACACAAACGAAGTACGCGAAGTTGCAGCTATGGCGAACTTTTAATCTAAACAAAACACCAGGAAAAAGCTACTAGATGATAGAGGCAAAGGTGTCCCGATGTTTCGATGAGATGGTGGCTATCGTTTTCTGTGGGAGTCGACCTTGACGATCCGACTACGAACGTGCGAGACGTCGCGCCTTAGCAATCGCTAAACCAACTTCCGAGGGGTTATTGACCACGCCGGAGCACGATCAACCTGACCACGAGGGCCTGTTTCCTGCGAGCAAACGAAGAACAAGCAAGAAACTGAGATTGCAATCTGGATATTGCGAATATAAGATGAAAGCTTTATTGATCAAGGTGGGGTTCTGTGACGTCTTGGTCTGGTCGTTGGACACAAACGAAGTACGCGAAGTTGCAGCTATGGCGAACTTTTAATCTAAACAAAACCCAAAGTCTAAACGACGCCCTAAGGGCTGTATATATGGAGGAAGAGAGGGGAATTTCGTGGCCCTTGAGGGTGGGGTCCGAAACCAACCCTAACTCTTGTTTCCCCACACATACGGACTCTAAAAATAGCCTATACTCAAGTATTTCGAAATTACATGGGCATGGCCCATTAATAAGGTGATGCAGCACCTAGAATAGCCTATGGACGAATATTATGAAGTGGCATCTTGTATATTTCGTCCATGGCTTCATGCACTCCTTATGGCGGCTTCAAAGTCCTGAAATCATCACTTGTAACTCCGTTCTTGATCCCCTTGCGCATGCCATCAACTTCATGCGTGTTCTTGCTCCAATGTTCATCCTTCTCCAAGCTAGGCCCTTCATTTGAAAGCAAAACAAATGTATCCAATTTAGGCAGCATCATAATCTCATGAACATTAGAATCATTACCAAGAAACGAAAGTACCTGGTAATTTAATTGGCGTGCGCGAGCTCTAGTAATTGGTCCAGTATATGTAACAGTAGGGGCTGTGGGTGTAACAATGGTATTGATGTCCTCATCAACGTTACTAACCAAAAAAATAGCATTGGAGGCCGATCCAATCTTTAATTTCCAAATTCTGTTTTTTTTGGCCGGTCAGAATCACCTTTTTTTTCAATCTCTTTGATTTCCGTCCAAACTCAAACAACTAAGGTGGGAGGATCACGTCCCAAATCCCACCAGATCTGATCTCTCTCCGTGAATTGTTTATTCTTTCCAAATAAACTACGAGTGCAAACGGAAACTATTAACTCTCCTTGATTCCCTCCCACGTTGGTTGGGTTATTTGGAAAGTACTAGTCAGCCACGTTGGATTTTGGAAGTAAAAAAAAGGAAACAAAAAACAGATTCGATGAGATGGTGGCTAAGGTGTCCCGATCTTTCAATGAGATGGTGGCTATCGTTTTCTGTGGGAGTCGACCTTGACGATCCGACTACGAACGTGCGAGACGTCGCGCCTTAGCAATCGCTAAACCAACTTCCGAGGGTTATTGACCACACCGGAGCACGATCAACCTGACCACGAGGGTCTGTTTCCTGCGAGTAAACGAAGAACAAGCAAGAAACTGAGATTGCAATCTGGATATTGCGGATATAAGATGAAAGCTTTATTGATCAAGGTGGGGTTCTGTGACGTCTTGGTCTGGTCGTTGGACACAAACGAAGTACGCGAAGTTGCAGCTATGGCAAACTTTTAATCTAAACAAAACCCAAGTATAAACGAAGCCTTAAGGGCTATATATATAGGGAAAAGAGAGGGGATTTTGTCCACCCTTGGCAAGGTGGGACTAAAACACCTCCTAAGTCGTTTCCCCTATAATATGGACTCTAAAAATAGATTACATGGGTCTGGCCCAAAATAAGGTGGCGCAACACCAATAATAAGCTATGGAGGAAATTTATGAAAGGCCATCTTGTATATTTCGTCCATCTTCTTGTATGTCATCATGGTGGCTTCAAAGTCCGGAAATCTCCACTTGAACCTCCGTTCTTGTTCTCTTTGCACGCACCTTCATCTCCGTGCTTGACCATGCTCCAATGTTCATCCTTCTTGTCCGTGCTAGGCCCTTCAATTGCAAGCAACACAAATGCATCTAAGTTAGGCAGCATCATATTCTCATGAACACTAGAAACATTACCAAGAAACGAAAGTACCTGATAATTTAATTGGCGTATCTGAGCTCTAGCAACTGTTCCAAGAGGTAAAACAACAGGGGATATGGGTGTAACTGTGGTAGCCATGTCCTCATCAGTGGGTAAGACCAAATGGTGGTCAAGATCATTATCTTGATGGAACCATGTGTGGGGTGCATCATATTCCACCATGGCCATCGTCTTGTCCAAAGGAAGGACGGAGTCATCGAGAATTGACACATCATCATATATGGGACCTAGCACCAAATGAGAAGACACAATAGAGGTAGAGGTCAAGTCGTTAGTGTTGAAAGTGGCCTTACATGACCTATCAACTATCTCACTCTCTCTATGTGGTGGTTCACTCACTCTCTCAAGGTAGGTGCACTCAATGTTACATATGGTGGAGTCACTCATCTCACTCAAGTGGTGGGGGTTGTGGCTCTCCTCACATGGGAATTGTGGCAACACATCATATATCGGGCTAGTGGTGAAGTCACTCTCACTCTCAATATGGTGGCTAAAGTCACTCAAGTCATCATATGTCGCCGTGGTCGCAGGGAAAATCCCATGCTCAACCATCTCATTGCCGTCGCCGTGGATGAAGGTAGAAGATGGCACATGATCACTCTCGCCTCTGAAAATGGAAGCATCATCCTTGCTCTTCACCATGTCGCTCGCCTCCAAAGCTTGTTCCTTGAGAGGCTCAGTAGTCGTAGTCGTCGCCGCACCATCTTGAAGAAGAGTCGAAGTGGACTCGGCACCATCAGTGCCACAAAGAGGGATGGCGGTGAAGTCGAAGTTGGGAACATTGTCTTGGAGCTCGTCGGGCTTGGACATCATGGTGGTACTAGCCTCATGCTTGTCGTCTCAGAGCTTGGTCGTCGCAAAGTGACCATGGGGTGGAGAAGCCTTGGCCTTCATGAGTTCTTGTTCCGCCTTGAGAGCACCAATGTAGTAGTCATCGAGGGACTTGTAGTTCTCAAGGAAGATAGTCTTGAAGATGTCGTTGTGTAATCCCATCATGAAGTGGAACTTCATTGAAATGGGGTCGTCCACGCTGGCTCGTCGCAAGGCATTCTTCATCTCCTTGAAGTACGCGTCAATGGACTTGGATCCTTGGGTGGTGTTCTCCAATTGGCGTAGAAGTTGTTACATGTAGGTTAGAGGCACGAACTCTCGCTGCAAAGCTCTCTTCGTCTTGGGCCAACTCACACCGTAGGTCTCCGAAGGTGCATGAAGCCACCATGTGGATGCGTAGTCGTGGAAGTTTCTTGTGGCGCACTTCACTTGATCTTCGGGAGGAACTTGATGTAGCTTGAGGTAGTCGTCCATCAAACGCTCCCACTCGAGATACTCCTCGGGTTCTAGATGTCCCATAGAAAGGAATCTCATGGTCGGTGACGAGGTCGTAGTAGCTCGTGGAAGTCGTGGACTTGAGCTTGGGGAGCTTCTCTTGAGCGTAGTGTTGAGGTGCTTGTTGGTGAAGCTGCCGTATATCTGAAGGTGAAGATGCCTTGAAGTCGGTTGGCAAAGATGCCAAGGGAGATGGTGAAGTCATTGAGTGGTTGTTGATGTTGAGCTCTTGACCTTCACGTTCGTGGTGGTGATGGTGTCGATGCTGATGTGACCTTGATGGAGATGGTAGCTTGGAAGCATGTGTACTTGAGCGTCTTCTTGAAGATGAGGAAGATCGCTTGTAGGACTTGATGAGGGCTTTGATATCCTCCATTTGAGCTTGCATCTTGGCGTCGGTGGAGTTTTTCTTGGCATCGAACTCGTCGTTGTTTGTGTAGACCAAAGGTGAAATGCCTTGCCTATCCATCACAAGACTCGAGCAAATGTGAGTGGGAGAAAGAGAAGAACTAGACCAAATGTACCTTAACCAATGTTGAAAATGGATCAATGATCACTCAATAATGTAACAAGGAAATAGCACAATTGGTACCAGATCTTGTCAATTCTCACACCTACACAAGTAAGGCTTATGGAGTAGCTTGGTGAGGATAGAGGCACAAAAATTTTGATGCAAAATGTTAGCAAGAGTCAATAATGTTGAAAAAGATTCACAAATTCGCAAGTGAAACAAGTAGACCAATAGCAATATGTGGCACACGGAAACGCACACATTGATAAATAAATGGGGTCATGCAACCAAGGAATGAGCACAAAATGTGGAATCCACGGAAAATGCTCGTGTTGCACAACTCAAGAGAGACGCTAGCACCATTACTCAATAGGCGGATACGACACTTGTGCACAACCTATAAGATGCAAAATGGATAAACTTTCTATCCCAAGTATGTTATGATGTATGGTCCGATGCTTTAGCACAAGATGATCCAAGATGATCAGATATGATACCATATGATATATTGTAATGCACTATGATACGATGCTATGGCTCTTGCTTACAAGCTTCTTTGCTCTTTCTGTTTTGCTTAAAATCTTATTCTTCTTCTCTTTTTTTTGGATGGCCACTATGCGAAATGCACATACCACGATAGCAATTGTGTATATGCAGGAACAATCTTGTGACACTACAGATGATATGGTACCAAGATGATACCAATATGATATGGTATGTATGCAATGGATGGTGTAGATCACTAATGTGCACAAGTAACGTTGCCGGCAATACTCAAATGGCTAGTCTCGAGAGGCAAGTGACGCAAAATGGGCTAGGGGTTATCAATGCAATTGCAAGGGGGATATACAATAGTGTCATCGAGGTTACCGTCCTTGGCGATGATGAGAGGCGGTGTTGCCAATGTCGACCTGTTCCCAGTTAGCCGAAACACCCTAGGAAACGGAAAAAACCGCGAACTCAAAATCTCAAAGGCAAATGACAAATGGTGGTAGCGGGAATGTGGTGGTGGTTGTGGAAGTATTGGTGGAAACCCGGTCAAAATGGGTTATGGTGGTGGAAGGGTATGATGGGCTATACACGGTGTCGGAGTTTTAAGCATGGTCCCTAAGTAGCCGAAACACCTTAGGAGACACAAACCACAACTCAAACAAGCTCAATCAAAATTGGGTTAAGTTGGGGTGGCGAAAGTGTATGGTGGGCAAGCCTATGCGGAAGTTATGGTGGTGGTTGATGAAGAATCAACTGTCTCTAAGTAGCCTAAACACCTTAGGAGACTCAAATCACAACTCAAACAACCACTAATGCGCAGGGCAACAAAATGGGTTAGGTTGCGGAAGTCGCTGGTGGTTATGCGGATGATATGGTCAAAGCCCTAGGCAAATATGCCAAAGTTCCAAAAATTGGATGGAGTCAAACGGTGTTGAAACCTATCTAGAGAGATAGAGCATGTCAATAGCTACTCAACGAGCTAAAGAACACAAAAATCGGACTCCAGATGTGAAAGTTATGGTCAAAATGGTGAAACGGGGAAGGCTAAAATCCCATGGGTCGGAAATCCGGGGGTGGGGGTCGGATATCCGGGAGTGTATGTCCAGAACCATGCGGATTTTGTGCTCCAGGAGCTGGATGTCTGGCTTGGGGCCCAGATGTCTGGCCCGAGGCCCGGATGTCCGGTCCAACGATTCCAGATCTCGTTTGGGGCGGAAATTTTCGAATTGGGGGCGGAAATTGATGATTTCGGAGGCAAAATTTGATGGATTTTGTGGATGGAAGGTGGGGAAACTTGGGGAGATGCTAGATCCACTCGAAACCAAGCAAATCCATGAATCAAAATCAACAAAACTTCATCACACCAACAAATCACAAAAAAATTGGGGCTATTTTTGGTGGGGATTTTCGAAATTGGGGAAGAGCAGAACAAAATCAAGCTAGAAAAAGAGGGGTAGGGGCTCCAAATACGTGATCAACGTGTCTCATGATATCAAGATGATGTAGGGTAGAACCCTAGACACCGAATCTTTCATGATTGGAGGGGATCCTACAAAGAACATGAAGAACACGAGGGGAAACGCGGGGGAAATCACGAGGGGAAATGAGAGGAAACAGTCAAATAGACAAGAAGCAATCACACATGTGCTAGATCTCGAAACACAAAGAGATACACGATCCGAATCCAAAAAAGGACGATACATAGGTAACTAGTTCTTCTCTGTGAGGAGGTCTTGAATCCACGATGGGATCTTCCCTTGAGGGGTCTTGAATCCAAGGTGGATCTTCTCCGTAGAGGCCGCGGTCTCTCTCATGGAGTAGATCCGTATGGATGAGCAAAGCTCTATCTCTAAATGAGATAATCCTTTGCTAACCCTAACTAGATGGAGGTGGAGGAGTATATATAGTCTAGGGCCACAAAGGGGTAAGTGAGGAGGGGATACATGGGCCTTTGGCCCAGTTAGGCACGCGTAGGTGCCGGACGTCTGGGCTGGGGGGCGGATCTCCGGGGTCTCAGCCGGATGTCTGGGCTGAAGTGAGGTTCAGTTGCCATCTGGATACGTCGATGCCGGAAATCGGGGGAGATGCCGGAGCTTCGGGCTGTCGGGAGGCGCCGGATGTCCGGCCACTGAAGCTAGTTCGGCCGACTGTTGGGGCAGCTCCTGCGCGGCTACCCAGGCACCGGATATCCAGCCTATGGCCCGGATGTCCGGCCACTGTAGCTTCAGCAGCTCCATCTTCTTCCGTCATCGCTTCCACGCTTCCCTCGCGGATGGTGTAGTTGTTCCTTGGCGCTTGCACTCCTCCTCAGCATCAGTGAAGCTCCAACAATACCTATGCATGCACACGGGAGAAGTGTCAAGTATTATACCATCCTCGAAGGGGTCAAGTGAGCACGTGTAAAGGAGATGATTCACCTTTGTGTATGTGAAGTAGATGTCGCACGTGTCACTCGCCGAACGGACTCTTGACATGGTGATGTCCATAGGATGCTCCGCACCTAAAGGGGTTGCAAAGAAACCATGAGTACTCATCCAAAGTACTCGCAAGCACTAGATCAATACTAAGTATGCATCGGTATCAAATGGAAGGGTTGTATCTGTGGGCTGAACTGCAGAATGCCAGAATAGAGGGGAAGGCCAAGCCTATCGAAGACTAGCATCTTCAAGCAACTCCAAGCATCTTGGAACATGTAGAAGAGTAAAGAATAGAAGTTTATATCTAACAAACATGTTGTAACATTAACACCCAGAGATCCTTCATAGACTACCCGCGAGAAAGCAATTCCGGAGCCAACACATCCATCACATGTCTCAAGTAACCAGTTCTAGTTGTAATAGATTAGGATACAAGTCTGAACATCCATTACCGTGGACACCATATTCAAATATATATAACTTCCTTGCAGGGGTGCACCACGTTACCCAACACGCTTGATTACTCTGGCCGGACACACTTTCCTGGGTCATGCCCGGCCTCGGAATATCAACACGTCACAGCCCTACCTAGGCTCAATAGAGAGGTGCCTAACGGTCTACATCCTAAGCACTCCGGGGTCTTGGGCCCATCGCCCGTTGCAGTCCGGGTCGTTGTGTGCAGGGTAGATACCAGCACCGCCTCAGATGGCCAGCACGATCCGACCGTGCCACAATGCTGAACTGGATGCCTGACAAAGCTTCGGCTGATACTGCAACATCGAGGCCCATATCTATTCTCGCGTGGTGGTTAGTGCATAAAGGACAAAGGCCAACTCAGAACAAATACGCAAAACTATTAGTGCATTGGGGTCTTGCGGAGATGAGAAGAGACTCATGATAATGTGACCCCTTCGCCCCATCTCGTGGACTTACAGCAAGGGCCCAGAATGCCCGGTCATGCCTCGTAGAAAACTCGCAGGTGCTCTACGGGCCCGCCCGACTTTCACATCAACTTGCTGGTACCCCTCAAGGACGACCCAACTTCATTAATGGTATCAAGTAAAGTCCGGTTAACCGTGTGTCCAAAACATCAAGGGGAAACCCGAGGAATCACCCTCGGTGGATTCCACTCGATGTAATCATCAAGGTGAACGTAAGAGGAACCACCCTCGACGTTCACACTTGAGGGGTTGCATGGCAGAGTCGTATCAGGAGTGGTAAAGGAGGAATCACCCTCGATGACCACGACCAATTAGCTACACTACAGATTTATCATCACGAGTGCGTTACCAGGTATCACCCTTGGCACTCGATAGTATCTCTGCAGAGTCGAGCAACAAAGGGGCGTGATGTGATGTGAGGTGTCGGGCTCTGGTCATCGATCACGTTGATCGAGTCATCGATGATGAAGCAGGGGCAACAAGGATAAGGTGGGGGTCACTGATGGGTCACTAACCAACCTATACTAAGCAGTTTAGGATAAGCAGGTAGGTAAAAATAAGCAGGTTACAAAAGCAGGCTATGCATCAGAATAGGAGCAATCAATTACAGTAGAAAAATATAATGCAAGCATGAGAGAATGGAATGGGCGATATCGCGATGATAAAAGGGTGGGGGGCTTGCCTGGAAGCTCCGCTGAAAAGTACTGATCGTCAAGGCATAGTCGTACTCGGTGGTAGCATCAGTCCTGATGTCTACCGGAGAGAAGAGGGGGAAGAAACAATAAATACAAAGAAAACAGATGCATGATAGGCAACAGGAAAAGCTAGGGGGTTCTAACATAGTGTTACACGATACCGGCAAAGGGGGAAAACATCCAGGAAAGTTTTCTCGAAGTTTGGCATTTTTGGATAGACGGACCGGAGGGGGAATGTTGCATGTTTGCTATGCTAGGGACATGTGGCGGATGAACGGACCGCGCATTTAGATTCGTCTCGTCGTTTTGAGCAACTTTCATGTATAAAACTTTGTCATCCGATTTACAGATTAATTTATATGAATTTGCAAAGTTTTAATTGATTTTTGAAATTATTAACAAATCTAAATGGAATTATTGCGTTAGCGTGACATCAGCATGACGTCAGCGGTCAACATTGACCGTTGACTAGAGAACTGACATGAGGGTCCCGTTTGTCATTGACTCCTCTAATTAACAGAATTAATTTAACTAACCTAGTTGATTAAGCTAATTAAGTATAGTTAATTAATTATATTACTAATTAATTAATTAGGTAATTAATATTTATACATTTTCTAAAAAAATCTTCTTTTTTATTTCTTTTTCTTTTTACAGGAAAAGGGGGCTGGAGGCCGCACTAGGTAGTGACCCAAGGGGTTAGCATGCGTGGCTAAATGGGCACCGACGGGGTACACCCAGGCGCGCAGTGTGGGTGCCGCCCAAGCGGAGGCTGAGCCCGGCGCGGCTGGGTGCCGGCGGTGGTGGTGAGGCAAGCCGCGAGGGGGGGGGGGCGGCCAGGCACGGCCATAGGCGCAACACAGGCGCAGCCAGGCGTGGGACAGCGAGGCTGCGGGCGCGCAACAGTGACAGTCGGCGGTAAGGACGAAGAAGCAGGGGGCAGGGGAGCATGAGGGTGTTAGCCAGTGGCAAGCGCGCACACGAGGGTGTTATCCAGTGGCAGGCGCACAGGTAGCGGGGCTCGAGGGGGGGTGCGAGGCGCGGTGGGCGTGGTGCGACATGTAGCAACAGCCGACATAAGCGGGCGGGCGGTGCGTGTGATGAGGACATGGCTACCATAGTTACACCCATATCCCCTGTTGTTTTACCTCTTGGAACAGTTGCTAGAGCTCAGATACGCCAATTAAATTATCAGGTACTTACGTTTCTTGGTAATGTTTCTAGTGTTCATGAGAATATGATGCTGCCTAACTTAGATACATTTGTGTTGCTTGCAATTGAAGGGCCTAGCACGGACAAGAAGGATGAACATTGGAGCATGGTCAAGCACGGAGATGAAGGTGCGTGCAAAGAGAACAAGAACGGAGGTTCAAGTGGAGATTTCCGGACTTTGAAGCCACCATGATGACATACAAGAAGATGGACGAAATATACAAGATGGCCTTTCATAAATTTCCTCCATAGCTTATTATTGGTGTTGCGCCACCTTATTTTGGGCCAGGCCCATGTAATCTATTTTTAGAGTCCATATTATAGGGGAAAGGACTTAGGAGGTGTTTTAGTCCCACCTTGCCAAGGGTGGACAAAATCCCCTCTCTTTTCCCTATATATATAGCCCTTAAGGCTTCGTTTAGACTTGGGGGGTTTTATTTAGTTAAAAGTTAGCCATCGCTGCAACTTCGTGTACTTCGTTTGTGTCCAACGACCAGACCAAGACCGCTTATGAAACCCCACTTTTATCAATACTTCATCCATACTCGCAATATTCAGATTGCTTAATCATATTCTTGCTTGTTCTTCGATTGCTTGTAGGAATAGACCTTCGTGGTCAGGTTGATCGTGCTCCAGCGTGGTCAATAACCTCCTGGAGTTGGTTTAGCGATTGCTAAGGCGCAACGTCGTGCACGTTTGTAGTCGGATCGTCAAAGTCGTCTCCACCAAATCGATAGTTATCATCTCATCGAAAGATCGGGACCCTCGCCTCTATCAAGTGGTATCAGATTTCCAGGTTGCTCGGTGAGATTTTATAGTTTTTTCGTAGATTAGATCGAGTCTGTCATTCATACCTACAGTCCATGAAAAGCCACAAAAAAGTTAGATTAGTTCATCCGTGTCCCAGACAGTCTGAGCCTTTCGCTATTATCACTTAGTTTTTGCATTGTTGAACTTTCGGTTGCATCGTGTGTCGAGTAGCTGGTTTTAGTGTCTAAACTTTTAGAGTTTCGAGTTCTAGTCACGTTTTGTTCACGTCACGTCCACTCACACGATCGTCCACTTCATTGTCATCATCCGCTGCCACTCTTTTGTTCACCGCCATCATCACCATCCAGTCACTTTCGTTGTTTGTTCCCATCCTTGTCCTTCGGTTCCTGATGGAGAGAGAGATAATGAAAATCTCCTGATTGGTTGTGCATGCATATTTGGAAGTTGAGATCGCAGTAGAAAAAGAGTAAAAAAAAGGCTTTGGCCGAATCTGTGCTAGGATTGTTTTTGTTGGAAACCGTGAGGTGTACTACTTGGGACGTTGTGAGCCAAGAAAATAAAAAGGCCAAGGGCTTGTTGGTCTGCTTTGGCATTAATTGATCCGTATATTGGCTGTAGTAGTTGTTTGGAAAGAGATAGAAGGAAAGAAGGGATTGGCCGCAACAAAAGAGGCAGGTACTGCTGCGTTTTTGGAGATCTAGAAGGAAGGGAAATAATATATTTGTGTGAACGGGGTTGAAGTTAAAAGGAAAGCCATCAGCGCATCTTTCTATGTTTGGCAGGTTTGGATTGATTTAAAAGAAAAACACGTGTAGATCTGTTTTCGGTTGGAGGTTTCCAAGTCTTGACGTTTTCTTTAAAGAGAACAACAGCAAAACAAAAGTTTGGTTTGGAGTCCTTGCCATTCACGTTTTTGGAAACCAAGTAAAAAAAAGTGCTAGCCGATTTGTGTGTTTGGAAAGAGAAAAAAAGGCAAGAGAGAGTTTGGAAAGTAATCGTACGTACTAGGTTTTTTTTATTTTGGAAGGAGGTAATTTCGAAACAATTCTGCACGCAAATCAAGGGTTCCCTTGTTGGGAAAAGATTCTGTTCGTCACTTTCCTTGTGCAGTTTTCCCGGAGAGAAATATATGGAAAGCATTGCGGGGAGAATTGTTTTGAAGAGATTGTGATCTGGTTCGGCTGCCAATATCATTCTAAAAAATATTATTTGTTTCCTAGTTTGTCACGCTGGACTTTGGAAAGAAAAGATATTTTGGATCGACCAGCGAAAAAAAAAGTGAGTTCGTTTGGAAAGACCGGATTAGTGGTTTTGAGAATCAGATCCGTGGAGATTTATTGCAAAAAAAAAAATGAAGCGCAGAATTTTGGAGTAGTACTCCACGTCAACTCTTTGGAGCCATTAAAACAAAAATAGAGCTGATTGTTTTTTTGGAAAAGAGAGCAGATTCGTTTGGGAGAAGTGGAGCTAAAAAAACAGTTTCGTTTGGAGTCTATTCACGTTTAAGGAAAGTGAGGAAAAAAAAGGCAAGATTTGGTTCGGTTTTCCAAAGAGCATCATTATTGTTGAGTTTTTCCTAGTTTGTTGACTGAAGAATTCTTGTGGGCACGTCTGGATTTTGGAGAAAGAAAAAAAAGCATAGCGATTTGTTGTGCTAGTACGTGGCTGTAAAAAAAAGGTGTGCTGAAGGAGACTTGTACCAACGTGTGGTGTTGGCAGCATCTAATATATTATCGACAGAAGAATCCGAGTGATGATTGGTTCCATCAGCCAGAGTTGAGAGTTTGGTCCACGTGGAACAAGGCAAGTTTTCTGATAAAAAATAGTGACACGGTTTACTAGCACTGCTCATTTTCTGTGCCTATTCCTTTGATCCGATGCTCAGTAAAAGAAAATCCCCAGTTCAAGTCAGTGCGTGAATTTCGTCGGTGTCTTAGGCTCGCGTCTCTAGTACAGTCTAGCCTAGGACCAGCACTCGACCACTTTGAATGAATTTTTAGCTTGCACTAATTAACGTGGTTGTAGCATTTTTTCCCACATATATAAAGCCAACCCAGCTCCACATATTTCTACACCGTCTATCCATACGTTCACCTGGCAATCGCTTTACCCAACTTTTGGAGTTACTTGACACCGCTGGTTGCCGATCACCGCCTGCTGCATGGTAAGACATTGTAAGACATTGATATTTGCTTTACTGTGAGCGTTTTACTACCACATCCTAGTAGTTATAGGAACATTATTTTGGATTTTGTTTCTTGTTTCTACTAATCATGACAGGATCTAGAGTCAATCCATGGGCTTTGTCGATCGCGGGAGACATGCCACCACCTTTGCAAATTCCACAACGATCACGAGAGGTGCATAAACATCCAAATGCACATGATCAGGTTAATGTTCCTATACCATCATTTAATGGCCATTTTAGACCTGCTTTATATATTGAATGGGAGTTCGACATAAATAATATATTTGCTTCCCATAATTTTGATGAACGTAAAAACGTTAAGGTTGCGGTTGGTTATTTCACTGGTTATGCTATAGTTTGGTGGAGTGAATATTGTCGGCTACACCCTAATGATATACCTACTACATGGGATGATTTGAAACTTGCCATGCGACATACATTCGTTCCCGCTTATTATACTCGTGACATGATTAAAAAGTTGCAACATTTAAAACAAGGTAGTGACACTGTAACGAAATATTATGATACTTTACAAACTACCTTGTTGCATTCCTCGTTAGAAGAAAGTGAAGAAGATTTTATGGATAGATTTTGGGGAGGACTAAACCGTGACATTCAGGAGATACTAAATCATGAAACATGTTACCCTATGGACCGTTTGTTTCGTGATAGAGGCAAAGGTGTCCCGATGTTTCGATGAGATGGTGGCTATCGTTTTCTGTGGGAGTCGACCTTGACGATCCGACTACGAACGTGCGAGACGTCGCGCCTTAGCAATCGCTAAACCAACTTCCGAGGGGTTATTGACCACGCCGGAGCACGATCAACCTGACCACGAGGGCCTGTTTCCTGCGAGCAAACGAAGAACAAGCAAGAAACTGAGATTGCAATCTGGATATTGTGAATATAAGATGAAAGCTTTATTGATCAAGGTGGGGTTCTGTGACGTCTTGGTCTGGTCGTTGGACACAAACAAAGTACGAGAAGTTGCAGCTATGGCGAACTTTTAATCTAAACAAAACCCAAAGTCTAAACGACGCCCTAAGGGCTGTATATATGGAGGAAGAGAGGGGAATTTCGTGGCCCTTGAGGGTGGGGTCCGAAACCAACCCTAACTCTTGTTTCCCCACACATACGGACTCTAAAAATAGCCTATACTTAAGTATTTCGAAATTACATGGGCCTGGCCCATTAATAAGGTGACGCAGCACCTAGAATAGCCTATGGACGAATATTATGAAGTGGCATCTTGTATATTTCGTCCATGGCTTCATGCACTCCTTATGGCGGCTTCAAAGTCCTGAAATCATCACTTGTAACTCCGTTCTTGATCCCCTTGCGCATGCCATCAACTCCATGCGTGTTCTTGCTCCAATGTTCATCCTTCTCCAAGCTAGGCCCTTCATTTGAAAGCAAAACAAATGTATCCAATTTAGGCAGCATCATAATCTCATGAACATTAGAATCATTACCAAGAAACGAAAGTACCTGGTAATTTAATTGGCGTGCACGAGCTCTAGTAATTGGTCCAGTATATGTAACAGTAGGGGCTGTGGGTGTAACAATGGTATTGATGTCCTCATCATCCTCCCCTTCTTGAAATGAAGTCGTCCTCGATGGAAGCTCATCTTCCTCACCCAAATAAGGCTTCAAATCTGCAATGTTAAAAGTGGGACTAACCCCAAAATCTGCAGGTAGCTCAAGTTTATATGCATTATCATTTATTTTCTCTAAAACCTTAAAAGGACCATCAGCACGTGGCATTAGCTTTGATTTGCGCAGATTAGGAAATCTATCTTTACGCAAATGTAACCAAACAAGATCTCCAGGTGCAAACACAACATGTTTTCTACCCTTATCTCCAGCAAGTTTATATTTAGCATTCATACGCTCAATGTTTTCCTTAGTTAACTCATGCATTTTTAAAATCAATTCAGAACGTTCTTTAGCATCAAAATTAACCTTCTCCGAAGATGGAAGAGGCAACAAATCAATAGGTGCACGAGGTAGGAAACCATACACAATTTCAAAAGGGCACATCTTAGTAGTAGAATGCAATGAACGATTATAAGCATATTCAATATGAGGCAAGCATTCTTCCCACATTTTCTTGTTATTCTTCAAAACAGCCCTAAGCATAGTAGACAATGTTCTATTGACTACTTCAGTTTGTCCATCAGTGTGGGGGTGACAAGTAGTACTAAAAAGCAGCTTAGTCCCCAACTTAGCCCATAAACATCTCCAAAAGTGGCTAAGAAATTTAGTATCACGATCTGAAACAATAGTATTTGGCACACCATGTAAGCGAATAATTTCACGAAAGAACAAATCAGCAACATTAACAGCATCATCGCTTTTATGACATGGTATAAAGTGTGCCATTTTCGAGAACCTATCCACGACAACAAATATGCTATCCCTCCCCTTCTTTGTTCTAGGTAAACCTAAAACAAAGTCCATAGATATATCCTCCCAAGGAACACTAGGTACAGGCAAAGGCATATATAAACCATGAGGATTGAGTCGTGACTTAGCTCTTTGACATGTAGTGCAGCGAGCAACAAAACGCTCAACATCCCGTCTCATCTTTGGCCAAAAGAAATGTGTAGCAAGTATATCCTCCGTCTTCTTGACGCCAAAGTGTCCCATTAATCCTCCTCCATGCGCCTCCTGCAACAACAAAAGATGAACGGAGCTAGCTGGAATGCATAGCTTGTTAGCACGAAACACAAATCCATCGTTAAGAACGAACTTGTTCCAAGTTCTCCCTTCCTTACAATTCTGCAATACATCTTTAAATTCAGCATCATTAACATATTGATCCTTGATGGTCTCCAAACCAAATATTTTAAAGTCAAGTTGTGAAAGCATAGTATAACGACGAGACAAGGCATCAGCAATAACATTTTCTTTACCCTTCTTGTGTTTAATCACATAAGGGAAAGTCTCAATGAATTCAACCCATTTAGCATGTCGACGGTTCAGTTTTGCTTGACTTTTAATGTGTTTCAAAGATTCATGATCAGAATGTATAACAAATTCCTTGGGCCATAAATAATGTTGCCATGTTTCTAAGGTCCGAACAAGATGATAGAGGCGAGGGTGTCCCAATGTTTCGATGAGATGATAACTATCGTTTTCTGTGGGAGTCGACCTTGACGATCCGACTACGAACGAGCGAGACGTCGCGCCTTAGCAATCGCTAAACCAACTTCCGAGGGGTTATTGACCACGCCGGAGCACGATCAACCTGACCACGAGGGCCTGTTTCCTGCGAGCAAACGAAGAACAAGCAAGAAATTGAGATTGCAATCTGGATATTGCGAATATAAGATGAAAGCTTTATTGATCAACGTGGGGTTCTGTGACGTCTTGGTCTGGTCGTTGGACACAAACGAAGTACGCGAAGTTGCAGCTATGGCGAACTTTTAATCTAAACAAAACCCAAAGTCTAAACGACGCCCTAAGGGCTGTATATATGGAGGAAGAGAGGGGAATTTCGTGGCCCTTGAGGGTGGGGTCCGAAACCAACCCTAACTCTTGTTTCCCCACACATACGGACTCTAAAAATAGCCTATACTTAAGTATTTCGAAATTACATGGGCCTGGCCCATTAATAAGGTGACGCAGCACCTAGAATAGCCTATGGACGAATATTATGAAGTGGCATCTTGTATATTTCGTCCATGGCTTCATGCACTCCTTATGGTGGCTTCAAAGTCCTGAAATCATCACTTGTAACTCCGTTCTTGATCCCCTTGCGCATGCCATCAACTTCATGCGTGTTCTTGCTCCAATGTTCATCCTTCTCCAAGCAAGGCCCTTCATTTGAAAGCAAAACAAATGTATCCAATTTAGGCAGCATCATAATCTCATGAACATTAGAATCATTACCAAGAAACGAAAGTACCTGGTAATTTAATTGGCGTGCGCGAGCTCTAGTAATTGGTCCAGTATATGTAACAGTAGGGGCTGTGGGTGTAACAACGGTATTGATGTCCTCATCACAAGAGCATATAATTCTTTATCATACGTAGAATAGTTCAGACTAGGCCCACTCAATTTTTCAGAAAAGTATGCAACAGGTTTTCCATCTTGTAATAACACACCTCCTAATCCAATTCCACTAGCATCACATTCAAGCTCAAAAGTCTTATTGAAATTAGGAAGTTGGAGTAAAGGAGCATGTGTCAACTTATCTTTCAATACCGTGAAGGCTTCTTCCTGTGCGGTACCCCAAACAAAAGGTACATCCTTCTTTGTAAGCTCGTTGAGAGGTGCAGCAATGGTGCTGAAATCTCTCACAAAACGCCTATAGAAACCAGCGAGGCCAAGGAAACTCCTCACTTGTGTGACCGTTTTGGGCTGCGGCCAACTCTCAATAGCTTCAATCTTGGCTTTATCAACTTCAATTCCCTGTGGAGTAACAACATAGCCAAGAAAAGATACTCGGTCGGTGCAAAAGGTGCACTTTCCAAGGTTACCAAACAAACGTGCATCACGTAGAGCAATAAAAACAGCACGTAAATGTTCCAAATGTTCCTCCAAAGATTTGCTATAAATCAATATGTCATCAAAGTAAACTACCACAAATCGTCCAATGAAAGCACGTAAAACTTCATTCATTAACCTCATGAAAGTACTAGGTGCATTAGTTAACCCAAAAGGCATGACTAACCACTCATATAATCCAAACTTAGTTTTAAATGCTGTTTTCCATTCATCTCCCAATTTCATACGAATTTGATGGTAACCACTACGCAAATCAACTTTGGAGAATATTGTAGAGCCACTCAATTCATCAAGCATATCATCTAGCCTAGGAATAGGATGACGATAACGAATAGTAATATTATTAATGCCTCTACAATCAACGCACATACGCGACGTACCATCCTTTTTCGGCACTAAAATGATAGGAACAACACAAGGACTAAGGGATTCGCGTATATAACCTTTGTCGAGCAGTTCTTGTACTTGACGCATAATCTCCTTCGTCTCCTCTGGATTGGTACGGTATGGTGCACGGTTGGGTAATGATGCACCGGGAATTAAGTCAATTTGATGCTCAATCCCGCGAATAGGTGGTAATCCCGGTGGCACGTCTTGTGGAAAGACGTCGGCGAACTCCTGCAAAATGTTAGTGACAGCAGGAGGCAAAGAGGAAGGCGCGTCCTCGAATGAAAATAATGCCTCTTTGCACACAAAAGCATAGCAAACAGATTTGCTAAAATCTAGATCATCAATATCAGATTTGGTGGCAAGTAAACATGCACTTTTCAATTTAATTTCAGAAGCAACACTAGATTGTTTATTATTATTATGCTGCATTTGTTGCTCAAATTCTTTTGCCACAATCTGATTTTCACTCTTAGTTTTCTCCTGTTTTGCTTTATTTGCTCTATTAATATCATCTTTCAAAATGGAATCAGGAGTCATAGGAAGCAAAGTAATATTTTTATCCTTATGAACAAGAGTATACTGATTGTTTCTACCATGGTGAATAGAATTTTTATCAAATTGCCATGGTCTACCAAGTAATAAGGAACATGCTTGCATAGGTACCACATCACAATCAACATAATCAGCATATGTAGAGATACTAAAATGCACACGAACAGTACGTGTTACCTTAACCTTGCCGCTGTTGTTGAACCATTGGATGTAGTAAGGATGTGGATGTGGTCTTGTGGTAAGAGATAGCTTCTCCACCATCTCGATGCTAGCCAAGTTGTTGCAACTCCCTCCATCTATGATCACGCGAACAGAACGTTCCTTCACAACTCCCTTTGTATGGAACAAATTATGCCTCTGATTTTGCTCAGCTTGTGTAACCTGCACACTCAAAACACGTTGAGCAACTAAACATTCATACCTGTCAGCATCTTCAGGAGCCATGTATTGCGTCTCATGATCAGAATCGTCTCCACCGTGTTCGTCACGTGTAATAAGAGCCAAAGTCTCCTCATCATAGTCACTAGCGGACTCATACCCACCATCCTCAGTAACAATCATCACACGCTTAGATGGGCATTCTCTCGCATAATGACCTCCACCCTTGCAACGTCGACAAATAATATCATGTGTCTGCCCTGTTGATGCCATGGATGAAGAAGAGCTCTTTGCAGGCCCAGAAGGTGTGCTCTTGGCAGATAGTGGTGATTGTGCCTGCTTTATTGTATCACGGTTGGAGGTGGCTGATGAGGACATCAATACCATTGTTACACCCACAGCCCCTACTGTTACATATACTGGACCAATTACTAGAGCTCGCGCACGCCAATTAAATTACCAGGTACTTTCGTTTCTTGGTAATGATTCTAATGTTCATGAGATTATGATGCTGCCTAAATTGGATACATTTGTTTTGCTTTCAAATGAAGGGCCTAGCTTGGAGAAGGATGAACATTGGAGCAAGAACACGCATGAAGTTGATGGCATGCGCAAGGGGATCAAGAACGGAGTTACAAGTGATGATTTCAGGACTTTGAAGCCGCCATAAGGAGTGCATGAAGCCATGGACGAAATATACAAGATGCCACTTCATAATATTCGTCCATAGGCTATTCTAGGTGCTGCGTCACCTTATTAATGGGCCAGGCCCATGTAATTTCGAAATACTTAAGTATAGGCTATTTTTAGAGTCCGTATGTGTGGGGAAACAAGAGTTAGGGTTGGTTTCGGACCCCACCCTCAAGGGCCACGAAATTCCCCTCTCTTCCTCCATATATACAGCCCTTAGGGCGTCGTTTAGACTTTGGGTTTTGTTTAGATTAAAAGTTCGCCATAGCTGCAACTTCACGTACTTCGTTTGTGTCCAACGACCAGACCAAGACGTCACAGAACCCCACCTTGATCAATAAAGCTTTCATCTTATATTCGCAATATCCAGATTGCAATCTCAGTTTCTTGCTTGTTCTTCGTTTGCTCGCAGGAAACAGGCCCTCGTGGTCAGGTTGATCGTGCTCCGGCGTGGTCAATAACCCCTCGGAAGTTGGTTTAGCGATTGCTAAGGCGCGACGTCTCGCACGATCGTAGTCGGATCGTCAAGGTCGACTCCCACAGAAAACGATAGCCACCATCTCATCGAAACATCGGGACACCTTTGCCTCTATCAAGTGGTATCAGATTTCCAGGTTGCTCGGTGAGATTTTACAGTTTTTCGTAGATTAGATCGAGTCTGTTCTTCATACCTACAGTCCACGAAAAAGCCACACAAAAAAAATTAGGGTTAGTTCATCATATCCGAACCAATCTGAGCCTTTGCATCATCTTTTTAGGGTTTTTGCTTTGTTGAATTTGCGGTTGCATCGTCGTGTCAAGTTGCTGGTCTTAGAGTCTAGTCTTTTAGAGTTTCGAGTTCTGGTCACAAGTTGTCACGCCACCGCCGCACCATCATCATCGCCCATCTACCACTTTTGCTTATCCGCCACCGCTCTGAATCCACCATATATCCACCACCAATCCGAGTTCTTCTCATATTAGGTTTGTTCTTGAGATCAATCTCAATTCCGATTCGTGTTTCCTTGCCTGCGTAGGTCTCGGAAAAAAAAAGAGAGTCTGGAGACCCCCGGGCAGTTTTTAGGCCAAAATTTTCACGGGCAAAAATATTTTTTCCCTATCCTATTTTTAGGCTTTTCTGAGTCTTTTGAGCCACGTGCCATCATAGTGATTTTTTGTCGCACTTTTTCGTCGTCGCTGCCCTGATTTCCGAAAAAAAAAAGTGAAAAAAAAAATTTCGTGCCCATCCTATTAGTTTGACGAGGGAAGAGTTTTGAGACACTCGCCATTATAGTAATTTTTCGCAAAAAAAAAAGAGGAGCGCAAAAAAAAAGAGGAGCGCAAAAAAAAAAGGAGCGCAAAAAAAAAAAGAGGAGCGCAAAAAAAAAGAAGTTCCAGAGTGTGCTTTTCCCTGATTTACGTGCAGCGCCGTGATTTTGTTAGTGTTCTAGGCTCGCGTCTCTAGCACGGTCTAGCCTAGGACCAGCACAGTACCGTCGTTGAGCGTTTATTCAACTTTGCATCTCTGAATTGATTATTGCTGACCCTTTTTGCTACCATACTATAAGCCTTCCCAGCTCCACATACCTCTACGTCGTGCGTTTGACTCTCCCTGGCAATCGCTCTATCCAAGCTTTTGAGAGTTTTGACTACAACGGTTGCCGATCACCGCCTGCTGCTGGGTAAGAACTGGTAAGAATTTGAGATTTGCTTGACGGATTTGTGACACCCGCCACCACCACCTCTTGTTAGTATTCTGTAGGATCATATTCTTGTGTGTTTTCTATTGTTGCTAACCATGGCAGGATCACAAGCCGACGAGACTGACTGGGAGAACATGAGGAATCAGGAGTTGCATGATAAATTTCAGCAAATGATGAATGGACAGGTGCAGGATGTGCTAAACAGATTTGAAGAGGCCATGGAGAAGATAGATGACATGGAGAAGACGTTCGAAACAAAGCTCGATAACAGGTTTAATGAATTGCTCGCGCGTCTTCCACCACCATCACCGGCTGCACCTAACGCACCTCTACAACAACAACGACGACGACTACCTACACATCGTGAAACAGCCCTCCGCCGAGCGAGCCGTCTCCCTCTTGCACCTGGCCAAACTGTTGGTGCTCCTGTTGCTACTTCTGTGGCTCCTGCTGCTGATGCGGAGGAGGATGATTTTGCTAGCGATTACGAGGATGAGGTTGATCAAAATCAGAACTACGTGCCACCACCAGCACAGCAACCATCAGGTCGTCCACATGCAAATAATGGCAATGGTAGGGCTCACCCTTAGGTACGAGATCATGACCATCTCCCTAAACTAAAATTGAATATTCCACCATTTGAGGGTAGATATGTTCCTGATATATACCTTACTTGGGAGTTAGAAACTGAACAACGATTTACATGTTTACAATATCCCGAGGAGAGACGTGTTCCTGCTGCTGTTTGTGCATTCACTAGTTTTGCATGTGTTTGGTGGTCTGAGCATTATAGATTATATCCCATTCCTGCTACTTGGGCTGCTTTGAAAACTGCTATGCGTACTCGTTGGGTTCCACCATATTATCAACGTGAATTACTTCAAAAATTGCAGCGCTTAAGACAGGGAAAAAATTCTGTAGAAGAATATTATCAGGAATTACAAACTGGCATGATTAGATGTGGTATTGTTGAGGAGAATGAAGCTATGCTTGCACGTTTTATGGGTGGATTAAATAGAGAGATTCAGACGATTCTAGAGTAAGGAGTATACTAATATCACTCGTTTATTCCATCTTGCTTGTAAAGCTGAACGTGAAGTGCAGGATCGACAGGCATTGGCGCGGACTAACTTTTCTGCAGGTCGACCTTCTTCATGGACACCACGTGCATCATCTACTTCCACACGTTCTACTACACCGGCGCCTCCGTCGGCTGCCACCTCCAACCGTGATACAATAAAGCAGGCACAATCACCACTATCTGCCAAGAGCACACCTTCTGGGCCTGCAAAGAGCTCTTCTTCATCCATGGCATCAACAGGGCAAACACATGATATTATTTGTCGACGTTGCAAGGGTGGAGGTCATTATGCGAGAGAATGCCCATCTAAGCGTGTGATGATTGTTACTGAGGATGGTGGGTATGAGTCCGCTAGTGACTATGATGAGGAGACTTTGGCTCTTATTACACGTGACGAACACGGTGGAGACGATTCTGATCATGAGACGCAATACATGGCTCCTGAAGATGCTGACAGGTATGAATGTTTAGTTGCTCAACGTGTTTTGAGTGTGCAGGTTACACAAGCTGAGCAAAATCAGAGGCATAATTTGTTCCATACAAAGGGAGTTGTGAAGGAACGTTCTGTTCGCGTGATCATAGATGGAGGGAGTTGCAACAACTTGGCTAGCATCGAGATGGTGGACAAGCTATCTCTCACCACCAGACCACATCCACATCCTTACTACATCCAATGGTTCAACAACAGCGGCAAGGTTAAGGTAACACGTACTGTTCGTGTGCATTTTAGTATCTCTACATATGCTGATTATGTTGATTGTGATGTGGTACCGATGCAAGCATGTTCCTTATTACTTGGTAGACCATGGCAATTTGATAAAAATTCTATTCACCATGGTAGAAACAATCAGTATACTCTTGTTCATAAGGATAAAAATATTACTTTGCTTCCTATGACTCCTGATTCCATTTTGAAAGATGATATTAATAGAGCTAATAAAGCAAAACAGGAGAAAACTAAGAGTGAAAATCAGATTGTGGCAAAAGAATTTGAGCAACAAATGCAGCCTAATAATAATAAACAATCTAGTGTTGCTTCTGAAATTAAATTGAAAAGTGCATGTTTACTTGCCACCAAATCTGATATTGATGATCTAGATTTTAGCAAATCTGTTTGCTATGCTTTTGTGTGCAAAGAGGCATTATTTTCATTCGAGGACATGCCTTCCTCTTTGCCTCCTGCTGTCACTAACATTTTGCAGGAGTTCGCCGACGTCTTTCCACAAGACGTGCCACCGGGATTACCACCTATTCGCGGGATTGAGCATCAAATTGACTTAATTCCCGGTGCATCATTACCCAACCGGGCACCATACCGTACCAATCCAGAGGAGGCGAAGGAGATTATGCGTCAAGTACAAGAACTGCTCGACAAAGGTTATATACGCGAATCCCTTAGTCCTTGTGCTGTTCCTATCATTTTAGTGCCGAAAAAGGATGGTACGTCGCGTATGTGCGTTGATTGTAGAGGCATTAATAATATTACTATTCGTTATCGTCATCCTATTCCTAGGCTAGATGATATGCTTGATGAATTGAGTGGCTCTATAATATTCTCCAAAGTTGATTTGCGTAGTGGTTACCATCAAATTCGTATGAAATTGGGAGATGAATGGAAAACAGCATTTAAAACTAAGTTTGGATTATATGAGTGGTTAGTCATGCCTTTTGGGTTAACTAATGCACCTAGTACTTTCATGAGGTTAATGAACGAAGTTTTACGTGCTTTCATTGGACGATTTGTGGTAGTTTACTTTGATGACATATTGATTTATAGCAAATCTTTGGAGGAACATTTGGAACATTTACGTGCTGTTTTTATTGCTCTACGTGATGCACGTTTGTTTGGTAACCTTGGAAAGTGCACCTTTTGCACCGACCGAGTATCTTTTCTTGGCTATGTTGTTACTCCACAGGGAATTGAAGTTGATAAAGCCAAGATTGAAGCTATTGAGAGTTGGCCGCAGCCCAAAACGGTCACACAAGTGAGGAGTTTCCTTGGCCTCGCTGGTTTCTATAGGCGTTTTGTGAGAGATTTCAGCACCATTGCTGCACCTCTCAACGAGCTTACAAAGAAGGATGTACCTTTTGTTTGGGGTACCGCACAGGAAGAAGCCTTCACGGTATTGAAAGGTAAGTTGACACATGCTCCTTTACTCCAACTTCCTAATTTCAATAAGACTTTTGAGCTTGAATGTGATGCTAGTGGAATTGGATTAGGAGGTGTGTTATTACAAGATGGGAAACCTGTTGCATACTTTTCTGAAAAATTGAGTGGGCCTAGTCTGAACTATTCTACTTATGATAAAGAATTATATGCTCTTGTTCGGACCTTAGAAACATGGCAACATTATTTATGGCCCAAGGAATTTGTTATACATTCTGATCATGAATCTTTGAAACACATTAAAAGTCAAGCAAAACTGAACCGTCGACATGCTAAATGGGTTGAATTCATTGAGACTTTCCCTTATGTGATTAAACACAAGAAGGGTAAAGAAAATGTTATTGCTGATGCCTTGTCTCGTCGTTATACTATGCTTTCACAACTTGACTTTAAAATATTTGGTTTGGAGACCATCAAGGATCAATATGTTAATGATGCTGAATTTAAAGATGTATTGCAGAATTGTAAGGAAGGGAGAACTTGGAACAAGTTCGTTCTTAACGATGGATTTGTGTTTCGTGCTAACAAGCTATGCATTCCAGCTAGCTCCGTTCGTCTTTTGTTGTTGCAGGAGGCGCATGGAGGAGGATTAATGGGACACTTTGGCGTCAAGAAGACGGAGGATATACTTGCTACACATTTCTTTTGGCCAAAGATGAGACGGGATGTTGAGCGTTTTGTTGCTCGCTGCACTACATGTCAAAGAGCTAAGTCACGACTCAATCCTCATGGTTTATATATGCCTTTGCCTGTACCTAGTGTTCCTTGGGAGGATATATCTATGGACTTTGTTTTAGGTTTACCTAGAACAAAGAAGGGGAGGGATAGCATATTTGTTGTCGTGGATAGGTTCTCGAAAATGGCACACTTTATACCATGTCATAAAAGCGATGATGCTGTTAATGTTGCTGATTTGTTCTTTCGTGAAATTATTCGCTTACATGGTGTGCCAAATGCTATTGTTTCAGATCGTGATACTAAATTTCTTAGCCACTTTTGGAGATGTTTATGGGCTAAGTTGGGGACTAAGCTGCTTTTTAGTACTACTTGTCACCCCCAAACTGATGGACAAACTGAAGTAGTCAATAGAACATTGTCTACTATGCTTAGGGCTGTTTTGAAGAATAACAAGAAAATGTGGGAAGAATGCTTGCCTCATATTGAATTTGCTTATAATCGTTCATTGCATTCTACTACGAAGATGTGCCCTTTTGAAATTGTGTATGGTTTCCTACCTCGTGCACCTATTGATTTGTTGCCTCTTCCATCTTCGGAGAAGGTTAATTTTGATGCTAAAGAACGTTCTGAATTGATTTTAAAAATGCATGAGTTAACTAAGGAAAACATTGAGCGTATGAATGCTAAATATAAACTTGCTGGAGATAAGGGTAGAAAACATGTTGTGTTTGCACCTGGAGATCTTGTTTGGTTACATTTGCGTAAAGATAGATTTCCTAATCTGCGCAAATCAAAGCTAATGCCACGTGCTGATGGTCCTTTTAAGGTTTTAGAGAAAATAAATGATAATGCATATAAACTTGAGCTACCTGCAGATTTTGGGGTTAGTCCCACTTTTAATATTGCAGATTTGAAGCCTTATCTGGGTGAGGAAGATGAGCTTTCGTCGAGGACGACTTCATTTCAAGAAGGGGAGGATGATGAGGACATCAATACCATTGTTACACCCACAGCCCCTACTGTTACATATACTGGACCAATTACTAGAGCTCGTGCACGCCAATTAAATTACCAGGTACTTTCGTTTCTTGGTAATGATTCTAATGTTCATGAGATTATGATGCTGCCTAAATTGGATACATTTGTTTTTCTTTCAAATGAAGGGCCTAGCTTGGAGAAGGATGAACATTGGAGCAAGAACACGCATGAAGTTGATGGCATGCGCAAGGGGATCAAGAACGGAGTTACAAGTGATGATTTCAGGACTTTGAAGCCGCCATAAGGAGTGCATGAAGCCATGGACGAAATATACAAGATGCCACTTCATAATATTCGTCCATAGGCTATTCTAGGTGCTGCGTCACCTTATTAATGGGCCAGGCCCATGTAATTTCGAAATACTTAAGTATAGGCTATTTTTAGAGTCCGTATGTGTGGGGAAACAAGAGTTAGGGTTGGTTTCGGACCCCACCCTCAAGGGCCACGAAATTCCCCTCTCTTCCTCCATATATACAGCCCTTAGGGCGTCGTTTAGACTTTGGGTTTTGTTTAGATTAAAAGTTCGCCATAGCTGCAACTTCACGTACTTCGTTTGTGTCCAACGACCAGACCAAGACGTCACAGAACCCCACCTTGATCAATAAAGCTTTCATCTTATATTCGCAATATCCAGATTGCAATCTCAGTTTCTTGCTTGTTCTTCGTTTGCTCGCAGGAAACAGGCCCTCGTGGTCAGGTTGATCGTGCTCCGGCGTGGTCAATAACCCCTCGGAAGTTGGTTTAGCGATTGCTAAGGCGCGACGTCTCGCACGATCGTAGTCGGATCGTCAAGGTCGACTCCCACAGAAAACGATAGCCACCATCTCATCGAAACATCGGGACACCTTTGCCTCTATCGACAAGATCGTCTAGATGATATGCTTGATGAATTGAGTGGCTCTACAATATTCTCCAAAGTTGATTTGCGTAGTGGTTACCATCAAATTCGTATGAAATTGGGAGATGAATGGAAAACAGCATTTAAAACTAAGTTTGGATTATATGAGTGGTTAGTCATGCCTTTTGGGTTAACTAATGCACCCAGTACTTTCATGAGGTTAATGAACGAAGTTTTACGTGCCTTCATTGGACGATTTGTGGTAGTTTACTTTGATGACATATTGATTTATAGCAAATCTTTGGAGGACCATTTGGAACATTTACGTGCTGTTTTTATTGCTCTACGTGATGCACGTTTGTTTGGTAACCTTGGAAAGTGCACCTTTTGCACCGACCGAGTATCTTTTCTTGGCTATGTTGTTACTCCACAGGGAATTGAAGTTGATAAAACCAAGATTGAAGCTATTGAGAGTTGGCCGCAGCCCAAAACGGTCACACAAGTGAGGAGATTCCTTGGCCTCGCTGGTTTCTATAGGCGTTTTGTGAGAGATTTCAGCACCATTGCTGCACCTCTCAACGAGCTTACAAAGAAGGATGTACCTTTTGTTTGGGGTACCGCACAGGAAGAAGCCTTCACGGTATTGAAAGATAAGTTAACACATGCTCCTTTACTCCAACTTCCTAATTTCAATAAGACTTTTGAGCTTGAATGTGATGCTAGTGGAATTGGATTAGGAGGTGTGTTATTACAAGATGGAAACCTGTTGCATACTTTTCTGAAAAATTGAGTGGGCCTAGTCTGAACTATTCTACTTATGATAAAGAATTATATGCTCTTGTTCGGACCTTAGAAACATGGCAACATTATTTATGGCCCAAGGAATTTGTTATACATTCTGATCATGAATCTTTGAAACACATTAAAAGTCAAGCAAAACTGAACCGTAGACATGCTAAATGGGTTGAATTCATTGAGACTTTCCCTTATGTGATTAAACACAAGAAGGGTAAAGAAAATGTTATTGCTGATGCCTTGTCTCGTCGTTATACTATGCTTTCACAACTTGACTTTAAAATATTTGGTTTGGAGACCATCAAAGATCAATATGTTCATGATGCTGAATTTAAAGATGTATTGCAGAATTGTAAGGAAGGGAGAACTTGGAACAAGTTCGTTCTTAACGATGGATTTGTGTTTCGTGCTAACAAGCTATGCATTCCAGCTAGCTCCGTTCGTCTTTTGTTATTGCAGGAGGCGCATGGAGGAGGATTAATGGGACACTTTGGCGTCAAGAAGACGGAGGATATACTTGCTACACATTTCTTTTGGCCAAAGATGAGACGGGATGTTGAGCGTTTTGTTGCTCGCTGCACTACATGTCAAAGAGCTAAGTCACGACTCAATCCTCATGGTTTATATATGCCTTTGCCTGTACCTAGTGTTCCTTGGGAGGATATATCTATGGACTTTGTTTTAGGTTTACCTCGAACAAAGAAGGGGAGGGATAGCATATTTGTTGTCGTGGATAGGTTCTCGAAAATGGCACACTTTATACCATGTCATAAAAGCGATGATGCTGTTAATGTTGCTGATTTGTTCTTTCGTGAAATTATTCGCTTACATGGTGTGCCAAATACTATTGTTTCAGATCGTGATACTAAATTTCTTAGCCACTTTTGGAGATGTTTATGGGCTAAGTTGGGGACTAAGCTGCTTTTTAGTACTACTTGTCACCCCCAAACTGATGGACAAACTGAAGTAGTCAATAGAACATTGTCTACTATGCTTAGGGCTGTTTTGAAGAATAACAAGAAAATGTGGGAAGAATGCTTGCCTCATATTGAATTTGCTTATAATCGTTCATTGCATTCTACTACTAAGATGTGCCCTTTTGAAATTGTGTATGGTTTCCTACCTCGTGCACCTATTGATTTGTTGCCTCTTCCATCTTCGGAGAAGGTTAATTTTGATGCTAAAGAACGTTCTGAATTGATTTTAAAAATGCATGAGTTAACTAAGGAAAACATTGAGCGTATGAATGCTAAATATAAACTTGCTGGAGATAAGGGTAGAAAACATGTTGTGTTTGCACCTGGCGATCTTGTTTGGTTACATTTGCGTAAAGATAGATTTCCTAATCTGCGCAAATCAAAGCTAATGCCACGTGCTGATGGTCCTTTTAAGGTTTTAGAGAAAATAAATGATAATGCATATAAACTTGAGCTACCTGCAGATTTTGGGGTTAGTCCCACTTTTAACATTGCAGATTTGAAGCCTTATTTGGGTGAGGAAGATGAGCTTCTGTCGAGGACGACTTCATTTCAAGAAGGGGAGGATGATGAGGACATCAATACCATTGTTACACCCACAACCCCTACTGTTACATATACTGGACCAATTACTAGAGCTCGCGCACGCCAATTAAATTACCAGGTACTTTCGTTTCTTGGTAATGATTCTAATGTTCATGAGATTATGATGCTGCCTAAATTGGATACATTCGTTTTGCTTACAAATGAAGGTCCTAGCTTGGAGAAGGATGAACATTGGAGCAAGAACACGAATGGAGTTGATGGCATGCGCAAGGGGATCAAGAACGGAGTTACAAGTGACGATTTCAGGACTTTGAAGCCGCCATAAGGAGTGCATGAAGCCTTGGACGAAATATACAAGATGCCACTTCATAATATTCGTCCATAGGCTATTCTAGGTGCTGCGTCACCTTATTAATGGGCCAGGCCCATGTAATTTCGAAATACTTAGGTATAGGCTATTTTTAGAGTCCGTATGTGTGGGGAAACAAGAGTTAGGGTTGGTTTCGGACCCCACCCTCAAGGGCCACGAAATTCCCCTCTCTTCCTCCATATATACAGCCCTTAGGGCGTCGTTTAGACTTGGGTTTTGTTTAGATTAAAAGTTCGCCATAGCTGCAACTTCTCGTACTTCGTTTGTGTCCAACGACCAGACCAAGACGTCACAGAACCCCACCTTGATCAATAAAGCTTTCATCTTATATTCGCAATATCCAGATTGCAATCTCAGTTTCTTGCTTGTTCTTCGTTTGCTCGCAGGAAACAGGCCCTCGTGGTCAGGTTGATCGTGCTCCGGCGTGGTCAATAACCCCTCGGAAGTTGGTTTTGCGATTGCTAAGGCGCGACGTCTCGCACGTTCGTAGTCGGATCGTCAAGGTCGACTCCCACAGAAAACGATAGCCACCATCTCATCGAAACATCGGGACACCTTTGCCTCTATCATTTTTGCACGTATGACACATGTATACATGAGTAACTTTCATAGTTCATAAAAACTAAAGCCAAAAAATTATCACAAGAAGTAGAAGGCATGAAAATATTACAACTCAGTTTGCACATATAAGTGAAGCTCTTATTCACTTCAAAAGATTGGCAATGTTCATCATTAAACCATCCTAACTTCGATGAATAAACCTTACTTGCATCAAATTTACATGCTACATCATGCTTAAATAAGCAAACATGCAATAAGTCATTGGACATAGAATCATCATCAAGATTAGAGGTCATATCAAAATGATTAAACATTGGTTCTTTTGCATCAACAGTTAATTCAATGGGTGCACTCAAAATTGTTGATATTTCAGTTGTTTGATCACATGACGCATTCATGACAGTAACAAGAGTCTCTAAAATAGGTGGTGTGCTCAAATCAACAGGTAACTCAACACATGATGCATTCAAGTTAACTAGGCATGCTTCATTCTCATGTGAAGTTATATCATCAATACCTTTACTGTTACCTCGCAAAGATGTAGCTGATGTAGGTACGGACGTTGACAATGTACCATACTCTTGAGATGATATCGCGCTCACAATCCGAGGTGGGGCTGCTCTAGTAGGTGCAATAGTGGAGTAACCAACCGGCGGTGGTGAGCATGAACTGGAATAGTAGTTGTTGTAGTCACCCAATGCATCCTTCTGTATTTGTCTCTCAAAGGTACAAGCACGGACATACATACCAGTAATGCAATGAGGAATATACCGAAATCTTGCCTGAATATCATGGTTCAAACCACCAAAAAATCTATTCATTGTATCATCCTCAGATTCTTCTATGTCACAATGATGCATATAAGATTTGAACTCTTGGTAGTAAGCATGAACAGTGTTACTGCCTTGTTTTAATTGCTCCAATTTGCGACGCAATTCACGATGATAGTAAGGAGGAAAAAATTGTTGTCTCATTACAGCTTTCAAAACTTTTCAAGTTGTGGGTTGGTTATCAATGTTTTTCTTACAATGTACACTCCACCAAACATAAGCAAAACCAGTAAATGCTCTAATGGTAGCTCGTACTCTCTCAAGTTCAGAAAAATCATGGTGACTAAAAACTTGTTCTACTTCAAGCTCCCAAGCTAGATAAATAGCAGGATTAAATCTACCCTCAAATGATGGTAAAGAGATAACCTGACCATATGCTTGTGTGTGTTGTCCCAACTCTCGTGATGGTGAAGATGTGTCCGTCGTCCAAGAACTTCTATCTCTGGAACCTGTCATGATTAGTAGAAACAAGAACCAAAATTCGAGAATAATGTTCCTATGAACTACTAGGATGTGGTTGTAAAGTGCTCACAGTAAAGCAAATATCAATATCTTACAAGTTCTTACCATGCGGCAGGTGGTGAAGGCAACCAGCGGTGTCAAATAACTCCGAAGATTGTGTAAAACGATTGCCAGGGGAACGTACGTATACACGGTGTAGAAATATGTGGAGCTGGGTTGGCTATATATGGTAGCAAAAGATTAGCAATAATCAATTCAGAGATGCAACGTTGAATAAACGCTCAACGACGGTACTATGCAGGTCCTAGGCTAGACCGAACTAGAGACGCGAGCCTAGAACACTAATGAGGTCACGTCATAGCACAACTAGCATCAATAAAGGATATGAAGTAGCTCTGGACAGCAAGATATAAGTGAAGATCTCAATAGCAGTAGACCTATTTAGAAGCTGATGTTGAGGTGCCAAATACTGAACTAGCTTCTGCAACTATTTAGATGCGGCTCGTCGCTAGCTTTCATTTGAGTACTCGCGGAGCCAAAACGGACTTCATATGAGGAAGTTATGCCTGTTTTACTGAACAGTGCACAAAACAGATTCCAATCCGAATTCAAGTACGAGATTGAGTCTAGATAGATCCGAATTTTGTTTTTTTTCTCCTCTCTTTTTTTCCTCACACTTTTTTTCTTTTCCTTTCTTTTTTTTTCTCTGACTTTTTTTTACTTTTTTTCTCTTGTTTTTTTTCTCTGTCTTTTTTTCTCTCTCCCTCTTTCCAAAACAAACTAGATAAGATGTAGATTGGATCAAGCGAAGATGGGAATGATCTCAACTATGATTATGACAATGAACGGTGGGTAGCACGTGGAGGAAATTGATGGATGGGTGGTGGACAGCGGAAGGGATAACGATGCAGCGGCGACGTGACTAATGTGAACAGAACTCGAAACTCTAAACGACCTAGACACTAAGACCAGCAACTTGACACGACGATGCAACCGATAATTCAACTATGCAAGCAATGAAAAGAACATTGCAAAGGCTCAGACTGGCTTGGACCAAGGATGAATAGATCTAACTCTTTTTTGTGGCTTTTTCTTGGACAATAGGTAAGAAAATAAATCTAATCTAGGAAAACTGGAAATTCTCACCGAGCAACCTGAAAACTGATACCACTTGATAGAGGCTAAGGTGTCCCGATGTTTCGATGAGATGGTGGCTATCGTTTTCTGTGGGAGTCGACCTTGACGATCCGACTACGAACGTGCGAGACGTCGCGCCTTAGCAATCGCTAAACCAACTTCCGAGGGTTATTGACCACGCCGGAGCACGATCAACCTGACCACGAGGGTCTGTTTCCTGCGAGCAAACGAAGAACAAGCAAGAAACTGAGATTGCAATCGGGATATTGCGAATATAAGATGAAAGCTTTATTGATCAATGTGGGGTTCTGTGACGTCTTGGTCTGGTCGTTGGACACAAACGAAGTACGCGAAGTTGCAGCTATGGCGAACTTTTAATCTAAACAAAACCCCAGCAAAAAGCTACTAGATGGATCTACTTATATAGGAGCAAGGGGTGGCGGCCAAGGAGGTGGGAGGACGTCCCAAGGCAGCCTAAAACTAACCCTAGGTCGTACAAGGCTCATGGGCCCAAGTGGAGGTGATGCAACACCTTTGGGCTTGTAGTTTGACTCGGATTCTGCTGCAACGTCAGATTGTTTCGTCCGTAACTGAACGCTCCGGACGAATTTGAAGGTGAATCCAATTGAGTTGGAAAGAGCACGAAATCTAGTTTCCAACAAAAAAAGAATCACCCAATTCGGAGTCCGTATGAAAAAGTTGTTGGCATTTTGAGTCAGGTATGTCTGTGCAGTCCGAATCTGAATCCAGAATGTGAGAGACTTGGACTCTATCTTCTCTTGGCCCAAAAGTGACGTGAGAGGACTTTTTGAACACAACCTAAACTTCTCCTTTTCCCTTATCTTCATATGTGGATTGTACAAATGTCCCATACACCTGCAATTAGACAAAACACAAAAGTGTGTGAAGTATTTTTGTTCTGGATAACATAAATAGATTATTGAATAGCTTGCATTAGAAATCACCTGACAAATATGCATGTATGCAATATTTTTGGTCGTATCCAAGGTAGTCATGTCCTCATCACAAATGATATTGAATTCTACATTATAATTAGTTAGTGAATATTTCCAACTCAACAAACATTTTTGTTTTGCCGTTTCAAGGAATACGAATTTGACTTGTTTTGGAAGTTAAATTTGATTCATGTTTGAACCAAAGTAAGATTAGCAATAGTAATTGCGATGACTCGGCACCATTAACATGGGATTACTGTAGCTTAATAATCCGGGCGTCACAACTACGTTCAGAGACCCTTCGGCGAAACTGTGTGTGATGCAATAATCACAAACGGTGGTGTAAAAAACACATCAAAAAAGGTGCACAACATTTGCGATGGTGGATGAATGAAACACGGTTCAGATTTTAGTTGCGTGTGCGATGCATGGCATACGGTTTAGTTCAATTAACTGTTTGCGATGAGGAGGAACAAAAGAAATGGGCAGCCAGATGAAGGTGTGTGCGATATACAGCATACAGTTCACTCGGATGAACTGTTTGTGATTAGGCAACACAAAAGGAAGGGTCAGCCCGATCAAGGTGTTTGCAATATACATCATGTGGTTCAATTGGATTAACTGTTTGCTTTGAGCCAAGAGAACATAAACGGTTCAATATAACAAGATGTGTGTGATACGCGGCAATAGGCCTGTAATCGGAAACGTGTGGGAAGACCTATAACAACACATGCGATTCTTGTTAACAAGCCGTGTGTGTTGTGAGCAAATGCTTGGTGGTATAGAATTGTGAGTGATAGATGAAAACATCACCGACGGGTTCCATTGTTTAGTCGTGTGCGATGTGATTTTCTTTGTCCACACAACATATATACTTAAAAAGACAGCATTGCATAACCAAATTAAGCATACAATTACACAAGTGACTACACACATAACATTTCCACACACCAAAGTAAGCAATTACATGCATACTAAACTAGGAGAAACGAGGATCTAATTAATCATCTACTTATTGTTGCGACAACGCTTGCCATTGCTCTGCTTCTGGCTGGATCCCTGGCCGTTTTGGGGAAGGAGGCACTTCCTCATGTCAATGATCTGCCTGTACATGTCATAGCTCGTGTACGCCTCCTTGGCTGCGTACACGACGTGAGCTTTGTCGAGTATCTCCATCCAGGCCGAGTGCCAGGCACGCTTGTCCTTGTTGCAGGAATTGTTCATGTTTCTGTAGTAGGGGTCGATGATGGCCTTGACGAGGTGAACCAGTGTGCCCTTCTCATGCTCCTTGCTCCACCAGATCTTGTATTGGCCCTGGATGTCGACAAGATTGTGGCAGGCGATGCCTGAATTCTCGAGCGCCTTTACATCGTTGGTGATGTCCACCGTAGTGAACATGTAGTGGGGGCTATTGACAAACCTGGCGAAACGCTCATGAGGCCTTATGGCCAGGTAGTAGTGGTAGATGAGGATGTGGTGGCGCACACACATCTGTGCGACGGCGACCTTGGGACGAGACCCGGCACGAGCGCAGGTGTACTCAAGGTCGAACCCGACCACCTTCTACTTCTCCTCGGCAAGCAACAACTCCATGATGTGGATGGAGTGCTCCACCCAGACCGGGTCGTTGGTGTACACCATGAGAGGTCCGTGAACTTCTGTGCGTGTCCACCACGACATGCATGGTGAACCGCTGCTTGTCGTCAGCAGCCGCTCGGAGCGCCATTGGAGCCGCGCAGGATGCCCTCTAAGAATTTCTCGTGGTGGTGTGTTTCTTGCAATGGTGGGGCACGATCGAAAGGTTGAAGAGACACAAGGGTTAAATGGCCACTGTAATAAATGGGGGCTTGTCGGCCTGTAATCGTCACGTCTTGTCACGGTGTTCATAGCGGGGGATTCCAGTGCACACTTGACAACACCACACCGCACGCGTTTCGTTTGACCACGCGTGGGCTCGAAGATGCGCCAAATGTATCGTCAGTGAGCCTGTTCCCGCGCTACCATGCAGTTTATTGTGCTAGCTTCCCGCCAGGCTAGTTTTGCCATGCCTCGACTAGAAGGGGACAAATCGTGGGCGTTTATTAGCAAAAAGCTTTGTAAAAATAAAGTGTGTGGAATGAGTTCGGTCAAAAGTTTAGCCATGGGTGATGAGGTCAAAGTTACACAGAAGGGTGATGATGAACACTCAAGTGCGATAATTAATTTTGCGCTCTAGAGGGCACATGGTTGAGGAAACCAACTGTGTGCAATAATGTCGAAGATTGCAGTCGAGTTAGTTATACAGATAGTGTGTTGTGAGACCGACAAGGTAAACAGATTCGTGAATGGTTAATAAAATCTAAGACCACTGCATATTAAAGTCAAAATGGTGCTACCAATATATGAGTCTCATACGATGCCATTTCAACATTGTACCACAAAAGCTCGAAATATTACAAGGTTCAAATTCCAGAGTTATATGGCTCAAATTCAAAGATTACAAGGTTCAAACTGATATTAGAAATGAAATTCAGCTCATCAGCTGCAAACGCTCACGCTGATCCGCTAAACATGGATATTAGAGAGGTTCAAACTAATATTACCAGTTCTAAGTCTGGATTCGAAACCTCATGAACAAAGGGGCCCGCCACTGAGAAGTCATGTATGGGGTTGACACGATGACTTCCGATTACTTTGTCATCTGAACATCCAGATCGAAATTCAGTATTTTTGAGGCCTATTCCATTCCGCCGCACGCACCGACGCTGATCAACAAACCATTCATTTTTGCGAAATAAATGTAGGGCAAACCTTATTGCCTTCAGCATCTTTGCTCTCAAAACAAAGAACCTGGCGAATATAATCTCCGGTAAGGTCCTCGGTAGGACTTCAAAGTAATTTCTGAGAGATGCAAATCTAGGCATTCGACGTGATTGTTATATTGTATCACATTATCCACCACTGGGCCTAATCTTAACTGCAAAATAAGAAAATGTGTTAGTGCCTACATGCAGTTTTGAACACTACTATAGGCCTATTTGATTTGTAGGATTTGTGAAATGCACTAACATGCCATCTTCGATCTAACATGATTAACATGGACATTTGATTACATTCTAGAAAAATGTAGCTTTCTTCACAAGAGGTTGGAGTGGATGAAAAGTTCCCTAAGAAAACTAGTATAGATGAATGGAAAGGAGAAATGCTTATGGATTGTAACCATATGGATCAAGCAACCAATATGGGGGGGCGAACATGTATGTACTGAAATCCTCCAAAAGAATCCTTCAGAAATCGTAGTACATTGTCATTGTAAACTTGGAAAAAGGTGTCACATATTGAACTCCCTTATCGTTAACATTTAACGCGAAAGGAACATCACCTCTATATATAGCTTCTCCAGGCACGGAAAGCATCTCAGGAAACTAACAACTTGCTCCAGGTTGGGGCCGATAGATTCTAGTGCCAAGACCTTCACTGTGCGTAGTTTTGGGGTCAAGCTTGTCGGAATCATTTTCTGGATGACAATAAACAAACATCTTCAAAATTACAAATAATGTTAATTTGTAGAAGGATAGGTAGAAGGCGGCTATTGTACCTGAATTGGTGTGGATCCAATAACAAGTTTGGAGTATTTGTCAGACGAGTAGCCCACCACTATCAATTTCGGCACAGAAATAACATTGATTCCTGTTGGACCTTCTTGATCAACTACAAGTAATCTCTCAAGTGCAGGTGTGTCCTCAATGACAATACCGTGGTACACATCTTTTGATGTCTTCCTACTGCACCCGCAACACACATAAATAGTCCGGAGAGTCATGGAGGTGATGTGGAAGCTACTCAACCCATTGATCGCATGAAGATGAAGTTACTCAAGTGCAGTACAGCCATGGAGCAGGCACTCCAAGTCAACATTTGGGAGGCAGATGACGACGAGCTCGAGGTGCTTCAGTTGTGGTTGAATAAGAGCGGCGCGCCATTAAGGGGGATGACAGTTCCTGAACTTGGCGACGCACAGCGTGGGCGCGAGGCGGAGCGCGGACGTTGGCAGTGAGCACATACGCCCATCATTAAAAGTGAGTTCCTCGAGCTGATCTAGGGCGGGGGATCGGAACCAGTCGTCAAGCTTGGCTCGGTCCTTGCCGTTCGAACAGAACTTGTCCCATTCTAAGGCCTCCGGTTGGGCCAAGGTGACTGTCGAGTGTAGCGACCAGACCTCAAACAGTCTGATCTCTGTGCTCCGGTGTCATCCCTGGATCAGTAATGCTGACACCACACAGTACTCGGAGGATTTATAGCAGAGTAGCAATCACACACTTATTACATCGAGTGTCTCAAAAGAGAACTTAATACAATAAATATGGCTTAAGGCCATCTAATAACGATAACAGCGGAAGGCTTGGAAGATAGGTGAGTCCATCAACTCCAACGGCATCACTGAGTATAGAACCACGACCTAAAAACTCCTTAATCATCGTCTGAAAAGTCTGCAACATTAACGTTGCAGCCTGAAAACGGGTCAGCACATGGAATATGCTGGCAATGTAACACATACAGAGTAATGGAATGAAACATCTATACTACATGCATATTTGGCTGGTGGAAAGCTCTATGGTTACAGTTTTGCGTAAAGCCAATTTTTCCCTACTTCAAAGGAATAAAATTTAATTACTATCATGGTGGTTGTTAAACATTGAGAATGGTTGACAGCATTCTCAATCCCAATTAAGCATCATCATTAAACATAACCCAACAAAATTAATTTAGAGTAACATGTTGAGATTCACATGATAATCCAGGTACTAGATACTCAAGATGTCCATAACCAGGGACACGGCTAATCATGATTAGATTATTACACTCTACAGAGGTTTGCGCACTTTTCCCCACAAGACTCGATCGCCTCCGTTTGGTTTCTCGCACTAAAGGGTGTTTGAGAAGACGGATGGCCGAGACATAGTCTTTCAGAAGCGCTAGCACCTTACGATCGGGTAGACCATACCACCTACATCCCCTACATCTGCTAGTCTACCACTTTAAGAGTTCGCACAACTTAGTCAACTATGCTAGAGCCCATAATAGCTTGTGGTTGCACACGGAAGTTTCTAGTATGAATAGTCTCATGATCCCTTTGAGCCTGGCTGGCGGTCCAAAAGAAAAACAGGCAAGTCCTGGAATACCCAGGTGCCTCAATCCACCCAGATGTGTGTTTAAGTTGCCACCTTTGATAAACCATTAATTAAGAATCTCACATCTGTCATGGATATCACTCACCCAATCCACGTCTACTAGCATAGCATGGCATAATAAGCAAGCGTAGAAGTAACTCCCAAAGGTTTGATAATAACAGGTAATAGGTACTACCTCATCTACTTCCCATCCCACAATTTAATTAGATCCTAATCATGCAATGTGTGAGGATTAATCTAATGCAATAAAACTGGGTTGTAGAAAAGGTATGATCAAAGTGTTACTTGCCTTGCTGATGATCCGCGAAACCTAACGATTCGAAGTAACAAGCGGCGCACTCCGGGTATTCTATCGCAGACAAACAAACAAGCATACAATAAGTACTCATCTAATGCATAGATAAAACTCAAATAAGAGATCTAACCAGAAGGTTCAACTTAAGAACTCCTGTTTGCAAAAAGAATCAAATCGAACGAAGCAACGAAAGTCAAACGGCGAAAGAAAACACTTCGTTGTAGTAATCTGGTTCTAGGGCAAATTTTACAGTAGCAAAAACTTGTTTAAGTTGGTTAAACGGATAGAGGGTTTCGAGACGAATCCCTAGGCGCTTGAATCGCCTAATTCCGATAAACGAGCGAAAAGTTATACCAAAACAAAAATCGGATCAGGAATCGCGATCAGAAAAATCGCGGATTTAATCCGAGAAAAAGAAAAACGACGAACGCCGAAAATATTATTTTTTCTCTCTCTTTTTTTAACGACGACACGGAAAATGAGGCGCGACGAACCTCGGCGGCGGGATCCGGCGGCTGCGGCAGCAGAGGACGGCGGCGGCGCGGCGGCGGCGGCGGGCTAGGGTTTCCCCCGGGGTGGGCTGCCCCGGCTTATAAAGGCCCCCCCTCGGGCCAGAGTCCTAGTCAGACACGGCCCGTAGGTCGGTTCGCATTTTTTTATTATTATTCTGCTCAGAAGAAAAATAAAAAGAAGTACTAAACGGACTACAAAAATTCCGAAATAAATTTTCACGGGCTTCTAAAATCAAGCCGCACAAGGTGAACATTTATTTGGGACCTAAATGCAATTTTGAAAAAGCACAATTTTCCTAAATTCAAATAAAACACCGAAAAACTCCGAAATAAAATCTTATTTGATTTTATTATTAAATCCTCAATATTTCTTTATTTGGGAAAGTCATTTTATTCCCTCTCTCATATTTTTGTAATAGAAATAATTGATGATAAAATAAATAAAATCAAATGATCCTATTCTCAAAATTTGAGAAAACTCAAATATGAAAATAACGAAATCCCCAACTCTCTCCGTGGGTCATTGGGTTGCGTAGAATTTCTAGGATCAACCAAAATGCAAAAATAAAATATGATATGCATGATGCTCTAATGTATAACATTCCAAATTGAAAATTCGGGATGTTACAAACCTACCCCCCCTTAAGATGAATCTCGCCCTCGAGATTCGGGTTGGCTAAAAAATAGGTGAGGGTGGTCTTTGAGTAAATCTTCCTCTCGCTCCCAAGTGGCTTCATCCTCCGTGTGGTGGCTCCACTAAACTTTGCAAAACTTGATAACCTTGCTGCGAGTAACTCGGTTGGCAAACTCGAGAATCTTGACTGGTTTCTCCTCGTAGGTCAAATTGTTATCCAACTGAATAGTTTCCAAAGGCACTGTGTCTCTCAACGGTATGTCAGCCATCTCCGCGTGACATTTCTTTAACTGAGAAACGTGGAACACATCATGAACTCCTGACAATCCATCGGGCAATTCCAACTTGTAGGCTACTTCTCCCATACTCTCCAAAACTCGATATGGTCCTACAAATCGTGGCGCTAACTTCCCTTTAACTCCAAAACGCTTTGTTCCTCGAAGTGGAGATACTCGAAGATAAGCTCTATCTCCGACTTCGTAAACTGTCTCCTTGCGTTTAGAATCTGCATAACTTTTCTGCCTGGACTGGGCTACCTTGAGCCTATCGCGAATCAACTTCACCTTCTATTCAGACTCTTTAATCAAGTCAGGACCAAACAACTAGCGGTCTCCAACTTCGTCCCATGACAACGGTGTCCTGCACCTCCTTCTGTACAAAGCTTCGAAAGGGGCCATCTCCAAACTGGTTTGGTAACTGTTGTTGTAAGAGAACTCTTCATATGGCAAATTATCGTCCCAACTAGATCCAGAATCTAGCGCACAAGCTCTCAGCATATCCTCCAAAATCTGATTGACTCTCTCGGTCTGTCCATCTGTCTGTGGATGAAAAGCTGTACTGAATTCTAACCTGGTTCCCAAAGTTTTGTGCAACTGCTTCCAGAACTTTGAGGTAAACTGGGTTCCTCTATCCGATACGATACTCCTTGGAACTCCACACAGACATACTATTCTGGTCATGTATATCTTTGCCACTTAGCACTGGTGTAAGTGGTCTTTACTGGGATGAAATGAGCTACTTTCGTCAATCAATCAACTACAACCCAAATCGAGTCATAGCCTGAACGAGTCTTGGGCACTCCCGTGATAAAATCCATGCCTAGCTTATCCCACTTCCATTCGGGTATCGGCAATGGTTGTAACAAGCCTGCTGGCTTCTGATGCTCTGCCTTTACTCTCTGACATACCTCACAAACTGCTACATACTCCGCAATATCCTTCTTCATTCCGGTCCACCAGAAAATATCCTTCAAATCCAGATACATCTTGGTATTTCCTGGGTGAATTGAATACGGTGAGTCGTGTGCCTCTTGCAAAATCAACTTCCTGATCTCCGGGTCATTGGGCACATAAACGCGGTCTTCAAACCATAGGGTGTCGTGCTCATCCCCACGAAATCCTTTAGCTTTTCCTTTGCTCAGTTTCTCCTTTATAGCGGCAATCTCTTTGTCAGCTTTCTGAGCTTCTCTGATTCTATCCATCAAGGTTGACTGAATCTCCAATGCTACTACATAGCCTCTCGGAACTATTTCCAAACATAGTTCACGAAGATTTTCTGCTAACTCCTTGGGTATTTCTCCCGTCATTAATGTATTGACATGGCTCTTACGGCTTAATGCGTCAGCTACTACATTAGCCTTTCCGGGGTGATAATGCAATTTCATATCATAGTCCTTGATAAGCTCCAACCATCTCCTTTGTCTGAGATTCAACTCCTTCTGGGTGAAAATGTACTTCAAACTCTTATGATCCGTGTACACCTCACAATGATTTCCAATGAGGAAATGTCTCCATGTTTTCAATGCATGCACTATGGCTGCTAACTCCAAATCATGCGTGGCATAATTCAACTCATGAGGCTTCAGTTGTCTTGAGGCATATGAAACAACTCTCCCTTCCTACATAAGCACTGCTCCAAGTCCTCGACGTGAAGCGTTGCAATACACCTCATAATCCTTGGTCTGGTCTGGCAAAATCAACACTGGTGAGGTAACTAAGCGTTTCTTCAACTCCTGGAAACTAGCCTCACATTCCTCTGTCCATATGAACTTGGTATCCTTCTTCAACAACGCAGTCATAGGCTTCGCAATCTTTGAGAAATTCTCAATAAATCTCCGGTAGTATCCTGCGAGTCCAAGAAAACTCCGGATCTCTCCAACTGTTGTTGGGGCTTCCCACTTGGTCACGGTTTCAACTTTAGCGGGATCTACTGCTATACCTTCTCCAGATATAACATGTCCGAGGAATCCTACTTCCTTCAACCAAAACTCACATTTGCTGAACTTGGCATATAATTGATGTTCTCTGAGCTTTCCAAGTACCAAACGCAAATGTTCCTTATGCTCCTCCTCATTCTTCGAATAAACCAGGATATCATCAATGAACACTACGACGAACTTATCCAAAAACTCCATAAACACTTTGTTCATCATGTTCATAAAATAGGCAGGTGCGTTAGTCAGACCAAATGACATAACGGTATACTCATACAGCCCATACCTGGTAGTAAAAGCTGTCTTCGGAATATCCTGTTCTCGAATCTTCAACTGGTGGTATCCTGATCGCAGATCGATCTTGGAAAATACCTTAGCTCCTTGCAATCGATCAAATAGATCGTTGTTCATTGGTAGTGGGTACTTGTTTTTGATCGTTACTTCATTCAATCCTCGATAATCAACAACCATCCTTAACGATCCATCCTTCTTCTCCACTAGAAGTACTGGCGATCCCCAAGGTGAAGAACTTGGGCGAATATATCCTTTATCCAGTAACTCCTTAATATGCTTCTTAATTTCCACCAAATCCTTTGCTGGCATCCTATATGGTCTCTTTGATATTGGCCCTATGCCTGGCAATAGCTCAATCAAAAACTCAATCTCTCTATCCGGTGGCATGCCTGGCAACTCCTCTGGAAAAACATCAGGAAAATCCCTTACCACTGGTACATCCTCCTGCACAACTCCTGTTAGGCAATTTACTTGAGTCCTCTTTGGCACATGCCGGGATACATACTTGATCCTTCTCCCTTCTGGTGTGGTAAGCAAAATTGACTTGCTAGCACACTCAATATTCCCTTCATACTTTGATAACCAATCCATGGCTAATATCACATCCAATCCTTGAGATTCCAATACTATTAGGTCCGAGGGAAAAACATAGTTACCAATCCTTAATGGTAACCGATCACACCATAGACTAGCCACATACTCTGCTCCGGGCGAGGTTACTAACATGGGTGACCTAAGGGCTTGGGTTGGTAGGTTATACTTATCCACAAATCCCCTTGAGATGTATGAATGCGATGCGCCAGTATCAAAAAGAACGAGTGCAGTAAATGACTTAACCAAAAACTTACCTATTACTGCATCGGGCTGAGTTTCAACCTCCTCCACGCTAATGTGGTTCACCTGTCACCTATTGAAAGGGTTCGGCTTCTTCCCAGAACTTCCATTGCCATTTTGGCCTTCAGGACATTCATTGGCATAATGTCCGGTCTTCTGGCACTTAAAACAAGTGACTTGGCTTAAGTCCTTCTTGGCTGGGGTTCATGGGTTGGTGCGGTTCTGACCGTTGCTTCCTCCATTGCCATTACCATTCTTGGTGCCATTGTGATTGTGCGTGCTACCTCCTCCATGGGTATGCTGAAAATGTCCTCCCGGTCTAGGGGTAAAACGTGGCTTCTGCTGAGCTCCTGAATTGTACTTTCCTTGTCCATACTTCCTCTTGCGATTCTCAATTTGCTGTTGCTTCCCTTCAATCATAAGGGCACGATCTACCAACTCCTGGTAGCTGTTGAAGGTTGCTACCATCAACTGCATGCTCAACTCATCATTCAGTCCTTCTAGAAACTTCTCCTGCTTCGCTGCATCCGTAGCGTCGTCATCTGGGGCATAACGTGCTCGCTTACTAAATTCCTCCACATACTGGCCAACTGTCCTTCCTCCTTGGCGCAAGTTGCGAAACTCACGCTTCTTCATGGCCATAGCTCCGGTTGAAACATGTGCAGTACGAAAAGCCTGCTGAAACTGGTCCCATGTGACAGTGTCGATAGGGAAAGTGGCTGTGAAATTCTCCCACCATGATGCTGCAGGTCCTTCAAGCTGATGTGCGGCAAACTTCACCTTCTCCGCATCTGTGCATCCTGTTGTGGTCAAATCCCTAGCTGTCTTGCGGAGCCAATCATCTGCTACTATCGGCTCGATGCTACTGGAAAACTCCGGCGGATTCAGCCTAAGAAAACGGGCTAAGTGGTCAACAGGTGGTGGTGGTGGTGGTGGGTTATTGTTGTTGTTCCCCTGATTCTGATTCTGGACTAGCAACTGCATCAATTTATTCTGCTGCTGGATCAACTGGGTGAGCTCCGGTGGAAAGGCAAATCCGGGGACACGTCTCGGAGGCATCTGAGGGTTTTAGAAAAGATGAGATATAAGAATAGAGGGGTTCTAAAGAGAAAACACTACCCATATGCACATGAGGCAAAACAAACAATTCACTTCAATCAATCAAACAAGGGCATACAATCGATCTAACTATCGCAAAAGTGCTCGGACTACTATATTTACATGGTGGACTACTACTACTGATGAGGTGGTCTACGAGAAATATTCTTCGGTCGTTGACTCCATGATATCTGCTCCAGCTTCATCAACATAGTCATCATCGCTACTATCTGGTTCCGAGTCGGTGCCGTCGATGATGATGTAGTCTTCCGGGCTAATCTCCTGGGGTTCTTCGTCTTCATCTACTGGCGTAGGGCCTCCCATAAATATTCCAATCTTCTTGATCAGGTCGTCATTCTTCTCCACCAATACTTCAATTTCCTCTTCATAATCTTCACGTGTAGCCTTGAGTTCTTCCTCCAGTTCGTTGATTCTAGTCTTAGCCTTCTTCAGATCTATCATGTCGGCGCACATCTGGTTCTCCTATCGTCGAACGTGCTGGTTTAACTCCTGGATAAAAGCTGCGACTGATCTATCCTTCCTGGTGCTGATCATCTCCCAGTGTTCATCTCGGCGCCCACAAATCTAGTAGATAGTATCCTTGAGATCATTGTGGTAGACTTCTCCAATGCGTCCCATGGCGATGTGAGCTGCCATGCTCTTTCCTAGACACCAAGTTGGTGCATCAAAAGAAAACTCTATGGGCTCAGTGACTGGCATGAACGTCCTTCCTGGAACTTGAACTTGAATCATCCAGCGCTCTTCCAGGTAAAGTGGCGTTGTAGGTTCCTATGAAGCTTGGTACTCCTACGTTCAGATATCTAGTGACTTCCTTCAAGTGTCGTCCAAAGGGTGTATCTTCATCCGGTTGTGTGAACTTGTTCCTTGCATCCGCCATCCTAAGAGTAGAAAAGATGAGAGGTTAGAAGAGAAGAGAGTGAATAGTGATCTAGGTCTTGTGCTTAGTGGTCGTGTCCTACAGTCAGCGTGTGCTCTGATACCATCTCTGTAGCGACCAGACTAGAAACAGTCTGATCTCTGTGCTCCGGTGTCATCCCTGGATCAGTAATGCTGACACCACACAGTACTCGGAGGATTTATAGCAGAGTAGCAATCACACACTTATTACATCGAGTGTCTCAAAAGAGAACTTAATACAATAAATATGGCTTAAGGCCATCTAATAACGATAACAGCGGAAGGCTTGGAAGATAGGTGAGTCCATCAACTCCAACGGCATCACTGAGTATAGAACCACGACCTAAAAACTCCTTAATCATCGTCTGAAAAGTCTGCAACATTAACGTTGCAGCCTGAAAACGGGTCAGCACATGGAATATGCTGGCAATGTAACACATACAGAGTAATGGAATGAAACATCTATACTACATGCATATTTGGCTGGTGGAAAGCTCTATGGTTACAGTTTTGCGTAAAGCCAATTTTTCCCTACTTCAAAGGAATAAAATTTAATTACTATCATGGTGGTTGTTAAACATTGAGAATTGTTGACAGCATTCTCAATCCCAATTAAGCATCATCATTAAACATAACCCAACAAAATTAATTTAGAGTAACATGTTGAGATTCACATGATAATCCAGGTACTAGATACTCAAGATGTCCATAACCGGGGACACGGCTAATCATGATTAGTTTATTACACTCTGCAGAGGTTTGCGCACTTTTCCCCAGAAGACTTGATCGCCTCCGTTTGGTTTCTCGCACTACAGGGTGTTTGAGAAGACGGATGACCGAGACATAGTCTTTCAGAAGCGCTAGCACCTTACGATTGGGTAGACCGTACCACCTACATCCCCTACATCTGCTAGTCTACCACTGTAAGAGTTCGCACAACTTAGTCAACTATGCTAGAGCCCATAATAGCTTGTGGCTGCACACGGAAGTTTCTAGTATGAATAGTCTCATGATCCCTTTGAGCCTGGGTGGCGGTCCAAAAGAAAAACAGGCAATGATAGAGGCAAAGGTGTCCCGATGTTTCGATGAGATGGTGGCTATCGTTTTCTGTGGGAGTCGAGCTTGACGATCCGACTACGAACGTGCGAGACGTCGCGCCTTAGCAATCGCTAAACCAACTTCCGAGGGGTTATTGATCACGCCGGAGCACGATCAACCTGACCACGAGGGCCTGTTTCCTGCGAGCAAACGAAGAACAAGCAAGAAACTGAGATTGCAATCGGGATATTGCGAATATAAGATGAAAGCTTTATTGATCAAGGTGGGGTTCTGTGACGTCTTGGTCTGGTCGTTGGACACAAATGAAGTACGAGAAGTTGCAGCTATGGCGAACTTTTAATCTAAACAAAACCCAAGGAAAAAGCTACTAGATGGATCTACTTATATAGGAGCAAGGGGTGGCGGCCAAGGAGGTGGGAGGACGTCCCAAGGCAGCCTAAAACTAACCCTAGGTCGTACAAGGCTCATGGGCCCAAGTGGAGGTGATGCAACACCTTTGGGCTTGTAGTTTGACTCGGATTCTGGTGCAACATCAGATTGTTTCGTCCGTAACTCAACGCTCCGGATGAATTTGAAGGTGAATCCAATTGGGTTGGAAAGAGCATGAAATCTAGTTTCCAACAAAAAAAGAATCACCCAATTCGGAGTCCGTATGAAAAAGTTGTTGGCGTTTTGAGTTAGGTATGTCTGTGCAGTCCGAATCTGAATCCAGAACGTGAAAGACTTGAACTCTATCTTCTCTTGGCCCAAAAGTGACGTGAGAGGACTTTTTGAACACAACAAGAACTTCTCCTTTTCCCTTATCTTCATATGTGGATTATACGAATGTCCCATACACCTGCAATTAGACAAAACACAAAAGTGTGTGAAGTATTTTTGTTCCGGATAACATAAATAGATTATTGAATAGTTTGCATTAGAAATCACCTGACAAATATGCATGTATGCAATATTTTTGGTCGTATCCAAGGTAGCCATGTCCTCATCATCCTCCCCTTTTTGAAAACAAAGCCATCCTCGGCGTTGCTTAATCTGAAATGTGGCTAACAAAAGAGACAAGGTGTACATGTTGTATATGTATATGTCATCCAGTTTAACTTCCTTTGATTTTTGCACGTATGACACATGTATACATGAGTAACTTTCATAGTTCATAAACTAAAGCCAAAAAATTATCACAAGAAGTAGAAGGCATGAAAATATTAGAACTCGGTTTGCACATATAAGTGAAGCTCTTATTCATTTCAAAAGATTCGCAATGTTCATCATTAAACCATCCCAACTTTGGTGAATAAACCTTACTTGGATCAAATTTACATGCTACGACATGCTTAAATAAGCAAACATGCAATAAGTCATTGGACACAGAATCATCACCAAGATTGGAGGCCATATCAAAATGATTAAACATTAGTTCTTTTGCATCAACAGTTAATTCAATGGGTGCACTCAAAATTATTGATATTTCAGTTGTTTGATCACATGACGCATTCATGACAGTAACAAGATTCTCTAAAATAGGTGGTGTGCTCAAATCAACAGGTAACTCAATACATGACGCATTCAAGTTAACTAGACATGCATCATTCTCATGTGAAGTTATATCATCAATACCTTTACTGTTACCTTGTGGCAAAGATGTAGCTGATGTAGGTATGGACGTTGATAATGTACCATACCCTTGAGATGATGCCGCGCTCATAATCCGAGGTGCAATGATGGAGGAACCCACCGGCGGTGGTGAGCATGAACTGGAATAGTAGTTGTCGTAGTCACCTAATGCATCCTCCTGTATCTGTCTCTCAAAGGTATAGGCACGGACATACATAGCAGTAATGCAACGAGGAATATACTGAAATCTTGCCTGAATATTATGGTTCAAACCACCAAAAAATCTATTCATTGTATCATTCTCAGATTCTTCTATGTCACAATGATGCATATAAGATTTGAACTCTTGGTAGTAAGCATGAACAGTGTTGTTGCCTTGTTTAAATTGTTCAAATTTGCGAAGCAATTCACGACGATAATAAGGAGGGAAAAATTGTTGTCTCATTACAGCTTTCAAAACTTTCCAAGTTGTGGGTTGGTTATCAATGTTTTTCTTACAATGTACACTCCACCAAATAGAAGCAAAACCAGTAAATGCTCTAATGGTAGCTCGTACTCTCTCAAGTTCAGAAAAATCATGGTAACTAAAAACTTGTTCTACTTCAAGCTCCCAAGCTAGATAAATAGCAGGATTAAATCTACCCTCAAATGATGGTAAAGAGATAACCTGACCATATGCTTGTGTGTGTTGTCCCAACTCTCGTGATGGTGAAGATGTGTCCGTCGTCCAAGAACTTCTATCTCTGGAACCTGTCATGATTAGTAGAAACAAGAACCAAAATTCGAGAATAATGTTCCTATGAACTACTAGGATGTGGTTGTAAAGTGCTCACAGTAAAGCAAATATCAATATCTTACAAGTTCTTACCATGCGGCAGGTGGTGACAGGAAACCAGTGGTGTCAAATAACTCCGAAGATTGTGTAAAGCGATTGCCAGGGGAACGTGCGTATACACGATGTAGAAATATGTGGAGCTAGGTTGGCTATATATGGTAGCAAAAGATTAGCAATAATCAATTCAGAGATGCAATGTTGAATAAACGCTCAACGACGGTACTGTGCTGGTCCTAGGCTAGACCGAACTAGAGACGCGAGCCTAGAACACTAATGAGGTCACGTGATGAGGACATCAATACCATTGTTACACCCACAGCCCCTACTGTTACATATACTGGACCAATTACTAGAGCTCGCCCACGCCAATTAAATTACCAGGTACTTTCGTTTCTTGGTAATGATTCTAATGTTCATGAGATTATGATGCTGCCTAAATTGGATACATTTGTTTTGCTTTCAAATGAAGGGCCTAGCTTGGAGAAGGATGAACATTGGAGCAAGAACACGCATGAAGTTGATGGCATGCGCAAGGGGATCAAGAACGGAGTTACAAGTGATGATTTCAGGACTTTGAAGCCGCCATAAGGAGTGCATGAAGCCATGGACGAAATATACAAGATGCCACTTCATAATATTCGTCCATAGGCTATTCTAGGTGCTGCGTCACCTTATTAATGGGCCAGGCCCATGTAATTTCGAAATACTTAAGTATAGGCTATTTTTAGAGTCCGTATGTGTGGGGAAACAAGAGTTAGGGTTGGTTTCGGACCCCACCCTCAAGGGCCACGAAATTCCCCTCTCTTCCTCCATATATACAGCCCTTAGGGCGTCGTTTAGACTTTGGGTTTTGTTTACAGGTTGCTCGTTGAGATTTTTCCAGGTGTCCCGATGTTTCGATGAGATGGTGGCTATCGTTTTCTGTGGGAGTCGACCTTGACGATCCGACTACGAACGTGCGAGACGTCGCGCCTTAGCAATCGCTAAACCAACTTCCGAGGGGTTATTGACCACGCCGGAGCACGATCAACCTGACCACGAGGGCCTGTTTCCTGCGAGCAAACGAAGAACAAGCAAGAAACTGAGATTGCAATCAGGATATTGCGAATATAAGATGAAAGCTTTATTGATCAAGGTGGGGTTCTGTGACGTCTTGGTCTGGTCGTTGGACACAAATGAAGTACGAGAAGTTGCAGCTATGGCGAACTTTTAATCTAAACAAAACCCAAGGAAAAAGCTACTAGATGGATCTACTTATATAGGAGCAAGGGGTGGCGGCCAAGGAGGTGGGAGGACGTCCCAAGGCAGCCTAAAACTAACCCTAGGTCGTACAAGGCTCATGGGCCCAAGTGGAGGTGATGCAACACCTTTGGGCTTGTAGTTTGACTCGGATTCTGGTGCAACATCAGATTGTTTCGTCCGTAACTCAACGCTCCGGATGAATTTGAAGGTGAATCCAATTGGGTTGGAAAGAGCACGAAATCTAGTTTCCAACAAAAAAAGAATCACCCAATTCGGAGTCCGTATGAAAAAGTTGTTGGCGTTTTGAGTCAGGTATGTCTGTGCAGTCCGAATCTGAATCCAGAACGTGAAAGACTTGGACTCTATCTTCTTTGGCCCAAAAGTGACGTGAGAGGACTTTTTGAACACAACATAAACTTCTCCTTTTCCCTTATCTTCATATGTGGATTGTACAAATGTCCCGTACACCTGCAATTAGACAAAACACAAAAGTGTGTGAAGTATTTTTGTTCTGGATAACATAAATAGATTATTGAATAGTTTGCATTAGAAATCACCTGACAAATATGCATGTATGCAATATTTTTGGTCGTATCCAAGGTAGTCATGTCCTCATCAGGCAAGTCCTGGAATACCCAGGTGCCTCAATCCACCCAGATGTGTGTTTAAGTTGCCACCTTAGATAAACCATTAATTAACAATCTCACATCTGTCATGGATATCACTCACCCAATCCACGTCTACTAGCATAGCATGGCATAATAAGCAAACGTAGAAGTAACTCCCAAAGGTTTGATAATAACAGGTAATAGGTACTACCTCATCTACTTCCCATCCCACAATTTAATTAGATCCTAATCAAGCAATGTGTGAGGATTGATCTAATGCAATAAAAGTGGGTTGGAGAAAAGGTATGATCAAAGTGTTACTTGCCTTGCTGATGATCCGCGAAACCTAACGATTCAAAGTAACAAGCGGCGCACTCCGGGTATTCCATCGCAGACAAACAAACAAGCATACAATAAGTACTCATCTAATGCACAGGTAAAACTCAAATAAGTGATCTAACCAGAAGGTTCAACTTAAGAACTCCGGTTTGCAAAAAGAATCAAATCGAACGAAGCAACGAAAGTCAAACGGCGAAAAAAACACTTCGTTCTAGTAATCTGGTTCTAGGGCAAATTTTACAGTAGCAAAAACTTGTTTAAGTTGGTTAAACGGATAGAGGGTTTCGAGACGAATCCCTAGGCGTTTGATGAGGACATGACTACCTTGGATACGACCAAAAATATTGCATACATGCATATTTATCAAGTGATTTCTAATGCAAACTATTCAATAATCTATTTATGTTATCCAGAACAAAAATACTTCACACACTTTTGTGTTTTGTCTAATTGTAGGTGTATGGGACATTTGTACAATCCACATATGAAGACAAGGGAAAAGGAGAAGTTTAGGTTGTGTTCAAAAAGTCCTCTCACGTCACTTTTGGGCCAAGAGAAGATAGAGTCCAAGTCTCTCACGTTCTGGATTCAGATTCGGACTGCACAGACATACCTGACTCAAAACGCCAACAACTTTTTCATACGGACTCCGAATTGGGTGATTCTTTTTTTGTTGGAAACTAGATTTCGTGCTCTTTCCAACCCAATTGGATTCACCTTCAAATTCATCCGGAGCGTTGAGTTACGGACGAAACAATCTGACGTTGCAGCAGAATCCGAGTCAAACTACAAGCCCAAAGGTGTTGCATCACCTCCACTTGGGCCCATGAGCCTTGTACGACCTAGGGTTAGTTTTAGGCTGCCTTGGGACATCCTTCCACCTCCTTGGCCGCCACCCCTTGCTCCTATATAAGTAGATCCATCTAGTAGCTTTTTGCTTGGGATTTGTTTAGTTAAAAGTTAGCCATTGCAACTTCGTGTACTTCGTTTGTGTCCAACGACCAGACCAAGACCGCTTACGGATCCCCACCATTATCAATACCTCATATATATTTGCAATATTCAGATTGCTTTATCATATTCTTGCTCGTTCTTCGATTGCTTGCAGGAATAGACCTTCGTGGTCAGGCTGACCGTGCTTCCGGCATCGTCAGTAACCTCAGGAGATTGGTTTAGCGATTGCTAAGGCGCAACGTCGTGCACGTTTGTAGTCGGATCGTCAAAGTCGTCTCCACCAAATCGATAGTTATCATCTCATCGAAAGATCGGGACCCTCGCCTCTATCAAGTGGTATCAGTTTTTAGGTTGCTCGGTGAGAATTTCCAGTTTTCCTATATTAGATTTATTTTCTTACCTATTGTCCAAGAAAAAGCCACAAAAAAGAGTTAGATCTATTCATCCTTGGTCCAAGCCAGTCTGAGCCTTTGCAATTTTCTTTTCATTGCTTGCATAGTTGAATTATCGGTTGCATCGTCGTGTCGAGTTGCTGGTCTTAGTGTCTAGTTCGTTTAGAGTTTCGAGTTCTGTTCACATTAGTCACGCCACCGCTGCATCATTATCTCTTCCGCTGTCCACCACCCATCCATCAATTTCCACCACGTGCTGCCCACCATTCATTGTCATAATAATAGTTGAGATTGTTCACATCTTCACTTGATCCAATCTGCATCTTATCTAGTTTGTTTTGGAAAGAGGGAGAAAAAAAGAGAGAGAAAAACGAGAGAAAAAAAAGAGAAAAAAAAGTCAGAGAAAAAAGGAGAGAAAGAAAAAAAAAGTGTGAGGAAAAAAAAGAGAAAAAAAAACAAAATTTGGATCTTTTTAGACTCAATCTCGTAGTTGAATTCGGATTGGAATCTGTTTTGTGCATTGTTCAGTAAAACAGGCATAACTTCCTCATATGAAGTCTGTTTTGGCTCCGCGAGTACTCAAATGAAAGCTAGCGACGAGCCGCATCTAAATAGTTGCAGAAGCTAGTTCAGTATTTGGCACCTCAACATCAGCTTCTAAATAGGTCTGCTGCTATTGTGATCTTCACTTATATCTTGCTGTCCAGAGCTACTTCATATCCTTTATTGATGCTAGTTGTGCTACGACGTGACCTCATTAGTGTTCTAGGCTCGCGTCTCTAGTTCGGTCTAGCCTAGGACCAGCACAGTACCGTCGTTGAGCGTTTATTCAACATTGCATCTCTGAATTGATTATTGCTAATCTTTTGCTACCATATATAGCCAACCCAGCTCCACATATTTCTACACCGTGTATACGCACGTTCCCCTGGCAATCGCTTTACACAATCTTCGGAGTTATTTGACACCGCTGGTTGCCTGTCACCACCTGCCGCATGGTAAGAACTTGTAAGATATTGATATTTGCTTTACTGTGAGCACTTTACAACCACATCCTAGTAGTTCATAGGAACATTATTCTTGAATTTTGGTTCTTGTTTCTACTAATCATGACAGGTTCCAGAGATAGAAGTTCTTGGATGACGGACACATCTTCACCATCACGAGAGTTGGGACAACACACACAAGCATATGGTCAGGTTATCTCTTTACCATCATTTGAGGGTAGATTTAATCCTGCTATTTATCTAGCTTGGGAGCTTGAAGTAGAACAAGTTTTTAGTCACCATGATTTTTCTGAACTTGAGAGAGTACGAGCTACCATTAGAGCATTTACTGGTTTTGCTTCTGTTTGGTGGAGTGTACATTGTAAGAAAAACATTGATAACCAACCCACAACTTGGAAAGTTTTGAAAGCTGTAATGAGACAACAATTTTTTCCTCCTTACTATCATCGTGAATTGCGTCGCAAATTGGAGCAATTAAAACAAGGCAGTAACACTGTTCATGCTTACTACCAAGAGTTCAAATCTTATATGCATCATTGTGACATAAAAGAATCTGAGAATGATACAATGAATAGTTTTTTTGGTGGTTTGAACCATAATATTCAGGCAAGATTTCAGTATATTCCTCGTTGCATTACTGGTATGTATGTCCGTGCCTGTACCTTTGAGAGACAGATACAGGAGGATGCATTAGGTGACTACGACAACTACTATTCCAGTTCATGCTCACCACCGCCGGTGGGTTCCTCCATCATTGCACCTCGGATTATGAGCGCGGCATCATCTCAAGGGTATGATACATTGTCAACGTCCATACCTACATCAGCTACATCTTTGCCACAAGGTAACAGTAAAGGTATTGATGATATAACTTCACATGAGAATGATGCATGCCTAGTTAACTTGAATGCGTCATGTATTGAGTTACCTGTTGATTTGAGCACACCACCTATTTTAGAGAATCTTGTTACTGTCATGAATGCGTCATGTGATCAAACAACTGAAATATCAACAATTTTGAGTGCACCCATTGAATTAACTGTTGATGCAAAAGAACTAATGTTTAATCATTTTGATATGGCCTCCAATTTTGGTGATGATTCTGTGTCCAATGACTTATTGCATGTTTGCTTATTTAAGCATGTTGTAGCATGTAAATTTGATGCAAGTAAGGTTTATTCACCAAAGTTGGGATGGTTTAATGATGAACATTGCGAATCTTTTGAAATGAATAAGAGCTTCACTTATATGTGCAAACTAGGTTCTAATATTTTCATGCCTTCTACTTCTTGTGATAATTTTTTGGCTTTAGTTTTTATGAACTATGAAAGTTACTCGTGTATACATGTGTCATACGTGCAAAAATCAAGGGAAGTTAAACTGGATGACATATACATATACAACATGTACACCTTGTCTCTTTTGTTAGCCACATTTCAGATTAAGCAACGCTGAGGACGGCTTTGTTTTCAAAAAGGGGAGGATGATGAGGACATGACTACCTTGGATACGACCAAAAATATTGCATACATGCATATTTATCAAGTGATTTCTAATGCAAACTATTCAATAATCTATTTATGTTATCCAGAACAAAAATACTTCACACACTTTTGTGTTTTGTCTAATTGTAGGTGTATGGGACATTTGTACAATCCACATATGAAGACAAGGGAAAAGGAGAAGTTTAGGTTGTGTTCAAAAAGTCCTCTCACGTCACTTTTGGGCCAAGAGAAGATAGAGTCCAAGTCTCTCACGTTCTGGATTCAGATTCGGACTGCACAGACATACCTGACTCAAAACGCCAACAACTTTTTCATACGGACTCCGAATTGGGTGATTCTTTTTTTGTTGGAAACTAGATTTCGTGCTCTTTCCAACCCAATTGGATTCACCTTCAAATTCATCCGGAGCGTTGAGTTACGGACGAAACAATCTGACGTTGCAGCAGAATCCGAGTCAAACTACAAGCCCAAAGGTGTTGCATCACCTCCACTTGGGCCCATGAGCCTTGTACGACCTAGGGTTAGTTTTAGGCTGCCTTGGGACATCCTTCCACCTCCTTGGCCGCCACCCCTTGCTCCTATATAAGTAGATCCATCTAGTAGCTTTTTGCTTGGGATTTGTTTAGTTAAAAGTTAGCCATTGCAACTTCGTGTACTTCGTTTGTGTCCAACGACCAGACCAAGACCGCTTACGGATCCCCACCATTATCAATACCTCATATATATTTGCAATATTCAGATTGCTTTATCATATTCTTGCTCGTTCTTCGATTGCTTGCAGGAATAGACCTTCGTGGTCAGGCTGACCGTGCTTCCGGCATCGTCAGTAACCTCAGGAGATTGGTTTAGCGATTGCTAAGGCGCAACGTCGTGCACGTTTGTAGTCGGATCGTCAAAGTCGTCTCCACCAAATCGATAGTTATCATCTCATCGAAAGATCGGGACCCTCGCCTCTATCAGCGTTTGAATCGCCTGATTCCGATAAACGAGCGAAAAGTTATACCAAAATGAAAATCGGATCAGGAATTGCGATCAGAAAAATCGCGGATTTAATCCGAGAAAAAGAAAAACGACGAACGCCGAATTTTTTTCTCTTTTTTTTAACGACGACACGGAAAACGAGGCACGACGAACCTCGGCGGCGGGATCCGGCGGCGCGGCGGCGGCGGCGGCGGCGGGCTAGGGTTTCCCCCGGGGTGGGCTGCCCCGGCTTATAAAGGCCCCCCCTCGGGCCAGAGTCCTAGTCGGACACGGCCCGTAGGTCGGTTCGCATTTTTTTATTATTCTGCTCGGAAGAAAAATAAAAAGAAATACTAAACGGACTCCAAAAATTCCGAAATAAATTTTCACGAGCTTCTAAAATCAAGCCGCACAAGGTGAACATTTATTTGGGACCTAAATGCAATTTTGAAAAACGCACAATTTTCCTAAATTCAAATAAAACACCTAAAAACTCCGAAATAAAATCTTATTTGATTTTATTATTAAATCCTCAATATTTATTTATTTTGGGGAAGTAATTTTATTCCCTCTATCATATTTTTGTAATAGAAATAATTGATGATAAAATAAATAAAATCAAATGATCCTATTCTCAAAATTTGAGAAAACTCAAATATGAAAATAACGAAATCCCCAACTCTCTCCGTGGGTCATTGAGTTGCGTAGAATTTCTAGGATCAACCAAAATGCAAAAATAAAATATGATATGCATGATGCTCTAATGTATAACATTCCAAATTGAAAATTCGGGATGTTACATCGAGGGTCTTGGAGAATGCATCCAAGCTTTTGCGATAGCCATGGCAGAGCTTGTGGGTGTCGATGAGGTCGAGAGGGGTGGAGTTCCATAGGAGGCGCCACCGCCGGGAAAGGACGGTTGTCCGCGCATGATATTTGATTGGGAGGAGGGAGATGATGACTATCAACATATCATCGAGGAGGTTGCTGATGAAGTCTAGGCCTGGTGGAGTCGCTTGCGTTTCTTGCTCGCCCCGCCTCCGCTTGTTGGGAGCCTCGTTCTCCACCTCCGGAGTCTCCTTGTCAGCGGCGCTTTCTAATAGAAGCGGGAGTACATGGAATATTTAGTTAAAACACGGCAATAGAAAAGTGTATTGGTAACTAGAAGTTATTAGGTAGGAATATAGTAAGAAAATGGAATAACAATTGGTTGCTTAAATACTACACAATTCATTTGATATTGCTGGGTAAGTCAACATGCAGATACTTGAAAAGAAAACTTACTTCGAACAAAATTTGGATGGATGATATCGTTGGGAAAGTTAGCATATATCTCATGACCAGGCTCTTTTATGTGCTGTGCAATTATAATGACAGCTTTTAGTACATAATACTTAGAAATTTCTTTCCAAAGGCGAGTGCCAAAATAGGAGTCACCACGTTCATCAAGTCTTATAGTAGCAACGATTGTAAATCCATGGATTGTGTTCAGTATGATTTCTCTGACGTCTTGATTTATGTAAAGGGAAAGATGGGCCCAAATTGAAAGAACTGTATAGCAGTTGAAATCGAAGGACAAAAATCTATAATTAAATAGATAGGGTAAACATGATGTCATGGAAATATCAGAGTAATCGTAAGAACAATACATCATTAATTTGCCTAATATGGAAGGAAGAGGGAAAAAAATCACCTTTGACATATACGGTGCATGTCGCACCTTTTATCCAAATGTAGCAATATATAGAATATGTTCAGGAAAGTAGGCCCTGCCAACCGATTTAGGGTGAGATTGAACATACCGCGTGCATCCTCAAGTCATCTGGAATGATGAGATGGAATGTCTGGCAGAGGCCGCAAGGTCCTGATGTGTTCGCGCACTGTACACCCTATGAACGGAAGAAAACCGTCAAATCAGCTCGAATAAAAATGAATTCACGACAATTTTGGCCGGGTGATTAAAGGAGGCAGATGAACTGGGATAAGAGATGAGATAATATCTCACTAAATTAGTTACCTTGTTGTCCATGAGAAACAACCCTCAGTACGGCAGATTCCCCAATAGAGCGGAGCTGGGTCGACCGTGAGCGGCATCAAGAAACTCGATGGCGATAGGCGGCAGCAACCGGAAGTGGCGAAATGCGATGGGCTTTGCAGGCAGCCTGGCGGCGACAGCCGTCGAGCTAAGTGGTGCCATGCATAGATGTGAAGGAGCTTGTGCAGGTGTGAATGGGGACCGAAGGGGGTGGCGGGCGGGGTGAGACTTTTTGTGACGTGGGGGTGGTGAGGGTTTTCTTTTTTCTTGTTTGAATGGGGTGGTGAGGGTTTTCTGTCCCACAAAGAATTTTGGAGGTGACGGTTTGCTAGAGCCAATCTTGTGTGATTGATGCAAACAAGCAAAATGAAAGTCATTGCACATGGTTCCAATGTTGGGAACCGTGTGTGATTGACGTACTACCTCCGTCCTGGTTTATTGGTCCCCTCTGTAACTTTTAACAAAATTTGACCAAATATTTAACTAAGAAATGTTTATGCATGTCACCATAAATTATATCATTGAACACTATGCTGAAATACCCATCCAATGATATAATTTTTGCTGACCTGCACTAACATTTTGTTAGTTAAATCTTTGGTCAAAATTTAACACAAATTACAAAGGGGCCAATAATCCAAGACGGAGGTAGATTCCATCAACCAACCTGATTGCATCCATATCCCATGGTTAGACATAAGTAAACATAGATTAAACATACTCAGACATAGATAATAAGCGGACACGTACACAAGCATAGTTCAACCGTCATTAAGCATACTCAAGCGTACATAGTTCGATCCCACATCTCATCTCACATGCCGGCACGATCCTGAAGCTTCTCCAGGTACTTGGCGTACGCGTCGTGTGCCACCCTGCGAGAATACTTCTGCTTGAGGAGCCAACGACCCATCCTTTTGCATGTGCCAGAAGACTTAGATACGCGTCATGAAGCTTGTGGTTGCAAAATGCGTATCAATAGCCGTCGTTCCAGGTCCTAATATGCCTGTTATGCTTTCCTGCATAAAGCTCCCTCGGGATTTGCCTCTTGTACCTCCTCTGGCCATCTTCATCCTCGTTGTCCACATCGTCAGGCAACACCTATAGTAAAAAAAATTGGCATCAAATCAATGTATACATGCCGTGAAGTGGGATTAGAAATTTGTGACTATTTATTTATACATATCCAAAGATTATGGTTCTATTTTTAAGCAGTGTCGTCTATGTACAAACCAATCTTGAAGAAAATAATGGCACAAACATATGTAGGTCATTCAAAATCAATTGTCAAGTCCTGGCTAGGAATTATTAGCACGAACACTAACCCTAGTCGGATTACTAGCAGAAATCATTTGCACAGATGAAAGAACTAATCAATTATCACTTGAACCATTCAAACAATCAATACACTACACGGATCTAGCGAAACTTACTCAGATTTCATGGATTGGCAGAACATAACCATAGGATTTCTATTCCGAAAGGGGGGGGGGGGCATGAGTAACCAGAGAAACCCTAGGATCTATTTGACTCATAAATGGGTATAGATGACTAACCAGTTTTCCGTCGTTGTCGGAGTCGTCGCCGGAGTGGTCATCGGAGTCGTCGCCGGGGTTGTCGCCTGAGTCGTCACAAGAGTCTGTGTGGAACTCCGCCTCTGGCTGTGGAAGCTCGACGCCGTCGACGATGTCAGGGTGCAGCGATAACTCGCCGCCAGTGACGGCAACCTCTGTCCCATCTCCACGCCGTGCTCCGGTGCTTGAGCAGCCCCAGCATCGCCACTCCCTCCGATGGGGCGCTTCGGCAGCATCCTCATACACCAACGGCTTTGAGGACTAAGAGCGGCGTCGAGGATGCAAGAGAAGAGAGAGGGTTGTGTGTGCGGCGAGGATGGGGGGCGGCCGCTCGGGCGGACCATTAATATGGATTAGTGGGAGAGAGGCGGGTGACGGTCAAATCGCTGGCTCGCCTCCCGGTGAGCCTGCGCACCGGACTGCTGGCATGCCTACCGTCGTTTCACACAGCTACTCGCATGCCTCCCGATGACACTACGCAACAAGCATACCTCCGTGATAGAGGCAAAGGTGTCCCGATGTTTCGATGAGATGATGGCTATCGTTTTCTGTGGGAGTCGACCTTGACGATCCGACTACGAACGTGCGAGACGTCGCGCCTTAACAATCGCTAAACCAACTTCCGAGGGGTTATTGACCACGCCGGAGCACGATCAACCTGACCACGAGGGCCTGTTTCCTGCGAGCAAACGAAGAACAAGCAAGAAACTGAGATTGCAATCTGGATATTGCGAGTATAAGATGAAAGCTTTATTGATCAAGGTGGGGTTCCGTGACGTCTTGGTCTGGTCGTTGGACACAAACGAAGTACGCGAAGTTGCAGCTATGGTGAACTTTTAATCTAAACAAAACCCAAAGTCTAAACGACGCCCTAAGGGCTGTATATATGGAGGAAGAGAGGGGAATTTCGTGGCCCTTGAGGGTGGGGTCCGAAACCAACCCTAACTCTTGTTTCCCCACACATACGGACTCTAAAAATAGCCTATACTTAAGTATTTCGAAATTACATGGGCCTGGCCCATTAATAAGGTGACGCAGCACCTAGAATAGCCTATGGACGAATATTATGAAGTGGCATCTTGTATATTTCGTCCATGGCTTCATGCACTCCTTATGGCGGCTTCAAAGTCCTGAAATCATCACTTGTAACTCCGTTCTTGATCCCCTTGCGCATGCCACCAACTTCATGCGTGTTTTTGCTCCAATGTTCATCCTTCTCCAAGCTAGGCCCTTCATTTGAAAGCAAAACAAATGTATCCAATTTAGGCAGCATCATAATCTCATGAACATTAGAATCATTACCAAGAAACGAAAGTACCTGGTAATTTAATTGGCGTGCGCGAGCTCTAGTAATTGGTCCAGTATATGTAACAGTAGGGGCTGTGGGTGTAACAATGGTATTGATGTCCACATCATCCTCCCCTTCTTGAAATGAAGTCGTCCTCGACGGAAGCTCATCTTCCTCACCCAAATAAGGCTTCAAATCTGCAATATTAAAAGTGGGACTAACTCCAAAATCTGCAGGTAGCTCAAGTTTATATGCATTATCATTTATTTTCTCTAAAACCTTAAAAGGACCATCAGCACGTGGCATTAGCTTTGATTTGCGCAGATTAGGAAATCTATCTTTACGCAAATGTAACCAAACAAGATCTCCAGGTGCAAACACAACATGTTTTCTACCCTTATCTCCAGCAAGTTTATATTTAGAATTCATACGCTCAATGTTTTCCTTAGTTAACTCATGCATTTTTAAAATCAATTCAGAACGTTCTTTAGCATCAAAATTAACCTTCTCCGAAGATGGAAGAGGCAACAAATCAATAGGTGCACGAGGTAGGAAGCCATACACAATTTCAAAAGGGCACATCTTAGTAGTAGAATGCAATGAACGATTATAAGCAAATTCAATATGAGGCAAGCATTCTTCCCACAGTTTCTTGTTATTCTTCAAAACAGCCCTAAGCATAGTAGACAATGTTCTATTGACTACTTCAGTTTGTCCATCAGTTTGGGGGTGACAAGTAGTACTAAAAAGCAGCTTAGTCCCCAACTTAGCCCATAAACATCTCCAAAAGTGGCTAAGAAATTTAGTATCACGATCTGAAACAATAGTATTTGGCACACCATGTAAGCGAATAATTTCACGAAAGAACAAATCAGCAACATTAACAGCATCATCGCTTTTATGACATGGTATAAAGTGTGCCATTTTCGAGAACCTATCCACGACAACAAATATGCTATCCCTCCCCTTCTTTGTTCTAGGTAAACCTAAAACAAAGTCCATAGATATATCCTCCCAAGGAACACTAGGTACAGGCAAAGGCATATATAAACCATGAGGATTGAGTCGTGACTTAGCTCTTTGACATGTAGTGCAGCGAGCAACAAAACGCTCAACATCCCGTCTCATCTTTGGCCAAAAGAAATGTGTAGCAAGTATATCCTCCGTCTTCTTGACGCCAAAGTGTCCCATTAATCCTCCTCCATGCGCCTCCTGCAACAACAAAAGACGAACGGAGCTAGCTGGAATGCATAGCTTGTTAGCACGAAACACAAATCCATCGTTAAGAACGAACTTGTTCCAAATTCTCCCTTCCTTACAATTCTGCAATACATCTTTAAATTCAGCATCATTAACATATTGATCCTTGATGGTCTCCAAACCAAATATTTTAAAGTCAAGTTGTGAAAGCATAGTATAACGACGAGACAAGGCATCAGCAATAACATTTTCTTTACCCTTCTTGTGTTTAATCACATAAGGGAAAGTCTCAATGAATTCAACCCATTTAGCATGTCGGCAGTTCAGTTTTGCTTGACTTTTAATGTGTTTCAAAGATTCATGATCAGAATGTATAACAAATTCCTTGGGCCATAAATAATGTTGCCATGTTTCTAAGGTCCGAACAAGAGCATATAATTCTTTATCATAAGTAGAATAGTTCAGACTAGGCCCACTCAATTTTTCAGAAAAGTATGCAACAGGTTTTCCATCTTGTAATAACACACCTCCTAATCCAATTCCACTAGCATCACATTCAAGCTCAAAAGTCTTATTGAAATTAGGAAGTTGGAGTAAAGGAGCATGTGTCAACTTAGCTTTCAATACCGTGAAGGCTTCTTCCTGTGCGGTACCCCAAACAAAAGGTACATCCTTCTTTGTAATCTCGTTGAGAGGTGCAGCAATGGTGCTGAAATCTCTCACAAAACGCCTATAGAAACCAGCGAGGCCAAGGAAACTCCTCACTTGTGTGACCGTTTTGGGCTGCGGCCAACTCTCAATAGCTTCAATCTTGGCTTTATCAACTTCAATTCCCTGTGGAGTAACAACATAGCCAAGAAAAGATACTCGGTCGGTGCAAAAGGTGCACTTTCCAAGGTTACCAAACAAACGTGCATCACGTAGAGCAATAAAAACAGCACGTAAATGTTCCAAATGTTCCTCCAAAGATTTGCTATAAATCAATATGTCATCAAAGTAAACTACCACAAATCGTCCAATGAAAGCACGTAAAACTTCGTTCATTAACCTCATGAAAGTACTAGGTGCATTAGTTAACCCAAAAGGCATGACTAACCACTCATATAATCCAAACTTAGTTTTAAATGCTGTTTTCCATTCATCTCCCAATTTCATACGAATTTGATGGTAACCACTACGCAAATCAACTTTGGAGAATATTGTAGAGCCACTCAATTCATCAAGCATATCATCTAGCCTAGGAATAGGATGACGATAACGAATAGTAATATTATTAATGCCTCTACAATCAACGCACATACGCGACGTACCATCCTTTTTCGACACTAAAATGATAGGAACAGCACAAGGACTAAGGGATTCGCGTATATAACCTTTGTCGAGCAGTTCTTGTACTTGACGCATAATCTCCTTCATCTCCTCTGGATTGGTACGGTATGGTGCCCGGTTGGGTAATGATGCACCGGGAATTAAGTCAATTTGATGCTCAATCCCGCGAATAGGTGGTAATCCCGGTGGCACGTCTTGTGGAAAGACGTCGGCGAACTCCTGCAAAATGTTAGTGACAGCAGGAGGCAAAAAGGAAGGCACGTCCTCGAATGAAAATAATGTGATGAGGACATCAATACCATTGTTACACCCACAGCCCCTACTGTTACATATACTGGACCAATTACTAGAGCTCGCGCACGCCAATTAAATTACCAGGTACTTTCGTTTCTTGGTAATGATTCTAATGTTCATGAGATTATGATGCTGCCTAAATTGGATACATTTGTTTTGCTTTCAAATGAAGGGCCTAGCTTGGAGAAGGATGAACATTGGAGCAAGAACACGCATGGAGTTGATGGCATGCGCAAGGGGATCAAGAACGGAGTTACAAGTGATGATTTCAGGACTTTGAAGCCGCCATAAGGAGTGCATGAAGCCATGGACGAAATATACAAGATGCCACTTCATAATAGTCGTCCATAGGCTATTCTAGGTGCTGCGTCACCTTATTAATGGGCCAGGCCCATGTAATTTCGAAATACTTAAGTATAGGCTATTTTTAGAGTCCGTATGTGTGGGGAAACAAGAGTTAGGGTTGGTTTCGGACCCCACCCTCAAGGGCCACGAAATTCCCCTCTCTTCCTCCATATATACAGCCCTTAGGGCGTCGTTTAGACTTTGGGTTTTGTTTAGATTAAAAGTTCGCCATAGCTGCAACTTCTCGTACTTCGTTTGTGTCCAACGACCAGACCAAGACGTCACAGAACCCCACCTTGATCAATAAAGCTTTCATCTTATATTCGCAATATCCAGATTGGAATCTCAGTTTCTTGCTTGTTCTTCGTTTGCTCGCAGGAAACAGGCCCTTGTGGTCAGGTTGATCGTGCTCCGGCGTGGTCAATAACCCCTCGGAAGTTGGTTTAGCGATTGCTAAGGCGCGACGTCTCGTACGTTCGTAGTCGGATCGTCAAGGTCGACTCCCACAAAAAACGATAGCCACCATCTCATCGAAACATCGGGACACCTTTGCGTCTATCACATGCACGGGTTTGCATGTGAGAAAGAAGCGAGGAATCCTCTTTTCGACTCTGACTCCCCCACTCCAGTCGTTGCTTTTATTTCTGTTACTTCGAAAGTAGCTGATTCAACTTCAGCCACGCGAATTCTCGATATTCCTTTTTGGGATATTGGTTCCCAATTATTAACAATCTCCTGTTTCTAATTAGATAAAGATTTTTCACCAAATTTATGAACATCAGACAAGTCGGATGACACAACAGACACGGTTCGCTCAAACTAACCGTGTGCCACGCCGGTGCCCCTGTCACGCACACAACCGCACAATACATTGGGCTCCACGAGGGCACAAGGCTTCTCCTCTCAAAAATATCTTCCCGCCTGCAGCTTTTATCTATTTGATAACACATGGTTATTGTGTTTCGACCCGTGTGTGATGTTTCTTGTTCCCAATCCCGCTTGCATCCCTCGAAAATATATGCCCACCTCGAGGGTTTTTCTGTTTCATAACACACGGTTGTTATCTCTGGACCGTGTGCGATGCACCATCATAAAAATTTTCAATAGCCCCGGCATTTCACTCCCGCGTTTGACTCGCACGTAGTAAAATTTTCAGTACCTGTGTCATTTCCTCAAACACACACCCCGCCCCCCGCTCCCCCTCCACACACACACTAAAACCTCCTCAGGCGCTCACACACACACCCTCCCTCGCTCGAAACCCTAGCAAGGTCCCCGCCGCCGCCGCAAGGCCTCCATTGTCAACATCTTCCGGTTTGCCCATGGAGCTTACCCACCAATCTCCATGCCTAGGCCGCCGTGAGTTTCTTAGAAGACGCCTGCCAAACGCCCCCTTTCCCACATCTCCCCAGCCCCATCCCCATCCCCCACTCCAGAGCGTCGTAGCCTAAGCCCAGCTACGCTTCCTGTGGAGCTCGAGGAGCGACTGGCCCAAAAGAGTTGTATCGCGGTCTCTTCGTACGACATCGCCGAAAAAGCTGACGACCATTACTAGCGGGATAGAGTATGCGGGTATGTCGCGGATGCTGGCTACAGCATGGAGGTCATCGACAGCGACGGCCAGAGGTGGGCTATGTCACAGGTTAAGTCGCCCACCCCCAACCCCTCGGGTTCAACCACCGTCGATCTCATCCATGGCCCCGTCGCTGATCTCCTCTGGCTCGCTGTCAACAATTGGCCATCCTACATCGCCATTGAGCCCCTTTTGTCATTTCTGAAGGACACGTTCGGCGACGCTGGCTTGGGATCCACAGCTTCCAAGTCAGACCTCATCGACGGCGACCACGAGGAGGGCACCCTCTCTGGCTCTTCCAAGGGGAAAGAGCCTGTTTGCCACATTAGGGAGGGCACCCTACAGCCGTGCTCTTCCAAGGGGAAGGAGCCCATCTACGACAACATGGATCGCATCCGGGGTCGTGCTCTTCCCACAGGAATGAGCCCATCTGTGACAAGTGAGGAAACCGATGATTTGTTTTGATGTGCCTCTTCATAGGGGAAACCCACGATTTGTTTTATCGAGTCCCTTTTTGTAGTGTAGTGAGAATATGTCCAGTTTTAATTGCTATATTTGGTTGTTTGCAGTATGCCTTGTTTATTTCACAATGTGATGCTCTATATGTGCAATTATTTACTGTGCAGTATATTTCATCAATCCAGTTTTAAACATCCTGATAGGAATGCATACATTTGCTTGTTGTTAAGCCTGTTATAGCTAGCATATGCCTCTTTTAAAGTTTTCTGATTGTTTGGTTGTTTGTAGTTAGCATATGTCCAGTTTCAAATGCTATCTTTGGTTGTTTGTAGTATGCCTTGTTTATTCTAGTTATTCACAACGTGATGTTCTATATGTGCAAGTATGAACTGTGCAGTTCAATTTCATCGGTACCAGTTTCAACAATACCAATCGCTGCATCTTGTAGTTAACACGCCTTTCCATTTTTATTTAAGAATAACCAGTGTACTTAGACCGGCACAATACTAGTTTGAATGACTATGTTTGCTTGCTGTTAAATGTTAGGCCTGTTGTAGTTAACACACCTTTCCACTTTTTTTGCTTTACTAGTGTGCTTAAACCTGCACACTGAAGCTAACTTTTGGAGATTATTTTGTCTGGCATGGATAATTTTGGTTGATGTTTAGCCTGTTGTGCTTAACATGCCTCTCGATCTACCTACAGAGGACAATTTGGGAATGACTGATGTTTTCCATCGAGGTTAGTTTCATCCCATGGCTTATATATACTCACTGTTCAAGATATCGGTAGCTGGTACCATATAGGCCGGGGGCTGATAAGAGACTAATCAGTGAATCAGACTTTTAACTGAATATATCTGCAACCCATTTATCGTTAGGTTAACTAGGGCCATATGTAATATATCTGAGGCTACATAGCAACATGCACTATACTTAATGTCTAAATATGCAATCCTATGCTACATATCAACAAAGAAGAGTGTTAACTTACTGTTCTAATGATTTCTAGATATATGTAGAAGAGTGGCAGCAGCAACAAGAACACAACCCTGTTTGGATACTCAACTTAGCTAGAGGTTAGAGTTAGTTTCTCGCTCATGACTAACCCTGAACTAACTCCATCCAAAGAGGTGTTTGGATGATAGGGTTAGATTGACAATAAATGCACTAGGAGAACTAGCTCCAATTAGCACCTCTTGGGTTGGATATTTTTTTGGCTGGGTTAGATGCAACTAGCTCAAACTAGCCCTCATGTTTGGATATACTTTAGGTCTGTTTAAGCCCGGAACTAGCTCAAACTAACTCTAACGCATGGATATAGCAGCAGTTAATCAGTCGATAATTTGTAAGAATGCAATAAACTCTTTCCGGCCCATAATATAAGATGTTAATTCATCTAATATGTTGAAGGAAATATGCCCAAGAGGCAATAATAAAGTTGTTACTTTATATTTCCTTATACCATGATAAATGTTTATTACTCATGCTAGAATTGTGTTAACCGGAAACTTGATACATGTGTGGATACATAGGCAAAACACCGTGTCCCTAGTAAACCTCTAGTAGACTAGCTCGTTAATCAAACATGGTTAAGTTTCCAAACCATAGACATGTGTTGTCATTTGATGAACATGATCACATCATTAGGAGAATGATGTGATGGACAAGACCCATCCGTTTGCTTAGCATAATGATCGTTAAGTTTTATTGCTATTGCTTTCTTCATGACTTATACATATTCCTTTGACTATGAGATTATGCAACTCCCGAATGCCGGAGGAATAGCTTGTGTGCTATCAAACGTCACAATGTAACTAGGTGATTATAAAGATGCTCTACAGGTATCTTCGAAGGTGTTTGTTTGGTTGGTATAGATCAGGATTAGGATTTGTCACTTCGAGTATCGAAGATGTATCTCTAGGCCCTCTCGGTAATGCACATCATGATAAGTCTTGCAAGAAATGTGACTAATGAGTTAGTTACGGAATGTTGCATTACAGAACGAGTAAAGAGACTTGCCGATAACAAGATTGAACTAGGTATGAAGATACCGACGATCGAATCTCGGGCAAGTAACATACCGATGACAAAGGGAATGACATATGTTGTCATTACGGTTTGACCGATACAGATCTTTGTATAATATGTAGGAACCAATATGAGCATCCAGGTTCCACTATTGGTGATTGACCGGAGAGGTGTCTCGGTCATGTCTACATAGTGCTCGAACCCGTAGGTCCGCACGCTTAACGTTCGATGACAATTTGTATTATGAGTTATGTGTTTTAGTGACCGAAGATTGTTCGGAGTCCCGGATGAGATCACAGACATGACAAGGAGTCTCGAAATGGTCGAGAGGTAAAGATTGATATATTGGATGATAGTGTTCGGACACCAGAACTATTTCAGAATGTATCGAGTACATATCGGAGTACCAGGTGGGTTACCGGAACCCTTGGGGGAAGATATGGGCCACATGGGCCATAGGAGGGAGGCAAGGTAGCCCACAAGGGGTGGCGCCCCCCCACCAGGGAAGGAGTCTGAATTGGACTAGGGGAGGGGGCGGCGCCCCCCATTCCTTCTCCTCCTCCCTCTCCTTCCCCCTTTCCCCCTCCGATAAAAGGAAGGGGGGGGGGGCGAATTGGACTAGGAGCCCAAGTGGGACTCCTCCCACTTGGGGCACGCCTAGGCCGGCCTCCTCCCCTCTCCCTCCTTTATATACGGGGGTGGGGAGCGCCGCTAACACACATCAATTGTTCTTAGCCATGTGTGGTGGCCCCCTCCATCATTTACTCCTCCGGTCATATTGTCGTAGTGCTTAGGCGAAGCCCTGCACAGATCACTTCACCATCACCGTCACCACTTCGTGATAGGAACAGCACAAGGACTAAGGGATTCGCGTATATAACCTTTGTCGAGCAGTTCTTGTACTTGACGCATAATCTCCTTCGTCTCCTCTGGATTGGTACGGTATGGTGCCCGGTTGGGTAATGATGCACCGGGAATTAAGTCAATTTGATGCTCAATCCCGCGAATAGGTGGTAATCCCGGTGGCACGTCTTGTGGAAAGACGTCGGCGAACTCCTGCAAAATGTTAGTGACAGCAGGAGGCAAAAAGGAAGGCACGTCCTCGAATGAAAATAATGCCTCTTTGCACACAAAAGCATAGCAAACAGATTTGCTAAAATCTAGATCATCAATATCAGATTTGGTGGCAAGTAAATATGCACTTTTCAATTTAATTTCAGAAGCAACACTAGATTGTTTATTATTATTAGGCTGCATTTGTTGCTCAAATTCTTTTGCCACAATCTGATTTTCACTCTTAGTTTTCTCCTGTTTTGCTTTATTAGCTCTATTAATATCATCTTTCAAAATGGAATCAGGAGTCATAGGAAGCAAAGTAATATTTTTATCCTTATGAACAAGAGTATACTGATTGTTTCTACCATGGTGAATAGAATTTTTATCAAATTGCCATGGTCTACCAAGTAATAAGGAACATGCTTGCATCGGTACCACATCACAATCAACATAATCAGCATATGTAGAGATACTAAAATGCACACGAACAGTACGTGTTACCTTAACCTTGCCGCTGTTGTTGAACCATTGGATGTAGTAAGGATGTGGATGTGGTCTTGTGGTGAGAGATAGCTTCTCCACCATCTCGATGCTAGCCAAGTTGTTGCAACTCCCTCCATCTATGATCACGCGAATAGAACGTTCCTTCACAACTCCCTTTGTATGGAACAAATTATGCCTCTGATGTTGCTCAGCTTGTGTAACCTGCACACTCAAAACACGTTGAGCAACTAAACATTCATACCTGTCAGCATCTTCAGGAGCCATGTATTGCGTCTCATGATCAGAATCGTCTCCACCGTGTTCGTCACGTGTAATAAGAGCCAAAGCCTCCTCATCATAGTCACTAGCGGACTCATACCCACCATCCTCAGTAACAATCATCACACGCTTAGATGGGCATTCTCTCGCATAATGACCTCCACCCTTGCAACGTCGACAAATAATATCATGTGTTTGCCCTGTTGATGCCATGGAAGAAGAAGAGCTCTTTGCAGGCCCAGAAGGTGTGCTCTTGGCAGATAGTGGTGATTGTGCCTGCTTTATTGTATCACGGTTGGAGGTGGCAGCCGACGGAGGCGCCGGTGAAGCAGAACGTGTGGAAGTAGATGATGCACATGGTGTCCATGAAGAAGGTCGACCTGCAGAAAAGTTAGTCCGCGCCAATGCCTGTCGATCCTGCACTTCACGTTCAGCTTTACAAGCAAGATGGAATAAACGAGTGATATTAGTATACTCCTTATACTCTAGAATCGTCTGAATCTCTCTATTTAATCCACCCATAAAACGTGCAAGCATAGCTTCATTCTCCTCAACAATACCACATCTAATCATGCCAGTTTGTAATTCCTGATAGTATTCTTCTACAGAATTTTTTCCCTGTCTTAAGCGCTGCAATTTTTGAAGTAATTCACGTTGATAATATGGTGGAACCCAACGAGTACGCATAGCAGTTTTCAAAGCAGCCCAAGTAGCAGGAATGGGATATAATCTACAATGCTCAGACCACCAAACACATGCAAAACTAGTGAATGCACAAACAGCAGCAGGAACACGTCTCTCCTCGGGATATTGTAAACATGTAAATCGTTGTTCAGTTTCTAACTCCCAAGTAAGTGATAGAGGCAAAGGTGTCCCGATGTTTCGATGAGATGGTGGCTATCGTTTTCTGTGGGAGTCGACCTTGACGATCCGACTACGAACGTGCGAGACGTCGCGCCTTAGCAATCGCTAAACCAACTTCCGAGGGGTTATTGACCACGCCGGAGCACGATCAACCTGACCACGAGGGCCTGTTTCCTGCGAGCAAACGAAGAACAAGCAAGAAACTGAGATTGCAATCTGGATATTGCGAATATAAGATGAAAGCTTTATTGATCAAGGTGGGGTTCTGTGACGTCTTGGTCTGGTCGTTGGACACAAACGAAGTACGCGAAGTTGCAGCTATGGCGAACTTTTAATCTAAACAAAACCCAAAGTCTAAACGACGCCCTAAGGGCTGTATATATGGAGGAAGAGAGGGGAATTTCGTGGCCCTTGAGGGTGGGGTCCGAAACCAACCCTAACTCTTGTTTCCCCACACATACGGACTCTAAAAATAGCCTATACTTAAGTATTTCGAAATTACATGGGCCTGGCCCATTAATAAGGTGACGCAGCACCTAGAATAGCCTATGGACGAATATTATGAAGTGGCATCTTGTATATTTCGTCCAAGGCTTCATGCACTCCTTATGGCGGCTTCAAAGTCCTGAAATCATCACTTGTAACTCCGTTCTTGATCCCCTTGCGCATGCCATCAACTCCATTCGTGTTCTTGCTCCAATGTTCATCCTTCTCCAAGCTAGGCCCTTCATTTGAAAGCAAAACAAATGTATCCAATTTAGGCAGCATCATAATCTCATGAACATTAGAATCATTACCAAGAAACGAAAGTACCTGGTAATTTAATTGGCGTGCGCGAGCTCTAGTAATTGGTCCAGTATATGTAACAGTAGGGGCTGTGGGTGTAACAATGGTATTGATGTCCTCATCATCCTCCCCTTCTTGAAATGAAGTCGTCCTCGACGGAAGCTCATCTTCCTCACCCAAATAAGGCTTCAAATCTGCAATGTTAAAAGTGGGACTAACCCCAAAATCTGCAGGTAGCTCAAGTTTATATGCATTATCATTTATTTTCTCTAAAACCTTAAAAGGACCATCAGCACGTGGCATTAGCTTTGATTTGCGCAGAGTAGGAAATCTATCTTTACGCAAATGTAACCAAACAAGATCTCCAGGTGCAAACACAACATGTTTTCTACCCTTATCTCCAGCAAGTTTATATTTAGCATTCATACGCTCAATGTTTTCCTTAGTTAACTCATGCATTTTTAAAATCAATTCAGAACGTTCTTTAGCATCAAAATTAACCTTCTCCGAAGATGGAAGAGGCAACAAATCAATAGGTGCACGAGGTAGGAAACCATACACAATTTCAAAAGGGCACATCTTAGTAGTAGAATGCAATGAACGATTATAAGCAAATTCAATATGAGGCAAGCATTCTTCCCACATTTTCTTGTTATTCTTCAAAACAGCCCTAAGCATAGTAGACAATGTTCTATTGACTACTTCAGTTTGTCCATCAGTTTGGGGGTGACAAGTAGTACTAAAAAGCAGCTTAGTCCCCAACTTAGCCCATAAACATCTCCAAAAGTGGCTAAGAAATTTAGTATCACGATCTGAAACAATAGTATTTGGCACACCATGTAAGCGAATAATTTCACGAAAGAACAAATCAGCAACATTAACAGCATCATCGCTTTTATGACATGGTATAAAGTGTGCCATTTTCGAGAACCTATCCACGACAACAAATATGCTATCCCTCCCCTTCTTTGTTCTAGGTAAACCTAAAACAAAGTCCATAGATATATCCTCCCAAGGAACACTAGGTACAGGCAAAGGCATATATAAACCTTGAGGATTGAGTCGTGACTTAGCTCTTTGACATGTAGTGCAGCGAGCAACAAAACGCTCAACATCCCGTCTCATCTTTGGCCAAAAGAAATGTGTAGCAAGTATATCCTCCGTCTTCTTGACGCCAAAGTGTCCCATTAATCCTCCTCCATGCGCCTCCTGCAACAACAAAAGACGAACGGAGCTAGCTGGAATGCATAGCTTGTTAGCACGAAACACAAATCCATCGTTAAGAACGAACTTGTTCCAAGTTCTCCCTTCCTTACAATTCTGCAATACATCTTTAAATTCAGCATCATTAACATATTGATCCTTGATGGTCTCCAAACCAAATATTTTAAAGTCAAGTTGTGAAAGCATAGTATAACGACGAGACAAGGCATCAGCAATAACATTTTCTTTACCCTTCTTGTGTTTAATCACATAAGGGAAAGTCTCAATGAATTCAACCCATTTAGCATGTCGACGGTTCAGTTTTGCTTGACTTTTAATGTGTTTCAAAGATTCATGATCAGAATGTATAACAAATTCCTTGGGCCATAAATAATGTTGCCATGTTTCTAAGGTCCGAACAAGAGCATATAATTCTTTATCATAAGTAGAATAGTTCAGACTAGGCCCACTCAATTTTTCAGAAAAGTATGCAACAGGTTTTCCATCTTGTAATAACACACCTCCTAATCCAATTCCACTAGCATCACATTCAAGCTCAAAAGTCTTATTGAAATTAGGAAGTTGGAGTAAAGGAGCATGTGTCAACTTATCTTTCAATACCGTGAAGGCTTCTTCCTGTGCGGTACCCCAAACAAAAGGTACATCCTTCTTTGTAAGCTCGTTGAGAGGTGCAGCAATGGTGCTGAAATCTCTCACAAAACGCCTATAGAAACCAGCGAGGCCAAGGAAACTCCTCACTTGTGTGACCGTTTTGGGCTGCGGCCAACTCTCAATAGCTTCAATCTTGGCTTTATCAACTTCAATTCCCTGTGGAGTAACAACATAGCCAAGAAAAGATACTCGGTCGGTGCAAAAGGTGCACTTTCCAAGGTTACCAAACAAACGTGCATCACGTAGAGCAATAAAAACAGCACGTAAATGTTCCAAATGTTCCTCCAAAGATTTGCTATAAATCAATATGTCATCAAAGTAAACTACCACAAATCGTCCAATGAAAGCACGTAAAACTTCGTTCATTAACCTCATGAAAGTACTAGGTGCATTAGTTAACCCAAAAGGCATGACTAACCACTCATATAATCCAAACTTAGTTTTAAATGCTGTTTTCCATTCATCTCCCAATTTCATACGAATTTGATGGTAACCACTACGCAAATCAACTTTGGAGAATATTGTAGAGCCACTCAATTCATCAAGCATATCATCTAGCCTAGGAATAGGATGACGATAACGAATAGTAATATTATTAATGCCTCTACAATCAACGCACATACGCGACGTACCATCCTTTTTCGGCACTAAAATGATAGGAACAGCACAAGGACTAAGGGATTCGCGTATATAACCTTTGTCGAGCAGTTCTTGTACTTGACGCATAATCTCCTTCGTCTCCTCTGGATTGGTACGGTATGGTGCCCGGTTGGGTAATGATGCACCGGGAATTAAGTCAATTTGATGCTCAATCCCGCGAATAGGTGGTAATCCCGGTGGCACGTCTTGTGGAAAGACGTCGGCGAACTCCTGCAAAATGTTAGTGACAGCAGGAGGCAAAGAGGAAGGCACGTCCTCGAATGAAAATAATGCCTCTTTGCACACAAAAGCATAGCAAACAGATTTGCTAAAATCTAGATCATCAATATCAGATTTGGTGGCAAGTAAACATGCACTTTTCAATTTAATTTCAGAAGCAACACTAGATTGTTTATTATTATTAGGCTGCATTTGTTGCTCAAATTCTTTTGCCACAATCTGATTTTCACTCTTAGTTTTCTCCTGTTTTGCTTTATTAGCTCTATTAATATCATCTTTCAAAATGGAATCAGGAGTCATAGGAAGCAAAGTAATATTTTTATCCTTATGAACAAGAGTATACTGATTGTTTCTACCATGGTGAATAGAATTTTTATCAAATTGCCATGGTCTACCAAGTAATAAGGAACATGCTTGCATCGGTACCACATCACAATCAACATAATCAGCATATGTAGAGATACTAAAATGCACACGAACAGTACGTGTTACCTTAACCTTGCCGCTGTTGTTGAACCATTGGATGTAGTAAGGATGTGGATGTGGTCTTGTGGTGAGAGATAGCTTCTCCACCATCTCGATGCTAGCCAAGTTGTTGCAACTCCCTCCATCTATGATCACGCGAACAGAACGTTCCTTCACAACTCCCTTTGTATGGAACAAATTATGCCTCTGATTTTGCTCAGCTTGTGTAACCTGCACACTCAAAACACGTTGAGCAACTAAACATTCATACCTGTCAGCATCTTCAGGAGCCATGTATTGCGTCTCATGATCAGAATCGTCTCCACCGTGTTCGTCACGTGTAATAAGAGCCAAAGTCTCCTCATCATAGTCACTAGCGGACTCATACCCACCATCCTCAGTAACAATCATCACACGCTTAGATGGGCATTCTCTCGCATAATGACCTCCACCCTTGCAACGTCGACAAATAATATCATGTGTCTGCCCTGTTGATGCCATGGATGAAGAAGAGCTCTTTGCAGGCCCAGAAGGTGTGCTCTTGGCAGATAGTGGTGATTGTGCCTGCTTTATTGTATCACGGTTGGAGGTGGCAGCCGACGGAGGCGCCGGTGAAGCAGAACGTGTGGAAGTAGATGATGCACGTGGTGTCCATGAAGAAGGTCGACCTGCAGAAAAGTTAGTCCGCGCCAATGCCTGTCGATCCTGCACTTCACGTTCAGCTTTACAAGCAAGATGGAATAAACGAGTGATATTAGTATACTCCTTATACTCTAGAATCGTCTGAATCTCTCTATTTAATCCACCCATAAAACGTGCAAGCATAGCTTCATTCTCCTCAACAATACCACATCTAATCATGCCAGTTTGTAATTCCTGATAATATTCTTCTACAGAATTTTTTCCCTGTCTTAAGCGCTGCAATTTTTGAAGTAATTCACGTTGATAATATGGTGGAACCCAACGAGTACGCATAGCAGTTTTCAAAGCAGCCCAAGTAGCAGGAATGGGATATAATCTACAATGCTCAGACCACCAAACACATGCAAAACTAGTGAATGCACAAACAGCAGCAGGAACACGTCTCTCCTCGGGATATTGTAAACATGTAAATCGTTGTTCAGTTTCTAACTCCCAAGTAAGATATATATCAGGAACATATCTACCCTCAAATGGTGGAATATTCAATTTTAGTTTAGGGAGATGGTCATGATCTCGTACCTGAGGGTGAGCAACCTGGAAATCTGATACCACTTGATAGATGCAAAGGTGTCCCGATGTTTCGATGAGATGGTGGCTATCGTTTTCTGTGGGAGTCGACCTTGACGATCCGACTACGAACGTGCGAGACGTCGCGCCTTAGCAATCGCTAAACCAACTTCCGAGGGGTTATTGACCACGCCGGAGCACGATCAACCTGACCACGAGGGCCTGTTTCCTGCGAGCAAACGAAGAACAAGCAAGAAACTGAGATTGCAATCTGGATATTGCGAATATAAGATGAAAGCTTTATTGATCAAGGTGGGGTTCTGTGACGTCTTGGTCTGGTCGTTGGACACAAACGAAGTACGCGAAGTTGCAGCTATGGCGAACTTTTAATCTAAACAAAACCCAAAGTCTAAACGACGCCCTAAGGGCTGTATATATGGAGGAAGAGAGGGGAATTTCGTGGCCCTTGAGGGTGGGGTCCGAAACCAACCCTAACTCTTGTTTCCCCACACATACGGACTCTAAAAATAGCCTATACTTAAGTATTTCGAAATTACATGGGCCTGGCCCATTAATAAGGTGACGCAGCACCTAGAATAGCCTATGGACGAATATTATGAAGTGGCATCTTGTATATTTCGTCCAAGGCTTCATGCACTCCTTATGGCGGCTTCAAAGTCCTGAAATCATCACTTGTAACTCCGTTCTTGATCCCCTTGCGCATGCCATCAACTCCATTCGTGTTCTTGCTCCAATGTTCATCCTTCTCCAAGCTAGGCCCTTCATTTGAAAGCAAAACAAATGTATCCAATTTAGGCAGCATCATAATCTCATGAACATTAGAATCATTACCAAGAAACGAAAGTACCTGGTAATTTAATTGGCGTGCGCGAGCTCTAGTAATTGGTCCAGTATATGTAACAGTAGGGGCTGTGGGTGTAACAATGGTATTGATGTCCTCATCAGTAAGATATATATCAGGAACATATCTACCCTCAAATGGTGGAATATTCAATTTTAGTTTAGGGAGATGGTCATGATCTCGTACCTGAGGGTGAGCCCTACCATTGCCATTATTTGCATGTGGACGACCTGATGGTTGCTGTGCTGGTGGTGGCACGTAGTTCTGATTTTGATCAACCTCATCCTCGTAATCGCCAGCAAAATCATCCTCCTCCGCATCAGCAGCAGGAGCCACAGAAGTAGCAACAGCAGCACCAACAGTTTGGCCAGGTGCAAGAGGGAGACGGCTCGCTCGGCGGAGGGCTGTTTCACGATGTGTAGGTAGTCGTCGTTGTTGTTGTTGTAGAGGTGCGTTAGGTGCAGCCGGTGGTGGTGGTGGAAGACGTGCGAGCAATTCATTAAACCTGTTATCGAGCTTTGTTTCGAATGTCTTCTCCATGTCATCTATCTTCTCCATGGCCTCTTCAAATCTGTTTAGCACATCCTGCACCTGTCCATTCATCATTTGCTGAAATTTATCATGCAACTCCTGATTCGTCATGTTCTCCCAGTCAGTCTCGTCGGCTTGTGATCCTGCCATGGTTAGCAACAACAGAAAACACACAAGAATATGATCCTACAGAATACTAACAAGAGGTGGTGGTGGCGGGTGTCACAAATCCGTCAAGCAAATCTCAAATTCTTACCAGTTCTTACCCAGCAGCAGGCGGTGATCGGCAACCGTTGTAGTCAAAACTCTCAAAAGCTTGGATAGAGCGATTGCCAGGGAGAGTCAAACGCACGACGTAGAGGTATGTGGAGCTGGGAAGGCTTATAGTATGGTAGCAAAAAGGGTCAGCAATAATCAATTCAGAGATGCAAAGTTGAATAAACGCTCAACGACGGTACTGTGCTGGTCCTAGGCTAGACCGTGCTAGAGACGCGAGCCTAGAACACTAACAAAATCACGGCGCTGCACGTAAATAAGGGAATAGCACACTCTGGAACTTTTTTTTTCGCTTGTTTTTTTTTGCGCTCCTCTTTTTTTTTTGCGCTCCTCTTTTTTTTTTGCGAAAAATTACTATAATGGCGAGTGTCTCAAAACTCTTCCCTCGTCAAACTGATAGGATGGGCACGAAATTTTTTTTTTCACTTTTTTTTTTCGGAAATCAGGGCAGCGACGACGAAAATGTGCGACAAAAAATCACTATGATGGCACGTGGCTCAAAAGACTCAGAAAAGCCTAAAAATAGGATAGGGAAAAAATATATTTGCCCGTGAAAATTTTGGCCTAAAAACTGCTCGGGGGTCTCCAGACTCTTTTTTTTTTCCGAGACCTACGCAGGCAAGGAAACACGAATAGGAATTGAGATTGATCTCAAAAACAAACCTAATATGAGAAGAACTCGGATTGGTGGTGGATATATGGTTGTGGTATATGGCAGCGGTGGTGGTATATGGTAGCGGTGGTGGTATATGGATAGAGATTGATGGTGGTATATGGATACGGATTGGTAGTGGTATATGGATAAGGATTCAGAGCGGTGGCGGATAAGAAAAAGTGGTAGATGGGCGATGATGATGGTGCGGCGGCGGCGTGACAACTTATGACCAGAACTCGAAACTCTAAAAGACTAGACTCTAAGACCAGCAACTTGACACGACGATGCAACCGCAAATTCAACAAAGCAAAAACCCTAAAAAGATTATGCAAAGGCTCAGATTGGTTCGGATATGATGAACTAACCCTAATTTTTTTTGTGTGGCTTTTTCGTGGACTGTAGGTATGAAGAACAGACTCGATCTAATCTACGAAAAACTTTAAAATCTCACCGAGCAACCTGGAAATCTGATACCACTTGATAGAGGCAAAGGTGTCCCGATGTTTCGATGAGATGGTGGCTATCGTTTTCTGTGGGAGTCGACCTTGACGATCCGACTACGAACGTGCGAGACGTCGCGCCTTAACAATCGCTAAACCAACTTCCGAGGGGTTATTGACCACGCCGGAGCACGATCAACCTGACCACGAGGGCCTGTTTCCTGCGAGCAAACGAAGAACAAGCAAGAAACTGAGATTGCAATCTGGATATTGCGAGTATAAGATGAAAGCTTTATTGATCAAGGTGGGGTTCCGTGACGTCTTGGTCTGGTCGTTGGACACAAACGAAGTACGCGAAGTTGCAGCTATGGCGAACTTTTAATCTAAACAAAACCCAAAGTCTAAACGACGCCCTAAGGGCTGTATATATGGAGGAAGAGAGGGGAATTTCGTGGCCCTTGAGGGTGGGGTCCGAAACCAACCCTAACTCTTGTTTCCCCACACATACGGACTCTAAAAATAGCCTATACTCAAGTATTTCGAAATTACATGGGCATGGCCCATTAATAAGGTGATGCAGCACCTAGAATAGCCTATGGACGAATATTATGAAGTGGCATCTTGTATATTTCGTCCATGGCTTCATGCACTCCTTATGGCGGCTTCAAAGTCCTGAAATCATCACTTGTAACTCCGTTCTTGATCCCCTTGCGCATGCCATCAACTTCATGCGTGTTCTTGCTCCAATGTTCATCCTTCTCCAAGCTAGGCCCTTCATTTGTAAGCAAAACAAATGTATCCAATTTAGGCAGCATCATAATCTCATGAACATTAGAATCATTACCAAGAAACGAAAGTACCTGGTAATTTAATTGGCGTGCGCGAGCTCTAGTAATTGGTCCAGTATATGTAACAGTAGGGGCTGTGGATGTAACAATGGTATTGATGTCCTCATCATCCTCCCCTTCTGTTACCAGGTAGGGGCTGTGGATGGATCATCAATACCATTGTTACACCCACAGCCCCTACTGTTACATATACTGGACCAATTACTAGAGCTCGCGCACGCCAATTAAATTACCAGGTACTTTCGTTTCTTGGTAATGATTCTAATGTTCATGAGATTATGATGCTGCCTAAATTGGATACATTTGTTTTGCTTTCAAATGAAGGGCCTAGCTTGGAGAAGGATGAACATTGGAGCAAGAACACGCATGGAGTTGATGGCATGCGCAAGGGGATCAAGAACGGAGTTACAAGTGATGATTTCAGGACTTTGAAGCCGCCATAAGGAGTGCATGAAGCCATGGACGAAATATACAAGATGCCACTTCATAATAGTCGTCCATAGGCTATTCTAGGTGCTGCGTCACCTTATTAATGGGCCAGGCCCATGTAATTTCGAAATACTTAAGTATAGGCTATTTTTAGAGTCCGTATGTGTGGGGAAACAAGAGTTAGGGTTGGTTTCGGACCCCACCCTCAAGGGCCACGAAATTCCCCTCTCTTCCTCCATATATACAGCCCTTAGGGCGTCGTTTAGACTTTGGGTTTTGTTTAGATTAAAAGTTCGCCATAGCTGCAACTTCTCGTACTTCGTTTGTGTCCAACGACCAGACCAAGACGTCACAGAACCCCACCTTGATCAATAAAGCTTTCATCTTATATTCGCAATATCCAGATTGGAATCTCAGTTTCTTGCTTGTTCTTCGTTTGCTCGCAGGAAACAGGCCCTTGTGGTCAGGTTGATCGTGCTCCGGCGTGGTCAATAACCCCTCGGAAGTTGGTTTAGCGATTGCTAAGGCGCGACGTCTCGTACGTTCGTAGTCGGATCGTCAAGGTCGACTCCCACAAAAAACGATAGCCACCATCTCATCGAAACATCGGGACACCTTTGCGTCTATCACATGCACGGGTTTGCATGTGAGAAAGAAGCGAGGAATCCTCTTTTCGACTCTGACTCCCCCACTCCAGTCGTTGCTTTTATTTCTGTTACTTCGAAAGTAGCTGATTCAACTTCAGCCACGCGAATTCTCGATATTCCTTTTTGGGATATTGGTTCCCAATTATTAACAATCTCCTGTTTCTAATTAGATAAAGATTTTTCACCAAATTTATGAACATCAGACAAGTCGGATGACACAACAGACACGGTTCGCTCAAACTAACCGTGTGCCACGCCGGTGCCCCTGTCACGCACACAACCGCACAATACATTGGGCTCCACGAGGGCACAAGGCTTCTCCTCTCAAAAATATCTTCCCGCCTGCAGCTTTTATCTATTTGATAACACATGGTTATTGTGTTTCGACCCGTGTGTGATGTTTCTTGTTCCCAATCCCGCTTGCATCCCTCGAAAATATATGCCCACCTCGAGGGTTTTTCTGTTTCATAACACACGGTTGTTATCTCTGGACCGTGTGCGATGCACCATCATAAAAATTTTCAATAGCCCCGGCATTTCACTCCCGCGTTTGACTCGCACGTAGTAAAATTTTCAGTACCTGCGTCATTTCCTCAAACACACACCCCGCCCCCCGCTCCCCCTCCACACACACACTAAAACCTCCTCAGGCGCTCACACACACACCCTCCCTCGCTCGAAACCCTAGCAAGGTCCCCGCCGCCGCCGCAAGGCCTCCATTGTCAACATCTTCCGGTTTGCCCATGGAGCTTACCCACCAATCTCCATGCCTAGGCCGCCGTGAGTTTCTTAGAAGACGCCTGCCAAACGCCCCCTTTCCCACATCTCCCCAGCCCCATCCCCATCCCCCACTCCAGAGCGTCGTAGCCTAAGCCCAGCTACGCTTCCTGTGGAGCTCGAGGAGCGACTGGCCCAAAAGAGTTGTATCGCGGTCTCTTCGTACGACATCGCCGAAAAAGCTGACGACCATTACTAGCGGGATAGAGTATGCGGGTATGTCGCGGATGCTGGCTACAGCATGGAGGTCATCGACAGCGACGGCCAGAGGTGGGCTATGTCACAGGTTAAGTCGCCCACCCCCAACCCCTCGGGTTCAACCACCGTCGATCTCATCCATGGCCCCGTCGCTGATCTCCTCTGGCTCGCTGTCAACAATTGGCCATCCTACATCGCCATTGAGCCCCTTTTGTCATTTCTGAAGGACACGTTCGGCGACGCTGGCTTGGGATCCACAGCTTCCAAGTCAGACCTCATCGACGGCGACCACGAGGAGGGCACCCTCTCTGGCTCTTCCAAGGGGAAAGAGCCTGTTTGCCACATTAGGGAGGGCACCCTACAGCCGTGCTCTTCCAAGGGGAAGGAGCCCATCTACAACAACATGGATCGCATCCGGGGTCGTGCTCTTCCCACAGGAATGAGCCCATCTGTGACAAGTGAGGAAACCGATGATTTGTTTTGATGTGCCTCTTCATAGGGGAAACCCACGATTTGTTTTATCGAGTCCCTTTTTGTAGTGTAGTGAGAATATGTCCAGTTTTAATTGCTATATTTGGTTGTTTGCAGTATGCCTTGTTTATTTCACAATGTGATGCTCTATATGTGCAATTATTTACTGTGCAGTATATTTCATCAATCCAGTTTTAAACATCCTGATAGGAATGCATACATTTGCTTGTTGTTAAGCCTGTTATAGCTAGCATATGCCTCTTTTAAAGTTTTCTGATTGTTTGGTTGTTTGTAGTTAGCATATGTCCAGTTTCAAATGCTATCTTTGGTTGTTTGTAGTATGCCTTGTTTATTCTAGTTATTCACAACGTGATGTTCTATATGTGCAAGTATGAACTGTGCAGTTCAATTTCATCGGTACCAGTTTCAACAATACCAATCGCTGCATCTTGTAGTTAACACGCCTTTCCATTTTTATTTAAGAATAACCAGTGTACTTAGACCGGCACAATACTAGTTTGAATGACTATGTTTGCTTGCTGTTAAATGTTAGGCCTGTTGTAGTTAACACACCTTTCCACTTTTTTTGCTTTACTAGTGTGCTTAAACCTGCACACTGAAGCTAACTTTTGGAGATTATTTTGTCTGGCATGGATAATTTTGGTTGATGTTTAGCCTGTTGTGCTTAACATGCCTCTCGATCTACCTACAGAGGACAATTTGGGAATGACTGATGTTTTCCATCGAGGTTAGTTTCATCCCATGGCTTATATATACTCACTGTTCAAGATATCGGTAGCTGGTACCATATAGGCCGGGGGCTGATAAGAGACTAATCAGTGAATCAGACTTTTAACTGAATATATCTGCAACCCATTTATCGTTAGGTTAACTAGGGCCATATGTAATATATCTGAGGCTACATAGCAACATGCACTATACTTAATGTCTAAATATGCAATCCTATGCTACATATCAACAAAGAAGAGTGTTAACTTACTGTTCTAATGATTTCTAGATATATGTAGAAGAGTGGCAGCAGCAACAAGAACACAACCCTGTTTGGATACTCAACTTAGCTAGAGGTTAGAGTTAGTTTCTCGCTCATGACTAACCCTGAACTAACTCCATCCAAAGAGGTGTTTGGATGATAGGGTTAGATTGACAATAAATGCACTAGGAGAACTAGCTCCAATTAGCACCTCTTGGGTTGGATATTTTTTTGGCTGGGTTAGATGCAACTAGCTCAAACTAGCCCTCATGTTTGGATATACTTTAGGTCTGTTTAAGCCCGGAACTAGCTCAAACTAACTCTAACGCATGGATATAGCAGCAGTTAATCAGTCGATAATTTGTAAGAATGCAATAAACTCTTTCCGGCCCATAATATAAGATGTTAATTCATCTAATATGTTGAAGGAAATATGCCCAAGAGGCAATAATAAAGTTGTTACTTTATATTTCCTTATACCATGATAAATGTTTATTACTCATGCTAGAATTGTGTTAACCGGAAACTTGATACATGTGTGGATACATAGGCAAAACACCGTGTCCCTAGTAAACCTCTAGTAGACTAGCTCGTTAATCAAACATGGTTAAGTTTCCAAACCATAGACATGTGTTGTCATTTGATGAACATGATCACATCATTAGGAGAATGATGTGATGGACAAGACCCATCCGTTTGCTTAGCATAATGATCGTTAAGTTTTATTGCTATTGCTTTCTTCATGACTTATACATATTCCTTTGACTATGAGATTATGCAACTCCCGAATGCCGGAGGAATAGCTTGTGTGCTATCAAACGTCACAATGTAACTAGGTGATTATAAAGATGCTCTACAGGTATCTTCGAAGGTGTTTGTTTGGTTGGTATAGATCAGGATTAGGATTTGTCACTTCGAGTATCGAAGATGTATCTCTAGGCCCTCTCGGTAATGCACATCATGATAAGTCTTGCAAGAAATGTGACTAATGAGTTAGTTACGGAATGTTGCATTACAGAACGAGTAAAGAGACTTGCCGATAACAAGATTGAACTAGGTATGAAGATACCGACGATCGAATCTCGGGCAAGTAACATACCGATGACAAAGGGAATGACATATGTTGTCATTACGGTTTGACCGATACAGATCTTTGTATAATATGTAGGAACCAATATGAGCATCCAGGTTCCACTATTGGTGATTGACCGGAGAGGTGTCTCGGTCATGTCTACATAGTGCTCGAACCCGTAGGTCCGCACGCTTAACGTTCGATGACAATTTGTATTATGAGTTATGTGTTTTAGTGACCGAAGATTGTTCGGAGTCCCGGATGAGATCACAGACATGACAAGGAGTCTCGAAATGGTCGAGAGGTAAAGATTGATATATTGGATGATAGTGTTCGGACACCAGAACTATTTCAGAATGTATCGAGTACATATCGGAGTACCAGGTGGGTTACCGGAACCCTTGGGGGAAGATATGGGCCACATGGGCCATAGGAGGGAGGCAAGGTAGCCCACAAGGGGTGGCGCCCCCCCACCAGGGAAGGAGTCTGAATTGGACTAGGGGAGGGGGCGGCGCCCCCCATTCCTTCTCCTCCTCCCTCTCCTTCCCCCTTTCCCCCTCCGATAAAAGGAAGGGGGGGGGGCGAATTGGACTAGGAGCCCAAGTGGGACTCCTCCCACTTGGGGCACGCCTAGGCCGGCCTCCTCCCCTCTCCCTCCTTTATATACGGGGGTGGGGAGCGCCGCTAACACACATCAATTGTTCTTAGCCATGTGTGGTGGCCCCCTCCATCATTTACTCCTCCGGTCATATTGTCGTAGTGCTTAGGCGAAGCCCTGCACAGATCACTTCACCATCACCGTCACCACTTCGTGATAGGAACAGCACAAGGACTAAGGGATTCGCGTATATAACCTTTGTCGAGCAGTTCTTGTACTTGACGCATAATCTCCTTCGTCTCCTCTGGATTGGTACGGTATGGTGCCCGGTTGGGTAATGATGCACCGGGAATTAAGTCAATTTGATGCTCAATCCCGCGAATAGGTGGTAATCCCGGTGGCACGTCTTGTGGAAAGACGTCGGCGAACTCCTGCAAAATGTTAGTGACAGCAGGAGGCAAAAAGGAAGGCACGTCCTCGAATGAAAATAATGCCTCTTTGCACACAAAAGCATAGCAAACAGATTTGCTAAAATCTAGATCATCAATATCAGATTTGGTGGCAAGTAAATATGCACTTTTCAATTTAATTTCAGAAGCAACACTAGATTGTTTATTATTATTAGGCTGCATTTGTTGCTCAAATTCTTTTGCCACAATCTGATTTTCACTCTTAGTTTTCTCCTGTTTTGCTTTATTAGCTCTATTAATATCATCTTTCAAAATGGAATCAGGAGTCATAGGAAGCAAAGTAATATTTTTATCCTTATGAACAAGAGTATACTGATTGTTTCTACCATGGTGAATAGAATTTTTATCAAATTGCCATGGTCTACCAAGTAATAAGGAACATGCTTGCATCGGTACCACATCACAATCAACATAATCAGCATATGTAGAGATACTAAAATGCACACGAACAGTACGTGTTACCTTAACCTTGCCGCTGTTGTTGAACCATTGGATGTAGTAAGGATGTGGATGTGGTCTTGTGGTGAGAGATAGCTTCTCCACCATCTCGATGCTAGCCAAGTTGTTGCAACTCCCTCCATCTATGATCACGCGAATAGAACGTTCCTTCACAACTCCCTTTGTATGGAACAAATTATGCCTCTGATGTTGCTCAGCTTGTGTAACCTGCACACTCAAAACACGTTGAGCAACTAAACATTCATACCTGTCAGCATCTTCAGGAGCCATGTATTGCGTCTCATGATCAGAATCGTCTCCACCGTGTTCGTCACGTGTAATAAGAGCCAAAGCCTCCTCATCATAGTCACTAGCGGACTCATACCCACCATCCTCAGTAACAATCATCACACGCTTAGATGGGCATTCTCTCGCATAATGACCTCCACCCTTGCAACGTCGACAAATAATATCATGTGTTTGCCCTGTTGATGCCATGGAAGAAGAAGAGCTCTTTGCAGGCCCAGAAGGTGTGCTCTTGGCAGATAGTGGTGATTGTGCCTGCTTTATTGTATCACGGTTGGAGGTGGCAGCCGACGGAGGCGCCGGTGAAGCAGAACGTGTGGAAGTAGATGATGCACATGGTGTCCATGAAGAAGGTCGACCTGCAGAAAAGTTAGTCCGCGCCAATGCCTGTCGATCCTGCACTTCACGTTCAGCTTTACAAGCAAGATGGAATAAACGAGTGATATTAGTATACTCCTTATACTCTAGAATCGTCTGAATCTCTCTATTTAATCCACCCATAAAACGTGCAAGCATAGCTTCATTCTCCTCAACAATACCACATCTAATCATGCCAGTTTGTAATTCCTGATAGTATTCTTCTACAGAATTTTTTCCCTGTCTTAAGCGCTGCAATTTTTGAAGTAATTCACGTTGATAATATGGTGGAACCCAACGAGTACGCATAGCAGTTTTCAAAGCAGCCCAAGTAGCAGGAATGGGATATAATCTACAATGCTCAGACCACCAAACACATGCAAAACTAGTGAATGCACAAACAGCAGCAGGAACACGTCTCTCCTCGGGATATTGTAAACATGTAAATCGTTGTTCAGTTTCTAACTCCCAAGTAAGTGATAGAGGCAAAGGTGTCCCGATGTTTCGATGAGATGGTGGCTATCGTTTTCTGTGGGAGTCGACCTTGACGATCCGACTACGAACGTGCGAGACGTCGCGCCTTAGCAATCGCTAAACCAACTTCCGAGGGGTTATTGACCACGCCGGAGCACGATCAACCTGACCACGAGGGCCTGTTTCCTGCGAGCAAACGAAGAACAAGCAAGAAACTGAGATTGCAATCTGGATATTGCGAATATAAGATGAAAGCTTTATTGATCAAGGTGGGGTTCTGTGACGTCTTGGTCTGGTCGTTGGACACAAACGAAGTACGCGAAGTTGCAGCTATGGCGAACTTTTAATCTAAACAAAACCCAAAGTCTAAACGACGCCCTAAGGGCTGTATATATGGAGGAAGAGAGGGGAATTTCGTGGCCCTTGAGGGTGGGGTCCGAAACCAACCCTAACTCTTGTTTCCCCACACATACGGACTCTAAAAATAGCCTATACTTAAGTATTTCGAAATTACATGGGCCTGGCCCATTAATAAGGTGACGCAGCACCTAGAATAGCCTATGGACGAATATTATGAAGTGGCATCTTGTATATTTCGTCCAAGGCTTCATGCACTCCTTATGGCGGCTTCAAAGTCCTGAAATCATCACTTGTAACTCCGTTCTTGATCCCCTTGCGCATGCCATCAACTCCATTCGTGTTCTTGCTCCAATGTTCATCCTTCTCCAAGCTAGGCCCTTCATTTGAAAGCAAAACAAATGTATCCAATTTAGGCAGCATCATAATCTCATGAACATTAGAATCATTACCAAGAAACGAAAGTACCTGGTAATTTAATTGGCGTGCGCGAGCTCTAGTAATTGGTCCAGTATATGTAACAGTAGGGGCTGTGGGTGTAACAATGGTATTGATGTCCTCATCATCCTCCCCTTCTTGAAATGAAGTCGTCCTCGACGGAAGCTCATCTTCCTCACCCAAATAAGGCTTCAAATCTGCAATGTTAAAAGTGGGACTAACCCCAAAATCTGCAGGTAGCTCAAGTTTATATGCATTATCATTTATTTTCTCTAAAACCTTAAAAGGACCATCAGCACGTGGCATTAGCTTTGATTTGCGCAGAGTAGGAAATCTATCTTTACGCAAATGTAACCAAACAAGATCTCCAGGTGCAAACACAACATGTTTTCTACCCTTATCTCCAGCAAGTTTATATTTAGCATTCATACGCTCAATGTTTTCCTTAGTTAACTCATGCATTTTTAAAATCAATTCAGAACGTTCTTTAGCATCAAAATTAACCTTCTCCGAAGATGGAAGAGGCAACAAATCAATAGGTGCACGAGGTAGGAAACCATACACAATTTCAAAAGGGCACATCTTAGTAGTAGAATGCAATGAACGATTATAAGCAAATTCAATATGAGGCAAGCATTCTTCCCACATTTTCTTGTTATTCTTCAAAACAGCCCTAAGCATAGTAGACAATGTTCTATTGACTACTTCAGTTTGTCCATCAGTTTGGGGGTGACAAGTAGTACTAAAAAGCAGCTTAGTCCCCAACTTAGCCCATAAACATCTCCAAAAGTGGCTAAGAAATTTAGTATCACGATCTGAAACAATAGTATTTGGCACACCATGTAAGCGAATAATTTCACGAAAGAACAAATCAGCAACATTAACAGCATCATCGCTTTTATGACATGGTATAAAGTGTGCCATTTTCGAGAACCTATCCACGACAACAAATATGCTATCCCTCCCCTTCTTTGTTCTAGGTAAACCTAAAACAAAGTCCATAGATATATCCTCCCAAGGAACACTAGGTACAGGCAAAGGCATATATAAACCTTGAGGATTGAGTCGTGACTTAGCTCTTTGACATGTAGTGCAGCGAGCAACAAAACGCTCAACATCCCGTCTCATCTTTGGCCAAAAGAAATGTGTAGCAAGTATATCCTCCGTCTTCTTGACGCCAAAGTGTCCCATTAATCCTCCTCCATGCGCCTCCTGCAACAACAAAAGACGAACGGAGCTAGCTGGAATGCATAGCTTGTTAGCACGAAACACAAATCCATCGTTAAGAACGAACTTGTTCCAAGTTCTCCCTTCCTTACAATTCTGCAATACATCTTTAAATTCAGCATCATTAACATATTGATCCTTGATGGTCTCCAAACCAAATATTTTAAAGTCAAGTTGTGAAAGCATAGTATAACGACGAGACAAGGCATCAGCAATAACATTTTCTTTACCCTTCTTGTGTTTAATCACATAAGGGAAAGTCTCAATGAATTCAACCCATTTAGCATGTCGACGGTTCAGTTTTGCTTGACTTTTAATGTGTTTCAAAGATTCATGATCAGAATGTATAACAAATTCCTTGGGCCATAAATAATGTTGCCATGTTTCTAAGGTCCGAACAAGAGCATATAATTCTTTATCATAAGTAGAATAGTTCAGACTAGGCCCACTCAATTTTTCAGAAAAGTATGCAACAGGTTTTCCATCTTGTAATAACACACCTCCTAATCCAATTCCACTAGCATCACATTCAAGCTCAAAAGTCTTATTGAAATTAGGAAGTTGGAGTAAAGGAGCATGTGTCAACTTATCTTTCAATACCGTGAAGGCTTCTTCCTGTGCGGTACCCCAAACAAAAGGTACATCCTTCTTTGTAAGCTCGTTGAGAGGTGCAGCAATGGTGCTGAAATCTCTCACAAAACGCCTATAGAAACCAGCGAGGCCAAGGAAACTCCTCACTTGTGTGACCGTTTTGGGCTGCGGCCAACTCTCAATAGCTTCAATCTTGGCTTTATCAACTTCAATTCCCTGTGGAGTAACAACATAGCCAAGAAAAGATACTCGGTCGGTGCAAAAGGTGCACTTTCCAAGGTTACCAAACAAACGTGCATCACGTAGAGCAATAAAAACAGCACGTAAATGTTCCAAATGTTCCTCCAAAGATTTGCTATAAATCAATATGTCATCAAAGTAAACTACCACAAATCGTCCAATGAAAGCACGTAAAACTTCGTTCATTAACCTCATGAAAGTACTAGGTGCATTAGTTAACCCAAAAGGCATGACTAACCACTCATATAATCCAAACTTAGTTTTAAATGCTGTTTTCCATTCATCTCCCAATTTCATACGAATTTGATGGTAACCACTACGCAAATCAACTTTGGAGAATATTGTAGAGCCACTCAATTCATCAAGCATATCATCTAGCCTAGGAATAGGATGACGATAACGAATAGTAATATTATTAATGCCTCTACAATCAACGCACATACGCGACGTACCATCCTTTTTCGGCACTAAAATGATAGGAACAGCACAAGGACTAAGGGATTCGCGTATATAACCTTTGTCGAGCAGTTCTTGTACTTGACGCATAATCTCCTTCGTCTCCTCTGGATTGGTACGGTATGGTGCCCGGTTGGGTAATGATGCACCGGGAATTAAGTCAATTTGATGCTCAATCCCGCGAATAGGTGGTAATCCCGGTGGCACGTCTTGTGGAAAGACGTCGGCGAACTCCTGCAAAATGTTAGTGACAGCAGGAGGCAAAGAGGAAGGCACGTCCTCGAATGAAAATAATGCCTCTTTGCACACAAAAGCATAGCAAACAGATTTGCTAAAATCTAGATCATCAATATCAGATTTGGTGGCAAGTAAACATGCACTTTTCAATTTAATTTCAGAAGCAACACTAGATTGTTTATTATTATTAGGCTGCATTTGTTGCTCAAATTCTTTTGCCACAATCTGATTTTCACTCTTAGTTTTCTCCTGTTTTGCTTTATTAGCTCTATTAATATCATCTTTCAAAATGGAATCAGGAGTCATAGGAAGCAAAGTAATATTTTTATCCTTATGAACAAGAGTATACTGATTGTTTCTACCATGGTGAATAGAATTTTTATCAAATTGCCATGGTCTACCAAGTAATAAGGAACATGCTTGCATCGGTACCACATCACAATCAACATAATCAGCATATGTAGAGATACTAAAATGCACACGAACAGTACGTGTTACCTTAACCTTGCCGCTGTTGTTGAACCATTGGATGTAGTAAGGATGTGGATGTGGTCTTGTGGTGAGAGATAGCTTCTCCACCATCTCGATGCTAGCCAAGTTGTTGCAACTCCCTCCATCTATGATCACGCGAACAGAACGTTCCTTCACAACTCCCTTTGTATGGAACAAATTATGCCTCTGATTTTGCTCAGCTTGTGTAACCTGCACACTCAAAACACGTTGAGCAACTAAACATTCATACCTGTCAGCATCTTCAGGAGCCATGTATTGCGTCTCATGATCAGAATCGTCTCCACCGTGTTCGTCACGTGTAATAAGAGCCAAAGTCTCCTCATCATAGTCACTAGCGGACTCATACCCACCATCCTCAGTAACAATCATCACACGCTTAGATGGGCATTCTCTCGCATAATGACCTCCACCCTTGCAACGTCGACAAATAATATCATGTGTCTGCCCTGTTGATGCCATGGATGAAGAAGAGCTCTTTGCAGGCCCAGAAGGTGTGCTCTTGGCAGATAGTGGTGATTGTGCCTGCTTTATTGTATCACGGTTGGAGGTGGCAGCCGACGGAGGCGCCGGTGAAGCAGAACGTGTGGAAGTAGATGATGCACGTGGTGTCCATGAAGAAGGTCGACCTGCAGAAAAGTTAGTCCGCGCCAATGCCTGTCGATCCTGCACTTCACGTTCAGCTTTACAAGCAAGATGGAATAAACGAGTGATATTAGTATACTCCTTATACTCTAGAATCGTCTGAATCTCTCTATTTAATCCACCCATAAAACGTGCAAGCATAGCTTCATTCTCCTCAACAATACCACATCTAATCATGCCAGTTTGTAATTCCTGATAATATTCTTCTACAGAATTTTTTCCCTGTCTTAAGCGCTGCAATTTTTGAAGTAATTCACGTTGATAATATGGTGGAACCCAACGAGTACGCATAGCAGTTTTCAAAGCAGCCCAAGTAGCAGGAATGGGATATAATCTACAATGCTCAGACCACCAAACACATGCAAAACTAGTGAATGCACAAACAGCAGCAGGAACACGTCTCTCCTCGGGATATTGTAAACATGTAAATCGTTGTTCAGTTTCTAACTCCCAAGTAAGATATATATCAGGAACATATCTACCCTCAAATGGTGGAATATTCAATTTTAGTTTAGGGAGATGGTCATGATCTCGTACCTGAGGGTGAGCAACCTGGAAATCTGATACCACTTGATAGATGCAAAGGTGTCCCGATGTTTCGATGAGATGGTGGCTATCGTTTTCTGTGGGAGTCGACCTTGACGATCCGACTACGAACGTGCGAGACGTCGCGCCTTAGCAATCGCTAAACCAACTTCCGAGGGGTTATTGACCACGCCGGAGCACGATCAACCTGACCACGAGGGCCTGTTTCCTGCGAGCAAACGAAGAACAAGCAAGAAACTGAGATTGCAATCTGGATATTGCGAATATAAGATGAAAGCTTTATTGATCAAGGTGGGGTTCTGTGACGTCTTGGTCTGGTCGTTGGACACAAACGAAGTACGCGAAGTTGCAGCTATGGCGAACTTTTAATCTAAACAAAACCCAAAGTCTAAACGACGCCCTAAGGGCTGTATATATGGAGGAAGAGAGGGGAATTTCGTGGCCCTTGAGGGTGGGGTCCGAAACCAACCCTAACTCTTGTTTCCCCACACATACGGACTCTAAAAATAGCCTATACTTAAGTATTTCGAAATTACATGGGCCTGGCCCATTAATAAGGTGACGCAGCACCTAGAATAGCCTATGGACGAATATTATGAAGTGGCATCTTGTATATTTCGTCCAAGGCTTCATGCACTCCTTATGGCGGCTTCAAAGTCCTGAAATCATCACTTGTAACTCCGTTCTTGATCCCCTTGCGCATGCCATCAACTCCATTCGTGTTCTTGCTCCAATGTTCATCCTTCTCCAAGCTAGGCCCTTCATTTGAAAGCAAAACAAATGTATCCAATTTAGGCAGCATCATAATCTCATGAACATTAGAATCATTACCAAGAAACGAAAGTACCTGGTAATTTAATTGGCGTGCGCGAGCTCTAGTAATTGGTCCAGTATATGTAACAGTAGGGGCTGTGGGTGTAACAATGGTATTGATGTCCTCATCAGTAAGATATATATCAGGAACATATCTACCCTCAAATGGTGGAATATTCAATTTTAGTTTAGGGAGATGGTCATGATCTCGTACCTGAGGGTGAGCCCTACCATTGCCATTATTTGCATGTGGACGACCTGATGGTTGCTGTGCTGGTGGTGGCACGTAGTTCTGATTTTGATCAACCTCATCCTCGTAATCGCCAGCAAAATCATCCTCCTCCGCATCAGCAGCAGGAGCCACAGAAGTAGCAACAGCAGCACCAACAGTTTGGCCAGGTGCAAGAGGGAGACGGCTCGCTCGGCGGAGGGCTGTTTCACGATGTGTAGGTAGTCGTCGTTGTTGTTGTTGTAGAGGTGCGTTAGGTGCAGCCGGTGGTGGTGGTGGAAGACGTGCGAGCAATTCATTAAACCTGTTATCGAGCTTTGTTTCGAATGTCTTCTCCATGTCATCTATCTTCTCCATGGCCTCTTCAAATCTGTTTAGCACATCCTGCACCTGTCCATTCATCATTTGCTGAAATTTATCATGCAACTCCTGATTCGTCATGTTCTCCCAGTCAGTCTCGTCGGCTTGTGATCCTGCCATGGTTAGCAACAATAGAAAACACACAAGAATATGATCCTACAGAATACTAACAAGAGGTGGTGGTGGCGGGTGTCACAAATCCGTCAAGCAAATCTCAAATTCTTACCAGTTCTTACCCAGCAGCAGGCGGTGATCGGCAACCGTTGTAGTCAAAACTCTCAAAAGCTTGGATAGAGCGATTGCCAGGGAGAGTCAAACGCACGACGTAGAGGTATGTGGAGCTGGGAAGGCTTATAGTATGGTAGCAAAAAGGGTCAGCAATAATCAATTCAGAGATGCAAAGTTGAATAAACGCTCAACGACGGTACTGTGCTGGTCCTAGGCTAGACCGTGCTAGAGACGCGAGCCTAGAACACTAACAAAATCACGGCGCTGCACGTAAATAAGGGAATAGCACACTCTGGAACTTTTTTTTTCGCTTGTTTTTTTTTTGCGCTCCTCTTTTTTTTTTGCGCTCCTCTTTTTTTTTTGCGAAAAATTACTATAATGGCGAGTGTCTCAAAACTCTTCCCTCGTCAAACTGATAGGATGGGCACGAAATTTTTTTTTTCACTTTTTTTTTTCGGAAATCAGGGCAGCGACGACGAAAATGTGCGACAAAAAATCACTATGATGGCACGTGGCTCAAAAGACTCAGAAAAGCCTAAAAATAGGATAGGGAAAAAATATATTTGCCCGTGAAAATTTTGGCCTAAAAACTGCTCGGGGGTCTCCAGACTCTTTTTTTTTTCCGAGACCTACGCAGGCAAGGAAACACGAATAGGAATTGAGATTGATCTCAAAAACAAACCTAATATGAGAAGAACTCGGATTGGTGGTGGATATATGGTTGTGGTATATGGCAGCGGTGGTGGTATATGGTAGCGGTGGTGGTATATGGATAGAGATTGATGGTGGTATATGGATACGGATTGGTAGTGGTATATGGATAAGGATTCAGAGCGGTGGCGGATAAGAAAAAGTGGTAGATGGGCGATGATGATGGTGCGGCGGCGGCGTGACAACTTATGACCAGAACTCGAAACTCTAAAAGACTAGACTCTAAGACCAGCAACTTGACACGACGATGCAACCGCAAATTCAACAAAGCAAAAACCCTAAAAAGATTATGCAAAGGCTCAGATTGGTTCGGATATGATGAACTAACCCTAATTTTTTTTGTGTGGCTTTTTCGTGGACTGTAGGTATGAAGAACAGACTCGATCTAATCTACGAAAAACTTTAAAATCTCACCGAGCAACCTGGAAATCTGATACCACTTGATAGAGGCAAAGGTGTCCCGATGTTTCGATGAGATGGTGGCTATCGTTTTCTGTGGGAGTCGACCTTGACGATCCGACTACGAACGTGCGAGACGTCGCGCCTTAACAATCGCTAAACCAACTTCCGAGGGGTTATTGACCACGCCGGAGCACGATCAACCTGACCACGAGGGCCTGTTTCCTGCGAGCAAACGAAGAACAAGCAAGAAACTGAGATTGCAATCTGGATATTGCGAGTATAAGATGAAAGCTTTATTGATCAAGGTGGGGTTCCGTGACGTCTTGGTCTGGTCGTTGGACACAAACGAAGTACGCGAAGTTGCAGCTATGGCGAACTTTTAATCTAAACAAAACCCAAAGTCTAAACGACGCCCTAAGGGCTGTATATATGGAGGAAGAGAGGGGAATTTCGTGGCCCTTGAGGGTGGGGTCCGAAACCAACCCTAACTCTTGTTTCCCCACACATACGGACTCTAAAAATAGCCTATACTCAAGTATTTCGAAATTACATGGGCATGGCCCATTAATAAGGTGATGCAGCACCTAGAATAGCCTATGGACGAATATTATGAAGTGGCATCTTGTATATTTCGTCCATGGCTTCATGCACTCCTTATGGCGGCTTCAAAGTCCTGAAATCATCACTTGTAACTCCGTTCTTGATCCCCTTGCGCATGCCATCAACTTCATGCGTGTTCTTGCTCCAATGTTCATCCTTCTCCAAGCTAGGCCCTTCATTTGTAAGCAAAACAAATGTATCCAATTTAGGCAGCATCATAATCTCATGAACATTAGAATCATTACCAAGAAACGAAAGTACCTGGTAATTTAATTGGCGTGCGCGAGCTCTAGTAATTGGTCCAGTATATGTAACAGTAGGGGCTGTGGATGTAACAATGGTATTGATGTCCTCATCATCCTCCCCTTCTGTTACCAGGTAGGGGCTGTGGATGGATCATCAATACCATTGTTACACCCACAGCCCCTACTGTTACATATACTGGACCAATTACTAGAGCTCGCGCACGCCAATTAAATTACCAGGTACTTTCGTTTCTTGGTAATGATTCTAATGTTCATGAGATTATGATGCTGCCTAAATTGGATACATTTGTTTTGCTTTCAAATGAAGGGCCTAGCTTGGAGAAGGATGAACATTGGAGCAAGAACACGCATGGAGTTGATGGCATGCGCAAGGGGATCAAGAACGGAGTTACAAGTGATGATTTCAGGACTTTGAAGCCGCCATAAGGAGTGCATGAAGCCATGGACGAAATATACAAGATGCCACTTCATAATAGTCGTCCATAGGCTATTCTAGGTGCTGCGTCACCTTATTAATGGGCCAGGCCCATGTAATTTCGAAATACTTAAGTATAGGCTATTTTTAGAGTCCGTATGTGTGGGGAAACAAGAGTTAGGGTTGGTTTCGGACCCCACCCTCAAGGGCCACGAAATTCCCCTCTCTTCCTCCATATATACAGCCCTTAGGGCGTCGTTTAGACTTTGGGTTTTGTTTAGATTAAAAGTTCGCCATAGCTGCAACTTCTCGTACTTCGTTTGTGTCCAACGACCAGACCAAGACGTCACAGAACCCCACCTTGATCAATAAAGCTTTCATCTTATATTCGCAATATCCAGATTGGAATCTCAGTTTCTTGCTTGTTCTTCGTTTGCTCGCAGGAAACAGGCCCTTGTGGTCAGGTTGATCGTGCTCCGGCGTGGTCAATAACCCCTCGGAAGTTGGTTTAGCGATTGCTAAGGCGCGACGTCTCGTACGTTCGTAGTCGGATCGTCAAGGTCGACTCCCACAAAAAACGATAGCCACCATCTCATCGAAACATCGGGACACCTTTGCGTCTATCACATGCACGGGTTTGCATGTGAGAAAGAAGCGAGGAATCCTCTTTTCGACTCTGACTCCCCCACTCCAGTCGTTGCTTTTATTTCTGTTACTTCGAAAGTAGCTGATTCAACTTCAGCCACGCGAATTCTCGATATTCCTTTTTGGGATATTGGTTCCCAATTATTAACAATCTCCTGTTTCTAATTAGATAAAGATTTTTCACCAAATTTATGAACATCAGACAAGTCGGATGACACAACAGACACGGTTCGCTCAAACTAACCGTGTGCCACGCCGGTGCCCCTGTCACGCACACAACCGCACAATACATTGGGCTCCACGAGGGCACAAGGCTTCTCCTCTCAAAAATATCTTCCCGCCTGCAGCTTTTATCTATTTGATAACACATGGTTATTGTGTTTCGACCCGTGTGTGATGTTTCTTGTTCCCAATCCCGCTTGCATCCCTCGAAAATATATGCCCACCTCGAGGGTTTTTCTGTTTCATAACACACGGTTGTTATCTCTGGACCGTGTGCGATGCACCATCATAAAAATTTTCAATAGCCCCGGCATTTCACTCCCGCGTTTGACTCGCACGTAGTAAAATTTTCAGTACCTGCGTCATTTCCTCAAACACACACCCCGCCCCCCGCTCCCCCTCCACACACACACTAAAACCTCCTCAGGCGCTCACACACACACCCTCCCTCGCTCGAAACCCTAGCAAGGTCCCCGCCGCCGCCGCAAGGCCTCCATTGTCAACATCTTCCGGTTTGCCCATGGAGCTTACCCACCAATCTCCATGCCTAGGCCGCCGTGAGTTTCTTAGAAGACGCCTGCCAAACGCCCCCTTTCCCACATCTCCCCAGCCCCATCCCCATCCCCCACTCCAGAGCGTCGTAGCCTAAGCCCAGCTACGCTTCCTGTGGAGCTCGAGGAGCGACTGGCCCAAAAGAGTTGTATCGCGGTCTCTTCGTACGACATCGCCGAAAAAGCTGACGACCATTACTAGCGGGATAGAGTATGCGGGTATGTCGCGGATGCTGGCTACAGCATGGAGGTCATCGACAGCGACGGCCAGAGGTGGGCTATGTCACAGGTTAAGTCGCCCACCCCCAACCCCTCGGGTTCAACCACCGTCGATCTCATCCATGGCCCCGTCGCTGATCTCCTCTGGCTCGCTGTCAACAATTGGCCATCCTACATCGCCATTGAGCCCCTTTTGTCATTTCTGAAGGACACGTTCGGCGACGCTGGCTTGGGATCCACAGCTTCCAAGTCAGACCTCATCGACGGCGACCACGAGGAGGGCACCCTCTCTGGCTCTTCCAAGGGGAAAGAGCCTGTTTGCCACATTAGGGAGGGCACCCTACAGCCGTGCTCTTCCAAGGGGAAGGAGCCCATCTACAACAACATGGATCGCATCCGGGGTCGTGCTCTTCCCACAGGAATGAGCCCATCTGTGACAAGTGAGGAAACCGATGATTTGTTTTGATGTGCCTCTTCATAGGGGAAACCCACGATTTGTTTTATCGAGTCCCTTTTTGTAGTGTAGTGAGAATATGTCCAGTTTTAATTGCTATATTTGGTTGTTTGCAGTATGCCTTGTTTATTTCACAATGTGATGCTCTATATGTGCAATTATTTACTGTGCAGTATATTTCATCAATCCAGTTTTAAACATCCTGATAGGAATGCATACATTTGCTTGTTGTTAAGCCTGTTATAGCTAGCATATGCCTCTTTTAAAGTTTTCTGATTGTTTGGTTGTTTGTAGTTAGCATATGTCCAGTTTCAAATGCTATCTTTGGTTGTTTGTAGTATGCCTTGTTTATTCTAGTTATTCACAACGTGATGTTCTATATGTGCAAGTATGAACTGTGCAGTTCAATTTCATCGGTACCAGTTTCAACAATACCAATCGCTGCATCTTGTAGTTAACACGCCTTTCCATTTTTATTTAAGAATAACCAGTGTACTTAGACCGGCACAATACTAGTTTGAATGACTATGTTTGCTTGCTGTTAAATGTTAGGCCTGTTGTAGTTAACACACCTTTCCACTTTTTTTGCTTTACTAGTGTGCTTAAACCTGCACACTGAAGCTAACTTTTGGAGATTATTTTGTCTGGCATGGATAATTTTGGTTGATGTTTAGCCTGTTGTGCTTAACATGCCTCTCGATCTACCTACAGAGGACAATTTGGGAATGACTGATGTTTTCCATCGAGGTTAGTTTCATCCCATGGCTTATATATACTCACTGTTCAAGATATCGGTAGCTGGTACCATATAGGCCGGGGGCTGATAAGAGACTAATCAGTGAATCAGACTTTTAACTGAATATATCTGCAACCCATTTATCGTTAGGTTAACTAGGGCCATATGTAATATATCTGAGGCTACATAGCAACATGCACTATACTTAATGTCTAAATATGCAATCCTATGCTACATATCAACAAAGAAGAGTGTTAACTTACTGTTCTAATGATTTCTAGATATATGTAGAAGAGTGGCAGCAGCAACAAGAACACAACCCTGTTTGGATACTCAACTTAGCTAGAGGTTAGAGTTAGTTTCTCGCTCATGACTAACCCTGAACTAACTCCATCCAAAGAGGTGTTTGGATGATAGGGTTAGATTGACAATAAATGCACTAGGAGAACTAGCTCCAATTAGCACCTCTTGGGTTGGATATTTTTTTGGCTGGGTTAGATGCAACTAGCTCAAACTAGCCCTCATGTTTGGATATACTTTAGGTCTGTTTAAGCCCGGAACTAGCTCAAACTAACTCTAACGCATGGATATAGCAGCAGTTAATCAGTCGATAATTTGTAAGAATGCAATAAACTCTTTCCGGCCCATAATATAAGATGTTAATTCATCTAATATGTTGAAGGAAATATGCCCAAGAGGCAATAATAAAGTTGTTACTTTATATTTCCTTATACCATGATAAATGTTTATTACTCATGCTAGAATTGTGTTAACCGGAAACTTGATACATGTGTGGATACATAGGCAAAACACCGTGTCCCTAGTAAACCTCTAGTAGACTAGCTCGTTAATCAAACATGGTTAAGTTTCCAAACCATAGACATGTGTTGTCATTTGATGAACATGATCACATCATTAGGAGAATGATGTGATGGACAAGACCCATCCGTTTGCTTAGCATAATGATCGTTAAGTTTTATTGCTATTGCTTTCTTCATGACTTATACATATTCCTTTGACTATGAGATTATGCAACTCCCGAATGCCGGAGGAATAGCTTGTGTGCTATCAAACGTCACAATGTAACTAGGTGATTATAAAGATGCTCTACAGGTATCTTCGAAGGTGTTTGTTTGGTTGGTATAGATCAGGATTAGGATTTGTCACTTCGAGTATCGAAGATGTATCTCTAGGCCCTCTCGGTAATGCACATCATGATAAGTCTTGCAAGAAATGTGACTAATGAGTTAGTTATGGAATGTTGCATTACAGAACGAGTAAAGAGACTTGCCGATAACAAGATTGAACTAGGTATGAAGATACCGACGATCGAATCTCGGGCAAGTAACATACCGATGACAAAGGGAATGACATATGTTGTCATTACGGTTTGACCGATACAGATCTTTGTATAATATGTAGGAACCAATATGAGCATCCAGGTTCCACTATTGGTGATTGACCGGAGAGGTGTCTCGGTCATGTCTACATAGTGCTCGAACCCGTAGGTCCGCACGCTTAACGTTCGATGACAATTTGTATTATGAGTTATGTGTTTTAGTGACCGAAGATTGTTCGGAGTCCCGGATGAGATCACAGACATGACAAGGAGTCTCGAAATGGTCGAGAGGTAAAGATTGATATATTGGATGATAGTGTTCGGACACCAGAACTATTTCAGAATGTATCGAGTACATATCGGAGTACCAGGTGGGTTACCGGAACCCTTGGGGGAAGATATGGGCCACATGGGCCATAGGAGGGAGGCAAGGTAGCCCACAAGGGGTGGCGCCCCCCCACCAGGGAAGGAGTCTGAATTGGACTAGGGGAGGGGGCGGCGCCCCCCATTCCTTCTCCTCCTCCCTCTCCTTCCCCCTTTCCCCCTCCGATAAAAGGAAGGGGGGGGGCGAATTGGACTAGGAGCCCAAGTGGGACTCCTCCCACTTGGGGCACGCCTAGGCCGGCCTCCTCCCCTCTCCCTCCTTTATATACGGGGGTGGGGAGCGCCGCTAACACACATCAATTGTTCTTAGCCATGTGTGGTGGCCCCCTCCATCATTTACTCCTCCGGTCATATTGTCGTAGTGCTTAGGCGAAGCCCTGCACAGATCACTTCACCATCACCATCACCACATCGTCATGCTGATGAAACTCTCCCTAGACACTTTGCTGGATCAAGAGTTCGAGGGACGTAATCAAGCTAAACGTGTGCAGAACTCGGAGATGCCGTATGTTCGGTACTTGATTGGTTGAATCGAGAAGACGTTCGACTTCATCAACCGCGTTAAACTAACGCTTCCGCTTTCGGTCTACGAGGGTACGTGGACACACTCTCCCCCTCTCCTTGCTATGCATCTCCTAGATAGATCTTGCGTGATCATAGGAATTTTTTTGAAATTGCATGCTATGTTCCCCAACAGTGGTATCCGAGCCAGGTCTATGGTTAGATCATATGCATGAGTAGAACACAAAGAGTTATGGGCGGTGATCATCATACTGTTTACCACCAATGTCTTATTTTGATTCGGTGCTATTGTTGGATGAAGCGGCCCGGACCAACCTTACATGACCACGTTCATGAGACCGGTTCCACCGACATACATGCAACTAGTTTTGGATAAAGGTGGTTGGCGGGTGTCTGTTTCTCCAACTTTAGTTGAATCGGATTTGACTGCGGACGGTCGGTTAAAACATCAAACTTGATAAATCGCCATAGTGTTTTTGATGCGTAGGTAAGAACTGTTCTTACTAGAAGCCTGTAGCAGCCACATAAAAATTGCAACAACAAAGTAGAGGACGTCTAACTTGTTTTTGCAGGGCATGTTGTGATGTGATATGGTCAAGACATGATGTGATATACGTTGTTGTATGAGATGATCATGTTTCGTAGAAGTTATCGGCAACTGGCAGGAGCCTTATGGTTGTCTCTTTATTTTACGAAATGCAATCGCCATGTAATTGCTTTACATTATCAGTATGCGTTAGTGATAGTTATAGCAGAAATAGTTGGCGAGACGACAACGACGCTACGATGAAGATCAAGGTGTCAAGTGTAGGGGCTGGATTTCTAGAACATAAATCCCAGGAAATGACCCGTGTGTCATCACCAGCCACAAGATTACTATTCGCTGGTGGACACTTCCTTGATACAACATTCCAAGCAATTACAACAGATTGAGTACAAGACCATAAAGGTCCAAAGAATATAGCAAGGATCTCTAGTGGTGGATGATGGGAGCGACTCGTGGATCTCCAACATCGATGGGACTCCATTCCCACGGGAACAGCTGACCCGGATAACTCCTATCTTGCGTGGCTGCTATCCTCGAATCCTAGGTTGGGGGTGTCCTTGTACTGTTCCTCTCTGAATCATGATCTGGCCAAGAAAATAGCCGGGGGCAAGCCACTGAGTACATTTGAATGTACTCGCAAACATCAAGAACAAAAGATATACCAGATACATATGCTCATGATAAATTAAATTATACGCATGTGCTGACTGAGAATTAAAGCATGGCACGAAAAATATTCATCTGGTGCAGAAAGATAAATAAATCATGTTAGTAGTAAATCAAGAAAATGAGGTGGAACATCGGGCGTTGGACCACCGGAGGGATTCCAAGAAAAATGCCAAGCGAGTGTCTGAAAGCGACGCCTCATAAAGGGCTTATAAGATAATAATAACACGAGTATCCAGGTGGACTAGCCATCCCAAGTGATACTCAGAAATGGAAATAAACTTGAGTATCCCGGGTAGTCTAGCCATCCCAAGAGATACTCAAGATCGCACATAAGAGGAAAAGGTTAGTCCACAACAATATCCATGTCAACAATAAAATTTGTAATTGCACCAGCAGTGGCAATATTATCCTGCAAAATGAACCATGATCAATTTAATTATTTCCTCTGGAGACTGACACTAAGACCGACACTTGACCAACCCGGACTGTAGTCCTTAACCATGGACACGTCTATTCGAATAGGTATAACTCTGCAGAGGGTGCACTCTTTACCCATGTGTATAGGATTTCTTCAGCCAACACCGAGACGTTGACTAATTCCTGTTATGGCCTTTGGGATGGAAACAGACCTGACCAGCACACACAAGATTAACTCTCCGGATGGCAGGAATCACCCAAAGCATCATTGAAGAAAAACTCTAAGACGGGGAGACCATCATCTCGAATAGCATGGGATCACTATTTCATAATGCGCAGATTACAAGGGGTGCCCCCCTCTCGGCCCAGCCGGATACTCCCATGCCCCCTGACCAGATGAAATGCCTACCAGAGGCCTCTGGTATCTTTCACCATGGCTTCTCTGTACAGTGTGCACGGAAAGGGGTTAACAACTTACTGAACCATACCCTGCCTGTGGCAGGGACAAGTTGTAGCACAAAACAAGTATGGGGGTTACTGGAACAAGACTCGATCTATGGTCAACTTAGGAGTTTTAAGTTTTCCTGCAGTGGTTAGAACAATACAATTCCTTGGCAGTACCCAACATGGTCACCAACTAGTGTGTCCCAACATACCCTCACTGATCATTCTCGTCATCACTAGATTTCAGTCCCACGGTCACTTTTCTCGTGGCCATTTCTCCTTGCAGATTAGTCTGGACCAACATACGCATGTGTGGCACGTGGGAAATAACCATTCTAACTTATACTACATGTTTAAACAAGGACAACAACATATCAATGGACCATGCATGCAAAAATGGCCATATGCGAGTTTTATTTGAGTTCAACATAATCATGATCCAATACATCTCGCAACGAATTGACCATGCATTCACCATATCAAGTGTTTAAGATGCTTGCCTTGAGCATGCACAAAGATTGGGTGCACTCCAATACTTTGAAATTTTTATCTTCCCTCCACTTTCCTATTTTCAAAAATATTGGAATTACCACATAATTCCAATATAGTACCAAAAAGTGTTTCATAAATTTTTGAAATAAATACTGAAATAAACTAGACGAAAAATGAGGGATGTCAGAAAAAGAATCAAGTCATTTGGAGTTGTGGTTTAAAAACTAGAGGCAGTCAAAGTCGTGGTCAAATCTGTTTTAAATAAAACATAAAAAGAAAACGGTTCGACTGGAAATACGCTTTACATATAGAGAATGTGTATTCTCTGAAAACACGCGTTCGGGCTAAATAGAGAATACGAGAAGTCTAACGGGTGGGCCCCACCCGTCAGGTTTGAACTTGGGCGTGCTTCGCGCTGAAACAGAGAAGGAAGGGGAGGTCACCGACGGTGATCGACGGCGTATCAGGATATGGCGATGGTGCAGGCGTGCTCAGGGTGATCTTTCGCGTCGGTGGGTGGTGGGTTTGCCTTCCGACGTGCACCACAGTGACGGCAGCGTCAACTCCGGCGGACGGCGGCTTCAGATGATGTTGGATCTTGTCGGAGGTGCCTTCACTCGTCAAATTGACGTGCAGGACAGACGAGGGAGTGGATTAGGAGGCTACTGGAGAAATTTCGGAGGTGGGGGTGGACGGACGACGTCGGCTTTTCTCGGAAGTAGAGGCAGATCCGGCGAACGGAGTTGGGGAAGAAGACCTCCCCGGGGCCGTTCAATCCCTCTAGAGTGTTATTACGGATGGGTAGAGGCGGGGTGAGTTCGAAACGAGTCCCGGGGTGGCCTTTATATAGTTGGGCGAGAGTGGTCGAAGCGGAGGTGATCACGGCGGAGTAATTCCGGTCGGTGGGGTTGGTTTGGGCGGCGGGCACGGCCGGTGTCTGATCAAAGAGCTCGGTGGAGCTCTCCCGAAGTGCCAGCAAGACGAGGTTTGAGCTCTGCGGCTTATCCACGGCACGGCTCGCGTACGGGTGTGGCGGCGGTATCCGTCTCCAGCGACTACTAACCGGGCATGGTGCGGTTCGGACGGTGCGTCAACGCCGTAGAAGAGATGACGCGTGGAGAGGAGGTAGGCAGGGGAGCAGTTGGGGAGTGAAGACGCTGGTCGACCAGCTGATCCATTCGTCTGTGTAACGCCCCGTATGTAAATTGCCATATTTTTATTCCAACTCTTGCCATTTTCAGCACTAAGTTATGATATTCCCTCGTGGTTGGGTTTTGCCTTCGTTTTGCATTTTGTCTATGTCATGCATCTCATATCATGTCATCATGTGCATCGCATTTGCATACGTGTTCGTCTCATGCATCCGAGCATTTTCCCCGTTGTCCGTTTTGCTTTCCGGCACTCCTATGCCCTTCGGCGTACCCTTTTGCCTCTTTTCGTGTGCGAGTGTAAACGTTCTCGGATTGGACCGAGACTTGCCAAGCGGCCTTGGTATACTACCGATAGACCGCCTGTCAAGTTTTGTGCCATTTGGAGTTTGTTTGATACTCCAACGGTTAACCGAGGAACCGTAAAGGCCTCGTGTGTGATGCAGCCCAACACGCCTCCAAAGTGGCCCAAAACCCAGCTAAACCCCCTCCATCCTCTCGGTCGTTCGATCATGATCGCGTGGCCGAAAACCGCACCTCATTTGGACTCTCCTAGCTCCTTCTATGTATAAATAGGCCTCCTCCTCCTAAATTTCGGGCAAAAACCACCCCTAACCCTAGCCTCTTCCTCCTCCCGCCGCCGGACGCGTCCGGATAGGGCCGGACACGTCCGCCCACCGCCGCCCGACCTATCGCGCGCCGACATGTGGCGCACCCGCGCCCACTTCGCCGCCCTCCCTCACCGGCCCGCCAGGCCCGTCGCGGCCCCCGAGGCCCGTCGCCTCCCCCGCGCGCCGCAAGCTCCGCCGCCGCCTCCCGCGGTCGCCGCCCCACCGCCCAGCTCATCGGTCACCACCACGGGCGCCACTCCGCCGCGCCGCCCGGCGCCAGTCGCCGGCGCCGCTCCTCCTCCGGCCAGATCCGGCCACGGGAGCATCGGATCCGGCCGCTGTCAACCTCCCCGGCCATCTCCGGCCTCATCCACGCCCAACTCCAGCGAGACTCCGGCGGACATCGAAAACCATGCCAGATCTGGATCGGGCAAGCCCTAGGTCGATTTTGCCAAAGTCCTTTTCCCTGCATATTTTTTTAGCTATGTTCATTGCATCATATGTCATCATCCATAGCTCTGTTTTGCGCGTGTGAGATATCAAATTGTTCGTCTGGAGGTGCTCTTCATTTCATTCCATTGCACCATGATTATTTGAGTCCATCTTGATGCCATAAATGCTGTTGCAAGAGTGCTATAAAATGTTAGTTTCTGTTTCTTAACAGATTATGGACATTTGTCATTTTTGCCATGTTTAATGTGTGCCTCATATGAACTTGAGCCCTACATGTGTTTTGGGCTATGCCATGCCATCTTTACAGGGGTGTATGCCATGTATTTTTGTGATCAATGTGGTGACTAGCACAAGCATGCAAAGTAGGTCTCGTGATGTTGTTGATTTCAGGGACTTAGAATTTTTCAAAGTCATTTCCCTGATGTTATTTTTTATGCCATGTATTCATGTTGCTACAGAGTGATCCATGCCTCTTTTGAGCATGTTCAGTAAGGACGATTTTGAGATATTGTTATTTTCTATCCATCCATGTCTTTGTTTGCAATTATGGAGTCCCCTAGCATGACTCAATCTTGCTCTACTTTTGCTATAAAATGTTCCTGGCAGATTGTTTACATGTTAATCAATTTTGCCAAGGTTGTTGTAGTTTTTCCATGCATGCTATGAGATTGTTCTTGCCATGGTTAGCTATTTGATCATGTCTTCTTGCTGGGTGTATGCTTAGTTTGTCATGCAATGCCTTGTGGTGAGTGCATCGAGCTCGCAAACATGCCTACGTAACTCTGTTTATGCCATGTCCAGTTTTCTGCAAAGTCTGAATCTGTTAACGAAACTTGCTATGTTTACATGGGTGCCATCATATCTTCCTATCCTTTTTGGCTTATGGTCAGTAAGGAACTTTTGTTATATGCTTTGATTAGTTTCATGCCATGCCTTGCTTTGCCATGATATGTTCCTGTAGCGTGTTGATAACTTGCTCTAAAAATTGCTTCCTGATGTTAATCCTAACATGTTATTTTCACTAAGTCTGTGAACCTATTATCTTTTGCACTTTTGCCATGCTTGTTTGAACCTGCTATTGTGTGATTTAGCCGTGGCTCAGTGTTCATCTTTTGTCAATAATCTTGAGTGGATCACTGCCATGTGCTTTGTTGCTATGTTAGAGTGCAGTAGCTTATTTTCTTGATGCATTTTAGATGGCATCGTGCTGTTAATCGCAGATTGGTGCCATTATTGTTTTGCTTGCCATTTGCAAACCGTGCATCCGATTCCGGTGATCTTTATATCGATTTCGACCGAAATCAACTCATCTTTCCAGCGGCGCTCTTGGTTTTCCAAGTTGAGGCCTGGTTCAATCTTTCCCTTCCAAAGCACGCATATGCATTGCATTTTACAACCCGCATATCATGCCTTGTTTTGCATCATGTTGCTTGCGCATTGCACCATGGTTGATCGTGGTTCTCTTTGCTTGTGTTCTTGCTTTGGGTAGAGCCGGGTGACGAGTACGTGATCGAGGAACCCGTTGAGTACGCTTAGGAGGATCAAGCTTACGTCAACTCAGAGAACTTTGCAGGCAAGATGACCATACCCTCAAAATCACTTCTATCTTTGCTTGCTAGTTGCTCGCTCTTTTGCTATGCCTATGCCGTGATACCTACCACATGCTATATCATGCCTCCCATATTTCAAATGTCAAACCTCTAACCCACCTTGTCCTAGCAAACTGTTGTTTGGCTATGTTACCGCTTTGCTCAGCCCCTCTTATAGCGTTGCTAGTTGCAGGTGAAGATTGGGGTTTGTTCCTTGTTGGAACATGATTATTGTTGGGATAACATTATTATATCTTGTTTACTTTAATGCACCTATATACTTGGTAAAGGGTGGAAGGCTCGGCCTTGTGCCTGGTGTTTTGTTCCACTCTTGCCGCCCTAGTTTTCGTCATACAGGTGGTATGTTCCTTGATTTTGTGTTCCTTATGTGGTTGGGTTATAATGGGAACCCCTCGACAGTTCGCCTTGAAAAAAATCCTCCAGCAAGGCCCAACCTTGGTTTACCATTTGCCACCTAAGCCTTTTCCCTTGGGTTTCGCGGACTCAAGGGTCATCTTTATTTTAAACCCCCGGGCCAGTGCTCCTTTGAGTGTTGGTCCAAAACAAAGCCACTTGCAGCGCCACCTCACGGAAACTTGAGGGTTGGTTTTAGTTGTACGTAGTGTTCATTCGGTGTGCCCTGAGAACGAGATACGTGCGACTCCTATCGGGATTTGTCGGCACATCGGGTGGCTTTGCTGGACTTGCTTTACCATTGTTGAAATGTCTTGTAACCGGGATTCCGAGTCTGATCGGGTCGTCCTGGGAGAAGGAATATCCTTCGTTGACCGTGAGAGTTTGTGATGGGCTAAGTTGGGACACCCCTGCAGGGTTTTGAACTTTCGAAAGTCGTGCCCGCGGTTATGGGCAGATGTGAGTTTGTTAATGTCCGGTTGTAGAAAACTTGAAACTTAACTTAATTAGAATGGATCAACCGCGTGTGTAGCCGTGATGGTCTCTTTTCGGCGAAGTCCGGGAAGAGAACACGGTCTCGTGTTATGCTTGAACGTAAGTAGTTCTAGGATCACTTCTTGATCATAGATTCTCGATCGTGCTTTGCCTTCTCTTCTCGCCCTCTTTTGCGTAAGTTAGCCACCATACATGCTTGTGCTTGCTACAGCTCCACCTCACATACCTTTTACCTACCCATAAGCTTAAATAGTCTTGATTGCGAGGGTTTGAGATTGCTGAGTCCCCGTGACTCACAGATTACTTCCAAAACCAGATGCAGGTGCCGATGATACCATTCCAGGAGATGCGACTGAACTCAAGTGGGAATTCGATGAGGACTCAGGATGTTACTACGTTTCCTTTCCAGACGATCAGTAGTGGAGCCCATTTGGGGCGATCGGGGATCTTATGCATTTGGGGTTGTCTTTATTTTGGTTGCGTAGTCGGACCTTGATTGTATTTGGATGATGTAATGCTATATTTATGTACTGTGTGAAGTGGCTATCGTAAGCCAACTCCGTACCTCTTTCTTATTCAGTACATGGGATGTGTAAAGATTACCCCTCTTGCGACATGCCTACAATGCGGTTATGCCTCTAAGTCATGCTCCGACACGTGGGAGATATAGCTGCATCGTGGGTGTTACAATCCGCCGCTGACGAGGCGGTGGTAAGTGCACCGGGCAGCCATTATGCTGTCGTAGGCAAGCGGCCAACAAGAGGGACCCCGGGGACCCATTAATGATGGATGGAGGCATGGATGAGGAGGAGAGGTGATGGAGTGCAGTGCACGGCGCCGCTTCCCTCTCCCACTGTCCGTTCTGAATTTACTGCATGTCTTTGACGGTGCTACAATATGCACAGAAGGTGTTCGACAAAATGCCAATGCTAGCTAGGCATTTTTGGATAATATGAAATTTGCCGTGGGGTCTCTCTGATGCAACTCTGAGTTGGTGTAAAAATCTCAGAATTTTTGGAGTAGGGAAGATATGGTTTTGAGCAAGGATTCCAATCTGGTCCAAATTTCATTCAAATGAAATTCGAATTATTTGAACTATGGACCTGAATAATCTTGGAGGGATTGAATGTAGGTACTAAGGTTTTGTTGTGGAAATTTTGGTGAGGTCAGAAAGGTTAGGAAGACTGGAGTTCCTTTGTAAACTCAAAAGATGCTTTAGTTAGTTTTGGAAATATTTAAATTAGTAAAAGAAAATTTTGGTGGAAGAAATTGCATTGGGTAGTGACACAGGGCAGGGGAGGTGCTTGATGGAATTTTTAAAAATAAATTTGAGATAGTTTTAGTGCAACAGACAAATTATAACATTGAAAATGCTATTTTGTTGGCAAATTTTATTCTGAAAATATTTCCTATTGTTATTAAAACAGGAAAGAAAATATTTAAGAAAACAACCACATCCCACAATACTAAAAAGAAAAACATAAATGGAGGGAAGAATTTTAGGAAAGCAGAGAACAAAGAAGACTCTCAAATTAATAACTGGCCTATTGTAATTCAAAAGTTTATTTTTAGCCAAATTTTACTTAATAAAATTATGGTTAAATTTTTGGGGTGTTACATCAAGCTGGTGACGATGGAAATCATGACGGTGCTTTGGAGATGGAGATCAAAGGCACAAGATGATGATGATGGCCATATTATGTCACATATTTTGATTGCATGTGATGTTTATCTTTTATGCATCTTATTTGGCTTAGTACGGCAGTAACATTATAAGATGACCCCTCACTAAAATTTCAAGGTATAAGTGTTCTCCCTATGTATGCACCGCTGCGACAGTTCGTCGTGCCGAGACACCACGTGATGATCGGGTGTGATAAGCTCTACGTTCACATACAACGGGTGCAAGACAGTTTTGTACATGCGGAATACTCCGGTTAAACTTGACGAGCCTAGCATGTACGGACATGGCCTCGGAAACACTAGATATTGAAAGGTTGAACATGAATCATATAGCAGATATGATCAACATAGAGATGTTCGCCATTGAAAACTTCTCCATCTCATGTGATGATCGGACATGGTTTAGTTGATATGGATCACGTGATCATCTAGATGACTCGAGGGATGTCTATCTAAGTGGGAGTTCTTAAGTAATATGATTAATTCAACTTAATTTATCATGAACTTAGTCCTGATAGTATTTGCATATCTATGTTATAGATCAATAGCTCATGTATAGCTCCCCTGTTTTATTTTGATATGTTCCTAGAGAAAACTAAGTTGAAAGATGATAGTACCAGTGATGCGGACAGGGTCCGTGATTTGAGGATTATCCTCGTTGCTGCACAAAAGAATTATGTCCTTGATGCACCGCTAGGTGACAGACCTATTGCAGGAGCAAATGTAGACATTATGAACGTTTGACAAGCTCGGTATGATGACTACTTGATAGTTTAGTGCACCATGCTTTACGGCTTAGAACCGGGACTTAAAAAATGTTTTGGACGCCACGGAGCATATTAGATGTTCCAAGAGTTGAAATTGGTATTTCAGACTCATGCCCATGTCGAGAGGTTTGAGACCTCTGACAAGTACTTTGCCTACAAGATGGAGGAGAATGGCTCAGCCAGTGAGCATGTACTCAGAATGTCTGGGTAGTACAATCGCTTCAATCAAGTGGGAGTTAATCTTCCAGATAAGATAGTGATTGACAGAGTTCTCTAGTCACTATCACCAAGCTACTAGAAATTTGTGATGAACTATAATAAGCAAGGGATGATCAAAACGATTCCCGAGCTCTTCGCGATACTGAAATCAGCGGAGGTAGAAATCAAGAAAAAGCATCAAGTGTTGATAGTTGACAAGACCACTAGTTTCAAGAAAAGGGGCAAAGGAAAACAAAGGGAACTTCAAGAAGAATGACAAGCAAGTTTCCACTCCCGTGAAGAAACCGAAAGCTAGACCTAAGCCTGAAACTGAGTGCTTCTACTGCAAAGGGAATGGTCACTAGAAGCTGAACTACCCCAAATACTTGGAGGATAAGAAGGATGGCAAAGTGAATAAAGGTATATTTGATATACATGTTATTGATGTGTACTTTACTAGTGTTCATAGTAACCCCAGGGTATTTGATACCGTTTCAGTTGCTAAGATTAGTAACTCAAAACAGGAGTTGCAAAATGAACAAAGACTAGTTAAGGGCGAGGTGACGGTGTGTGTTGGAAGTGATTCCAATGTTTATAAGATCACCATCACACACTCCCTCTACCTCCGGGATTAATGTTGAACCTAAATAAATGTTATTTGGTCTTTGCGTTGAGCGTGAATATGATTGGTTCATGTTTATTGCAAATACAGTTATTCATTTAAGTCAGAGAATTATTGTTGTTCTGTTTACATGAATAAAACCTTCTATGGTCATAAACCCAGTGTAAATGGTTTATTGAATCTCGATCGTAGTGATACACATATTCATAATATTGATGCCAAAAGATGCAAAGTTGATAATGATAGTGCAACATATTTGTGGCACTGCTGTTTAGATCATATTGGTGTGAAGCGCATGAAGAAACTCCATGCAGATGGACTTTTGGAATCACTTGATTATGAATCATTAGATGCTTGCAAACCATGCCTCATGGGCAAGATAACTAAAACTCCATTCTCCAGAACAATTGAGCGAGCCACTGACTTATTGGAAATAATACATACCAATATATGTGGTCCGATGAGTGTTGAGGCTCGCGGCGGGTATCGTTATTTTCTGACCTTCACAGATGATTTGAGCAGATATGGGTATCTACTTAATGAAACACAAGTCTGAAAAAATTGAAAAGTTCAAAGAATTGCAGAGTGAAGTGGAGAATCATCGTAACAAGAAAATAAAGTTTCTACAATCTAATCGCTGATGCGAATATTTGAGTTACGAGTTTGTCCTTCATTTAAAACAATAAGGAATAGTCACAACTCACGCCACCTGGAACATCACAGCGTAATGGTGTGTCCGAATGTCGTAACCGTACTTTATTAGATATGGTGCGATCTATGATGTCTCTTACCGACTTACCACTATCGTTTTGGGGTTATGCATTAGAGACAACTGCATTATGTTAAATAGGGCACCGTCTATATCCGTTGAGACGATGCCGTATGAAGTATGGTTTGGCAAGAAACCAAACATGTCGTTTCTTAAAGTTTGGGGTTGCGATGCTTATGTGAAAAGGTTTCAAACTGATAAGCTAGAACCCAAATCGGAGAAGTGCATCTTCATAGGTTACCCAAAAGAAATTGTTGGGTACACCTTCTATCACAGATCCGAAGGCAAGATTTTTGTTGCCGAGAATGGAAACTTTCTAGAGAAGGAGTTTCTCTCGAAAGAAGTGAGTGGGAGGAAAGTAGAACTTGATGAGGTAATTGTATCTTCCCTCGAATTGGAAAGTAGCTCATCACAGAAATCAGTTCCAGTGATTCCTTCACCAACTAGTGGAAGCTAATGATAATGAGCATGAGACTTCAGATCAAGTTACTACCGAACCTCATAGGTCAACCAGAGCACGTTCCCCACCAGAGTGGTATGGTAATCCTGTTCTGGAAGTCATGTTACTAGACCATGACGATCCTACAAACTACGCGGAAGCGATGATGAGCCCAGATTCTGATTAATGGCTTGAGGCCATGAAATCTGAGATAGGATCCATGTATGAGAACAAAGTGTGGACTTTGGTGGGCTTGCACTGGTATGCGTCGGTGCTATACAAATGGTTTTTAACCCCTTTTCGCGATGGCTTTTGGGACCGTTGCCAAGTGAGTGTGTGCGATAGGGTGTCCTTCCCGCACAACCCAGAAACTGTCGGGGATATGGAGCAGTGATCCAGATGCCTTCCAAAATGTAATCGTGTGCGATACAGCACACACTAAATTCTTTCGCATGTGTGGTACCGGTGATTAAGCGTATCTAATGACGTAGTGAAACCATACGGTCTGTCATAATGAACCTCTTGGGAAACAGTATGTAAGGCACACGGGCCAAAATATGAACTGTGTGCGATTTGTGCCCCATCGCACACGAGTTTTCTGCGTAACCCATCTGCCATGCTAGACTCCATCGCACACGTTTGCCAACAATTGCCATTTACGATAATGTTCTATCACAAATGGTTCAGGAGCCCCTTCACACACATACAAGTACTGCACACCGTTCGTGATTTGTTGGGTATCACCGACTGTTGCCGCAAGAGTGACGTGTGCTTTTTGTTCGGGATCCCACACGTTTCCTGAAAAAAATACGATTGGGATTGTATTTTGCATTGGGCAAGGTTTACTCCCAGTTTTCGTGTGCGATAATGCGATATCACAAATAGTTCGGGAGACCCTACGCACACGTAGTAGCGTTGCAAATCATTCGTGATCTGCTGTGTATCACCGACGGTTCAGCTACGATTGACATATGCTTTCCGATGTGGACCGCACACACTCATTGAGTTGAGCAGTGTGTGGAGCAATTGCCAGGTTAAAACAAAAATATCCCATTTTGAATCGGCACGCAAAAAGCAAATTTGCCAAAATATTCAATTGAACAAATAAACAAAAATATCCCATTTTCAATCGGCATGCAAAAAGAAAATTCGCCACAATACTCAATTAAACAAATAGTGTCCACAGGAAGAACATTTATCAGATTTTGCAACAATTGCAACTGAACATATGGTAGCTAAATTCCAATGATTTGTCCATGCATATATGCATTACATAATTAATCATAGTGTACGAAATACGAAGACCTCACCAGATGGAAAACAATGGATCCATGCGTTATATGTTTAGCTGCTAACTCTTACTCAATGTTTCAGGAGAAGGCATGCTGAAATCTTTATTATCACCAGTGGGATTGATGTAGTGATCGAGGAAGAAGTCGTTGATAAATCTCCGAACCATCAGCAATTGATGAGGACATCAATACCATTGTTACACCCACAACCCCTACTGTTACATATACTGGACCAATTACTAGAGCTCGCGCACGCCAATTAAATTACCAGGTACTTTCGTTTCTTGGTAATGATTCTAATGTTCATGAGATTATGATGCTGCCTAAATTGGATACATTTGTTTTGCTTTCAAATGAAGGTCCTAGCTTGGAGAAGGATGAACATTGGAGCAAGAACACGAATGGAGTTGATGGCATGCGCAAGGGGATCAAGAACGGAGTTACAAGTGATGATTTCAGGACTTTGAAGTCGCCATAAGGAGTGCATGAAGCCTTGGACGAAATATACAAGATGCCACTTCATAATATTCGTCCATAGGCTATTCTAGGTGCTGCGTCACCTTATTAATGGGCCAGGCCCATGTAATTTCGAAATACTTAAGTATAGGCTATTTTTAGAGTCCGTATGTGTGGGGAAACAAGAGTTAGGGTTGGTTTCGGACCCCACCCTCAAGGGCCACGAAATTCCCCTCTCTTCCTCCATATATACAGCCCTTAGGGCGTCGTTTAGAATTGGGTTTTGTTTAGATTAAAAGTTCGCCATAGCTGCAACTTCTCGTACTTCGTTTGTGTCCAACGACCAGACCAAGACGTCACAGAACCCCACCTTGATCAATAAAGCTTTCATCTTATATTCGCAATATCCAGATTGCAATCTCAGTTTCTTGCTTGTTCTTCGTTTGCTCGCAGGAAACAGGCCCTCGTGGTCAGGTTGATCGTGCTCCGGCGTGGTCAATAACCCCTCGGAAGTTGGTTTAGCGATTGCTAAGGCACGACGTCTCGCACGTTCGTAGTCGGATCGTCAAGGTCGACTCCCACAGAAAACGATAGCCACCATCTCATCGAAACATCGGGACACCTTTGCCTCTATCAAGTGGTCTCAGATTTCCAGGTTGCTCGGTGAGATTTTACAGTTTTTCGTAGATTAGATCGAGTCTGTTCTTCATACCTACAGTCCACGAAAAAGCCACACAAAAAAAATTAGGGTTAGTTCATCATATCCGAACCAATCTGAGCCTTTGCATAATCTTTTTAGGGTTTTTGCTTTGTTGAATTTGCGGTTGCATCGTCGTGTCAAGTTGCTGGTCTTAGAGTCTAGTCTTTTAGAGTTTCGACTTCTGGTCATAAGTTGTCACGCCGCCGCCGCACCATCATCATCGCCCATCTACCACTTTTGCTTATCCGCCACCGCTCTGAATCCTTATCCATATACCACATACCACCACCGCTACCATATACCACCACCGCTGCCATATACCACAACCATATATCCACCACCAATCCGAGTTCTTCTCATATTAGGTTTGTTCTTGAGATCAATCTCAATTCCGATTCGTGTTTCCTTGCCTGCGTAGGTCTCGGAAAAAAAGACAAAAAAAAGTCTGGAGACCCCCGGGCAGTTTTTAGGCCAAAATTTTCTCGGGCAAATTTTTTTTTCCCTATCCTATTTTTAGGCTTTTCTGAGTCTTTTGAGCCACGTGCCATCATAGTGATTTTTTGTCGCACTTTTTCGTCGTCGCTGCCCTGATTTCCGAAAAAAAAGTGAAAAAAAAATTTCGTGCCCATCCTATCAGTTTGACGAGGGAAGAGTTTTGAGACACTCGCCATTATAGTAATTTTTCGCAAAAAAAAAGAGGAGCGCAAAAAAAAAGAGGAGCGCAAAAAAAAAAGACGAGCGCAAGAAAAAAACAAGCAAAAAAAAAGTTCCAGAGTGTGCTTTTCCCTTATTTACATGCAGCGCCGTGATTTTGTTAGTGTTCTAGGCTCGCGTCTCTAGCACGGTCTAGCCTAGGACCAGCACAGTACCGTCGTTGAGCGTTTATTCAACTTTGCATCTCTGAATTGATTATTGCTGACCCTTTTTGCTACCATACTATAAGCCTTCCCAGCTCCACATACCTCTACGTCGTGCGTTTGACTCTCCCTGGCAATCGCTCTATCCAAGCTTTTGAGAGTTTTGACTATAACGGTTGCCGATCACCGCCTGCTGCTGGGTAAGAACTGGTAAGAATTTGAGATTTGCTTGACGGATTTGTGACACCCGCCACCACCACCTCTTGTTAGTATTCTGTAGGATCATATTCTTGTGTGTTTTCTATTGTTGCTAACCATGGCAGGATCACAAGCCGACGAGACTGACTGGGAGAACATGACGAATCAGGAGTTGCATGATAAATTTCAGCAAATGATGAATGGACAGGTGCAGGATGTGCTAAACAGATTTGAAGAGGCCATGGAGAAGATAGATGACATGGAGAAGACGTTCGAAACAAAGCTCGATGACAGGTTTAATGAATTGCTCGCGCGTCTTCCACCACCACCACCGGCTGCACCTAACGCACCTCTACAACAACAACAACGACGACTACCTACACATCGTGAAACAGCCCTCCGCCGAGCGAGCCGTCTCCCTCTTGCACCTGGCCAAACTGTTGGTGCTGCTGTTGCTACTTCTGTGGCTCCTGCTGCTGATGCGGAGGAGGATGATTTTGCTGGCGATTACGAGGATGAGGTTGATCAAAATCAGAACTACGTGCCACCACCAGCACAGCAACCATCAGGTCGTCCACATGCAAATAATGGCAATGGTAGGGCTCACCCTCAGGTACGAGATCATGACCATCTCCCTAAACTAAAATTGAATATTCCACCATTTGAGGGTAGATATGTTCCTGATATATATCTTACTTGGGAGTTAGAAACTGAACAACGATTTACATGTTTACAATATCCCGAGGAGAGACGTGTTCCTGCTGCTGTTTGTGCATTCACTAGTTTTGCATGTGTTTGGTGGTCTGAGCATTGTAGATTATATCCCATTCCTGCTACTTGGGCTGCTTTGAAAACTGCTATGCGTACTCGTTGGGTTCCACCATATTATCAACGTGAATTACTTCAAAAATTGCAGCGCTTAAGACAGGGAAAAAATTCTGTAGAAGAATATTATCAGGAATTACAAACTGGCATGATTAGATGTGGTATTGTTGAGGAGAATGAAGCTATGCTTGCACGTTTTATGGGTGGATTAAATAGAGAGATTCAGACGATTCTAGAGTTTAAGGAGTATACTAATATCACTCGTTTATTCCATCTTGCTTGTAAAGCTGAACGTGAAGTGCAGGATCGACAGGCATTGGCGCGGACTAACTTTTCTGCAGGTCGACCTTCTTCATGGACACCACGTGCATCATCTACTTCCACACGTTCTGCTTCACCGGCGCCTCCGTCGGCTGCCACCTCCAACCGTGATACAATAAAGCAGGCACAATCACCACTATCTGCCAAGAGCACACCTTCTGGGCCTACAAAGAGCTCTTCTTCATCCATGGCATCAACAGGGCAGACACATGATATTATTTGTCGACGTTGCAAGGGTGGAGGTCATTATGCGAGAGAATGCCCATCTAAGCGTGTGATGATTGTTACTGAGGATGGTGGGTATGAGTCCGCTAGTGACTATGATGAGGAGACTTTGGCTCTTATTACACGTGACGAACACGGTGGAGACGATTCTGATCATGAGACGCAATACATGGCTCCTGAAGATGCTGACAGGTATGAATGTTTAGTTGCTCAACGTGTTTTGAGTGTGCAGGTTACACAAGCTGAGCAAAATCAGAGGCATAATTTGTTCCATACAAAGGGAGTTGTGAAGGAACGTTCTGTTCGCGTGATCATAGATGGAGGGAGTTGCAACAACTTGGCTAGCATCGAGATGGTGGAGAAGCTATCTCTCACCACAAGACCACATCCACATCCTTACTACATCCAATGGTTCAACAACAGCGGCAAGGTTAAGGTAACACGTACTGTTCGTGTGCATTTTAGTATCTCTACATATGCTGATTATGTTGATTGTGATGTGGTACCTATGCAAGCATGTTCCTTATTACTTGGTAGACCATGGCAATTTGATAAAAATTCTATTCACCATGGTAGAAACAATCAGTATACTCTTGTTCATAAGGATAAAAATATTACTTTGCTTCCTATGACTCCTGATTCCATTTTGAAAGATGATATTAATAGAGCTAATAAAGCAAAACAGGAGAAAACTAAGAGTGAAAATCAGATTGTGGCAAAAGAATTTGAGCAACAAATGCAGCATAATAATAATAAACAATCTAGTGTTGCTTCTGAAATTAAATTGAAAAGTGCATGTTTACTTGCCACCAAATCTGATATTGATGATCTAGATTTTAGCAAATCTGTTTGCTATGCTTTTGTGTGCAAAGAGGCATTATTTTCATTCGAGGACGCGCCTTCCTCTTTGCCTCCTGCTGTCACTAACATTTTGCAGGAGTTCGCCGACGTCTTTCCACAAGACGTGCCACCGGGATTACCACCTATTCGCGGGATTGAGCATCAAATTGACTTAATTCCCGGTGCATCATTACCCAACCGTGCACCATACCGTACCAATCCAGAGGAGACGAAGGAGATTATGCGTCAAGTACAAGAACTGCTCGACAAAGGTTATATACGCGAATCCCTTAGTCCTTGTGCTGTTCCTATCATTTTAGTGCCGAAAAAGGATGGTACGTCGCGTATGTGCGTTGATTGTAGAGGCATTAATAATATTACTATTCGTTATCGTCATCCTATTCCTAGGCTAGATGATATGCTTGATGAATTGAGTGGCTCTACAATATTCTCCAAAGTTGATTTGCGTAGTGGTTACCATCAAATTCGTATGAAATTGGGAGATGAATGGAAAACAGCATTTAAAACTAAGTTTGGATTATATGAGTGGTTAGTCATGCCTTTTGGGTTAACTAATGCACCTAGTACTTTCATGAGGTTAATGAACGAAGTTTTACGTGCCTTCATTGGACGATTTGTGGTAGTTTACTTTGATGACATATTGATTTATAGCAAATCTTTGGAGGACCATTTGGAACATTTACGTGCTGTTTTTATTGCTCTACGTGATGCACGTTTGTTTGGTAACCTTGGAAAGTGCACCTTTTGCACCGACCGAGTATCTTTTCTTGGCTATGTTGTTACTCCACAGGGAATTGAAGTTGATAAAGCCAAGATTGAAGCTATTGAGAGTTGGCCGCAGCCCAAAACGGTCACACAAGTGAGGAGTTTCCTTGGCCTCGCTGGTTTCTATAGGCGTTTTGTGAGAGATTTCAGCACCATTGCTGCACCTCTCAACGAGCTTACAAAGAAGGATGTACCTTTTGTTTGGGGTACCGCACAGGAAGAAGCCTTCACGGTATTGAAAGATAAGTTAACACATGCTCCTTTACTCCAACTTCCTAATTTCAATAAGACTTTTGAGCTTGAATGTGATGCTAGTGGAATTGGATTAGGAGGTGTGTTATTACAAGATGGAAAACCTGTTGCATACTTTTCTGAAAAATTGAGTGGGCCTAGTCTGAACTATTCTACTTATGATAAAGAATTATATGCTCTTGTTCGGACCTTAGAAACATGGCAACATTATTTATGGCCCAAGGAATTTGTTATACATTCTGATCATGAATCTTTGAAACACATTAAAAGTCAAGCAAAACTGAACCGTAGACATGCTAAATGGGTTGAATTCATTGAGACTTTCCCTTATGTCATTAAACACAAGAAGGGTAAAGAAAATGTTATTGCTGATGCCTTGTCTCATCGTTATACTATGCTTTCACAACTTGACTTTAAAATATTTGGTTTGGAGACCATCAAAGATCAATATGTTCATGATGCTGAATTTAAAGATGTATTGCAGAATTGTAAGGAAGGGAGAACTTGGAACAAGTTCGTTCTTAACGATGGATTTGTGTTTCGTGCTAACAAGCTATGCATTCCAGCTAGCTCCGTTCGTCTTTTGTTATTGCAGGAGGCGCATGGAGGAGGATTAATGGGACACTTTGGCGTCAAGAAGACGGAGGATATACTTGCTACACATTTCTTTTGGCCAAAGATGAGACGGGATGTTGAGCGTTTTGTTGCTCGCTGCACTACATGTCAAAGAGCTAAGTCACGACTCAATCCTCATGGTTTATATATGCCTTTGCCTGTACCTAGTGTTCCTTGGGAGGATATATCTATGGACTTTGTTTTAGGTTTACCTCGAACAAAGAAGGGGAGGGATAGCATATTTGTTGTCGTGGATAGGTTCTCGAAAATGGCACACTTTATACCATGTCATAAAAGCGATGATGCTGTTAATGTTGCTGATTTGTTCTTTCGTGAAATTATTCGCTTACATGGTGTGCCAAATACTATTGTTTCAGATCGTGATACTAAATTTCTTAGCCACTTTTGGAGATGTTTATGGGCTAAGTTGGGGACTAAGCTGCTTTTTAGTACTACTTGTCACCCCCAAACTGATGGACAAACTGAAGTAGTCAATAGAACATTGTCTACTATGCTTAGGGCTGTTTTGAAGAATAACAAGAAAATGTGGGAAGAATGCTTGCCTCATATTGAATTTGCTTATAATCGTTCATTGCATTCTACTACTAAGATGTGCCCTTTTGAAATTGTGTATGGTTTCCTACCTCGTGCACCTATTGATTTGTTGCCTCTTCCATCTTCGGAGAAGGTTAATTTTGATGCTAAAGAACGTTCTGAATTGATTTTAAAAATGCATGAGTTAACTAAGGAAAACATTGAGCGTATGAATGCTAAATATAAACTTGCTGGAGATAAGGGTAGAAAACATGTTGTGTTTGCACCTGGCGATCTTGTTTGGTTACATTTGCGTAAAGATAGATTTCCTAATCTGCGCAAATCAAAGCTAATGCCACGTGCTGATGGTCCTTTTAAGGTTTTAGAGAAAATAAATGATAATGCATATAAACTTGAGCTACCTGCAGATTTTGGGGTTAGTCCCACTTTTAACATTGCAGATTTGAAGCCTTATTTGGGTGAGGAAGATGAGCTTCCGTCGAGGACGACTTCATTTCAAGAACGGGAGGATGATGAGGACATCAATACCATTGTTACACCCACAACCCCTACTGTTACATATACTGGACCAATTACTAGAGCTCGCGCACGCCAATTAAATTACCAGGTACTTTCATTTCTTGGTAATGATTCTAATGTTCATGAGATTATGATGCTGCCTAAATTGGATACATTTGTTTTGCTTACAAATGAAGGTCCTAGCTTGGAGAAGGATGAACATTGGAGCAAGAACACGAATGGAGTTGATGGCATGCGCAAGGGGATCAAGAACGGAGTTACAAGTGATGATTTCAGGACTTTGAAGCCGCCATAAGGAGTGCATGAAGCCTTGGACGAAATATACAAGATGCCACTTCATAATATTCGTCCATAGGCTATTCTAGGTGCTGCGTCACCTTATTAATGGGCCAGGCCCATGTAATTTCGAAATACTTAAGTATAGGCTATTTTTAGAGTCCGTATGTGTGGGGAAACAAGAGTTAGGGTTGGTTTCGGACCCCACCCTCAAGGGCCACGAAATTCCCCTCTCTTCCTCCATATATACAGCCCTTAGGGCGTCGTTTAGACTTGGGTTTTGTTTAGATTAAAAGTTCGCCATAGCTGCAACTTCTCGTACTTCGTTTGTGTCCAACGACCAGACCAAGACGTCACAGAACCCCACCTTGATCAATAAAGCTTTCATCTTATATTCGCAATATCCAGATTGCAATCTCAGTTTCTTGCTTGTTCTTCGTTTGCTCGCAGGAAACAGGCCCTCGTGATCAGGTTGATCGTGCTCCGACGTGGTCAATAAACCCTCGGAAGTTGGTTTAGTGATTGCTAAGGCGCGACGTCTCGCACGTTCGTAGTCGGATCGTCAAGGTCGACTCCCACAGAAAACGATAGCCACCATCTCATCGAAACATCGGGACACCTTTGCCTCTATCAGCAATTCACCAGCCAGGAGCGGTTCAGGGGTCCTCGGTTTTAAGACGAGCTGCAATATTTTTAATATCAGAATGTGCCATATGAGTGGAGTAGAAGATATTAATTAAGATTAACTTAGTAGTACTAGTTCGCGAGGATCGTCACAACTATCAGCAGATTTGCAGATGGAGATCATGTGTCTGCAAACATAGTATCCACAAAGGTTAGTCCCTGCTTCTTGCTGAGGACACTGAAATTTTTTGTACAAAACTTGTCATGTATTTGTCCTATTAGGAACAACCTAACTGGTGTTAGATGTATTATTTTTTCTTTTGACAAAATAGAAAGCGGTTTATTTAGAAGCTTGAACATTTGACTAGCGTAATGAAAGGTATTTGCAGACTGTTGGATAAATTTTCTGAAAATAACAGATTTCAGTGTGTTACCGGAGAAACGATCTCATGCTACAGAGGTAGTTCCCTCTTGAACAGGTTCCCTGGTTTAGTTTTCCACAATGCGAGCACACTGCAAATGATGATGAATTTTTACAACATCAATTGTTGAACCAGATATGAATGAAAATTAATTTCAACATCATAGAATTCAATACCTATCCATGAATTGCTGAAGATGCGTCAGATCCTGAGCATTTGTTCACTCTCTGAGAGAATTAATGTAGTAAGTTGTGTCCTTGTTTGGAACAATGAATACCAATATCCAGTGATCGCTACATATTAAGAAAGCCACGAACTTACGAATTATGTCAAAATCTGAAAGACAATAAGTGATAGAGGCAAAGGTGTCCCGATGTTTCGATGAGATGGTGGCTATCGTTTTCTGTGGGAGTCGACCTTGACGATCCGACTACGAACGTGCGAGACGTCGCGCCTTAGCAATCGCTAAACCAACTTCCGAGGGGTTATTGACCACGCCGGAGCACGATCAACCTGACCACGAGGGCCTGTTTCCTGCGAGCAAACGAAGAACAAGCAAGAAACTGAGATTGCAATCTGGATATTGCGAATATAAGATGAAAGCTTTATTGATCAAGGTGGGGTTCCGTGACGTCTTGGTCTGGTCGTTGGACACAAACGAAGTACGCGAAGTTGCAGCTATGGCGAACTTTTAATCTAAACAAAACCCAAAGTCTAAACGACGCCCTAAGGGCTGTATATATGGAGGAAGAGAGGGGAATTTCGTGGCCCTTGAGGGTGGGGTCCGAAACCAACCCTAACTCTTGTTTCCCCACACATACGGACTCTAAAAATAGCCTATACTTAAGTATTTCGGAATTACATGGGCCTGGCCCATTAATAAGGTGACGCAGCACCTAGAATAGCCTATGGACGAATATTATGAAGTGGCATCTTGTATATTTCGTCCATGGCTTCATGCACTCCTTATGGCGGCTTCAAAGTCCTGAAATCATCACTTGTAACTCCGTTCTTGATCCCCTTGCGCATGCCATCAACTTCATGCGTGTTTTTGCTCCAATGTTCATCCTTCTCCAAGCTAGGCCCTTCATTTGAAAGCAAAACAAATGTATTCCAATTTAGGCAGCATCATAATCTCATGAACATTAGAATCATTACCAAGAAACGAAAGTACCTGGTAATTTAATTGGCGTGCGCGAGCTCTAGTAATTGGTCCAGTATATGTAACAGTAGGGGCTGTGGGTGTAACAATGGTATTGATGTCCGCATCATCCTCCCCTTCTTGAAATGAAGTCGTCCTCGACGGAAGCTCATCTTCCTCACCCAAATAAGGCTTCAAATCTGCAATATTAAAAGTGGGACTAACCCCAAAATCTCCAGGTAGCTCAAGTTTATATGCATTATCATTTATTTTCTCTAAAACCTTAAAAGGACCATCAGCACGTGGCATTAGCTTTGATTTGCGCAGATTAGGAAATCTATCTTTACGCAAATGTAACCAAACAAGATCTCCAGGTGCAAACACAACATGTTTTCTACCCTTATCTCCAGCAAGTTTATATTTAGTATTCATACGCTCAATGTTTTCCTTAGTTAACTCATGCATTTTTAAAATCAATTCAGAACGTTCTTTAGCATCAAAATTAACCTTCTCCGAAGATGGAAGAGGCAACAAATCAATAGGTGCACGAGGTAGGAAGCCATACACAATTTCAAAAGGGCACATCTTAGTAGTAGAATGCAATGAACGATTATAAGCAAATTCAATATGAGGCAAGCATTCTTCCCACAGTTTCTTGTTATTCTTCAAAACAGCCCTAAGCATAGTAGACAATGTTCTATTGACTACTTCAGTTTGTCCATCAGTTTGGGGGTGACAAGTAGTACTAAAAAGCAGCTTAGTCCCCAACTTAGCCCATGAACATCTCCAAAAGTGGCTAAGAAATTTAGTATCACGATCTGAAACAATAGTATTTGGCACACCATGTAAGCGAATAATTTCACGAAAGAACAAATCAGCAACACTAACAGCATCATCGCTTTTATGACATGGTATAAAGTGTGCCATTTTCGAGAACCTATCCACGACAACAAATATGCTATCCCTCCCCTTCTTTGTTCTAGGTAAACCTAAAACAAAGTCCATAGATATATCCTCCCAAGGAACACTAGGTACAGGCAAAGGCATATATAAACCATGAGGATTGAGTCGTGACTTAGCTCTTTGACATGTAGTGCAGCGAGCAACAAAATGCTCAACATCCCGTCTCATCTTTGGCCAAAAGAAATGTGTAGCAAGTATATCCTCCGTCTTCTTGACGCCAAAGTGTCCCATTAATCCTCCTCCATGCGCCTCCTGCAACAACAAAAGACGAACGGAGCTAGCTGGAATGCATAGCTTGTTAGCACGAAACACAAATCCATCGTTAAGAACGAACTTGTTCCAAGTTCTCCCTTCCTTACAATTCTGCAATACATCTTTAAATTCAGCATCATTAACATATTGATCCTTGATGGTCTCCAAACCAAATATTTTAAAGTCAAGTTGTGAAAGCATAGTATAGCGACGAGACAAGGCATCAGCAATAACATTTTCTTTACCCTTCTTGTGTTTAATCACATAAGGGAAAGTCTCAATGAATTCAACCCATTTAGCATGTCGACGGTTCAGTTTTGCTTGACTTTTAATGTGTTTCAAAGATTCATGATCAGAATGTATAACAAATTCCTTGGGCCATAAATAATGTTGCCATGTTTCTAAGGTCCGAACAAGAGCATATAATTCTTTATCATAAGTAGAATAGTTCAGACTAGGCCCACTCAATTTTTCAGAAAAGTATGCAACAGGTTTTCCATCTTGTAATAACACACCTCCTAATCCAATTCCACTAGCATCACATTCAAGCTCAAAAGTCTTATTGAAATTAGGAAGTTGGAGTAAAGGAGCATGTGTCAACTTATCTTTCAATACCGTGAAGGCTTCTTCCTGTGCGGTACCCCAAACAAAAGGTACATCCTTCTTTGTAAGCTCGTTGAGAGGTGCAGCAATGGTGCTGAAATCTCTCACAAAACGCCTATAGAAACCAGCGAGGCCAAGGAAACTCCTCACTTGTGTGACCGTTTTGGGCTGCGGCCAACTCTCAATAGCTTCAATCTTGGCTTTATCAACTTCAATTCCCTGTGGAGTAACAACATAGCCAAGAAAAGATACTCGGTCGGTGCAAAAGGTGCACTTTCCAAGGTTACCAAACAAACGTGCATCACGTAGAGCAATAAAAACAACACGTAAATGTTCCAAATGTTCCTCCAAAGATTTGCTATAAATCAATATGTCATCAAAGTAAACTACCACAAATCGTCCAATGAAAGCACGGAAAACTTCGTTCATTAACCTCATGAAAGTACTAGGTGCATTAGTTAACCCAAAAGGCATGACTAACCACTCATATAATCCAAACTTAGTTTTAAATGCTGTTTTCCATTCATCTCCCAATTTCATACGAATTTGATGGTAACCACTACGCAAATCAACTTTGGAGAATATTGTAGAGCCACTCAATTCATGAAGCATATCATCTAGCCTAGGAATAGGATGACGATAACGAATAGTAATATTATTAATGCCTCTACAATCAACGCACATACGCGACGTACCATCCTTTTTCGGCACTAAAATGATAGGAACAGCACAAGGACTAAGGGATTCGCGTATATAACCTTTGTCGAGCAGTTCTTGTACTTGACGCATAATCTCCTTCGTCTCCTCTGGATTGGTACGGTATGGTGCCCGGTTGGGTAATGATGCACCGGGAATTAAGTCAATTTGATGCTCAATCCCGCAAATAGGTGGTAATCCCGGTGGCACGTCTTGTGGAAAGACGTCGGCGAACTCCTGCAAAATGTTAGTGACAGCAGGAGGCAAAGAGGAAGGCACGTCCTCGAATGAAAATAATGCCTCTTTGCACACAAAAGCATAGCAAACAGATTTGCTAAAATCTAGATCATCCATATCAGATTTGGTGGCAAGTAAACATGCACTTTTCAATTTAATTTCAGAAGCAACACTAGATTGTTTATTATTATTAGGCTGCATTTGTTGCTCAAATTCTTTTGCCACAATCTGATTTTCACTCTTAGTTTTCTCCTGTTTTGCTTTATTAGCTCTATTAATATCATCTTTCAAAATGGAATCAGGAGTCATAGGAAGCAAAGTAATATTTTTATCCTTATGAACAAGAGTATACTGATTGTTTCTACCATGGTGAATAGAATTTTTATCAAATTGCCATGGTCTACCAAGTAATAAGGAACATGCTTGCATCGGTACCACATCACAATCAACATAATCAGCATATGTAGAGATACTAAAATGCACACGAACAGTACGTGTTACCTTAACCTTGCCGCTGTGGTTGAACCATTGGATGTAGTAAGGATGTGGATGTGGTCTTGTGGTGAGAGATAGCTTCTCCACCATCTCGATGCTAGCCAAGTTGTTGCAACTCCCTCCATCTATGATCACGCGAACAGAACGTTCCTTCACAACTCCCTTTGTATGGAACAAATTATGCCTCTGATTTTGCTCAGCTTGTGTAACCTGCACACTCAAAACACGTTGAGCAACTAAACATTCATACCTGTCAGCATCTTCAGGAGCCATGTATTGCGTCTCATGATCAGAATCGTCTCCACCGTGTTCGTCACGTGTAATAAGAGCCAAAGCCTCCTCATCATAGTCACTAGCGGACTCATACCCACCATCCTCAGTAACAATCATCACATGCTTAGATGGGCATTCTCTCGCATAATGACCTCCACCCTTGCAACGTCGACAAATAATATCATGTGTTTGCCCTGTTGATGCCATGGAAGAAGAAGAGCTCTTTGCAGGCCCAGAAGGTGTGCTCTTGGTAGATAGTGGTGATTGTGCCTGCTTTATTGTATCACGGTTGGAGGTGGCAGCCGACGGAGGCGCCGGTGAAGCAGAACGTGTGGAAGTAGATGATGCACGTGGTGTCCATGAAGAAGGTCGACCTGCAGAAAAGTTAGTCCGCGCCAATGCCTGTCGATCCTGCACTTCATGTTCAGCTTTACAAGCAAGATGGAATAAACGAGTGATATTAGTATACTCCTTATACTCTAGAATCGTCTGAATCTCTCTATTTAATCCACCCATAAAACGTGCAAGCATAGCTTCATTCTCCTCAACAATACCACATCTAATCATGCCAGTTTGTAATTCCTGATAGTATTCTTCTACAGAATTTTTTCCCTGTCTTAAGCGCTGCAATTTTTGAAGTAATTCACGTTGATAATATGGTGGAACCCAACGAGTACGCATAGCAGTTTTCAAAGCAGCCCAAGTAGCAGGAATGGGATATAATCTACAATGCTCAGACCACCAAACACATGCAAAACTAGTGAATGCACAAACAGCAGCAGGAACACGTCTCTCCTCGGGATATTGTAAACATGTAAATCGTTGTTCAGTTTCTAACTCCCAAGTAAGATATATGTCAGGAACATATCTACCCTCAAATGGTGGAATATTCAATTTGAGTTTAGGGAGATGGTCATGATCTCGTACCTGAGGGTGAGCCCTACCATTGCCATTATTTGCATGTGGACGACCTGATGGTTGCTGTGCTGGTGGTGGCACGTAGTTCTGATTTTGATCAACCTCATCCTCGTAATCGCCAGCAAAATCATCCTCCTCCGCATCAGCAGCAGGAGCCACAGAAGTAGCAACAGCAGCACCAACAGTTTGGCCAGGTGCAAGAGGGAGACGGCTCGCTCGGCGGAGGGCTGTTTCACGATGTGTAGGTAGTCGTCGTTGTTGTTGTTGTAGAGGTGCGTTATGTGCAGCCGGTGGTGGTGGTGGAAGACGCGCGAGCAATTCATTAAACCTGTTATCGAGCTTTGTTTCGAACGTCTTCTCCATGTCATCTATCTTCTCCATGGCCTCTTCAAATCTGTTTAGCACATCCTGCACCTGTCCATTCATCATTTGCTGAAATTTATCATGCAACTCCTGATTCGTCATGTTCTCCCAGTCAGTCTCGTCGGCTTGTGATCCTGCCATGGTTAGCAACAATAGAAAACACACAAGAATATGATCCTACAGAATACTAACAAGAGGTGGTGGTGGCGGGTGTCACAAATCCGTCAAGCAAATCTCAAATTCTTACCAGTTCTTACCCAGCAGCAGGCGGTGATCGGCAACCGTTGTAGTCAAAAACTCTCAAAAGCTTGGATAGAGCGATTGCCAGGGAGAGTCAAACGCACGACGTAGAGGTATGTGGAGCTGGGAAGGCTTATAGTATGGTAGCAAAAAGGGTCAGCAATAATCAATTCAGAGATGCAAAGTTGAATAAACGCTCAACGACGGTACTGTGCTGGTCCTAGGCTAGACCGTGCTAGAGACGCGAGCCTAGAACACTAACAAAATCACGGCGCTGCACGTAAATAAGGGAAAAGCACACTCTGGAACTCTTTTTTTTCGCTTGATTTTTTTTTTGCGCTCCTCTTTTTTTTTTGCGCTCCTCTTTTTTTTTTGCAAAAAATTACTATAATGGCGAGTGTCTCAAAACTCTTCCCTCGTCAAACTGATAGGATGGGCACGAAAATTTTTTTTTTCACTTTTTTTTCGGAAATCAGGGCAGCGACGACGAAAAAGTGCGACAAAAAATCACTATGATGGCACGTGGCTCAAAAGACTCAGAAAAGCCTAAAAATAGGATAGGGAAAAAAAATTTGCCCGTGAAAATTTTGGCCTAAAAACTGCCCGGGGGTCTCCAGACTTTTTTTTTCGAGACCTACGCAGGCACGGAAACACGAATCGGAATTGAGATTGATCTCAAGAACAAACCTAATATGAGAAGAACTCGGATTGGTGGTGGATATATGGTAGTGGTATATGGCAGCGGTGGTGGTATATGGTAGCGGTGGTGGTATATGGATAGAGATTGATGGTGGTATATGGATACGGATTGGTAGTGGTATATGGATAAGGATTCAGAGCGGTGGCGGATAAGCAAAAGTGGTAGATGGGCGATGATGATGGTGCGGTGGCGGCGTGACAACTTATGACCAGAACTCGAAACTCTAAAAGACTAGACTCTAAGACCAGCAACTTGACACGACGATGCAACCGCAAATTCAACAAAGCAAAAACCCTAAAAAGATTATGCAAAGGCTCAGATTGGTTCGGATATGATGAACTAACCCTAATTTTTTTTGTGTGGCTTTTTCGTGGACTTTAGGTATGAAGAACAGACTCGATCTAATCTACGAAAAACTGTAAAATCTCACCAAGCAACCTGGAAATCTGATACCACTTGATAGAGGCAAAGGTGTCCCGATGTTTCAATGAGATGGTGGCTATCGTTTTCTGTGGGAGTCGACCTTGAAGATCCGACTACGAACGTGCGAGACGTCGCGCCTTAGCAATCACTAAACCAACTTCCGAGGGGTTATTGACCACACCGGAGCACGATCAACCTGACCACGAGGGCCTGTTTCCTGCGAGCAAACGAAGAACAAGCAAGAAACTGAGATTGCAATCTGGATATTGCGAATATAAGATGAAAGCTTTATTGATCAAGGTGGGGTTCCGTGACGTCTTGGTCTGGTCGTTGGACACAAACGAAGTACGCGAAGTTGCAGCTATGGCGAACTTTTAATCTAAACAAAACCCAAAGTCTAAACGACGCCCTAAGGGCTGTATATATGGAGGAAGAGAGGGGAATTTCGTGGCCCTTGAGGGTGGGGTCCGAAACCAACCCTAACTCTTGTTTCCCCACACATACGGACTCTAAAAATAGCCTATACTTAAGTATTTCGGAATTACATGGGCCTGGCCCATTAATAAGGTGACGCAGCACCTAGAATAGCCTATGGACGAATATTATGAAGTGGCATCTTGTATATTTCGTCCATGGCTTCATGCACTCCTTATGGCGGCTTCAAAGTCCTGAAATCATCACTTGTAACTCCGTTCTTGATCCCCTTGCGCATGCCATCAACTTCATGCGTGTTTTTGCTCCAATGTTCATCCTTCTCCAAGCTAGGCCCTTCATTTGAAAGCAAAACAAATGTATCCAATTTAGGCAGCATCATAATCTCATGAACATTAGAATCATTACCAAGAAACGAAAGTACCTGGTAATTTAATTGGCGTGCGCGAGCTCTAGTAATTGGTCCAGTATATGTAACAGTAGGGGCTGTGGGTGTAACAATGGTATTGATGTCCGCATCAATAAGTGTATGGGCGGTTGTTTACTTGACTTACCATTCATGATATGGCCAGAGAAATGATTCTGCATGGGACGTGTTTTCGAAGAGACGGACGACCGTGTTAATGGCCCTGTCCCATAGGTCCTTACCATGTATTGTTGGGCCATTTGCTAATTCAGGATCTATGAAATACACACCCTCCCTTTTTCTTCTCTGCGCGTTCAATCCCCTGAGAGGAATAAAATGTAGTTAGCTCTTTATCATTAACAGCCTAGGATGGAGAAGATGATCAGAGTTTGTTAAGTACTTACAAAATCAGGCATCTAACAAGAGTGGCATCAAGCACGTTGAAGTTGAAGAAGAGATGTAAGTCCTCGAAACTCACATTGATGGAACCAGCATCGTGTCGGAAATGATCTCTATTGTAGTGGACTAGCAAACCATGAAGACCTATTGACATTTGATCCATGCAATATTCATGTAACTCGCGGCAACTGGAGCTGCACTCATCAAAGTATACGCCAACAAGAAATGGCTGGCCATGGATGTAATTGCGTGCTTCAAGTAAGTTTGCTTTACTTTTAGCAAGCAACAAACGTCCTTCTTCATCATCCATGGTGTCAGAAATAATATTACTCCCCCCATTCGAACAAGCTGCTGTTAATTTGGTTCTGGGCGATGAGTGCTTTCAGTAAGAGGCAATCGTTCTCTTTCCTCTTCACTCTCCCGCTGCGCTTCCTTGTGGTCGTAGGTGTAACCTTTTTGGCCACTTCCTTCTTGGTACTTGAAGCATTTCTGGTAGAACATCTGGTTGCCTGCAATGTAGACTGCTGAGCAGACGGTGAAGCTTGGACAGTCTGCTTAGCAGACGGTTTATCTATGTCGGACCGATGAGCTGGCGGTGCTGCTGTGACGGACTGCACAGATGTAGGAGCAGAGGCATCATACTGCTGACCATGCATTGAAGCTATGTCGGGTTTCTGCGCAGGTGGTGCCAACTTGTCGGTGTGCTGAGGAGGCCGTGCCAGTGCGTTGGTTTGCTGAGCAGGAAGTGCTGACGCGTTGGTATGCTGATCACGCGACTGCAGACCGACGGACTAATGAGCACTCGGTTCTGGACATAGAGACTGCTTAGTAGGCGGTTCCGAAGCATCAGACTGCTTAGCAGTCTGTTCCACCAGGTTGGTCTGCTGAGCATGTGTTGCAGCTGGATCTCCCCCCACAGCTTCAGCGGCCGGCATCTGAACTGGTGGTGCGTCTTCAGCAGTTGTAGGCCTTGCCACTGGCTGCTTTGGGGCGGAGGATGACATGGCATGTACGCCACAAAGTCGGGCCGGCTGATCGCAGGTTGATGCATCAGCCCGCGGGAGCTGCTGTGGCAAGGAGAGCGTCACCCGTTGAGGGGCGACAATGGTTTCTCTTGGCGGGGCTTCAGGGGCCTCATCGATGAACTCTATTTCCTTTTGTGGCCACTGGATGTGATGTAACAGTGTTTCTCCCAAGGTCCTTTGGTCATCGAAGTCTCCTAGGACATTCTTCAAGGCAAATTCAATGAATCCAGACTTTACTTCAGTCACGTAGCACTTCACACAACCCGACTTCAATGGCACATTGTCCAAGAAGAGGCCATCTTCCAAGAAGGGTGGGCAAACCCAGGTTGTTGCACATTTTAATGTACCTTCATAATGTGTAAGCACGCCCTTCGGTCTGTCTTTCATTCCAGATAGATCAGATATAGCATCATCACGAGCAGCTGCAGTCTCAGTGTCGTTGGGGTCTGCTGATGCACAGCTACTCTTGTGCAGTGTTGTTGTGCAATAAGCAGCATCCTCCATGCCCGCCTCCCCTCCCATCTGCCGGCTATCTGTCAGTGTTAGAGTCTTCTGCATCATCATTGACTCCTCAACATCCTTTCGAACAGCCGGATAAATCTCCTTCCTCAACCTTTCATACAATGCATTTTGCTTCATTTCACTCCTAGTTTTTTCATGCTGAGCCTATCTTCTTTGATGAGTGTGAAAGCCCTCTTGTGCGGGACATTAACACCTATACCCCTTGCACGGCCAGGGGGCTCTTTTGTTTCCAGAGCAATGGGAAGAATGTCACATGGCCCTAAGTTCCAGTAGAACCTTCCAAGGATCTTGGAAGCTTCTAACATCACTTCATACAGTTTCGCGTCACGTGCGTTTTCAAAGTAATAAGTTCCGTCATCACGCCTCTGGCGCGTTCGCCCCTGATTTCACTAAAGGCCGGATTCCCACCCGCTGCTGCTACTTCTTTGTCCTCCTGTTCCCATATCAGTTTCATGCCATAGTATCCTGCCACACCCATATGGTGGGGGTGTATGTTCTTCTTCTGAAGTTCCGATTGCTTGAAACTCTTGTCAGCAAACTCTTTAGTTGCCCTGACCCTTTTGAATTCTGCCCAGTCTGCCTTTGTAATTTGGGGGTATGCGGCGATTGGGTCCTTGCCTTCACTCAAGTACTTCTTGTACAACACGTGCTTCCAGTCTCTCCAAGCATCCCTAGCCATCTTCAGTGCAGCGTGTTCCACCTGCATTCTCCACTGCTCTATAACGTTGAAGTGATCCGTGATCTCCCGGACTATCCTTCGTCGTGTTTCTGTGTCAGCCTTCCGAAACACTGGCATATTAATATTGAGCCTTGCCCTGCCAACAAATCCACACAGACTCCTAAACCTCATGTGTGCTTTATCTGGTTTAGTTGGTGATAGAGGCTAAGGTGTCCCGATGTTTCGATGAGATGGTGGCTATCGTTTTCTGTGGGAGTTGACCTTGACGATCCGACTACGAACGTGCGAGACGTCGCGCCTTAGCAATCGCTAAACCAACTTCCGAGGGTTATTGACCACGCCGGAGCACGATCAACCTGACCACGAGGGTCTGTTTCCTGCGAGCAAACGAAGAACAAGCAAGAAACTGAGATTGCAATCTGGATATTGCGAATATAAGATGAAAGCTTTATTGATCAAGGTGGGGTTCTGTGACATCTTGGTCTGGTCGTTGGACACAAACGAAGTACGCGAAGTTGCAGCTATGGCGAACTTTTAATCTAAACAAAACTCAAAGTCTAAACGACGCCCTAAGGGCTGTATATATGGAGGAAGAGGGGGGAATTTCGTGGCCCTTGAGGGTGGGGTCCGAAACCAACCCTAACTCTTGTTTCCCCACACATACGGACTCTAAAAATAGCCTATACTTAAGTATTTTGAAATTACATGGGCCTGGCCCATTAATAAGGTGACGCAGCACCTAGAATAGCCTATGGACGAATATTATGAAGTGGCATCTTGTATATTTCGTCCAAGGCTTCATGCGGCTTCAAAGTCCTGAAATCATCACTTGTAACTCCGTTCTTGATCCCCTTGCGCATGCCATCAACTCCATGCGTGTTCTTGCTCCAATGTTCATCCTTCTCCAAGCTAGGCCCTTCATTTGTAAGCAAAACAAATGTATCCAATTTAGGCAGCATCATAATCTCATGAACATTAGAATCATACCAAGAAACGAAAGTACCTGGTAATTTAACTGGCGTGCGCGAGCTCTAGTAATTGGTCCAGTATATGTAACAGTAGGGGCTGTGGGTGTAACAATGGTATTGATGTCCTCATCAGTTGGAGCCCAAGCCTTTAAATCAATCTCGGTTACTTTATATACACCTTTAGCCTGGTGTGTGGGCTTCCTTGGAGCGTTCCTTCGTGTCCTAACCGGAAGGGTAATTGCTGCAGCTCTATCCCATTCAAGACTACTTGATCCCTCACAATCTGTTGAAGACCTAGGGTTGTCCAAATCAGATGAAGATACATGGCCTGAAGCATGAGTGTTGCCGCTACTACTCGGCATCTAAAGAGAACACATGCGAAACTCAGGAAAGGAGGATAAGCATAAAACTAACAACTTGGTATCCAGCTTTCTAAACATTCCATGCAATAATTTAGAAAATGTATGACTAATTTGTTAAGTTTGTGTGACTCGGGCACCCGCGATCTATAAATAGGCAGTAACTTATTGGAACAAATACTTCTTATATGTAGTAAGGAAAGTAGATAATGAACATATATACGCTCTCTGTTATTTTATGGCCAATTTGGGAACATACAGAATGAAATTGGAATAGGGATTGCGAGGAAATATGCCTCACCATGATGGAGAGCAGTATCTTGTTAATGCAAACCCGGCCTGACTAAAGGAGAGGCGAGGGTTACTGTATTGATATGCTCGAGGGTGGCTGGCGAGCAAACGATGACAGCGAGGCGCAGGCCGCCGCGTGTTTGGAACGGCAGTGGAGGTAGGCTTAATGCCGAAGAGCTGGCACATGGCCGGGGTGAGCATGGCAGCACCGGAGAGGGTTCTGCTGTGGATCTAGGGGAGGGGGGAGCTGGCGAAGGAGATCGGGTGGACTAGTTGAGTGAAACACGGGTGGACGGTGGGGGTGTTGGCAGCCTAGGTGAAAAGGTGAAAAATATCCCCGGTCGCCGCGCACGCGGAAAGGCCTATGCAAACGGTTGCCTCTAAGCGCTCGTTTGCACAAACAGAATAATTCCGTTTGAAATGAAGACGTACTAATTTTGAAATGAAGACGTGATTTCATCGTTTCACCTCTAAATTTTCCCCACATAAACCAATCACAATTATACCACGGGTTTGATTTGCTGGCACATTTCAGGTCTCCTGTGCTATATGTAAGAATTTTTTTGGAATTTACCGTGCATGTTGGCATATAAATCAATTCCTAGCCGGACTGCATTTCCTGTCGAAAGGGATGAGGATTGTCGTTCGATCTGGGAGCATCCAATAGTGCAGATGTACGATCCGTGGGGTTTGGGTTCTGGCCAATTAGAATGCACGACTCAGATCGTGCGCACAGCAAAGGGGGGGCATCGGCCATAGTTTGGTAGGCACACGGCTTTCGCGTGTGAACCGTGTGCTATTTCAAAACATTTTTTAGGAGGGGCTAATTGAAAACATTTACATGTGTTGTCGAAAGGGATGAGGATCGCCGTTCGATCAAGGAGAATCCAACGGTGCAGACGTACGATCTGTGGGGTTTGTGTTCTAGCCAATCAGAACGCACGAATCAGATCACGCGTGTGGCAGAGGGGGGGTGCATCGACCACGGTTTAATGGACACAAGACTTTTGTGAGTGAACCATGTGCTCTTTGAAAACATTTACATTACCTAACATCATATTTTTGTTCGAATGAAAACACGAGTTCATCGTTTCGCCTCCAATTCTTTTCCACGGTAAGGAATCATGAGTATAGTGGAGAGTGTCATATAGTAGTATCATGAATATACAGTATATATGATACTAGTGTATGATACTACCTTTAATTAATTATAATGCATAGTATAATACATAGAGTATAATGTAATATATATATATATATATCATATTTATTGCCATGCATGACACAAATTAGCATCGCATTTAACATGATATGGTATCTACCTATATGTTACAATAACCCTCTTTATATATATTTAATTCTTTGCCACATCAGCATACTTGCTATTTCCGAGTGCATGACATCGTCAGCTATGATACCACCACTATGGCCAGCCTTATATAGTGGGGAGTATCATATACTATATATATAGTATCATGCATTTGATACTACTTATGTACCTTCATAGTGCATATATAGTATCAAAGAGTAGTATATATCATAGAAGACCGTATTTATGGCCATGCAAGACACAAAGTAGTATAGCATTTATTATATATATGTTACGGTATCTACCTATGTTACTGCTTCTTTGCCACATCATCATATTTTCTATTCCCGAGTGCATGAGACCGGCTATGATACCCCACTACGGCCACCCTAATAAGGTTGGTTGTAATATGGGAGTATCAAGCGGTATGATGTGTGCCAACTAGACTTTTTGGATGATGTGGCACACAGTTAAATGAGGAAAGAGAGGGTGTGGTATCATATCATGATACCGTATCATATTAAATGTTGTACTACTTTGTGTCATGCATGGCAATTAATAAGGCAACCTAAGATACTAACTTATGATACTATGCATGCACGCATTACGGAGGTATTGCCGACCATATACTAATATCATGCATATATACTCCCTCCTTTCCAGTTTGTAGGCTTATCTCAAAATTTTAGTTTTTCCATTTTATAAGGCTCAATTTGGTTGTGATGAGGACATGACTACCTTGGATACGACCAAAAATATTGCATACATGCATATTTGTCAGGTGATTTCTAATGCAAACTATTCAATAATCTATTTATGTTATCCAGAACAAAAATACTTCACACACTTTTGTGTTTTGTCTAATTGCAGGTGTATGGGACATTTGTACAATCCACATATGAAGACAAGGGAAAAGGAGAAGTTTAGGTTGTGTTCAAAAAGTCCTCTCACGTCACTTTTGGGCCAAGAGAAGATAGAGTCCAAATCTCTCACGTTCTGGATTCAGATTCGGACTGCACAGACATACCTGACTCAAAACGCCAACAACTTTTTCATACGGACTCCGAATTGGGTGATTTTTTTTTGTTGGAAACTAGATTTCGTGCTCTTTCCAACCCAATTGGATTCACCTTCAAATTCATCCGGAGCGTTGAGTTACGGACGAAACAATCTGACGTTGCAGCAGAATCCGAGTCAAACTACAAGCCCAAAGGTGTTGCATCACCTCCACTTGGGCCCATGAGCCTTGTACGACCTAGGGTTAGTTTTAGGCTGCCTTGGGACGTCCTCCCACCTCCTTGGCCACCACCCCTTGCTCCTATATAAGTAGATCCATCTAGTAGCTTTTTCCTTGGGGATTTGTTTAGTTAAAAGTTAGCCATTGCAACTTCGTGTACTTCGTTTGTGTCCAACGACCAGACCAAGACCGCTTACGGATCCCCACCATTATCAATACCTCATATATATTTGCAATATTCAGATTGCTTTATCATATTCTTGCTCGTTCTTCGATTGCTTGCAGGAATAGACCTTCGTGGTCAGGCTGACCGTGCTTCCGGCATCGTCAGTAACCTCAGGAGATTGGTTTAGCGATTGCTAAGGCGCAACGTCGGGCACGTTTGTAGTCGGATCGTCAAAGTCGTCTCCACCAAATCGATAGTTATCATCTCATCGAAAGATCGGGACACCCTCGCCTCTACCAAGTGGTATCAGTTTTCAGGTTGCTCGGTGAGAATTTCCAGTTTTCCTAGATTAGATTTATTTTCTTACCTATTGTCCAAGAAAAAGCCACAAAAAAGAGTTAGATCTATTCATCCTTGGTCCAAGCCAGTCTGAGCCTTTGCAATTTTCTTTTCATTGCTTGCATAGTTGAATTATCGGTTGCATCATCGTGTCGAGTTGCTGGTCTTAGTGTCTAGTTCGTTTAGAGTTTCGAGTTCTGTTCACATTAGTCACGCCACCGCTGCATCATTATCTCTTCCGCTGTCCACCACCCATCCATCAATTTCCACCACGTGCTACCCACCATTCATTGTCATAATAATAGTTGAGATCGTTCACATCTTCACTTGATCCAATCTGCATCTTATCTAGTTTGTTTTGGAAAGAGGGAGAAAAAAAGAGAGAAAAAAAACGAGAGAAAAAAAAAGAGAAAAAAAAAGTCAGAGAAAAAAAGGAGAGAAAGAAAAAACAAGTGTGAGGAAAAAAAAGAGAAAAAAATTCGGATCTTTTTAGACTCAATCTCGTAGTTGAATTCGGATTGGAATCTGTTTTGTGCACTGTTCAGTAAAACAGCTTGGCTGTTGCTTCACATCATTATCTTTACTGCCGTTGTGATCTTCACTTATATCTTGCTGTCCAGAGCTACTTAGTATCCTTCATTGATGCTGGTTGTGCTACGACGTGACCTCATTAGTGTTCTAGGCTCGCGTCTCTAGTTCGGTCTAGCCTAGGACCAGCACAGTACCGTCGTTGAGCGTTTATTCAACATTGCATCTCTGAATTGATTATTGCTAATCTTTTGCTACCATATATAGCCAACCCAGCTCCATATATTTCTACACCGTGTATACGCACGTTTCCCTGGCAATCGCTTTACACAATCTTCGGAGTTATTTGACACCACTGGTTGCCTGTCACCACCTGCCGCATGGTAAGAACTTGTAAGATATTGATATTTGCTTTACTGTGAGCACTTTACAACCACATCCTAGTAGTTCATAGGAACATTATTCTCGAATTTTGGTTCTTTTTCTACTAATCATGACAGGTTCCAGAGATAGAAGTTTTTGGACGACGGACACATCTTCACCATCACGAGAGTTGGGACAACACACACAAGCATATGGTCAGGTTATCTCTTTACCATCATTTGAGGGTAGATTTAATCCTGCTATTTATCTAGCTTGGGAGCTTGAAGTAGAACAAGTTTTTAGTCACCATGATTTTTCTGAACTTGAGAGAGTACGAGCTACCATTAGGGCATTTACTGGTTTTGCTTCTGTTTGGTGGAGTGTACATTGTAAGAAAAACATTGATAACCAACCCACAACTTGGAAAGTTTTGAAAGCTGTAATGAGACAACAATTTTTTCCTCCTTACTATCGTCGTGAATTGCGTCGCAAATTGGAGCAATTAAAACAAGGCAGTAACACTGTTCATGCTTACTACCAAGAGTTCAAATCTTATATGCATCATTGTGACATAGAAGAATTTGAGGATGATACAATGAATAGATTTTTTGGTGGTTTGAACCATGATATTCAGGCAAGATTTCAGTATATTCCTCGTTGCATTACTGGTATGTATGTCCGTGCTTGTACCTTTGAGAGACAGATACAGGAGGATGCATTGGGTGACTACAACAACTACTATTCCAGTTCATGCTCACCATCGCCGGTTGGTTACTCCACTATTGCACCTACTAGAGCAGCCCCACCTCGGAATTTGAGCGCAATATCATCTCAAGAGTATGGTACATTGTCAACGTCCGTACCTACATCAGCTACATCTCTGCGAGGTAACAGTAAAGGTATTGATGATATAACTTCACATGAGAATGAAGCATGCCTAGTTAACTTGAATGCATCATGTGTTGAGTTACCTGTTGATTTGAGCACACCACCTATTTTAGAGACTCTTGTTACTGTCATGAATGCGTCATGTGATCAAACAACTGAAATATCAACAATTTTGAGTGCACCCATTGAATTAACTGTTGACGCAAAAGAACCAATGTTTAATCATTTTGATATGACCTCTAATCTTGATGATGATTCTGTGTCCAATGACTTATTGCATGTTTGCTTATTTAAGCATGTTGTAGCATGTAAATTTGATGCAAGTAAGGTTTATTCATCGAAGTTAGGATGGTTTAATGATGAACATTGCCAATCTTTTGAAGAGAATAAGAGCTTCACTTATATGTGCAAACTGAGTTCCAATATTTTCATGCCTTCTACTTCCTGTGATAATTTTTTGGCTTTAGATTTTATGAACAATGAAAGTTACTCATGTATACATGTGACATATGTGCAAAAATCAAGGGAAGTTAAAATGGATGACATATACATATACAACATGTACACCTTGTCTCTTTTGTTAGCCACATTTCAAATTAAGCAATGCCGAGGACGGCTTTATTTTCAAAAAGGGGAGGATGATGAGGACATGACTACCTTGGATACGACCAAAAATATTGCATACATGCATATTTGTCAGGTGATTTCTAATGCAAACTATTCAATAATCTATTTATGTTATCCAGAACAAAAATACTTCACACACTTTTGTGTTTTGTCTAATTGCAGGTGTATGGGACATTTGTACAATCCACATATGAAGACAAGGGAAAAGGAGAAGTTTAGGTTGTGTTCAAAAAGTCCTCTCACGTCACTTTTGGGCCAAGAGAAGATAGAGTCCAAGTCTCTCACGTTCTGGATTCAGATTCGGACTGCACAGACATACCTGACTCAAAACGCCAACAACTTTTTCATACGGACTCCGAATTGGGTGATTTTTTTTGTTGGAAACTAGATTTCGTGCTCTTTCCAACCCAATTGGATTCACCTTCAAATTCATCCGGAGCGTTGAGTTACGGACGAAACAATCTGACGTTGCAGCAGAATCCGAGTCAAACTACAAGCCCAAAGGTGTTGCATCACCTCCACTTGGGCCCATGAGCCTTGTACGACCTAGGGTTAGTTTTAGGCTGCCTTGGGACGTCCTCCCACCTCCTTGGCCACCACCCCTTGCTCCTATATAAGTAGATCCATCTAGTAGCTTTTTCCTTGGGGATTTGTTTAGTTAAATGTTAGCCATTGCAACTTCGTGTACTTCGTTTGTGTCCAACGACCAGACCAAGACCGCTTACGGATCCCCACCATTATCAATACCTCATATATATTTGCAATATTCAGATTGCTTTATCATATTCTTGCTCGTTCTTCGATTGCTTGCAGGAATAGACCTTCGTGGTCAGGCTGACCGTGCTTCCGGCATCGTCAGTAACCTCAGGAGATTGGTTTAGCGATTGCTAAGGCGCAACGTCGTGCACGTTTGTAGTCGGATCGTCAAAGTCGTCTCCACCAAATCGATAGTTATCATCTCATCGAAAGATCGGGACACCCTCGCCTCTACCAGGTTGTTCCCCATCACATGTTCATATTCCAAGGTGCATTAAATCATTGCATGCAAGTATTAAGAGAAAGTTGACCAATGCATGTATTTTATGCATGCATGTATTGCAATTAATACATTGGAAAACATATTTTTTTGAGAAAAACAAAAGCATTAATTGGGTGTTTTTGCGAACTACAAAAAGTATTCCACCACTCACCATCTACCTTGGTTGGTGAGATTTTTGAATTGAGCCCTATAAAGCTGGTTGTAATGGGGAGTATCATATACTAGTATCATGCATATGATATATACTAGTTACACTACTTCCGTAATGCATAGTATCATAAGTTAGTATCTTAGGTTGCCTTATTAATTTTCATGCATCACACAAAGTAGTACAACATTTAATATGACACGGTATCATGATATGATACCACATCCTCTCTTTCATCATTTAATTGTGTGCCACATCATCCAGAAATTCTAGTTGGCATGCATGATACCGCTTATGATACTACCATTACAACCAGCCTAAACCAGAAAGGAGGGAGTATGAGACTAGCCACAATGGAGAGTAACATACACTAGTAACATACACATATCCCTAGACTATGTTACTACCTTCATAGTGGGTAGTAACATAAGTGTAGTGTCATGCAAAGCTTCATTTATTAGGTTATAGACTCATATTGCATTGGGACATGTGATGTTACAGTAACTAGCTGAGTTACTGAAACTATCTCTCTCCTCATTAACTTATTTCCACATAAGCAAGTTTGCTGAGTTGGAATTGATGTTACTTCTGAAGTTACTCCAACTGTGGCTAGTTTGATACTAGCTAGTCTATGATATACTAGCTACCTCACTAAGAGCATGGTTAATAATACATCCAAGGGTCGACTATAAGAAGTTGCCATGTCATATACAGCCAACCTCTTAGGGGCATGTACAATAATAAGTTTTAAATACATACTAGTTTATTAATAGTTGTCCCACCTTACATCGTCACAAAGTGTCTTGGGTCTCATGTTGCAGCTGGCTCTACTAACCAAGAGCCCACTTCTCTTCTCTCTCCTCCTCTCTTTCCTCCAACTAATAAGCACATATATATTATTCTATTCCTTATAGAATGCTTAGACTACCCACAGTGGGAGTAACATAGGTAGTAACATCAGATGTATCTAGATAAAATAGATGATGTGGCAAGCAATAAATGAAGAAAGAGAGGAAGATGGTAACATAGCTAGTTACTAGTAGTATGAGTAACATCACACATCTGAAGGCAAGATGAGTCTATAGCGTAATAAATGCAGTGTTGCATGTTACTACACATATGTTAGTCCCCACTATAGAGGTAGTAACATAGACTAGTAACATTCTATGTTACTACCCATTGTGACTAGTCTTATGTCACTCTATTGTACTTGCTCTAATGCATAGTATCATAGAGTAGCTAGTATCATATGTAGTACTTTATTTATATTGTCATGTATGACACATAGTAGCATAGCATTTATTATGATATGGTTTCATGATATGATACTTAACCCTCTCTTTCTTCATTTAATTCTATGACAGCTCATCGAAATTGCCTAGTTGGCATGCATGATACTAGCTATGATACCCCCTTACTATTAGCCTAACAAAGAAGGTGTACAGATCATTTGTGCGTTGCTTTGTGAGTTTTCATCCGTTTGTTCGAGAAGTGGGGAGAAGTTTCAAACATTTCGGCCGCGAGGTGCGGCCACTAGCGTAGGCCTAGTTGTTATTTTAATTAGAGGGAATTCAGATGGAGTTCGGACATCATCAAAATCGATGTATGCCCGTGGCGTGCTCTCATGACCCCATGGAAAAAAAATTTAGAGTTTGGCACAAGTTTTGATGACCGCTCCTTCCAAACCGGAGCATCTCACATGAAGGATCATGGTTTTCTAAAAGGAGACGTGTCAATTCAAACTCCTGTGGCCAGTGACTTCATCATTTGGCCTCATAAAAAATTCCACGGTACGCAATCACCATTATACCACGGGTCTGATTTTCTGGCGCATTTCAGGTATCGTTAGCTATATTTAAGACATTTTTTTAGATTAACGTGCATTTTGTGCATAAAAATAAAATTACAACCGGAACTGCATGTGCTGTCGAAAGGGATGAAGATCGCCGTTCGATCTAGGAGCATCCAACAGTGCAGACGTACGATCCGTGGGGTTTGGGTTCTGGCCAATCAGAAAGCACGACTCAGATCATGGGCGGGGTGGCGGGATTTGGTCAGCACAAAGCTTTCATCAATGAACCGTGTGCTATTCGCAAACCAGATTGCATATGTTTGTTCACACATTTATGCGGAGCATCCTACGTTCATCTCCATGTACACCTTCACAGCACATCAAGCCCCAAGTGGACCTACCGGACTTAAGGTGAACCCGCTCCTCTTCAAGATTTACATGAATATCTATGGGACTTGGTCGCTACCTCACCACGGAACGTTGTGCATCATTAGGTACGAGGGCGACCACCGCCAAGCAGCTAAGGAGCTTCCCGGAGGCCAAGGAGAAGGACCCCAAGGCCACAAGGAAGAAGGAGGGCACGAAGACCAACTCCGCACCTCCCAGGCGACCCCGTGCCCACGGGCCTCGAAGACCCAGTGCGCACGGACTACACAGGGAGCTGGCGCTGGAGCACCCCGTGCGCACGGGCTTGTACCGTGCCCACGGGACCCCTGTGCGCATGGGCCCTGCAGAATGGACGACTGTTGATAGAGGCAAAGGTGTCCCGTCTTTCGATGAGATGGTGGCTATCGTTTTAGAGGAAGTCAACTTTGACGATCCGACTACGAACGTGCGAGGACGTCACGCCTTAGCGATCGCTAAACCAACTCCGATGGGTTATTGACCAAGCCGGAGCATGATCAACCTGACCACGAGGTCATGTTTCCTGCGAGCAAACGAAGAACAAGCAAGAAACTGAGATTGCAATCTGGATATTGTGAATATAAGATGAAAGCTTTATTGATCAAGGTGGGGTTCTGTGACGTCTTGGTCTGGTCGTTGGACACAAACGAAGTACGCGCAGTTGCAGCTATGGCGAACTTTTAATCTAAACAAAACCCAAAGTCTAAACAACGCCCCAAGGGCTGTATATATGGAGGAAGAGGGGGGAATTTTGTGGCCCTTGGAAGAGGGGTCCGAAACCAACCCTAACTCTTGTTTCCCCACACATACGGACTCTAAAAACAGCCTATACTTAAGTATTTCGAAAATACATGGGCCTGGCCCAATAATAAGGTGACGCGGCACCTAAAATAGCCTCCGGACGAAATTAGTGAAGTGGCATATTGTATATTTCGTCCAAGGCTTCATGCACTCCTTATGGTGGCTTCAAAGTACTGAAATCATCACTTGTAATTCCGTTCGGGATCCCCTTGCGCATGCCATCATCTCCACGCTTGAACTTGTTCCAAGGTTCATCTTTCTTGTCCAAGCTAGGCCCTTCATTTGTAAGCAAGACAAATGTATCCAATTTAGGCAGCATCATATTCTCATGAACATTAGAACCGTTACCAAGAAACGAAAGTACCTGATAATTCAATTGGCGTGCGCGAGCTCTAGTAATTGGTCCGGTATGTATAGCAGCAGGGGCTGTGGGTGTAATAATGGTATTGATGTCCTCATCATCCTCCCCTTCTTGAAATGAAGTCGTCCTCGACGAAAGTTCATCGTCCTCACCCAAATAAGGCTTCAAATCTGCAATGTTAAAAGTGGGACTAACCCCAAAATCTGCAGGTAGCTCAAGTTTATATGCATTATCATTTATTTTCTCTAAAACCTTAAAAGGACCATCAGCACGTGGCATTAGCTTTGATTTGCGCAGATTAGGAAATCTATCTTTACGCAAATGTAACCAAACAAGATCTCAAGGTGCAAACACAACATGTTTTCTACCCTTATCTCCAGCAAGTTTATATTTAGCATTCATACGCTCAATGTTTTCCTTAGTTAACTCATGCATTTTTAAAATCAATTCAGAACGTTCTTTAGCATCAAAATTAACCTTCTCCGAAGATGGAAGAGGCAACAAATCAATAGGTGCACGAGGTAGGAAACCATACACAATTTCAAAAGGGCACATCTTAGTAGTAGAATGCAATGAACGATTTTAAGCAAATTCAATATGAGGCAAGCATTCTTCTCACATTTTCTTGTTATTCTTCAAAACAGCCCTAAGCATAGTAGACAATGTTCTATTGACTACTTCAGTTTGTCCATCAGTTTGGGGGTGACAAGTAGTACTAAAAAGCAGCTTAGTCCCCAACTTAGCCCATAAACATCTCCAAAAGTGGCTACGAAATTTAGTATCACGATCTGAAACAATAGTATTTGGCACACCATGTAAGCGAATAATTTCACAAAAGAACAAATCAGCAACATTAACAGCATCATCGCTTTTATGACATGGTATAAAGTGTGCCATTTTCGAGAACCTATCCATGACAACAAATATGCTATCCCTCCCCTTCTTTGTTCTAGGTAAACCTAAAACAAAGTCCATAGATATATCCTCCCAAGGAACACTAGGTACAGGCAAAGGCATATATAAACCATGAGGATTGAGTCGTGACTTAGCTCTTTGACATGTAGTGCAGCGAGCAACAAAACGCTCAACATCCCGTCTCATCTTTGGCCAAAAGAAATGTGTAGCAAGTATATCCTCCGTCTTCTTGATGCCAAAGTGTCCCATTAATCCTCCTCCATGCGCCTCCTGCAACAACAAAAGACGAACGGAGCTAGCTGGAATGCATAGCTTGTTAGCACGAAACACAAATCCATCGTTAAGAACGAACTTGTTCCAAGTTCTCCCTTCCTTACAATTCTGCAATACATCTTTAAATTCAGCATCATTAACATATTGATCCTTGATGGTCTCCAAACCAAATATTTTAAAGTCAAGTTGTGAAAGCATAGTATAACGACGAGACAAGGCATCAGCAATAACATTTTCTTTACCCTTCTTGTGTTTAATCACATAAGGGAAAGTCTCAATGAATTCAACCCATTTAGCATGTCTAGGTTCATTTTTGCTTGACTTTTAATGTGTTTCAAAGATTCATGATCAGAATGTATAACAAACTCCTTGGGCCATAAATAATGTTGCCATGTTTCTAAGGTCCGAACAAGAGCATATAATTCTTTATCATAAGTAGAATAGTTCAGACTAGGCCCACTCAATTTTTCAGAAAAGTATGCAACAGGTTTTCCATCTTGTAATAACACACCTCCTAATCCAATTCCACTAGCATCACATTCAAGCTCAAAAGTCTTATTGAAATTAGGAAGTTGGAGTAAAGGAGCATGTGTCAACTTATCTTTCAATACCGTGAAGGCTTCTTCCTGTGCGGTACCCCAAACAAAAGGCACATCCTTCTTTGTAAGCTCGTTGAGAGGTGCAGCAATGGTGCTGAAATCTCTCACAAAACGCCTATAGAAACCAGCGAGGCCAAGGAAACTCCTCACTTGTGTGACCGTTTTGGGCTGCGGCCAACTCTCAATAGCTTCAATCTTGGCTTTATCAACTTCAATTCCCTGTGGAGTAACAACATAGCCAAGAAAAGATACTCGGTCGGTGCAAAAGGTGCACATTCCAAGGTTTCCAAACAAACGTGCATCACGTTGAGCAATAAAAACAGCACGTAAATGTTCCAAATGTTCCTCCAAAGATTTGCTATAAATCAATATGTCATCAAAATAAACTACCACAAATCGTCCAATGAAAGCACGTAAAACTTCGTTCATTAACCTCATGAAAGTACTAGGTGCATTAGTTAACCCAAAAGGCATGACTAACCACTCATATAATCCAAACTTAGTTTTAAATGCTGTTTTCCATTCATCACCCAATTTCATACGAATTTGATGGTATCCACTACGCAAATCAACTTTGGAGAATATTGTAGAGCCACTCAATTCATCAAGCATATCATCTAGCCTAAGAATAGGATGACGATAACGAATAGTAATATTATTAATGCCTCTACAATCAACGCACATACGCGACGTACCATCCTTTTTCGGCACTAAAATGATAGGAACAGCACAAGGACTAAGGGATTCGCGTATATAACCTTTGTCGAGCAGTTCTTGTACTTGACGCATAATCTCCTTCGTCTCCTCTGGATTGGTACGGTATGGTGCACGGTTGGGTAGCGAAGCACCGGGAATTAAGTCAATTTGATGCTCAATCCCTCGAATAGGTGGTAATCCCGGTGGCACGTCTTGTGGAAAGACGTCAGCGAACTCCTGCAAAATGTTAGTGACAGCAGGGGGCAAAGAGGAAGGCACGTCCTCGAATGAAAATAATGCCTCTTTGCACACAAAAGCATAGCAAACAGATTTGCTAAAATCTAGATCATCAATATCAGATTTGGTGGCAAGTAAACATGCACTTTTCAATTTAATTTCAGAAGCAACACTAGATTGTTTATTATTATTAGGCTGCATTTGTTGCTCAAATTCTTTTGCCACAATCTGATTTTCACTCTTAGTTTTCTCCTGTTTTGCTTTATTAGCTCTATTAATATCATCTTTCAAAATGGAATCAGGAGTCATAGGAAGCAAAGTAATATTTTTATCCTTATGAACAAGAGTATACTGATTGTTTCTACCATGGTGAATAGAATTTTTATCAAATTGCCATGGTCTACCAAGTAATAAGGAACATGCTTGCATAGGTACCACATCACAATCAACATAATCAGCATATGTAGAGATACTAAAATGCACACGAACAGTACGTGTTACCTTAACCTTGCCGCTGTTGTTGAACCATTGGATGTAGTAAGGATGTGGATGTGGTCTTGTGGTGAGAGATAGCTTCTCCACCATCTCGATGCTAGCCAAGTTGTTGCAACTCCCTCCATCTATGATCACGCGAACATAACGTTCCTTCACAACTCCCTTTGTATGGAACAGATTATGCCTCTGATTTTGCTCAGCTTGTGTAACCTGCACACTCAAAACACGTTGAGCAACTAAACATTCATACCTGTCAGCATCTTCAGGAGCCATGTATTGCGTCTCATGATCAGAATCGTCTCCACCGTGTTCGTCACGTGTAATAAGAGCCAAAGTCTCCTCATCATAGTCACTAGCGGACTCATACCCACCATCCTCAGTAACAATCATCACACGCTTAGATGGGCATTCTCTCGCATAATGACCTCCACCCTTGCAACGTCGACAAATAATATCATGTGTTTGCCCTATTGATGCCATGGATGAAGAAGAGCTCTTTGCAGGCCCAGAAGGTGTGCTCTTGGCAGATAGTGGTGATTGTGCCTGCTTTATTGTATCACCGTTGGAGGTGGCAGCCGACGGAGGCGCCGGTGTAGCAGAACGTGTGGAAGTAGATGATGCACGTGGTGTCCATGAAGAAGGTCGACCTGCAGAAAAGTTAGTCCGCGCCAATGCCTGTCGATCCTGCACTTCACGTTCAGCTTTACAAGCAAGATGGAATAAACGAGTGATATTAGTATACTCCTTATACTCTAGAATCGTCTGAATCTCTCTATTTAATCCACCCATAAAACGTGCAAGCATAGCTTCATTCTCCTCAACAATACCACATCTAATCATGCCAGTTTGTAATTCCTGATAATATTCGTCTACAGAATTTTTTCCCTGTCTTAAGCGCTGCAATTTTTGAAGTAATTCACGTTGATAATATGGTGGAACCCAACGAGTACGCATAGCAGTTTTCAAAGCAGCCCAAGTAGCAGGAATGGGATATAATCTACAATGCTCAGACCACCAAACACATGCAAAACTAGTGAATGCACAAACAGCAGCAGGAACACGTCTCTCCTCGGGATATTGTAAACATGTAAATCGTTGTTCAGTTTCTAACTCCCAAGTAAGATATATGTCAGGAACATATCTACCCTCAAATGGTGGAATATTCAATTTTAGTTTAGGGAGATGGTCATGATCTCGTACCTGAGGGTGAGCCCTACCATTGCCAGTATTTGCATGTGGACGACCTGATGGTTGCTGTGCTGGTGGTGGCACGTAGTTCTGATTTTGATCAACCTCATCCTCGTAATCGCCAGCAAAATCATCCTCCTCCGCATCAGCAGCAGGAGCCACAGAAGTAGCAACAGCAGCACCAACAGTTTGGCCAGGTGCAAGAGGGAGACGGCTCGCTCGGCGGAGGGCTGTTTCACGATGTGTAGGTAGTCGTCGTTGTTGTTGTTGTAGAGGTGCGTTAGGTGCAGCCGGTGGTGGTGGTGGAAGACGCGCGAGCAATTCATTAAACCTGTTATCGAGCTTTGTTTCGAACGTCTTCTCCATGTCATCTATCTTCTCCATGGCCTCTTCAAATCTGTTTAGCACATCTTGCACCTGTCCATTCATCATTTGCTGAAATTTATCATGCAACTCCTGATTCGTCATGTTCTCCCAGTCAGTCTCGTCGGCTTGTGATCCTGCCATGGTTAGCAACAATAGAAAACACACAAGAATATGATCCTACAGAATACTAACAAGAGGTGTTGGTGGCGGGTGTCACAAATCCGTCAAGCAAATCTCAAATTCTTACCAGTTCTTACCCAGCAGCAGGCGGTGATTGGCAACCGTTGTAGTCAAAACTCTCAAAAGCTTGGATAGAGCGATTGCCAGGGAGAGTCAAACGCACGACGTAGAGGTATGTGGAGCTGGGAAGGCTTATAGTATGGTAGCAAAAAGGGTCAGCAATAATCAATTCAGAGATGCAAAGTTGAATAAACGCTCAACGACGGTACTGTGCTGGTCCTAGGCTAGACCGTGCTAGAGACGCGAGCCTAGAACACTAACAAAATCACGGCGCTGCACGTAAATAAGGGAAAAGCACACTCTGGAACTTTTTTTTTTCGCTTTTTTTTTGCGCTCCTCTTTTTTTTTGCGAAAAGTTACTATAATGGCGAGTGTCTCAAAACTCTTCCCTCGTCAAACTGATAGGATGGGCACGAAATTTTTTTTTCACTTTTTTTTTCGAAAATCAGGGCAGCGACGACGAAAAAGTGCGACAAAAAATCACTATGATGGCACGTGGCTCAAAAGACTCAGAAAAACCTAAAAATAGGATAGGGAAAAAATATTTTTGCCCGTGAAAATTTTGGCCTAAAAACTGCCCGGGGGTCTCCAGACTCTTCTTTTTTCCGAGACCTACGCAGGCAAGGAAACACGAATCAGAATTTAGATTGATCTCAGGAACAAACCTAATATGAGAAGAACTCGGATTGGTGGTGGATATATGGTTACAGATTGGTGGTGGTATATGGATACAGATTGGTGGTGGTATGATAGAGGCAAAGGTGTCCCGATGTTTCGATGAGATGGTGGCTATCGTTTTCTGTGGGAGTCGACCTTGACGATCCGACTACGAACGTGCGAGACATCGCGCCTTAGCAATCGCTAAACCAACTTCCGAGGGGTTATTGACCACGCCGGAGCACGATCAACCTGACCACGAGGGCCTGTTTCCTGCGAGCAAACGAAGAACAAGCAAGAAACTGAGATTGCAATCTGGATATTGCGAATATAAGATGAAAGCTTTATTGATCAAGGTGGGGTTCTGTGACGTCTTGGTCTGGTCGTTGGACACAAACATTGAGCGTATGAATGCTAAATATAAACTTGCTGGAGATAAGGGTAGAAAACATGTTGTGTTTGCACCTGGAGATCTTTTGAGCCACGTTGACCAAGACGTCACAGAACCCCACCTTGATCAATAAAGCTTTCATCTTATATTCGCAATATCCAGATTGCAATCTCAGTTTCTTGCTTGTTCTTCGTTTGCTCGCAGGAAACAGGCCCTCGTGGTCAGGTTGATCGTGCTCCGGCGTGGTCAATAACCCCTCGGAAGTTGGTTTAGCGATTGCTAAGGCACGACGTCTCGCACGTTCGTAGTCGGATCGTCAAGGTCGACTCCCACAGAAAACGATAGCCACCATCTCATCGAAACATCGGGACACCTTTGCCTCTATCACGCCCTAAGGGCTGTATATATGGAGGAAGAGAGGGGAATTTCGTGGCCCTTGAGGGTGGGGTCCGAAACCAATGCTAACTCTTGTTTCCCCACACATACGGACTCTAAAAATAGCCTATACTTAAGTATTTCGAAATTACATGGGCCTGGCCCATTAATAAGGTGACGCAGCACCTAGAATAGCCTATGGACGAATATTATGAAGTGGCATCTTGTATATTTCGTCCATGGCTTCATGCACTCCTTATGGCGGCTTCAAAGTCCTGAAATCATCAATTGTAACTCCATTCTTGATCCCCTTGCGCATGCCATCAACTTCATGCGTGTTCTTGCTCCAATGTTCATCCTTCTCCAAGCTAGGCCCTTCATTTGAAAGCAAAACAAATGTATCCAATTTAGGCAGCATCATAATCTCATGAACATTAGAATCATTACCAAGAAACGAAAGTACCTGGTAATTTAATTGGCGTGCGCGAGCTCTAGTAATTGGTCCAGTATATGTAACAGTAGGGGCTGTGGGTGTAACAATGGTATTGATGTCCTCATCACATTCTCTCGTAAAATTTCCTCTTCCCTTACAAGGATGATAAATAATATCACTTGTGTGCCATGTTGATGCCATGGACGAAGAACAGCTCTTCACAGGTCCGGCAGGTGTGTCTTGGCAGATAGTGGTTGTTGTGCCTGCTTTCTTCTATCACGGCTAGAGGTGGCACCTGATGGAGGTGCTGGTGGAGTGGAAGTATAGGATGCACGTGGTGTCCATGATGAAGATCGACCTGCAGAAAAGTTAGTTCGCGCCAATGCCTGTCGATCCTGCACTTCACGTTCAGCTTTACAAGCAAGATGGAATAAACGAGTGATATTAGTATACTCCTTATACTCGAGAATGGTCTGAATCTCTCTATTCAATCCACCCATAAAACGTGCAAGCATAGCTTCATTCTCCTCAATAATACCACATCTAATCATGCCAGTTTGTAATTCCTGATAATATTCTTCTACAGAATTTTTTCCTTGTCTTAAACGCTGCAATTTTTGAAGTAATTCACGTTGATAATATGTTGGAACCCAACGAGTACGCATAGCAGTTTCCAAAGCAGCCCAAGTAGTTGGAATAGGATATAATCTACAATGTTCAGACCACCAAACACATGCAAAGCTAGTGAAAGCACAAACAGCAGTAGGAACACGTCTCTCCTCAGGATATTGTAGACATGTAAATCGTTGTTCAGTTTCTAACTCCCAAGTAAGATATATATCAGGAACATATCTACCCTCAAATGGTGAAATATTCAATTTTAGTTTAGGAAGATGGTCATGTACCTCAGGTGGTGGTGGAGCCCTACCGTTACGATGATATGCATCAGGACGACCAGGTGGTGGTGGTGGTTGCACGTAATTCTGATTTTGGTCAACCTCATCCTCGTAATGGTCCTCCACCTCTGCAGTAGCAGCAGGAGCGGCCGAAGCATCAACAGCGGCACCAGAATTTTGCCAGGGTCAATGGGAACGCGTTGTGCTCGTCCCACTTGATTTGGAAAGCGACGTTGTTGTTGTTGTTGTTGTTGTAGAGGTGCGTTAGGTGCAGCCGGTGGTGGTGGTGGAAGACGCGCGAGCAATTCATTAAACTTGTTATCAAGCTTTATTTCAAACGTCTTCTCCATGCCTTCTATCTTCTCCATGGCCTCTTCAAATCTGCTTAGCACATCTTGCACCTGTCCACTCATCATTTGCTGAAATTTATCATGCAACTCCTTATTCGTCATGTTCTCCCAGTCGGTCTCATCGCCTTGTGATCCTGCCATGGTTAGCAGCAATAGAAACACACAAGAATATGATCCTACAGACTACTAACAAGAGGTGGTGGTGGATGTCACAAATCCGTCAAGAAAATCTCAAATTCTTACCAGTTCTTACCCAGCAGCAGGCGGTGATCGGCAACCGTTGCAGTCAAAACTCTCAAAGCTTGGATAGAGCGATTACCAGGGAGAGTCAAACGCACGACGTAGATGTATGTGGAGCTGGGAAGGCTTATAATATGGTAGCAAAAATGGTCAGCAATAATCAATTCAGAGATGCAAAGTTGAATAAACGCTCAACAACGATACTGTGCTGGTCCTAGGCTAGATCGTACTAGAGACGCGAGCCTAGAACACGAACAAAATCACGGCGCGGCACGTAAACAAGGGAGGAGCCCTCTCTGAATTTTTTTTCTTTTTTTTCACTTTTTTGCACTATTTTTTCCTTTATTTTTCTCCGCAACAAACTTTTTTCGAAAAAGTCTATAAATGGTCTAAAAACTGCCTAGCCAGAATTTTCTAGACTTAGTTTTTTTTAGTTTGGAACTATTTTTCTTCTGCGGGTAGCACAGAATCTCAGGAGTCCTACTCTATCACGACTCGAAGTATCATGTGATCTGGAACTCGAAAACAAAGGAACAAATACTGGACTTGGACTAGGACTGGTAGCGGAGATGAATCTGGTGGAACTCGGACTGGTGGCGACGATGAATCTGGTGGAACTCGGACTGGTGGTTGTATATGGCGATGGTATATGTGGACTCAGATTGGTGATTGTATATGGCGATGGTATATGTGGACTCGGATTGGTGGTTGTATATGGCAGCGGCAATGTATATGGTGGGGTGGTGGTATATGGCAATGATGATGACGATGATGCGGCGGCGGCGTGACAACCTGTGAATAGAACTCGAAACTCTAAGGGACTAGACGCTAAGACCAGCAACTCGACATGACGATGCAACCGCAAATTCAACAAAGCAAAACTCTAAAAAGACTATGCAAAGGCTCAGATTGGTTCGGATATGATGAACTAACCCTAATTTTTTGTTGGCTTTTTTCATGGACTGTAGGTATGAAGAACAGACTCGATCTAAACTATGAAAATTGGAAAATCTCACTGAGCAACCTGAAAATATGATACCACTTGATAGAGGCAAAGGTGTCCCATCTTTCGATGAGATGGTGGCTATCGTTTTAGAGGAAGTCGACTTTGACAATCTGACTACGAACGTGCGAGGACGTCGCGCCTTAGTGATCGCTAAACCAACTCCGAGGGGTTATTGACCACGCCGGAGCACGATCAACCTGACCACGAGGGCCTGTTTCCTGCGAGCAAACGAACAACAAGCAAGAAACTGAGATTGCAATCTGGATATTGCGAATATAAGATGAAAGCTTTATTGATCAAGGTGGGGTTTTGTGACGTCTTGGTCTGGTCGTTGGACACAAACGAAGTACGCGAAGTTGCAGCTATGGCGAACATTTAATCTAAACAAAACCCAAATTCTAAACGACGCCCTAAGGGTTGTATATATGGAGGAAGAGGGGGGAATTTCGTGGCCCTTGGAAGAGGGGTCCGAAACCAACCCTAACTCTTGTTTCCCCCACACATACGGACTCTAAAAACAGCCTATACTTAAGTATTTCGAAAATACATGGCCTGGCCCAATAATAAGGTGACGTAGCACCTAAAATAGCCTCTGGACGAAATTTATGAAGTGGCATCTTGTATATTTCGTCCAAGGCTTCATGCACTCCTTATGGTGGCTTCAAAGTCCTGAAATCATCACTTGTAACTCCGTTTGGGATCCCCTTGCGCATGCCATCATCTCCACGCTTGAACTTGTTCCAAGGTTCATCTTTCTTGTCCAAGCTAGGCCCTTCATTTGTAAGCAAGACAAATGTATCCAATTTAGGCAGCATCATATTCTCATGAACATTAGAATCGTTACCAAGAAACAAAAGTACCTGATAATTCAATTGGCGTGCGCGAGCTCTAGTAATTGGTCCGGTATGTATAGCAGCAGGGGCTGTGGGTGTAACAATGGTATTGATGTCCTCATCAGCTGTGATTGCTGTTTGGGCCTCCTCTTCATCCACTCATCCCTCACCTCCAGCCACCTATATATTTCGTCCCTAGGTCATTTGTTAGGGTTAGCAAAGGATATGATAGACATATGAGAGCTTTGCTCCTTGTACCACTCTCCTCTTGAGAGAGAGAGAGAGACCTCTCCATTGGAGATGAAGACCTCCTATGGAGAAGATCCCGAGTGGATAAATCAAGACCTCCTATGGAGAAGATCCCTAGTGGATAGATCCCCATCATAGGATCACCAAGACCTCATTCCTCATAGGTTTGGGATGAACTAGTACTTTGTATCTTTCCTTTGTTGTCTTGGAATCATTGTATCTCTCTTTGTGCGATTGGATCTAGCATATGTGTGATTGGATCTAGTCAATTGAGTGTTTTCCCTCTTGTGTTCATCTTGTTCTTGGGGATTCCCCCTCCGATTCGTGAAAGATCTCCACTTAGGGTTCTACCCTACACCATTTTGGTATCATGAGCCATGGTTTCTCACGAAATTGGAGCCCCCCTCTTTGTTTTCTAGCCTAGTTTTGTTGTGTTCTTCCCCAATTTTGAAAATCCCCACCAAAAATAGCCCCAATTTTTTTTTGTGATTTGTTGGTTTTGATGATGTTTTGTTGGATTTGATACATGGATTTGCTTGGTTTCAAGTGGATCTAGCCCTCCCCCATCTTTTCCCCACCATCCATCCCCAAAATCTCCCCAATTTTGCCCAAGAAATCTCCATTTTCCGCCACGAAATCGCGAAATTTCCGCCCACCCCGTGCCCACGGACCCCAGACCCCGTGCGCACGGGCCCCCGAAAACTCTTTAGACACTCCGTGCCCACGGACCTATACCATGCGCACGGGACCTCGTGCCCACGGGCTCCTACCCCCGTGCGCACGACCCCCCCCCAAGGACAGTCGCGAGTACTTCACCGTTTTGCCCATAACTTCCACATCCGGAGTCTGAATTTCACGTTCTTTAGCTCGATGAGTAGCTATTGACATCCCCCATCTACTAGATAGGTTCCATCACCATTTGAATCCATCAAAATTTTGACATTTTGGCATCTTTGCCTAGGCCTTCCACCATATCATCCGCAAAACCCAACATAGCCTTCCGCAACCTAACCCATTTTGCTCCATTTAGCATTTGTGGTTGTTTGACTGGTGACTTGAGTCTCCTAAGGTGTTTCGGCTACTTAGGGACGGTTGCTTGTTCTTCAACCACCACCACCACTTCCGCATTGCCATCTCCGCTACCACCATTTGACTTTTGTCCATGAGATTTTGAGTTCGCGGTTTTTCTATTTTCTAAGGTGTTTCAGCTACTTAGGGACGAGTCTCCATCATCTTGGTATCTACATCAAGAACACCGCCACTCACCATCTTCAAGGACGGTAACCTCGACGACACCATTGTACATTCCCCATGCAATTGCATTGATAATCACTAGTCGTTTTTGCGTCACTTGCCTATCGAGACTAGCCATTTGAGTATTGCCGGCAACGTTACTTGTGCACATTAGTGATCTACACCTCCCATTGCATACATACCATATCATATCGGTATCATATCATCCCTTGTGCCTCAAGTTTGTTCCCGCATATACACAATCGCTATCTTGGTTTGTGCATTTCGCAAAGTAGCCATATACAAAAAAAGAGAATAAGCTTTTAAGCAAAAAGAAAGAAAAGAGAGCAAAGAGCTTGTAAGCAAGTGCCATAGCATCATACCACATTGCACATAAGATTGTCATATCCAATCATCTTGGATCATCTTGAGAAGAACAACGGGAACATCATACACATAGCATACTTGGGATAGAAAGCTCATACATTTTGCATCTTATAGGTTGTGCACAAGTGTCGTATCTGCCTATTGAGCAATCATGCTAACGTCTCTCTTGAGTTGTGCAACACGAGCGTTTTCCGTGGATTCCACATTTTGTGCTCATTCCTTGGTTGCACGACCCCATTTATCTATCCGTGTGCCACATATTGCTATTGGTCTACTTGTTTCACTTACAAATTTGTGAATCTTTTCCAACATTATTGACTCTTGCTAACATTTTGCATCAAATTTTTGTGCCACTATCCTCACCAAGCTCCACCATAAGCCTTATTTGTGTAGGTGTGAGAATTGACAAGATCCGGTACCAATTGTGTTATTTCCTCGATACATTATTGAGTGATCATTGATCCATCCTCAACATTGGATAAGGTACATTGGTCTAGTTCTTTCCTTTCTTCCACTCATATTTGCGCGAGTCTTGTGATGTGATGTAGGGTAGAACCCAAATCGCCCGATCTTTCACGAAAGGAGCGGATCCCGCAAAGAACACGAGGAACACGAAGAGGGAAACGGGGGAAAACGAGGGAAATCACAAGGGGAAACACAAGAGGAACACTCAAACTAACAAGAACATGTCACACAGCTGCTAGATCCTCGGATACATAGAACGATTCACGAATCCACGGACAACTAAGGACGATAGAAAAGGGTAACCGGTTCTTCTCCGTGAGGAGGTCTTGACTTTCTTCCCTAAAGAGGGGTCTTGAATCCGCTTGGGGGATCTTCTCCGGTGGAGGCTCGAATCTCCGAGGAGAAGGTAACCAAGTGGATGAGAAAAGCTCTCTCACAAATATGAGCTAAACATTTGCTAACCCTAGAAAGTTGTACGGGATAGAGTATATATAGTCTAGGTGGGGTAGAAGGGGTACAAGGGCCTCGGCCCTTTACTGTTCGCAGACAGTGAGGCCGGATGTCCGGGCGTCGGGCCGGATGTCCGGGCGTTCGCGGATGGCCGGATGTCCGGGCTGGTTAAGCTGGCCATATTGCTCTCGGGTTCGGTGGGGTCCGGATTTCCGGGCAGGGGGCCGGATATCCGGGACCTCAGGAAGTGCCGGATGTCCGAGGCCTGTAGGTACTTGGTGGTTGAGCAGCTGTAGAGGAAGGCGTTCCAAGGGCCGGATGTCCGGGTCCTGGGAGATGTTCTTGGCTCCTTCCGTTGGTTCCCCTCATCCGTGGACTTGGGGACTTGTCCGTCTTCATGCGCATCTTCGGGGGGACCCTCTTGGTACCTAATCATGCACAACATCTCGGACTTAGGTAGTAGCCATGTCTCATGCATAGAAAGTGGAAGTTCGGAGAGGAGTGAGTTCACCTTATCTTCGATAGCCTTGGCTCGGGCTCGTGTCATTGGTCCAAGTGGTGCCGTTGGAGGTGTGGGTGCGTCCATGGGGATGATCTTGGGATGCTCCGCATCATGATGGATAGGCAAGGCATTTCATCTCCGGTCTTCTACAACAACGACGGCGTGAACAACTACATCACCAAAGCAACCATCTTCGATCTACAACGACAAATGCAAGGCACACAATCTACCTTGCGAGAGTGCCTCGACAACCTCGCCATCGACATACACCACTCCGAAGCAAGGAAAAGGGACTACATCGACACCAAGTTGGGCGAGCTAAAGGATCAACTACGAGACTTGGTGGCCGACTACAAGTCTTCTTCGCCTTCATCATCCTCAAGGCGGCGGCGAGAAAGTCGATCATCTTCGGAGCGCAAACTAGATACAAGCGCAAGTCGTCCACATCTCCATGGCGACCATCACCAACATAGTCATGAAGGACAAGACACCTCCAAGCATCATGTGCACAACGACGACGAACGACATATACTAAGATCTCAAGCACGACAACGACATCATCAACATGAATATGCTCAACACGCGCAAACGTACAAGTCCGAACAGGCCCTACTTCATGCCAAGTCCAAGCTTCATGAGCATAAGAGAAGACCGCGAGACGAGCACCACCAAGACGGAGCTACGGCTACAACAACCACTTCGGCATCTTCGCCAAGTGCTATCAAGGCATCTTCACCTTTGGACGTACGACATCTTCGCCTACTTCCCACAAGTACGCCTACATTGACTTCATCAAGTCCAAGCGACCACCTACGAGCGAGGGCGACACTTCCAGCTTCGGAAGCCCCTCAAGGAAGATGGCCGAGCATGGGAATTTCCCTTCGGTCATGGAGACGAGCTATGAGGTGCCCCATCATATGGACCTCCTACAACAAGACGGCGACAAGAAGGTCGAGCTAGGGCCATCCCCTTCGACCACGGCGACGAGCATGAACCTCTTCAACAACATGAAGACGGCGCCCATATTGGACTCATACTCCGAGTCAAGCTACGAGACCGCACACGAGACCTTATCTTTGGTCTTGGAGGAGAGTGATGATGTGCCATCTTCGGCCTTCATCCACGGCTACGACAACGACATGATTGACCATGGAGACATTTGCACCTACATCTCTCCAACACCCACATTGATGAGGACATCAATACCATTGTTACACCCACAGCCCCTACTGTTACATATACTGGACCAATTACTAGAGCTCGCGCACGCCAATTAAATTACCAGGTACTTTCGTTTCTTGGTAATGATTCTAATGTTCATGAGATTATGATGCTGCCTAAATTGGATACATTTGTTTTGCTTACAAATGAAGGGCCTAGCTTGGAGAAGGATGAACATTGGAGCAAGAACACGCATGGAGTTGATGGCATGCGCAAGGGGATCAAGAACGGAGTTACAAGTGATGATTTCAGGACTTTGAAGCCGCCATAAGGAGTGCATGAAGCCTTGGACGAAATATACAAGATGCCACTTCATAATATTCGTCCATAGGCTATTCTAGGTGCTGCGTCACCTTATTAATGGGCCAGGCCCATGTAATTTCGAAATACTTAAGTATAGGCTATTTTTAGAGTCCGTATGTGTGGGGAAACAAGAGTTAGGGTTGGTTTCGGACCCCACCCTCAAGGGCCACGAAATTCCCCCCTCTTCCTCCATATATACAGCCCTTAGGGCGTCGTTTAGACTTTGGGTTTTGTTTAGATTAAAAGTTCGCCATAGCTGCAACTTCGCGTACTTCGTTTGTGTCCAACGACCAGACCAAGACGTCACAGAACCCCACCTTGATCAATAAAGCTTTCATCTTATATTCACAATATCCCGATTGCAATCTCAGTTTCTTGCTTGTTCTTCGTTTGCTCGCAGGAAACAGACCCTCGTGGTCAGGTTGATCGTGCTCCGGCGTGGTCAATAACCCTCGGAAGTTGGTTTAGCGATTGCTAAGGCGCGACGTCTCGCACGTTCGTAGTCGGATCGTCAAGGTCGACTCCCACAGAAAACGATAGCCACCATCTCATCGAAACATTGGGACACCTTAGCCTCTATCAAGTGGTATCAGATTTCCAGGTTGCTCGGTGAGATTTTTACAGTTTTTCGTAGATCAGATCGAGTATGTTCTTCATACCTACAGTCCACGAAAAAAAAGCCACACAAAAAAAATTAGGGTTAGTTCATCATATCTGATGAGGACATCAATACCATTGTTACACCCACAGCCCCTACTGTTACATATACTGGACCAATTACTAGAGCTCGCGCACGCCAATTAAATTACCAGGTACTTTCGTTTCTTGGTAATGATTCTAATGTTCATGAGATTATGATGCTGCCTAAATTGGATACATTTGTTTTGCTTACAAATGAAGGTCCTAGCTTGGAGAAGGATGAACATTGGAGCAAGAACACGAATGGAGTTGATGGCATGCGCAAGGGGATCAAGAACGGAGTTACAAGTGATGATTTCAGGACTTTGAAGCCGCCATAAGGAGTGCATGAAGCCTTGGACGAAATATACAAGATGCCACTTCATAATATTCGTCCATAGGCTATTCTAGGTGCTGCGTCACCTTATTAATGGGCCAGGCCCATGTAATTTCGAAATACTTAAGTATAGGCTATTTTTAGAGTCCGTATGTGTGGGGAAACAAGAGTTAGGGTTGGTTTCGGACCCCACCCTCAAGGGCCACGAAATTCCCCTCTCTTCCTCCATATATACAGCCCTTAGGGCGTCGTTTAGACTTGGGTTTTGTTTAGATTAAAAGTTCGCCATAGCTGCAACTTCGCGTACTTCGTTTGTGTCCAACGACCAGACCAAGACGTCACAGAACCCCACCTTGATCAATAAAGCTTTCATCTTATATTCGCAATATCCAGATTGCAATCTCAGCTTCTTGCTTGTTCTTCGTTTGCTCGCAGGAAACAGGCCCTCGTGGTCAGGTTGATCGTGCTCCGGCGTGGTCAATAACCCCTCGGAAGTTGGTTTAGCGATTGCTAAGGCGTGACGTCTCGCACGTTCGTAGTCGGATCGTCAAGGTCGACTCCCACAGAAAACGATAGCCACCATCTCATCGAAACATCGGGACACCTTTGCCTCTATCAAGTGGTATCAGATTTCCAGGTTGCTCGGTGAGATTTTACAGTTTTTCGTAGATTAGATCGAGTCTGTTCTTCATACCTACAGTCCACGAAAAAGCCACAAAAAAAATTAGGGTTAGTTCATCATATCCGAACCAATCTGAGCCTTTGCATAATCTTTTTAGGGTTTTTGCTTTGTTGAATTTGCGGTTGCATCGTCGTGTCAAGTTGCTGGTCTTAGAGTCTAGTCTTTTAGAGTTTCGAGTTCTGGTCATAAGTTGTCACGCCGCCGCCGCACCATCATCATCGCCCATCTACCACTTTTGCTTATCCGCCACTGCTCTGAATCCTTATCCATATACCACATACCACCACCGCTACCATATACCACCACCGCTGCCATATACCACAACCATATATCCACCACCAATCCGAGTTCTTCTCATATTAGGTTTGTTCTTGAGATCAATCTCAATTCCGATTCGTGTTTCCTTGCCTGCGTAGGTCTCGGAAAAAAAAAGTCTGGAGACCCCCGGGCAGTTTTTAGGCCAAAATTTTCACGGGCAAAAATATTTTTTCCCTATCCTATTTTTCGGCTTTTCTGAGTCTTTTGAGCCACGTGCCATCATAGTGATTTTTTGTCGCACTTTTTCGTCGTCGCTGCCCTGATTTCCGCAAAAAAAAAGTGAAAAAAAAAATTTTCGTGCCCATCCTATCAGTTTGACGAGGGAAGAGTTTTGAGACACTCGCCATTATAGTGATTTTTCGCAAAAAAAAAGAGGAGCGCAAAAAAAAACGCGAAAAAAAAAGAAGTTCGAGAGTGTGCTTTTCCCTTATTTACGTGCAGCGCCGTGATTTTGTTAGTGTTCTAGGCTCGCGTCTCTAGCACGGTCTAGCCTAGGACCAGCACAGTACCGTCGTTGAGCGTTTATTCAACTTTGCATCTCTGAATTGATTATTGCTGACCCTTTTTGCTACCATACTATAAGCCTTCCCAGCTCCACATACCTCTACGTCGTGCGTTTGACTTTCCCTGGCAATCGCTCTATCCAAGCTTTTGAGAGTTTTGACTACAACGGTTGCCGATCACCGCCTGCTGCTGGGTAAGAACTGGTAAGAATTTGAGATTTGCTTGACGGATTTGTGACACCCGCCACCACCACCTCTTGTTAGTATTCTGTAGGATCATATTCTTGTGTGTTTTCTATTGTTGCTAACCATGGCAGGATCACAAGCCGACGAGACTGACTGGGAGAACATGACGAATCAGGAGTTGCATGATAAATTTCAGCAAATGATGAATGGACAGGTGCAGGATGTGCTAAACAGATTTGAAGAGGCCATGGAGAAGATAGATGACATGGAGAAGACGTTCGAAACAAAGCTCGATGACAGGTTTAATGAATTGCTCGCGCGTCTTCCACCACCACCACCGGCTGCACCTAACGCACCTCTACAACAACAACAACGACGACTACCTACACATCGTGAAACAGCCCTCCGCCGAGCGAGCCGTCTCCCTCTTGCACCTGGCCAAGCTGTTGGTGCTGCTGTTGCTACTTCTGTGGCTCCTGCTGCTGATGCGGAGGAGGATGATTTTGCTGGCGATTACGAGGATGAGGTTGATCAAAATCAGAACTACGTGCCACCACCAGCACAGCAACCATCAGGTCGTCCACATGTAAATAATGGCAATGGTAGGGCTCACCCTCAGGTACGAGATCATGACCATCTCCCTAAACTAAAATTGAATATTCCACCATTTGAGGGTAGATATGTTCCTGATATATATCTTACTTGGGAGTTAGAAACTGAACAACGATTTACATGTTTACAATATCCCGAGGAGAGACGTGTTCCTGCTGCTGTTTGTCCATTCACTAGTTTTGCATGTGTTTGGTGGTCTGAGCATTGTAGATTATATCCCATTCCTGCTACTTGGGCTGCTTTGAAAACTGCTATGCGTACTCGTTGGGTTCCACCATATTATCAACGTGAATTACTTCAAAAATTGCAGCGCTTAAGACAGGGAAAAAATTCTGTAGAAGAATATTATCAGGAATTACAAACTGGCATGATTAGATGTGGTATTGTTGAGGAGAATGAAGCTATGCTTGCACGTTTTATGGGTGGATTAAATAGAGAGATTCAGACGATTCTAGAGTATAAGGAGTATACTAATATCACTCGTTTATTCCATCTTGCTTGTAAAGCTGAACGTGAAGTGCAGGATCGACAGGCATTGGCGCGGACTAACTTTTCTGCAGGTCGACCTTCTTCATGGACACCACGTGCATCATCTACTTCCACACGTTCTGCTTCACCGGCGCCTCCGTCGGCTGCCACCTCCAACCGTGATACAATAAAGCAGGCACAATCACCACTATCTGCCAAGAGCACACCTTCTGGGCCTGCAAAGAGCTGTTCTTCATCCATGGCATCAACAGGGCAGACACATGATATTATTTGTCGACGTTGCAAGGGTGGAGGTCATTATGCGAGAGAATGCCCATCTAAGCGTGTGATGATTGTTACTGAGGATGGTGGGTATGAGTCCGCTAGTGACTATGATGAGGAGACTTTGGCTCTTATTACACGTGACGAACACGGTGGAGACGATTCTGATCATGAGACGCAATACATGGCTCCTGAAGATGCTGACAGGTATGAATGTTTAGTTGCTCAACGTGTTTTGAGTGTGCAGGTTACACAAGCTGAGCAAAATCAGAGGCATAATTTGTTCCATACAAAGGGAGTTGTGAAGGAACGTTCTGTTCGCGTGATCCTAGATGGAGGGAGTTGCAACAACTTGGCTAGCATCGAGATGGTGGAGAAGCTATCTCTCACCACAAGACCACATCCACATCCTTACTACATCCAATGGTTCAACAACAGCGGCAAGGTTAAGGTAACACGTACTGTTCGTGTGCATTTTAGTATCTCTACATATGCTGATTATGTTGATTGTGATGTGGTACCTATGCAAGCATGTTCCTTATTACTTGGTAGACCATGGCAATTTGATAAAAATTCTATTCACCATGGTAGAAACAATCAGTATACTCTTGTTCATAAGGATAAAAATATTACTTTGCTTCCTATGACTCCTGATTCCATTTCGAAAGATGATATTAATAGAGCTAATAAAGCAAAACAGGAGAAAACTAAGAGTGAAAATCAGATTGTGGCAAAAGAATTTGAGCAACAAATGCAGCCTAATAATAATAAACAATCTAGTGTTGCTTCTGAAATTAAATTGAAAAGTGCATGTTTACTTGCCACCAAATCTGATATTGATGATCTAGATTTTAGCAAATCTGTTTGCTATGCTTTTGTGTGCAAAGAGGCATTATTTTCATTCGAGGACGCGCCTTCCTGTTTGCCTCCTGCTGTCACTAACATTTTGCAGGAGTTCGCCGACGTCTTTCCACAAGACGTGCCACCGGGATTACCACCTATTCGCGGGATTGAGCATCAAATTGACTTAATTCCCGGTGCATCATTACCCAACCGTGCACCATACCGTACCAATCCAGAGGAGACGAAGGAGATTATGCGTCAAGTACAAGAACTGCTCGACAAAGGTTATATACGCGAATCCCTTAGTCCTTGTGCTGTTCCTATCATTTTAGTGCCGAAAAAGGATGGTACGTCGCGTATGTGCGTTGATTGTAGAGGCATTAATAATATTACTATTCGTTATCGTCATCCTATTCCTAGGCTAGATGATATGCTTGATGAATTGAGTGGCTCTACAATATTCTCCAAAGTTGATTTGCGTAGTGGTTACCATCAAATTCGTATGAAATTGGGAGATGAATGGAAAACAACATTTAAAACTAAGTTTGGATTATATGAGTGGTTAGTCATGCCTTTTGGGTTAACTAATGCACCTAGTACTTTCATGAGGTTAATGAACGAAGTTTTACGTGCCTTCATTGGACGATTTGTGGTAGTTTACTTTGATGACATATTGATTTATAGCAAATCTTTGGAGGACCATTTGGAACATTTATGTGCTGTTTTTATTGCTCTACGTGATGCACGTTTGTTTGGTAACCTTGGAAAGTGCACCTTTTGCACCGACCGAGTATCTTTTCTTGGCTATGTTGTTACTCCACAGGGAATTGAAGTTGATAAAGCCAAGATTGAAGCTATTGAGAGTTGGCCGCAGCCCAAAACGGTCACACAAGTGAGGAGTTTCCTTGGCCTCGCTGGTTTCTATAGGCGTTTTGTGAGAGATTTCAGCACCATTGCTGCACCTCTCAACGAGCTTACAAAGAAGGATGTACCTTTTGTTTGGGGTACCGCACAGGAAGAAGCCTTCACGGTATTGAAAGATAAGTTAACACATGCTCCTTTACTCCAACTTCCTAATTTCAATAAGACTTTTGAGCTTGAATGTGATGCTAGTGGAATTGGATTAGGAGGTGTGTTATTACAAGATGGAAAACCTGTTGCATACTTTTCTGAAAAATTGAGTGGGCCTAGTCTGAACTATTCTACTTATGATAAAGAATTATATGCTCTTGTTCGGACCTTAGAAACATGGCAACATTATTTATGGCCCAAGGAATTTGTTATACATTCTGATCATGAATCTTTGAAACACATTAAAAGTCAAGCAAAACTTAACCGTAGACATGCTAAGTGGGTTGAATTCATTGAGACTTTCCCTTGTGTCATTAAACACAAGAAGGGTAAAGAAAATGTTATTGCTGATGCCTTGTCTCGTCGTTATACTATGCTTTCACAACTTGACTTTAAAATATTTGGTTTGGAGACCATCAAGGATCAATATGTTAATGATGCTGAATTTAAAGATGTATTGCAGAATTGTAAGGAAGGGAGAACTTGGAACAAGTTCGTTCTTAACGATGGATTTGTGTTTCGTGCTAACAAGCTATGCATTCCAGCTAGCTCCGTTCGTCTTTTGTTATTGCAGGAGGCGCATGGAGGAGGATTAATGGGACACTTTGGCGTCAAGAAGACAGAGGATATATTTGCTACACATTTCTTTTGGCCAAAGATGAGACGGGATGTTGAGCGTTTTGTTGCTCGCTGCACTACATGTCAAAGAGCTAAGTCACGACTCAATCCTCATGGTTTATATATGCCTTTGCCTGTACCTAGTGTTCCTTGGGAGGATATATCTATGGACTTTGTTTTAGGTTTACCTCGAACAAAGAAGGGGAGGGATAGCATATTTGTTGTCATGGATAGGTTCTCGAAAATGGCACACTTTATACCATGTCATAAAAGCGATGATGCTGTTAATGTTGCTGATTTGTTCTTTCGTGAAATTATTCGCTTACATGGTGTGCCAAATACTATTGTTTCAGATCGTGATACTAAATTTCTTAGCCACTTTTGGAGATGTTTATGGGCTAAGTTGGGGACTAAGCTGCTTTTTAGTACTACTTGTCACCCCCAAACTGATGGACAAACTGAAGTAGTCAATAGAACATTGTCTACTATGCTTAGGGCTGTTTTGAAGAATAACAAGAAAATGTGGGAAGAATGCTTGCCTCATATTGAATTTGCTTATAATCGTTCAGTGCATTCTACTACTAAGATGTGCCCTTTTGAAATTGTGTATGGTTTCCTACCTCATGCACCTATTGATTTGTTGCCTCTTCCATCTTCGGAGAAGGTTAATTTTGATGCTAAAGAACGTTCTGAATTGATTTTAAAAATGCATGAGTTAACTAAGGAAAACATTGAGCGTATGAATGCTAAATATAAACTTGCTGGAGATAAGGGTAGAAAACATGTTGTGTTTGCACCTGGAGATCTTGTTTGGTTACATTTGCGTAAAGATAGATTTCCTAATCTGCGCAAATCAAAGCTAATGCCACGTGCTGATGGTCCTTTTAAGGTTTTAGAGAAAATAAATGATAATGCATATAAACTTGAGCTACCTGCAGATTTTGGGGTTAGTCCCACTTTTAACATTGCAGATTTGAAGCCTTATTTGGGTGAGGAAGATGAGCTTCCGTCGAGGACGACTTCATTTCAAGAAGGGGAGGATGATGAGGACATCAATACCATTGTTACACCCACAGCCCCTACTGTTACATATACTGGACCAATTACTAGAGCTCGTGCACGCCAATTAAATTACCAGGTACATTCGTTTCTTGGTAATGATTCTAATGTTCATGAGATTATGATGCTGCCTAAATTGGATACATTTGTTTTGCTTACAAATGAAGGTCCTAGCTTGGAGAAGGATGAACATTGGAGCAAGAACACGAATGGAGTTGATGGCATGCGCAAGGGGATCAAGAACGGAGTTACAAGTGATGATTTCAGGATTTTGAAGCCGCCATAAGGAGTGCATGAAGCCTTGGACGAAATATACAAGATGCCACTTCATAATATTCGTCCATAGGCTATTCTAGGTGTTGCGTCACCTTATTAATGGGCCAGGCCCATGTAATTTCGAAATACTTAAGTATAGGCTATTTTTAGAGTCTGTATGTGTGGGGAAACAAGAGTTAGGGTTGGTTTCAGACCCCACCCTCAAGGGCCACGAAATTCCCCTCTCTTCCTCCATATATACAGCCCTTAGGGCGTCGTTTAGACTTGGGTTTTGTTTAGATTAAAAGTTCGCCATAGCTGCAACTTCGCGTACTTCGTTTGTGTCCAACGACCAGACCAAGACGTCACAGAACCCCACCTTGATCAATAAAGCTTTCATCTTGTATTCGCAATATCCAGATTGCAATCTCAGCTTCTTGCTTGTTCTTCGTTTGCTCGCAGGAAACAGGCCCTCGTGGTCAGGTTGATCGTGCTCCGGCGTGGTCAATAACCCCTCGGAAGTTGGTTTAGCGATTGCTAAGGCGCGACGTCTCGCACGTTCGTAGTCGGATCGTCAAGGTCGACTCCCACAGAAAACGATAGCCACCATCTCATCGAAACATCGGGACACCTTTGCCTCTATCAATATCCGAACCAATCTGAGCCTTTGCATAATCTTTTTAGGGTTTTTGCTTTGTTGAATTTGCGGTTGCATCGTCGTGTCAAGTTGCTGGTCTTAGAGTCTAGTCTTTTAGAGTTTCGAGTTCTGGTCATAAGTTGTCACGCCGCCGCCGCACCATCATCATCGCCCATCTACCACTTTTGCTTATCCGCCACTGCTCTGAATCCATATCCATATACCACTACCAATCCGTATCCATATACCACCACCAATCTCTATCCATATACCACCACCGCTACCATATACCACCACCGCTGCCATATACCACAACCATATATCCACCACCAATCCGAGTTCTTCTCATATTAGGTTTGTTCTTGAGATCAATCTAAATTCCGAGTCGTGTTTCCTTGCCTGCGTAGGTCTTGGAAAAAAAATTCACGGGCAAAATTTTTTTCCCTATCCTATTTTTAGGCTTTTCTGAGTCTTTTGAGCCACGTGCCATCATAGTGATTTTTTGTCGCACTTTTTCGTCGTCGCTGCCCTGATTTCCGAAAAAAAGTGAAAAAAAAATTTCGTGCCCATCCTATCAGTTTGACGAGGGAAGAGTTTTGAGACACTCGCCATTATAGTGATTTTTCGCAAAAAAAAGAGGAGCGCAAAAAAAAGAAGCGCAAAAAAAGAGCGAAAAAAAAGTTCCAGAGTGTGCTTTTCCCTTATTTACGTGCAGCGCCGTGATTTTGTTAGTGTTCTAGGCTCGCGTCTCTAGCACGGTCTAGCCTAGGACCAGCACAGTACCGTCGTTGAGCGTTTATTCAACTTTGCATCTCTGAATTGATTATTGCTGACCCTTTTTGCTACCATACTATAAGCCTTCCCAGCTCCACATACCTCTACGTCGTGCGTTTGACTCTCCCTGGCAATCGCTCTATCCAAGCTTTTGAGAGTTTTTGACTACAACGGTTGCCGATCACCGCCTGCTGCTGGGTAAGAACTGGTAAGAATTTGAGATTTGCTTGACGGATTTGTGACACCCGCCACCACCACCACTTGTTAGTAGTCTGTAGGATCATATTCTTGTGTGTTTCTATTGCTGCTAACCATGCCAGGATCACAAGCCGACGAGACTGACTGGGAGAACTTGACGAACAAGGAGCTTCATGATACGTTTCAGCAAATGATGAATGGACAGGTGCAAGATGTGATAAACAGATTTGAAGAGGCCATGGAGAAGACAGATGGCATGGAGAAGACGTTTGAAACAAAGCTCGATAACAAGTTTGCTGAATTGCTTTCGCGTTTTCCACCACCACCACCGGCTGCTCCTGCCGCACCTCTGCAACAACAGCAACAACACCGACTACCTCCACGTCGGGAAACAGCCCTCCGCCGAGTGAGCCGTGTCCCTCTTCAGTCGGGCCAAACTGCTGGTGCTGCTGTTGATACTTCTGTGGCTCCTACTGCTAATGTGGAGGAGGATGCTTATGTGGGAGATTATGAGGATGAGGTTGATCAAAATCAGAACTATGTGCCACCAACAGCACAGCAACCACCAGGTCGTCCACATGCAAATAATGGCAATGGTAGGGCTCACCCTCAGGTACGAGATCATGACCATCTCCCTAAACTAAAATTGAATATTCCACCATTTGAGGGTAGATATGTTCCTGATATATATCTTACTTGGGAGTTAGAAACTGAACAACGACTTACATGTTTACAATATCCCGAGGAGAGACGTGTTCCTGCTGCTGTTTGTGCATTCACTAGTTTTGCATGTGTTTGGTGGTCTGAGCATTGTAGATTATATCCCATTCCTGCTACTTGGGCTGCTTTGAAAACTGCTATGCGTACTCGTTGGGTTCCACCATATTATCAACGTGAATTACTTCAAAAATTGCAGCGCTTAAGACAGGGAAAAAATTCTGTAGAAGAATATTATCAGGAATTACAAACTGGCATGATTAGATGTGGTATTGTTGATGAGAATGAAGCTATGCTTGCACGTTTTATGGGTGGATTAAATAGAGAGATTCAGACGATTCTAGAGTATAAGGAGTATACTAATATCACTCGTTTATTCCATCTTGCTTGTAAAGCTGAACGTGAAGTGCAGGATCGACAGGCATTGGCGCGGGCTAACTTTTCTGCAGGTCGACCTTCTTCATGGACACCACGTGCATCATCTACTTCCACACGTTCTGCTACACCGGCGCCTCCGTCGGCTGCCACCTCCAATCGTGATACAATAAAGCAGGCACAATCACCACTATCTGCCAAGAGCACACCTTCTGGGCCTGCAAAGAGCTCTTCTTCATCCATGGCATCAACAGGGCAAACACATGATATTATTTGTCGACGTTGCAAGGGTGGAGGTCATTATGCGAGAGAATGCCCATCTAAGCGTGTGATGATTGTTACTGAGGATGGTGGGTATGAGTCCGCTAGTGACTATGATGAGGAGACTTTGGCTCTTATTACACGTGACGAACACGGTGGAGATGATTCTGATCATGAGACGCAATACATGGCTCCTGAAGATGCTGACAGGTATGAATGTTTAGTTGCTCAACGTGTTTTGAGTGTGCAGGTTACACAAACTGAGCAAAATCAGAGGCATAATTTGTTCCATACAAAGGGAGTTGTGAAGGAACGTTCTGTTCGCGTGATCATAGATGGAGGGAGTTGCAACAACTTGGCTAGCATCGAGATGGTGGAGAAGCTATCTCTCACCACAAGACCACATCCACATCCTTACTACATCCAATGGTTCAACAACAGCGGCAAGGTTAAGGTAACACGTACTGTTCGTGTGCATTTTAGTATCTCTACATATGCTGATTATGTTGATTGTGATGTGGTACCTATGCAAGCATGTTCCTTATTACTTGGTAGACCATGGCAATTTGATAAAAATTCTATTCACCATGGTAGAAACAATCAGTATACTCTTGTTCATAAGGATAAAAATATTACTTTGCTTCCTATGACTCCTGATTCCATTTTGAAAGATGATATTAATAGAGCTAATAAAGCAAAACAGGAGAAAACTAAGAGTGAAAATCAGATTGTGGCAAAAGAATTTGAGCAACAAATGCAGCCTAATAATAATAAACAATCTAGTGTTGCTTCTGAAATTAAATTGAAAAGTGCATGTTTACTTGCCACCAAGTCTGATATTGATGATCTAGATTTTAGCAAATCTGTTTGCTATGCTTTTGTGTGCAAAGAGGCATTATTTTCATTCGAGGACGTGCCTTCCTCTTTGCCTCCTGCTGTCACTAACATTTTGCAGGAGTTCGCCGACGTCTTTCCACAAGACGTGCCACCGGGATTACCACCTATTCGCGGGATTGAGCATCAAATTGACTTAATTCCCGGTGCATCATTACCCAACCGGGCACCATACCGTACCAATCCAGAGGAGACGAAGGAGATTATGCGTCAAGTACAAGAACTGCTCGACAAAGGTTATATACGCGAATCCCTTAGTCCTTGTGTTGTTCCTATCATTTTAGTGCCGAAAAAGGATGGTACATCGCGTATGTGCGTTGATTGTAGAGGCATTAATAATATTACTATTCGTTATCGTCATCCTATTCCTAGGCTAGATGATATGCTTGATGAATTGAGTGGCTCTACAATATTCTCCAAAGTTGATTTGAGTAGTGGTTACCATCAAATTCGTATGAAATTGGGAGATGAATGGAAAACAGCATTTAAAACTAAGTTTGGATTATATGAGTGGTTAGTCATGCCTTTTGGGTTAACTAATGCACCTAGTACTTTCATGAGGTTAATGAACGAAGTTTTACGTGCTTTCATTGGACGATTTGTGGTAGTTTACTTTGATGACATATTGATTTATAGCAAATCTTTGGAGGAACATTTGGAAGATTTACGTGCTGTGTTTATTGCTCTACGTGATGCACGTTTGTTTGGAAACCTTGGAAAGTGCACCTTTTGCACCGACCGAGTATCTTTTCTTGGCTATGTTGTTACTCCACAGGGAATTGAAGTTGATAAAGCCAAGATTGAAGCTATTGAGAGTTGGCCGCAGCCCAAAACGGTCACACAAGTGAGGAGTTTCCTTGGCCTCGCTGGTTTCTATAGGCGTTTTGTGAGAGATTTCAGCACCATTGCTGCACCTCTCAACGAGCTTACAAAGAAGGATGTGCCTTTTGTTTGGGGTACCGCACAGGAAGAAGCCTTCACGGTTTTGAAAGATAAGTTGACAAATGCTCCTTTACTCCAACTTCCTAATTTCAATAAGACTTTTGAGCTTGAATGTGATGCTAGTGGAATTGGATTAGGAGGTGTGTTATTACAAGATGGAAAACCTGTTGCATACTTTTCTGCAAAATTGAGTGGGCCTAGTCTGAACTATTCTACTTATGATAAAGAATTATATGCTCTTGTTCGGACCTTAGAAACATGGCAACATTATTTATGGCCCAAGGAATTTGTTATACATTCTGATCATGAATCTTCGAAACACATTAAAAGTCAAGCAAAACTGAACCGTAGACATGCTAAATGGGTTGAATTCATTGAGACTTTCCCTTATGTCATTAAACACAAGAAGGGTAAAGAAAATGTTATTGCTGATGCCTTGTCTCGTCGTTATACTATGCTTTCACAACTTGACTTTAAAATATTTGGTTTGGAGACCATCAAAGATCAATATGTTCATGATGCTGAATTTAAAGATGTATTGCAGAATTGTAAGGAAGGGAGAACTTGGAACAAGTTCGTTCTTAACGATGGATTTGTGTTTCGTGCTAACAAGCTGTGCATTCCAGCTAGCTCCGTTCGTCTTTTGTTGTTGCAGGAGGCGCATGGAGGAGGATTAATGGGACACTTTGGCGTCAAGAAGACGGAGGATATACTTGCTACACATTTCTTTTGGCCAAAGATGAGACGGGATGTTGAGCGTTTTGTTGCTCGCTGCACTACATGTCAAAGAGCTAAGTCATGACTCAATCCTCATGGTTTATATATGCCTTTGCCAATACCTAGTGTTCCTTGGGAGGATATATCTATGGACTTTGTTTTAGGTTTACCTCGAACAAAGAAGGGGAGGGATAGCATATTTGTTGTCGTGGATAGGTTCTCGAAAATGGCACACTTTATACCATGTCATAAAAGCGATGATGCTGTTAATGTTGCTGATTTGTTCTTTCGTGAAATTATTCGCTTACATGGTGTGCCAAATACTATTGTTTCAGATCGTGATACTAAATTTCTTAGCCACTTTTGGAGATGTTTATGGGCTAAGTTGGGGACTAAGCTGCTTTTTAGTACTACTTGTCACCCCCAAACTGATGGACAAACTGAAGTAGTCAATAGAACATTGTCTGCTATGCTTAGGGCTGTTTTGAAGAATAACAAGAAAATGTGGGAAGAATGCTTGCCTCATATTGAATTTGCTTATAATCGCTCATTGCATTCTACTACTAAGATGTGCCCTTTTGAAATTGTGTATGGTTTCCTACCTCGTGCACCTATTGATTTGTTGCCTCTTCCATCTTCAGAGAAGGTTAATTTTGATGCTAAAGAACGTTCTGAATTGATTTTAAAAATGCATGAGTTAACTAAGGAAAACATTGAGCGTATGAATGCTAAATATAAACTTGCTGGAGATAAGGGTAGAAAACATGTTGTGTTTGCGCCTGGAGATCTTGTTTGGTTACATTTGCGTAAAGATAGATTTCCTAATCTGCCCAAATCAAAGCTAATGCCACGTGCTGATGGTCCTTTTAAGGTGTTAGAGAAAATAAATGATAATGCATATAAACTTGAGCTACCTGCAGATTTTGGGGTTAGTCCCACTTTTAACATTGCAGATTTGAAGCCTTATTTGGGTGAGGAAGATGCGCTTCCGTCGAGGACGACTTCATTTCAAGAAGGGGAGGATGATGAGGACATCAACACCATTGTTACACCCACAGCCCCTACTGTTACATATACTGGACCAATTACTAGAGCTCGCGCACGCCAATTAAATTACCAGGTACTTTCGTTTCTTGGTAATGATTCTAATGTTCATGAGATTAGGATGCTGCCTAAATTGGATACATTTGTTTTGCTTACAAATGAAGGGCCTAGCTTGGAGAAGGATGAACATTGGAGCAAGAACACGCATGGAGTTGATGGCATGCGCAAGGGGATCAAGAACGGAGTTACAAGTGATGATTTCAGGACTTTGAAGCCGCCATAAGGAGTGCATAAAGCCTTGGACGAAATATACAAGATGCCACTTCATAATATTCGTCCATAGGCTATTCTAGGTGCTGCGTCACCTTATTAATGGGCCAGGCCCATGTAATTTCGAAATACTTAAGTATAGGCTATTTTTAGAGTCCGTGTGTGTGGGGAAACAAGAGTTAGGGTTGGTTTCGGACCCCACCCTCAAGGGCCACGAAATTCCCCCCTCTTCCTCCATATATACAGCCCTTAGGGCGTCGTTTAGACTTTGGGTGATAGAGACGAGGGTCCCGATGTTTCGATGAGATGATAACTATCGATTTGGTGGAGACGACTTTGACGATCCGACTACAAACGTGCACGACGTTGCGCCTTAGCAATCGCTAAACCAATCTCCTGAGGTTACTGACGATGCTGGAAGCACGGTCAGCCTGACCACGAAGGTCTATTCCTGCAAGCAATCGAAGAACGAGCAAGAATATGATAAAGCAATCTGAATATTGCAAATAAATATGAAGTATTAATAATGGTGGGGATCCGGAAGCGGTATTGGTCTGGTCGTTGGACACAAACGAAGTACACGAAGTTGCAATGGCTAACTTTTAACTAAACAAATCCCAAGGAAAAAGCTACTAGATGGATCTACTTATATAGGAGCAAGGGGTGGCGGCCAAGGAGGTGGGAGGACGTCCCAAGGCAGCCTAAAACTAACCCTAGGTCGTACAAGGCTCATGGGCCCAAGTGGAGGTGATGCAACACCTTTGGGCTTGTAGTTTGACTCGGATTCTGCTGCAACGTCAGATTGTTTCGTCCGTAACTCAACGCTCCGGACGAATTTGAAGGTGAATCCAATTGGGTTGGAAAGAGCACGAAATCTAGTTTCCAACAAAAAAAAGAATCACCCAATTCGGAGTCCGTATGAAAAAGTTGTTGGCGTTTTGAGTCAGGTATGTCTGTGCAGTCCGAATCTGAATCCAGAACGTGAGAGACTTGGACTCTATCTTCTCTTGGCCCAAAAGTGACGTGAGAGGACTTTTTGAACACAACCTAAACTTCTCCTTTTCCCTTATCTTCATATGTGGATTGTACAAATGTCCCATACACCTGACAAATATGCATGTATGCAATATTTTTGGTCGTATCCAAGGTATTCATGTCCTCATCATCCTCCCCTTTTTGAAAACAAAGCCGTCCTCGGCGTTGCTTAATCGGAAATGTGGCTAACAAAAGAGACAAGATGTACATGTTGTATATGTATATGTCATCCAGTTTAACTTCCCTTGATTTTTGCACGTATGACACATGTATACATGAGTAACTTTCATAGTTCATAAAAACTAAAGCCAAAAAATTATCACAAGAAGTAGAAGGCATGAAAATATTAGAACTCAGTTTGCACATATAAGTGAAGCTCTTATTCATTTCAAAAGATTCGCAATGTTCATCCTTAAACCATCCCAACTTTGGTGAATAAACCTTACTTGCATCAAATTTACATGCTACAACATGCTTAAATAAGCAAACATGCAATAAGTCATTGGACACAGAATCATCACCAAGATTGGAGGCCATATCAAAATGATTAAACATTAGTTCTTTTGCATCAACAGTTAATTCAATGGGTGCACTCAAAATTGTTGATATTTCAGTTGTTTGATCACTCTCTAAAATAGGTGGTGTGCTCAAATCAACAGGTAACTCAATACATGACGCATTCAAGTTAACTAGGCATGCATCTTTCTCATGTGAAGTTATATCATCAATATCTTTACTGTTACCTTGTGGCAAAGATGTAGCTGATGTAGGTACGGACGTTGACAATGTACCATACCCTTGAGATTATGCCGCGCTCATAATCCGAGGTGCAATGATGGAGGAACCCACCGGCCGTGGTGAGCATGAACTGGAATAGTAGTTGTTGTAGTCACCTAATGCATCCTCCTGTATCTGTCTCTCAAAGGTACAAGCACGGACATACATACCAGTAATGCAACGAGGAATATACTGAAATCTTGCCTGAATATCATGGTTCAAACCACCAAAAAATCTATTCATTGTATCATTCTCAGATTCTTCTATGTCACAATGATGCATATAAGATATGAACTCTTGGTAGTAAGCATGAACAGTGTTGTTGCCTTGTTTACATTGTTCAAATTTGCGAAGCAATTCACGACGATAATAAGGAGGGAAAAATTGTTGTCTCATTACAGCTTTCAAAACTTTCCAAGTTGTGGGTTGGTTATCAATGTTTTTCTTACAATGTACACTCCACCAAATAGAAGCAAAATCAGTAAATGCTCTAGTGGCTGCTCGCAGTTGCTCAAGTTCAGAAAAGTCATGGTGACTAAAAACTTATTCTACTTCAAGCTCCCAAGCTAGATAAGTAGTAGGATTAAATCTACCCTCAAATGACGGTAAAAAGATAACCTGACCATGTGCTTGTGTGTGTTGTCCCAACTCTCGTGATGGTGAAGATGTGTCTGTCGTCCAAGAACTTCTATCTCTGGAACCTGTCATGATTAGTAGAAACAAGAACCAAAATTCGAGAATAATGTTCCTATGAACTACTAGGATGTGGTTGTAAAGTGCTCACAGTAAAGCAAATATCAATATCTTACAAGTTCTTACCATGCAGCAGGTGGTGAGAGGCAACTAGCGGTGTCAAATAACTCTGAAGATTGTGTAAAGCGATTGCCAGGGGAACGTACGTATACACGGTGTAGAAATATGTGGAGCTGGGTTGGCTATATATGGTAGCAAAATGATGAGGACATCAATACCATTGTTACACCCACAGCCCCTACTGTTACATATACTGGACCAATTACTAGAGCTCGCGCACGCCAATTAAATTACCAGGTACTTTCGTTTCTTGGTAATGATTCTAATGTTCATGAGATTATGATGCTGCCTAAATTGGATACATTTGTTTTGCTTACAAATGAAGGTCCTAGCTTGGAGAAGGATGAACATTGGAGCAAGAACACGAATGGAGTTGATGGCATGCGCAAGGGGATCAAGAGCGGAGTTACAAGTGATGATTTCAGGACTTTGAAGCCGCCATAAGGAGTGCATGAAGCCTTGGACGAAATATACAAGATGCCACTTCATAATATTCGTCCATAGGCTATTCTAGGTGCTGCGTCACCTTATTAATGGGCCAGGCCCATGTAATTTCGAAATACTTAAGTATAGGCTATTTTTAGAGTCCGTATGTGTGGGGAAACAAGAGTTAGGGTTGGTTTCGGACCCCACCCTCAAGGGCCACGAAATTCCCCTCTCTTCCTCCATATATACAGCCCTTAGGGCGTCGTTTAGACTTGGGTTTTGTTTAGATTAAAAGTTCGCCATAGCTGCAACTTCGCGTACTTCGTTTGTGTCCAACGACCAGACCAAGACGTCACAGAACCCCACCTTGATCAATAAAGCTTTCATCTTATATTCGCAATATCCAGATTGCAATCTCAGTTTCTTGCTTGTTCTTCGTTTGCTCGCAGGAAACAGGCCCTCGTGGTCAGGTTGATCGTGCTCCGGCGTGGTCAATAACCCCTCGGAAGTTGGTTTAGCGATTGCTAAGGCGCGACGTCTCGCACGTTCGTAGTCGGATCGTCAAGGTCGACTCCCACAGAAAACGATAGCCACCATCTCATCGAAACATCGGGACACCTTTGCCTCTATCAAGTGGTATCAGATTTCCAGGTTGCTCGGTGAGATTTTACAGTTTTTCGTAGATTAGATCGAGTCTGTTCTTCATACCTACAGTCCACGAAAAAGCCACACACAAAAAAAAATTAGGGTTAGTTCATCATATCCGAACCAATCTGAGCCTTTGCATAATCTTTTTAGGGTTTTTGCTTTGTTGAATTTGCGGTTGCATCGTCGTGTCAAGTTGCTGGTCTTAGAGTCTAGTCTTTTAGAGTTTCGAGTTCTGGTCATAAGTTGTCACGCCGCCGCCGCACCATCATCATCGCCCATCTACCACCATTGCTTATCCGCCACCGCTCTGAATCCGTATCCATATACCACCACCAATCCATATCCATATACCACCACCAATCTATATCCATATACCACCACCGCTGCCATATACCACAACCATATATCCACCACCAATCCGAGTTCTTCTCATATTAGGTTTGTTCTTGAGATCAATCTCAATTCCGATTCGTGTTTCCTTGCCTGCGTAGGTCTCGGAAAAAAAAAAAAAAGAGTCTGGAGACCCCCGGGCAGTTTTTAGGCCAAAATTTTCTCGGGCAAAAATTTTTTTTCCCTATCCTATTTTTCGGCTTTTCTGAGTCTTTTGAGCCACGTGCCATCATAGTGATTTTTTGTCGCACTTTTTCGTCGTCGCTGCCCTGATTTCCGAAAAAAAAGTGGGAAAAAAAATTTTTCGTGCCCATCCTATCAGTTTGACGAGGGAAGAGTTTTGAGACACTCGCCATTATAGTAATTTTTTCGCAAAAAAAAAAAAGGAGCGCAAAAAAAAAGAGGAGCGCAAAAAAAAAAAAAAAAAAAAGAGGAGCGCAAAAAAAAAAAAAAGAGGAGCGCAAAAAAAAAAAGCGAAAAAAAAAAAGTTCCAGAGTGTGCTTTTCCCTTATTTACGTGCAGCGCCGTGATTTTGTTAGTGTTCTAGGCTCGCGTCTCTAGCACGGTCTAGCCTAGGACCAGCACAGTACCGTCGTTGAGCGTTTATTCAACTTTGCATCTCTGAATTGATTATTGCTGACCCTTTTTGCTACCATACTATAAGCCTTCCCAGCTCCACATACCTCTACGTCGTGTGTTTGACTCTCCCTGGCAATCGCTCTATCCAAGCTTTTGAGAGTTTTGACTACAACGGTTGCCGATCACCGCCTGCTGCTGGGTAAGAACTGGTAAGAATTTGAGATTTGCTTGACGGATTTGTGACACCCGCCACCACCACCTCTTGTTAGTATTCTGTAGGATCATATTCTTGTGTGTTTTCTATTGTTGCTAACCATGGCAGGATCACAAGCCGACGAGACTGACTGGGAGAACATGACGAATCAGGAGTTGCATGATAAATTTCAGCAAATGATGAATGGACAGGTGCAGGATGTGCTAAACAGATTTGAAGAGGCCATGGAGAAGATAGATGACATGGAGAAGACGTTCGAAACAAAGCTCGATGACAGGTTTAATGAATTACTCGCGCGTCTTCCACCACCACCACCGGCTGCACCTAACGCACCTCTACAACAACAACAACGACGACTACCTACACATCGTGAAACAGCCCTCCGCCGAGCAAGCCGTCTCCCTCTTGCACCTGGCCAAACTGTTGGTGCTGCTGTTGCTACTTCTGTGGCTCCTGCTGCTGATGCGGAGGAGGATGATTTTGCTGGCGATTACGAGGATGAGGTTGATCAAAATCAGAACTACGTGCCACCACCAGCACAGCAACCATCAGGTCGTCCACATGCAAATATTGGCAATGGTAGGGCTCACCCTCAGGTACGAGATCATGACCATCTCCCTAAACTAAAATTGAATATTCCACCATTTGAGGGTAGATATGTTCCTGATATATATCTTACTTGGGAGTTAGAAACTGAACAACGATTTACATGTTTACAATATCCCGAGGAGAGACGTGTTCCTGCTGCTGTTTGTGCATTCACTAGTTTTGCATGTGTTTGGTGGTCTGAGCATTGTAGATTATATCCCATTCCTGCTACTTGGGCTGCTTTGAAAACTGCTATGCGTACTCGTTGGGTTCCACCATATTATCAACGTGAATTACTTCAAAAATTGCAGCGCTTAAGACAGGGAAAAAATTCTGTAGAAGAATATTATCAGGAATTACAAACTGGCATGATTAGATGTGGTATTGTTGAGGAGAATGAAGCTATGCTTGCACGTTTTATGGGTGGATTAAATAGAGAGATTCAGACGATTCTAGAGTATAAGGAGTATACTAATATCACTCGTTTATTCCATCTTGCTTGTAAAGCTGAACGTGAAGTGCAGGATCGACAGGCATTGGCGCGGACTAACTTTTCTGCAGGTCGACCTTCTTCATGGACACCACGTGCATCATCTACTTCCACACGTTCTGCTTCACCGGCGCCTCCGTCGGCTGCCACCTCCAACCGTGATACAATAAAGCAGGCACAATCACCACTATCTGCCAAGAGCACTCCTTCTGGGCCTGCAAAGAGCTCTTCTTCATCCATGGCATCAACAGGGCAAACACATGATATTATTTGTCGACGTTGCAAGGGTGGAGGTCATTATGCGAGAGAATGCCCATCTAAGCGTGTGATGATTGTTACTGAGGATGGTGGGTATGAGTCCGCTAGTGACTATGATGAGGAGACTTTGGCTCTTATTACACGTGACGAACACGGTGGAGACGATTCTGATCATGAGACGCAATACATGGCTCCTGAAGATGCTGACAGGTATGAATGTTTAGTTGCTCAACGTGTTTTGAGTGTGCAGGTTACACAAGCTGAGCAAAATCAGAGGCATAATTTGTTCCATACAAAGGGAGTTGTGAAGGAACGTTCTGTTCGCGTGATCATAGATGGAGGGAGTTGCAACAACTTGGCTAGCATCGAGATGGTGGAGAAGCTATCTCTCACCACAAGACCACATCCACATCCTTACTACATCCAATGGTTCAACAACAGCGGCAAGGTTAAGGTAACACGTACTGTTCGTGTGCATTTTAGTATCTCTACATATGCTGATTATGTTGATTGTGATGTGGTACCTATGCAAGCATGTTCCTTATTACTTGGTAGACCATGGCAATTTGATAAAAATTCTATTCACCATGGTAGAAACAATCAGTATACTCTTGTTCATAAGGATAAAAATATTACTTTGCTTCCTATGACTCCTGATTCCATTTTGAAAGATGATATTAATAGAGCTAATAAAGCAAAACAGGAGAAAACTAAGAGTGAAAATCAGATTGTGGCAAAAGAATTTGAGCAACAAATGCAGCCTAATAATAATAAACAATCTAGTGTTGCTTCTGAAATTAAATTGAAAAGTGCATGTTTACTTGCCACCAAATCTGATATTGATGATCTAGATTTTAGCAAATCTGTTTGCTATGCTTTTGTGTGCAAAGAGGCATTATTTTCATTCGAGGACGCGCCTTCCTCTTTGCCTCCTGCTGTCACTAACATTTTGCAGGAGTTCGCCGACGTCTTTCCACAAGACGTGCCACCGGGATTACCACCTATTCGCGGGATTGAGCATCAAATTGACTTAATTCCCGGTGCATCATTACCCAACCGTGCACCATACCGTACCAATCCAGAGGAGACGAAGGAGATTATGCGTCAAGTACAAGAACTGCTCGACAAAGGTTATATACGCGAATCCCTTAGTCCTTGTGCTGTTCCTATCATTTTAGTGCCGAAAAAGGATGGTACGTCGCGTATGTGCGTTGATTGTAGAGGCATTAATAATATTACTATTCGTTATCGTCATCCTATTCCTAGGCTAGATGATATGCTTGATGAATTGAGTGGCTCTACAATATTCTCCAAAGTTGATTTGCGTAGTGGTTACCATCAAATTCGTATGAAATTGGGAGATGAATGGAAAACAGCATTTAAAACTAAGTTTGGATTATATGAGTGGTTAGTCATGCCTTTTGGGTTAACTAATGCACCTAGTACTTTCATGAGGTTAATGAACGAAGTTTTACGTGCCTTCATTGGACGTTTTGTGGTAGTTTACTTTGATGACATATTGATTTATAGCAAATCTTTGGAGGACCATTTGGAACATTTACGTGCTGTTTTTATTGCTCTACGTGATGCACGTTTGTTTGGTAACCTTGGAAAGTGCACCTTTTGCACCGACCGAGTATCTTTTCTTGGCTATGTTGTTACTCCACAGGGAATTGAAGTTGATAAAGCCAAGATTGAAGCTATTGAGAGTTGGCCGCAGCCCAAAACGGTCACACAAGTGAGGAGTTTCCTTGGCCTCGCTGGTTTCTATAGGCGTTTTGTGAGAGATTTCAGCACCATTGCTGCACCTCTCAACGAGCTTACAAAGAAGGATGTACCTTTTGTTTGGGGTACCGCACAGGAAGAAGCCTTCACGGTATTGAAAGATAAGTTAACACATGCTCCTTTACTCCAACTTCCTAATTTCAATAAGACTTTTGAGCTTGAATGTGATGCTAGTGGAATTGGATTAGGGGGTGTGTTATTACAAGATGGAAAACCTGTTGCACGTAATTCTCATATATGCTGCCTAAATTGGATACATTTGTTTTGCTTACAAATGAAGGTCCTAGCTTGGAGAAGGATGAACATTGGAGCAAGAACACGAATGGAGTTGATGGCATGCGCAAGGGGATCAAGAGCGGAGTTACAAGTGATGATTTCAGGACTTTGAAGCCGCCATAAGGAGTGCATGAAGCCTTGGACGAAATATACAAGATGCCACTTCATAATATTCGTCCATAGGCTATTCTAGGTGCTGCGTCACCTTATTAATGGGCCAGGCCCATGTAATTTCGAAATACTTAAGTATAGGCTATTTTTAGAGTCCGTATGTGTGGGGAAACAAGAGTTAGGGTTGGTTTCGGACCCCACCCTCAAGGGCCACGAAATTCCCCTCTCTTCCTCCATATATACAGCCCTTAGGGCGTCGTTTAGACTTGGGTTTTGTTTAGATTAAAAGTTCGCCATAGCTGCAACTTCGCGTACTTCGTTTGTGTCCAACGACCAGACCAAGACGTCACAGAACCCCACCTTGATCAATAAAGCTTTCATCTTATATTCGCAATATCCAGATTGCAATCTCAGTTTCTTGCTTGTTCTTCGTTTGCTCGCAGGAAACAGGCCCTCGTGGTCAGGTTGATCGTGCTCCGGCGTGGTCAATAACCCCTCGGAAGTTGGTTTAGCGATTGCTAAGGCGCGACGTCTCGCACGTTCGTAGTCGGATCGTCAAGGTCGACTCCCACAGAAAACGATAGCCACCATCTCATCGAAACATCGGGACACCTTTGCCTCTATCAAGTGGTATCAGATTTCCAGGTTGCTCGGTGAGATTTTACAGTTTTTCGTAGATTAGATCGAGTCTGTTCTTCATACCTACAGTCCACGAAAAAGCCACACACAAAAAAAAATTAGGGTTAGTTCATCATATCCGAACCAATCTGAGCCTTTGCATAATCTTTTTAGGGTTTTTGCTTTGTTGAATTTGCGGTTGCATCGTCGTGTCAAGTTGCTGGTCTTAGAGTCTAGTCTTTTAGAGTTTCGAGTTCTGGTCATAAGTTGTCACGCCGCCGCCGCACCATCATCATCGCCCATCTACCACCATTGCTTATCCGCCACCGCTCTGAATCCGTATCCATATACCACCACCAATCCATATCCATATACCACCACCAATCTATATCCATATACCACCACCGCTGCCATATACCACAACCATATATCCACCACCAATCCGAGTTCTTCTCATATTAGGTTTGTTCTTGAGATCAATCTCAATTCCGATTCGTGTTTCCTTGCCTGCGTAGGTCTCGGAAAAAAAAAAAAAAGAGTCTGGAGACCCCCGGGCAGTTTTTAGGCCAAAATTTTCTCGGGCAAAATTTTTTTTTCCCTATCCTATTTTTCGGCTTTTCTGAGTCTTTTGAGCCACGTGCCATCATAGTGATTTTTTGTCGCACTTTTTCGTCGTCGCTGCCCTGATTTCCGAAAAAAAAGTGGGAAAAAAAATTTTTCGTGCCCATCCTATCAGTTTGACGAGGGAAGAGTTTTGAGACACTCGCCATTATAGTAATTTTTTCGCAAAAAAAAAAAAAAAAGGAGCGCAAAAAAAAAGAGGAGCGCAAAAAAAAAAAAAAAAAAAGAGGAGCGCAAAAAAAAAAAAGAGGAGCGCAAAAAAAAAAAAAGCGAAAAAAAAAAAGTTCCAGAGTGTGCTTTTCCCTTATTTACGTGCAGCGCCGTGATTTTGTTAGTGTTCTAGGCTCGCGTCTCTAGCACGGTCTAGCCTAGGACCAGCACAGTACCGTCGTTGAGCGTTTATTCAACTTTGCATCTCTGAATTGATTATTGCTGACCCTTTTTGCTACCATACTATAAGCCTTCCCAGCTCCACATACCTCTACGTCGTGTGTTTGACTCTCCCTGGCAATCGCTCTATCCAAGCTTTTGAGAGTTTTGACTACAACGGTTGCCGATCACCGCCTGTTGCTGGGTAAGAACTGGTAAGAATTTGAGATTTGCTTGACGGATTTGTGACACCCGCCACCACCACCTCTTGTTAGTATTCTGTAGGATCATATTCTTGTGTGTTTTCTATTGTTGCTAACCATGGCAGGATCACAAGCCGACGAGACTGACTGGGAGAACATGACGAATCAGGAGTTGCATGATAAATTTCAGCAAATGATGAATGGACAGGTGCAGGATGTGCTAAACAGATTTGAAGAGGCCATGGAGAAGATAGATGACATGGAGAAGACGTTCGAAACAAAGCTCGATGACAGGTTTAATGAATTACTCGCGCGTCTTCCACCACCACCACCGGCTGCACCTAACGCACCTCTACAACAACAACAACGACGACTACCTACACATCGTGAAACAGCCCTCCGCCGAGCAAGCCGTCTCCCTCTTGCACCTGGCCAAACTGTTGGTGCTGCTGTTGCTACTTCTGTGGCTCCTGCTGCTGATGCGGAGGAGGATGATTTTGCTGGCGATTACGAGGATGAGGTTGATCAAAATCAGAACTACGTGCCACCACCAGCACAGCAACCATCAGGTCGTCCACATGCAAATATTGGCAATGGTAGGGCTCACCCTCAGGTACGAGATCATGACCATCTCCCTAAACTAAAATTGAATATTCCACCATTTGAGGGTAGATATGTTCCTGATATATATCTTACTTGGGAGTTAGAAACTGAACAACGATTTACATGTTTACAATATCCCGAGGAGAGACGTGTTCCTGCTGCTGTTTGTGCATTCACTAGTTTTGCATGTGTTTGGTGGTCTGAGCATTGTAGATTATATCCCATTCCTGCTACTTGGGCTGCTTTGAAAACTGCTATGCGTACTCGTTGGGTTCCACCATATTATCAACGTGAATTACTTCAAAAATTGCAGCGCTTAAGACAGGGAAAAAATTCTGTAGAAGAATATTATCAGGAATTACAAACTGGCATGATTAGATGTGGTATTGTTGAGGAGAATGAAGCTATGCTTGCACGTTTTATGGGTGGATTAAATAGAGAGATTCAGGATGAAGAGCGGAGTTACACGTAATTATATGCTCAAAAATTGCTGCACCTCTCAACGAGCTTACAAAGAAGGATGTACCTTTTGTTTGGGGTACCGCACAGGAAGAAGCCTTCACGGTATTGAAAGATAAGTTAACACATGCTCCTTTACTCCAACTTCCTAATTTCAATAAGACTTTTGAGCTTGAATGTGATGCTAGTGGAATTGGATTAGGGGGTGTGTTATTACAAGATGGAAAACCTGTTGCACGTAATTCTCATATATGCTGCCTAAATTGGATACATTTGTTTTGCTTACAAATGAAGGTCCTAGCTTGGAGAAGGATGAACATTGGAGCAAGAACACGAATGGAGTTGATGGCATGCGCAAGGGGATCAAGAGCGGAGTTACAAGTGATGATTTCAGGACTTTGAAGCCGCCATAAGGAGTGCATGAAGCCTTGGACGAAATATACAAGATGCCACTTCATAATATTCGTCCATAGGCTATTCTAGGTGCTGCGTCACCTTATTAATGGGCCAGGCCCATGTAATTTCGAAATACTTAAGTATAGGCTATTTTTAGAGTCCGTATGTGTGGGGAAACAAGAGTTAGGGTTGGTTTCGGACCCCACCCTCAAGGGCCACGAAATTCCCCTCTCTTCCTCCATATATACAGCCCTTAGGGCGTCGTTTAGACTTGGGTTTTGTTTAGATTAAAAGTTCGCCATAGCTGCAACTTCGCGTACTTCGTTTGTGTCCAACGACCAGACCAAGACGTCACAGAACCCCACCTTGATCAATAAAGCTTTCATCTTATATTCGCAATATCCAGATTGCAATCTCAGTTTCTTGCTTGTTCTTCGTTTGCTCGCAGGAAACAGGCCCTCGTGGTCAGGTTGATCGTGCTCCGGCGTGGTCAATAACCCCTCGGAAGTTGGTTTAGCGATTGCTAAGGCGCGACGTCTCGCACGTTCGTAGTCGGATCGTCAAGGTCGACTCCCACAGAAAACGATAGCCACCATCTCATCGAAACATCGGGACACCTTTGCCTCTATCAAGTGGTATCAGATTTCCAGGTTGCTCGGTGAGATTTTACAGTTTTTCGTAGATTAGATCGAGTCTGTTCTTCATACCTACAGTCCACGAAAAAGCCACACACAAAAAAAAATTAGGGTTAGTTCATCATATCCGAACCAATCTGAGCCTTTGCATAATCTTTTTAGGGTTTTTGCTTTGTTGAATTTGCGGTTGCATCGTCGTGTCAAGTTGCTGGTCTTAGAGTCTAGTCTTTTAGAGTTTCGAGTTCTGGTCATAAGTTGTCACGCCGCCGCCGCACCATCATCATCGCCCATCTACCACCATTGCTTATCCGCCACCGCTCTGAATCCGTATCCATATACCACCACCAATCCATATCCATATACCACCACCAATCTATATCCATATACCACCACCGCTGCCATATACCACAACCATATATCCACCACCAATCCGAGTTCTTCTCATATTAGGTTTGTTCTTGAGATCAATCTCAATTCCGATTCGTGTTTCCTTGCCTGCGTAGGTCTCGGAAAAAAAAAAAAAAAGAGTCTGGAGACCCCCGGGCAGTTTTTAGGCCAAAATTTTCTCGGGCAAAAATTTTTTTCCCTATCCTATTTTTCGGCTTTTCTGAGTCTTTTGAGCCACGTGCCATCATAGTGATTTTTTGTCGCACTTTTTCGTCGTCGCTGCCCTGATTTCCGAAAAAAAAGTGGGAAAAAAAATTTTTCGTGCCCATCCTATCAGTTTGACGAGGGAAGAGTTTTGAGACACTCGCCATTATAGTAATTTTTTCGCAAAAAAAAAAAAAAAGGAGCGCAAAAAAAAAGAGGAGCGCAAAAAAAAAAAAAAAAAAGAGGAGCGCAAAAAAAAAAAAAGAGGAGCGCAAAAAAAAAAAAGCGAAAAAAAAAAAGTTCCAGAGTGTGCTTTTCCCTTATTTACGTGCAGCGCCGTGATTTTGTTAGTGTTCTAGGCTCGCGTCTCTAGCACGGTCTAGCCTAGGACCAGCACAGTACCGTCGTTGAGCGTTTATTCAACTTTGCATCTCTGAATTGATTATTGCTGACCCTTTTTGCTACCATACTATAAGCCTTCCCAGCTCCACATACCTCTACGTCGTGTGTTTGACTCTCCCTGGCAATCGCTCTATCCAAGCTTTTGAGAGTTTTGACTACAACGGTTGCCGATCACCGCCTGTTGCTGGGTAAGAACTGGTAAGAATTTGAGATTTGCTTGACGGATTTGTGACACCCGCCACCACCACCTCTTGTTAGTATTCTGTAGGATCATATTCTTGTGTGTTTTCTATTGTTGCTAACCATGGCAGGATCACAAGCCGACGAGACTGACTGGGAGAACATGACGAATCAGGAGTTGCATGATAAATTTCAGCAAATGATGAATGGACAGGTGCAGGATGTGCTAAACAGATTTGAAGAGGCCATGGAGAAGATAGATGACATGGAGAAGACGTTCGAAACAAAGCTCGATGACAGGTTTAATGAATTACTCGCGCGTCTTCCACCACCACCACCGGCTGCACCTAACGCACCTCTACAACAACAACAACGACGACTACCTACACATCGTGAAACAGCCCTCCGCCGAGCAAGCCGTCTCCCTCTTGCACCTGGCCAAACTGTTGGTGCTGCTGTTGCTACTTCTGTGGCTCCTGCTGCTGATGCGGAGGAGGATGATTTTGCTGGCGATTACGAGGATGAGGTTGATCAAAATCAGAACTACGTGCCACCACCAGCACAGCAACCATCAGGTCGTCCACATGCAAATATTGGCAATGGTAGGGCTCACCCTCAGGTACGAGATCATGACCATCTCCCTAAACTAAAATTGAATATTCCACCATTTGAGGGTAGATATGTTCCTGATATATATCTTACTTGGGAGTTAGAAACTGAACAACGATTTACATGTTTACAATATCCCGAGGAGAGACGTGTTCCTGCTGCTGTTTGTGCATTCACTAGTTTTGCATGTGTTTGGTGGTCTGAGCATTGTAGATTATATCCCATTCCTGCTACTTGGGCTGCTTTGAAAACTGCTATGCGTACTCGTTGGGTTCCACCATATTATCAACGTGAATTACTTCAAAAATTGCAGCGCTTAAGACAGGGAAAAAATTCTGTAGAAGAATATTATCAGGAATTACAAACTGGCATGATTAGATGTGGTATTGTTGAGGAGAATGAAGCTATGCTTGCACGTTTTATGGGTGGATTAAATAGAGAGATTCAGGATGAAGAGCGGAGTTACACGTAATTATATGCTCAAAAATTGCTGCACCTCTCAACGAGCTTACAAAGAAGGATGTACCTTTTGTTTGGGGTACCGCACAGGAAGAAGCCTTCACGGTATTGAAAGATAAGTTAACACATGCTCCTTTACTCCAACTTCCTAATTTCAATAAGACTTTTGAGCTTGAATGTGATGCTAGTGGAATTGGATTAGGGGGTGTGTTATTACAAGATGGAAAACCTGTTGCACGTAATTCTCATATATGCTGCCTAAATTGGATACATTTGTTTTGCTTACAAATGAAGGTCCTAGCTTGGAGAAGGATGAACATTGGAGCAAGAACACGAATGGAGTTGATGGCATGCGCAAGGGGATCAAGAGCGGAGTTACAAGTGATGATTTCAGGACTTTGAAGCCGCCATAAGGAGTGCATGAAGCCTTGGACGAAATATACAAGATGCCACTTCATAATATTCGTCCATAGGCTATTCTAGGTGCTGCGTCACCTTATTAATGGGCCAGGCCCATGTAATTTCGAAATACTTAAGTATAGGCTATTTTTAGAGTCCGTATGTGTGGGGAAACAAGAGTTAGGGTTGGTTTCGGACCCCACCCTCAAGGGCCACGAAATTCCCCTCTCTTCCTCCATATATACAGCCCTTAGGGCGTCGTTTAGACTTGGGTTTTGTTTAGATTAAAAGTTCGCCATAGCTGCAACTTCGCGTACTTCGTTTGTGTCCAACGACCAGACCAAGACGTCACAGAACCCCACCTTGATCAATAAAGCTTTCATCTTATATTCGCAATATCCAGATTGCAATCTCAGTTTCTTGCTTGTTCTTCGTTTGCTCGCAGGAAACAGGCCCTCGTGGTCAGGTTGATCGTGCTCCGGCGTGGTCAATAACCCCTCGGAAGTTGGTTTAGCGATTGCTAAGGCGCGACGTCTCGCACGTTCGTAGTCGGATCGTCAAGGTCGACTCCCACAGAAAACGATAGCCACCATCTCATCGAAACATCGGGACACCTTTGCCTCTATCAAGTGGTATCAGATTTCCAGGTTGCTCGGTGAGATTTTACAGTTTTTCGTAGATTAGATCGAGTCTGTTCTTCATACCTACAGTCCACGAAAAAGCCACACACAAAAAAAAATTAGGGTTAGTTCATCATATCCGAACCAATCTGAGCCTTTGCATAATCTTTTTAGGGTTTTTGCTTTGTTGAATTTGCGGTTGCATCGTCGTGTCAAGTTGCTGGTCTTAGAGTCTAGTCTTTTAGAGTTTCGAGTTCTGGTCATAAGTTGTCACGCCGCCGCCGCACCATCATCATCGCCCATCTACCACCATTGCTTATCCGCCACCGCTCTGAATCCGTATCCATATACCACCACCAATCCATATCCATATACCACCACCAATCTATATCCATATACCACCACCGCTGCCATATACCACAACCATATATCCACCACCAATCCGAGTTCTTCTCATATTAGGTTTGTTCTTGAGATCAATCTCAATTCCGATTCGTGTTTCCTTGCCTGCGTAGGTCTCGGAAAAAAAAAAAAAGAGTCTGGAGACCCCCGGGCAGTTTTTAGGCCAAAATTTTCTCGGGCAAAAATTTTTTTTCCCTATCCTATTTTTCGGCTTTTCTGAGTCTTTTGAGCCACGTGCCATCATAGTGATTTTTTGTCGCACTTTTTCGTCGTCGCTGCCCTGATTTCCGAAAAAAAAGTGGGAAAAAAAATTTTTCGTGCCCATCCTATCAGTTTGACGAGGGAAGAGTTTTGAGACACTCGCCATTATAGTAATTTTTTCGCAAAAAAAAAAAGGAGCGCAAAAAAAAAGAGGAGCGCAAAAAAAAAAAAAAAAAGAGGAGCGCAAAAAAAAAAAAAAGAGGAGCGCAAAAAAAAAAAAGCGAAAAAAAAAAAGTTCCAGAGTGTGCTTTTCCCTTATTTACGTGCAGCGCCGTGATTTTGTTAGTGTTCTAGGCTCGCGTCTCTAGCACGGTCTAGCCTAGGACCAGCACAGTACCGTCGTTGAGCGTTTATTCAACTTTGCATCTCTGAATTGATTATTGCTGACCCTTTTTGCTACCATACTATAAGCCTTCCCAGCTCCACATACCTCTACGTCGTGTGTTTGACTCTCCCTGGCAATCGCTCTATCCAAGCTTTTGAGAGTTTTGACTACAACGGTTGCCGATCACCGCCTGTTGCTGGGTAAGAACTGGTAAGAATTTGAGATTTGCTTGACGGATTTGTGACACCCGCCACCACCACCTCTTGTTAGTATTCTGTAGGATCATATTCTTGTGTGTTTTCTATTGTTGCTAACCATGGCAGGATCACAAGCCGACGAGACTGACTGGGAGAACATGACGAATCAGGAGTTGCATGATAAATTTCAGCAAATGATGAATGGACAGGTGCAGGATGTGCTAAACAGATTTGAAGAGGCCATGGAGAAGATAGATGACATGGAGAAGACGTTCGAAACAAAGCTCGATGACAGGTTTAATGAATTACTCGCGCGTCTTCCACCACCACCACCGGCTGCACCTAACGCACCTCTACAACAACAACAACGACGACTACCTACACATCGTGAAACAGCCCTCCGCCGAGCAAGCCGTCTCCCTCTTGCACCTGGCCAAACTGTTGGTGCTGCTGTTGCTACTTCTGTGGCTCCTGCTGCTGATGCGGAGGAGGATGATTTTGCTGGCGATTACGAGGATGAGGTTGATCAAAATCAGAACTACGTGCCACCACCAGCACAGCAACCATCAGGTCGTCCACATGCAAATATTGGCAATGGTAGGGCTCACCCTCAGGTACGAGATCATGACCATCTCCCTAAACTAAAATTGAATATTCCACCATTTGAGGGTAGATATGTTCCTGATATATATCTTACTTGGGAGTTAGAAACTGAACAACGATTTACATGTTTACAATATCCCGAGGAGAGACGTGTTCCTGCTGCTGTTTGTGCATTCACTAGTTTTGCATGTGTTTGGTGGTCTGAGCATTGTAGATTATATCCCATTCCTGCTACTTGGGCTGCTTTGAAAACTGCTATGCGTACTCGTTGGGTTCCACCATATTATCAACGTGAATTACTTCAAAAATTGCAGCGCTTAAGACAGGGAAAAAATTCTGTAGAAGAATATTATCAGGAATTACAAACTGGCATGATTAGATGTGGTATTGTTGAGGAGAATGAAGCTATGCTTGCACGTTTTATGGGTGGATTAAATAGAGAGATTCAGGATGAAGAGCGGAGTTACACGTAATTATATGCTCAAAAATTGCTGCACCTCTCAACGAGCTTACAAAGAAGGATGTACCTTTTGTTTGGGGTACCGCACAGGAAGAAGCCTTCACGGTATTGAAAGATAAGTTAACACATGCTCCTTTACTCCAACTTCCTAATTTCAATAAGACTTTTGAGCTTGAATGTGATGCTAGTGGAATTGGATTAGGGGGTGTGTTATTACAAGATGGAAAACCTGTTGCATACTTTTCTGAAAAATTGAGTGGGCCTAGTCTGAACTATTCTACTTATGATAAAGAATTATATGCTCTTGTTCGGACCTTAGAAACATGGCAACATTATTTGTGGCCCAAGGAATTTGTTATACATTCTGATCATGAATCTTTGAAACACATTAAAAGTCAAGCAAAACTGAACCGTAGACATGCTAAATGGGTTGAATTCATTGAGACTTTCCCTTATGTCATTAAACACGAGAAGGGTAAAGAAAATGTTATTGCTGATGCCTTGTCTCGTCGTTATACTATGCTTTCACAACTTGACTTTAAAATATTTGGTTTGGAGACCATCAAGGATCAATATGTTAATGATGCTGAATTTAAAGATGTATTGCAGAATTGTAAGGAAGGGAGAACTTGGAACAAGTTCGTTCTTAACGATGGATTTGTGTTTCGTGCTAACAAGCTATGCATTCCAGCTAGCTCCGTTCGTCTGTTGTTATTGCAGGAGGCGCATGGAGGAGGATTAATGGGACATTTTGGCGTCAAGAAGACGGAGGATATACTTGCTACACATTTCTTTTGGCCAAAGATGAGACGGGATGTTGAGCGTTTTGTTGCTCGCTGCACTACCTGTCAAAGAGCTAAGTCACGACTCAATCCTCATGGTTTATATATGCCTTTGCCTGTACCTAGTGTTCCTTGGGAGGATATATCTATGGACTTTGTTTTAGGTTTACCTAGAACAAAGAAGGGGAGGGATAGCATATTTGTTGTCGTGGATAGGTTCTCGAAAATGGCACACTTTATACCATGTCATAAAAGCGATGATGCTGTTAATGTTGCTGATTTATTCTTTCGTGAAATTATTCGCTTACATGGTGTGCCAAATACTATTGTTTCAGATCGTGATACTAAATTTCTTAGCCACTTTTGGAGATGTTTATGGGCTAAGTTGGGGACTAAGCTGCTTTTTAGTACTACTTGTCACCCCCAAACTGATGGACAAACTGAAGTAGTCAATAGAACATTGTCTACTATGCTTAGGGCTGTTTTGAAGAATAACAAGAAAATGTGGGAAGAATGCTTGCCTCATATTGAATTTGCTTATAATCGTTCATTGCATTCTACTACTAAGATGTGCCCTTTTGAAATTGTGTATGGTTTCCTACCTCGTGCACCTATTGATTTGTTGCCTCTTCCATCTTCGGAGAAGGTTAATTTTGATGCTAAAGAACGTTCTGAATTGATTTTAAAAATGCATGAGTTAACTAAGGAAAACATTGAGCGTATGAATGCTAAATATAAACTTGCTGGAGATAAGGGTAGAAAACATGTTGTGTTTGCACCTGGAGATCTTGTTTGGTTACATTTGCGTAAAGATAGATTTCCTAATCTGCGCAAATCAAAGCTAATGCCACGTGCTGATGGTCCTTTTAAGGTTTTAGAGAAAATAAATGATAATGCATATAAACTTGAGCTACCTGCAGATTTTGGGGTTAGTCCCACTTTTAACATTGCAGATTTGAAGCCTTATTTGGGTGAGGAAGATGAGCTTCCGTCGAGGACGACTTCATTTCAAGAAGGGGAGGATGATGAGGACATCAATACCATTGTTACACCCACAGCCCCTACTGTTACATATACTGGACCAATTACTAGAGCTCGCGCACGCCAATTAAATTACCAGGTACTTTCGTTTCTTGGTAATGATTCTAATGTTCATGAGATTATGATGCTGCCTAAATTGGATACATTTGTTTTGCTTACAAATGAAGGTCCTAGCTTGGAGAAGGATGAACATTGGAGCAAGAACACGAATGGAGTTGATGGCATGCGCAAGGGGATCAAGAGCGGAGTTACAAGTGATGATTTCAGGACTTTGAAGCCGCCATAAGGAGTGCATGAAGCCTTGGACGAAATATACAAGATGCCACTTCATAATATTCGTCCATAGGCTATTCTAGGTGCTGCGTCACCTTATTAATGGGCCAGGCCCATGTAATTTCGAAATACTTAAGTATAGGCTATTTTTAGAGTCCGTATGTGTGGGGAAACAAGAGTTAGGGTTGGTTTCGGACCCCACCCTCAAGGGCCACGAAATTCCCCTCTCTTCCTCCATATATACAGCCCTTAGGGCGTCGTTTAGACTTGGGTTTTGTTTAGATTAAAAGTTCGCCATAGCTGCAACTTCGCGTACTTCGTTTGTGTCCAACGACCAGACCAAGACGTCACAGAACCCCACCTTGATCAATAAAGCTTTCATCTTATATTCGCAATATCCAGATTGCAATCTCAGTTTCTTGCTTGTTCTTCGTTTGCTCGCAGGAAACAGGCCCTCGTGGTCAGGTTGATCGTGCTCCGGCGTGGTCAATAACCCCTCGGAAGTTGGTTTAGCGATTGCTAAGGCGCGACGTCTCGCACGTTCGTAGTCGGATCGTCAAGGTCGACTCCCACAGAAAACGATAGCCACCATCTCATCGAAACATCGGGACACCTTTGCCTCTATCACAAAAGATTAGCAATAATCAATTCAGAGATGCGATGTTGAATAAACGCTCAACGACGGTACTGTGCTGGTCCTAGGCTAGACCGAACTAGAGACGCGAGCCTAGAACACTAATGAGGTCACGTCGTAGCACAACTAGCATCAATGAAGGATACTAAGTAGCTCTGGACAGCAAGATATAAGTGAAGATCACAACGGCAGTAAAGATAATGAGGTGAAACAACAGCCAAGCAGGATATATCAACAACTTTGTCTCCAACTTTCCTCTGAAAAAGTTTGTGCCGATTTTTTTGTTTTTTTTCTTCTCTCTTTTTTTTCCTCACACTTTTTTTCTTTCTCTCCTTTTTTTTCTCTGACTTTTTTTTTCTCCTTTTTTTCTCTCGTTTTTTTTCTCTCTTTTTTTTCTCCCTCTTTCCAAAACAAACTAGATAAGATGCAGATTGGATCAAGTGAAGATGTGAACGATCTCAATTATTATTATGACAATGAATGGTGGGTAGCACGTGGTGGAAATTGATGGATGGGTGGTGGACAGCGGAAGAGATAATGATGCAGCGGTGGCGTGACTAATATGAACAGAACTCGAAACTCTAAATGAACTAGACACTAAGACCAGCAACTCGACACGACGATGCAACCGATAATTCAACTATGCAAGCAATGAAAAGAAAATTGCAAAGGCTCAGACTGGCTTGGACCAAGGATGAATAGATCTAACTCTTTTTTGTGGCTTTTTCTTGGACAATAGGTAAGAAAATAAATCTAATCTAGGAAAACTGGAAATTCTCACCGAGCAACCTGAAAACTGATACCACTTGATAGAGGCGAGGGTCCCGATGTTTCGATGAGATGATAACTATCGATTTGGTGGAGACGACTTTGACGATCCGACTACAAACGTGCACGACGTTGCGCCTTAGCAATCGCTAAACCAATCTCCTGAGGTTACTGACGATGCTGGAAGCACGGTCAGCCTGACCACGAAGGTCTATTCCTGCAAGCAATCGAAGAACGAGCAAGAATATGATAAAGCAATCTGAATATTGCAAATAAATATGAAGTATTGATAATGGTGGGGATCCGGAAGCGGTCTTGGTCTGGTCGTTGGACACAAACGAAGTACACGAAGTTGCAATGGCTAACTTTTAACTAAACAAATCCCAAGGAAAAAGCTACTAGATGGATCTACTTATATAGGAGCAAGGGGTGGCGGCCAAGGAGGTGGGAGGACGTCCCAAGGCAGCCTAAAACTAACCCTAGGTCGTACAAGGCTCATGGGCCCAAGTGGAGGTGATGGAACACCTTTGGGCTTGTAGTTTGACTCGGATTCTGCTGCAACGTCAGATTGTTTCGTCCGTAACTCAACGCTCCGGACGAATTTGAAGGTGAATCCAATTGGGTTGGAAAGAGCACGAAATCTAGTTTCCAACAAAAAAAAGAATCACCCAATTCGGAGTCCGTATGAAAAAGTTGTTGGCGTTTTCAGTCAGGTATGTCTGTGCAGTCCGAATCTGAATCCAGAACGTGAGAGACTTGGACTCTATCTTCTCTTGGCCCAAAAGTGACGTGAGAGGACTTTTTGAACACAACCTAAACTTCTCCTTTTCCCTTATCTTCATATGTGGATTGTACAAATGTCCCATACACCTGACAAATATGCATGTATGCAATATTTTTGGTCGTATCCAAGGTATTCATGTCCTCATCATTGGGTTTTGTTTAGATTAAAAGTTCGCATAGCTGCAACTTCGCGTACTTCGTTTGTGTCCAACGACCAGACCAAGACGTCACAGAACCCCACCTTGATCAATAAAGCTTTCATCTTATATTCGCAATATTTCGATTGCAATCTCAGTTTCTTGCTTGTTCTTCGTTTGCTCGCAGGAAACAGACCCTCGTGGTCAGGTTGATCGTGCTCCGGCGTGGTCAATAACCTTCGGAAGTTGGTTTAGCGATTGCTAAGGCGCGACGTCTCGCACGTTCGTAGTCGGATCGTCAAGGTCGACTCCCACAAAAAACGATAGCCACCATCTCATCGAAACATCGGGACACCTTAGCCTCTATCATTGGATCTAGTCAATTGAGTGTTTTCCCTCTTGTGTTCATCTTGTTCTTGGGGATCCCCCCTCCGATTCGTGAAAGATCTCCACTTAGGGTTCCACCCTACACCACACATAATATAGTGAGATCAATTGAGTGTGCTACCTCTATGATATTATAATAATAACAAAAAACAGTTCATATTAATTGCCTGAGCTTACAGCATATCAAGGTCAACATATTAATGGTTCTTACATCAGCAGAAAACCGGGCATAACTCACAAATTCAGTACACGCGACAGTTCTAAATTGAACAAATTAAGTTGCACGGTAGGCATAAAGACTAGTCTTATGGCTTAATTCTCATGTACATGGGGGAACTGGGATCATTAAGTTGACCCCGACTGAACTTGGGGTTTTTGATGATTTTACGTTGCTCTGTTACATGGGTGCGTGATCCCTTGGCTGGCAACTCATCAAATTCATCGTACTCGTCCTCATCGGCAACATCGTCGACACCCAGTACCCTTCTCTTCCCATGCATCGCTAAATGGCAGTTCTTATGCTAGGGGTCTTCTACAAAGAAAATCTGGGTAGCATCGCTGGCAAGAATGTAGCGACCCGACCTCAAACGGTCAAGTCTTTGTGCTTCAGTGTCATCCCTGGATCTGTAATGCTGACACACACAGTACTCGAAGGATTTATAACATAGTAGCAATCACACACTTATTACATCGAATGTCTCAAGAGAGAACTTATTACAATAAATATGGCTTAAGGCCATCTAATATGATAATAGCGGAAGGCTTGGAAGATAAAGTGAGTCCATAAACTGCAACGGCATAGCTGAGTGCACGACAACGGCCTAGTGAACCTTACTCCTTGTCTGAAAAGTCTGCAACATGATACGTTGCAGCCCGAAAATGGGTCAGCACATGGAATATGCTGGCAATGTAACACAGTAGAGTAATGAATAGACAAATGCTATCACTACATGCATATATGGCTGGTGGAGGCTGTATGGTTAATATGTTTCGTGAAAAGCCAATTTTTTCCTACAACAAAGGAATATATTTTATTTAACTATCATGGTAGTTGAAACATCATTCAGAAGGTTCCTCCAACTCAATCCCAATTAAAAGTAATTATCAACCCAACAAAATTAATTTAGAGTGTTGAGATCCATATGATAATCCAAGAACCAGATACTCAAGATGTCCATAACCGGGGACACGGCTAACCATGATTAGTTTGTACACTCTACAGAGGTTTGCGCACTTTTCCCCACAAGACTCGATCTCCTCCGTTGGATTTCTGGCACTACAGGGTGTTTGAGAAAATGGATGACTGGGACACAGTCTTTCAGAAGCATTAACTCTTTACTCTGGGTGTACCGTTACACCTACTTTCCCCTACATCTGCTAGCCCACCACTGAAAGAGGTCACACAACATACTCAACTATGCTAGAGCCGATAATTGCTTGTGGCTGCACACAGAAGTTTCTAGCATGAATAATCTTATGATCCCTTTGAGCCTGGGTGGCGGACCGTAGGATGATCACATGGGTACTCCGGGATATCCTTGGACAACACTGGATTCTCCAGGTGCCCACAAGCAATCCACCCAGATTTGTATTAAAGCTGCCACCTTAAGTTAACCATTAATTAACAACTCACATCTGTCATGGATCCCTCAACCAAACCACGTCTACGAGCATAGCATGGCAATATAGGCGTACGTTGAAAAAAATAACTCCCAAGGGTTTGATGATAAAACAGGGCAATAAGTTCTACCTCATCAACTACTTCCCAATACCCACAAGTTAAACACTTCCTAATCATGCAATGTTTGAGGATTGGAACTAATGCATAAAAACTGGGTATGGAAGAAGTATGATCAATGTGTTACTTGCCCTGCTGACGATCCGCAAAGCCTAGTGACTCGTAGTAGCACGCTTCACACTCCGGGAATTCTATCGCAAACAAACAATAGCATACATAAGCACTCAAGCAATGAAGCACGGGTAAAACTCAAATAAGAAGATCTAACCAGAAATTCAGATGAAGAACTCCGGTTTGCAAAAAAAAATTAAATCAAATGGAGTAACGAAACTCAAACTACGAAAGAAACAAGATCTGATTACTAATCTGGACTAAAGTCAAATTTTAATGTATCAAAATCTTGTTCAAGTTGGTTAAACACAAAGAGGGCTACGAGACGAAGACCTAGGCGCTTGAATCGCCTGATTCCGATAAACGAGCGAAAAGATAAACTAAAACTAAGATCAGGGCAGAAATTGCGATCGAGAATAATCTCGGAAAAACCCTAGAAAAAGAAAAACTGACGAACAGGCTAACGAACGAACATTCGCTGTCTGTGACTAACGGACGAACAACGTACGGACGAACATTCACTATTTAGCTAAACCGCGGAAAGCCGAACAAAAACCGATCTAAAAAAATAAAAACTGAATCTTAGGGTTTTCGAAAAAAACGAGCGGCTTTCTAACGAAAACCGACAGCGGCGGGCGGCTACCTCGGCAGGTCCGGCGGGGTCAGCAACGAGCGGATCCGGCAGCGAGGCAGCGCTGCAGGGCTTCAGCGAGGCGGCGCGAGGCGGCGGCGGCGCGGCACATCGGCGGCGTCGGGGCGGCGCTAGGGTTTGGGGCGTCGGCGGTGCGACTTGGGCCTCAGGGGCGCGAGCCTCGTCTTATAAAGCCACCCGGGCGCAGTGTCCAGGTCGGACACGGCCCAGTAAGTCGGTTGCGTTTAAAAAAAACCTGACGCAGAAAAGCAAAGAAAAGAAATAGTAAACGGACTCCAAAAATCCTGAAATAAATTTTCCCCGTCCTCTAAAAACATAGCGGACAAAGTGAACATTTATTTGGGCCTCTAATGCAATTTTGAAAAACGCATATTTTTCCTAATTCAAATAAAATAGCGATAAAACCCAAATAAAATATATTATTTGATTTTAGTATTTTTCCTCCAATGTTTCATTTATTTTGGAGAAGTCATATTATCTCCTCTCGTTTATTTTTTTTGTATGAAATATTTTCGGAGAGAAAAATAATTAAAACCAAAGTGATCCTTGTTTCGATATTTGAGAAAAATTCAAATATGAGAACTAGGAAATCCCCAACTCCCTCCGAGGGTCCTTGAGTTGCTTAGGATTTCGAGGACCGCAAAACGAAATGCAATAAAGTATGATATGCATGAATGACCTATGTATAACATTCCAAATTGAAAATTTGGGATGTTACAAAGAATGAATGGGTCCGCGTGATATGCCATCGTTGTCCTGTTAACACAGGTCTTCCTGTATTCATCAATCCTTACCTAACCAAGAGGGATCCATGCACACCTGAATAATGCCACCTTAACTTTCACATAGTCAAGCTCCCAAATCTCTTTGATGGTTCCATAGTATACCCTTTTATCAGCTTCATTTACAGTCATGCATTCTCTTCGAACAGAGCTGTTCTAATATGAGGTCTTCTGATCACTTTCCTCAGTATAGAACGTGTATCCATTTATGGCATATGCTTGGTACGTCGACACCGTAGGTGATGGCTTTTGTGCCAACCACATAGCAATGTCATCGATGGATCCTTATGCCAAACGATTCTTCAGTTGTTCAGCATAGTTCTTAGTGTGCTCCTTCATCTCCACATCTGATGAAGGCACCATTGGTAAGAAGCTTTGGCGTATCTCCGCCAAGTGTTCTTCGGCATAAGCGATAAGAACTGGGCTGTTAAGCAGTACCGTCAAATGGGCTTTCTCTGCCAATTCTCCGGGTGCAGCCATTTGCATGCCAGCAAGGATCGGCTTACCTTTCAGCCTTCCCTCATGGCGAGAGAGGGGCAAACCTATAGGTCTTTGTTTCATCTATTCGGTGCAAAACTCGACCACCTCCTCTGCAGTATAACCTTGTAGGATGCTTGCCTCTGGATGGTTTCGGTTACGACAAAAGTGCTTCAGTATTCCCATGAACCACTCGAAGGGATACATGTTGCGAAGAAACACAAGACCACAATACTTTATCTCGTCAGCAAGGTGCACAGTGAGATGGACCATGACATCAAAGAATGACGATGGGAAAACATCTCTAGATTGGAGAATATTCTTGCAATATCATCTTGCATATGATCCAACTCTTCAGGATTTACAACTTTCTGCCATAGTTGGTTGAAGAAATCATAGAGGTCAATGAGTGTGTTTCTTATATCTTTGTCCATCAGATTCCTGATGGCCACCGCGAGGATTTGTGTCAACATTACGTGGCAATCATGTGACTTCATGTGTTCCAACTTCATTTTACCTGAGCTCACATCCATGAGACTTCTGATGTTTGCACAGTAGGAAGAGGGTGTCTTAACTGATAACAAATAGGTGAAGAACTATGTTGCTTCTTTTGTACTGAAAATGTAACTCTGGCGAGCTTTGATGAATTTGTCATCATCTTCTGCTTCACTCTTGCGTTTTGATTGAGCAGCAAGCATATCGAGCCATGAACCGTCACCATCCTTTCTTTTACCTTTAATCTTGAGCAGAGTACCAAGGATGCTTTCACATACGTTCTTCTCTACGTGCATGACACCGATGCAGTACACGTAGAATCTCCCAGTAAGGTAATTTCCAGAACACCGATTTCTTCTTAAACACTTGACCCTTGGGTGTTTGTTTCACCGTCAAAGGGTGGTTCTTGCCAAGCACAACATTAATTTTTTTAGCCATGTTGTGGACCACCTCCCCGTCATAGGGTGTTGGGCCCGCACCTGCCTCTGCCATACCATCAAATTCATCTTTTATCTTTCGGTATGGGTGAGTTTTTCGTAAGAACCTACGATGATGCAAATACATTGTTTTGTGCGAGTTGGGAAGTCTTCTACTAGCTGTCCTATCCATGCATGTGACACACCCTACATCTCCCTTTGTTTTCTGCCCCGATGTGTTGCCTAATTCCAGCATATCTTGAATGGTGTGCACCAGCATCACATGTAGATCGAAAATCTCCTTTCTCTAGGCATCATAACATTTTACAGCAGGTGCATCTATCCACACAGTAAACAGTTCTTCTACCAGTAGCTGAAAGTAAATGTCGATGTCAATTCCAGGTTGCTTCTGGCCTTTGATAATTATTGACACCATAATGTATTTTTTATTGATACACAACCAAGGAGCTAGGTTATATATGCACAGAAGCACTGGCCATGTGCTGTGATTGCTGCTCATATCGCGAAAAGGATTCATCCCGTCAGTACACTCCCCGAGCCTTATACTTCTAGGATCCTTGGCAAATTTTTCAAACTTTTTGTTGATTAATTCCCATTGAGCCCCATCTTTCAGGTGCCTCATAAACCTATCTGTAATTCTCTCATCATGATGCCACTGCAACCTCTTTGCCTCGCTAGGGTTTGCAAACAAACGCCTCCACCTTGGAATTAGAAGCAAGTACCAAACAACCTTGAACGGGATTCCTGTCTTGATCTCGTCGTCCAATTTGTATTTGTCCTTTGCTCTCTTGCGCTTGTATCGTGCATGCTTGCATGTGGGACATGCACGCAAATCTTTGTACTCACCATGGTACAATATACAATCATTCACACAAGCGTGTATCTTTTGTACTTCAAGTTCCAATGGGCAAACAATTTTCTTCGCTTCATTTGTGCTTCTGGGGAGCACATTATCTTCCGGAAGAATTTCTTTGAAAAGACCTAACATCTCTGTGAAGCCCTTGTTTGATAGATCGTTTGCTACTTTAAATCCGAGAAGCGCTAGGGTGGCACTCAACCTGGAATATTTCTTTTTGCAACCTGGATACATTTCTTTCTTGGAGTCCGGATTAATGGTTGGGAGATCCTTGTAACCAATCATATCCTTTTTTGGGCCCTCGAAATCTGCAATCATAGCAGTAAAATTTGGCATATCAAGAACGTCGTCATCTGATGAGGACATCAATACCATTGTTACACCCACAGCCCCTACTGTTACATATACTGGACCAATTACTAGAGCTCGCGCACGCCAATTAAATTACCAGGTACTTTCGTTTCTTGGTAATGATTCTAATGTTCATGAGATTATGATGCTGCCTAAATTGGATACATTTGTTTTGCTTTCAAATGAAGGGCCTAGCTTGGAGAAGGATGAACATTGGAGCAAGAACACGCATGAAGTTGATGGCATGCGCAAGGGGATCAAGAACGGAGTTACAAGTGATGATTTCAGGACTTTGAAGCCGCCATAAGGAGTGCATGAAGCCATGGACGAAATATACAAGATGCCACTTCATAATATTCGTCCATAGGCTATTCTAGGTGCTGCGTCACCTTATTAATGGGCCAGGCCCATGTAATTTCGAAATACTTAAGTATAGGCTATTTTTAGAGTCCGTATGTGTGGGGAAACAAGAGTTAGGGTTGGTTTCGGACCCCACCCTCAAGGGCCACGAAATTCCCCTCTCTTCCTCCATATATAAAGCCCTTAGGGCGTCGTTTAGACTTTGGGTTTTGTTTAGATTAAAAGTTCGCCATAGCTGCAACTTCGCGTACTTCGTTTGTGTCCAACGACCAGACTAAGACGTCACAGAACCCCACCTTGATCAATAAAGCTTTCATCTTATATTCGCAATATCCAGATTGCAATCTCAGTTTCTTGCTTGTTCTTCGTTTGCTCGCAGGAAACAGGCCCTCGTGGTCAGGTTGATCGTGCTCCGGCGTGGTCAATAACCCCTCGGAAGTTGGTTTAGCGATTGCTAAGGCGCGACGTCTCGCACGTTCGTAGTCGGATCGTCAAGGTCGACTCCCACAGAAAACGATAGCCACCATCTCATCGAAACATCGGGACACCTTTGCCTCTATCAAGTGGTATCAGATTTCCAGGTTGCTCGGTGAGATTTTACAATTTTTCGTAGATTAGATCGAGTCTGTTCTTCATACCTACAGTCCACGAAAAAGCCACAAAAAAAATTAGGGTTAGTTCATCATATCCGAACCAATCTGAGCCTTTGCATAATCTTTTTAGGGTTTTTGCTTTGTTGAATTTGCGGTTGCATCGTCGTGTCAAGTTGCTGGTCTTAGAGTCTAGTCTTTTAGAGTTTCGAGTTCTGGTCATAAGTTGTCATGCCGCCGCCGCACCATCATCATCGCCCATCTACCACTTTTGCTTATCCGCCACTGCTCTGAATCCTTATCCATATACCACTACCAATCCGTATCCATATACCACCATTAATCTCTATCCATATACCACCACCGCTACCATATACCACCACCGCTGCCATATACCACAACCATATATCCACCACCAATCCGAGTTCTTCTCATATTAGGTTTGTTCTTGAGATCAATCTCAATTCCGATTCGTGTTTCCTTGCCTGCGTAGGTCTCGGGGAAAAAAAAGAGTCTGGAGACCCCCGGGCAGTTTTTAGGCCAAAATTTTCACGGGCAAAAATATTTTTTCCCTATCCTATTTTTAGGCTTTTCTGAGTCTTTTGAGCCACGTGCCATCATAGTGATTTTTTGTCGCACTTTTTCGTCGTCGCTGCCCTGATTTCCGAAAAAAAAGTGAATTTTTTTTTTCGTGCCCATCCTATCAGTTTGTCGAGGGAAGAGTTTTGAGACACTCGCCATTATAGTAATTTTTCGCAAAAAAAAAGAGGAGCGCAAAAAAAACGCGAAAAAAAAAGTTCCAGAGTGTGCTTTTCCCTTATTTACGTGCAGCGCCGTGATTTCGTTAGTGTTCTAGGCTCGCGTCTCTAGCACGGTCTAGCCTAGGACCAGCACAGTACCGTCGTTGAGCGTTTATTCAACTTTGCATCTCTGAATTGATTATTGCTGACCCTTTTTGCTACCATACTATAAGCCTTCCCAGCTCCACATACCTCTACGTCGTGCGTTTGACTCCCTGGCAATCGCTCTATCCAAGCTTTTGAGAGTTTTGACTACAACGGTTGCCGATCACCGCCTGCTGCTGGGTAAGAACTGGTAAGAATTTGAGATTTGCTTGACGGATTTGTGACACCCGCCACCACCACCTCTTGTTAGTATTCTGTAGGATCATATTCTTGTGTGTTTTCTATTGTTGCTAACCATGGCAGGATCACAAGCTGACGAGACTGACTGGGAGAACATGACGAATCAGGAGTTGCATGATAAATTTCAGCAAATGATGAATGGACAGGTGCAGGATGTGCTAAACAGATTTGAAGAGGCCATGGAGAAGATAGATGACATGGAGAAGACGTTCGAAACAAAGCTCGACGACAGGTTTAATGAATTGCTCGCGCGTCTTCCACCACCACCACCGGCTGCACCTAACGCACCTCTACAACAACAACAACGACGACTACCTACACATCGTGAAACAGCCCTCTGCCGAGCGAGCCGTCTCCCTCTTGCACCTGGCCAAACTGTTGGTGCTGCTGTTGCTACTTCTGTGGCTCCTGCTGCTGATGTGGAGGAGGATGATTTTGCTGGCGATTACGAGGATGAGGTTGATCAAAATCAGAACTACGTGCCACCACCAGCACAGCAACCATCAGGTCGTCCACATGCAAATAATGGCAATGGTAGGGCTCACCCTCAGGTACGAGATCATGACCATCTCCCTAAACTAAAATTGAATATTCCACCATTTGAGGGTAGATATGTTCCTGATATATATCTTACTTGGGAGTTAGAAACTGAACAACGATTTACATGTTTACAATATCCCGAGGAGAGACGTGTTTCTGCTGCTGTTTGTGCATTCACTAGTTTTGCATGTGTTTGGTGGTCTGAGCATTGTAGATTATATCCCATTCCTGCTACTTGGGCTGCTTTGAAAACTGCTATGCGTACTCGTTGGGTTCCACCATATTATCAACGTGAATTACTTCAAAAATTGCAGCGCTTAAGACAGGGAAAAAATTCTGTAGAAGAATATTATCAGGAATTACAAACTGGCATGATTAGATGTGGTATTGTTGAGGAGAATGAAGCTATGCTTGCACGTTTTATGGGTGGATTAAATAGAGAGATTCAGACGATTCTAGAGTATAAGGAGTATACTAATATCACTCGTTTATTCCATCTTGCTTGTAAAGCTGAACGTGAAGTGCAGGATCGACAGGCATTGGCGCGGACTAACTTTTCTGCAGGTCGACCTTCTTCATGGACACCACGTGCATCATCTACTTCCACACGTTCTGCTTCACCGGCGCGTTCGTCGGCTGCCACCTCCAACCGTGATACAATAAAGCAGGCACAATCACCACTATCTGCCAAGAGCACACCTTCTGGGCCTGCAAAGAGCTCTTCTTCATCCATGGCATCAACAGGGCAAACACATGATATTATTTGTCGACGTTGCAAGGGTGGAGGTCATTATGCGAGAGAATGCCCATCTAAGCGTGTGATGATTGTTACTGAGGATGGTGGGTACGAGTCCGCTAGTTACTATGATGAGACTTTGGCTCTTATTACACATGACGAACACGGTGGAGACGATTCTGATCATGAGACGCAATACATGGCTCCTGAAGATGCTGACAGGTATGAATGTTTAGTTGCTCAACGTGTTTTGAGTGTGCAGGTTACACAAGCTGAGCAAAATCAGAGGCATAATTTGTTCCATACAAAGGGAGTTGTGAAGGAACGTTCTGTTCGCGTGATCATAGATGGAGGGACTTGCAACAACTTGGCTAGCATCGAGATGGTGGAGAAGCTATCTCTCACCACAAGACCACATCCACATCCTTACTACATCCAATGGTTCAACAACAGCGGCAAGGTTAAAGTAACACGTACTGTTCGTGTGCATTTTAGTATCTCTACATATGCTGATTATGTTGATTGTGATGTGGTACCGATGCAAGCATGTTCCTTATTACTTGGTAGACCATGGCAATTTGATAAAAAATCTATTCACCATGGTAGAAACAATCAGTATACTCTTGTTCATAAGGATAAAAATATTACTTTGCTTCCTATGACTCCTGATTCCATTTTGAAAGATGATATTAATAGAGCTAATAAAGCAAAACAGGAGAAAACTAAGAGTGAAAATCAGATTGTGGCAAAAGAATTTGAGCAGCAAATGCAGCCTAATAATAATAAACAATCTAGTGTTGCTTCTGAAATTAAATTGAAAAGTGCATGTTTACTTGCCACCAAATCTGATATTGATGATCTAGATTTTAGCAAATCTGTTTGCTATGCTTTTGTGTGCAAAGAGGCATTATTTTCATTCGAGGACGTGCCTTCCTCTTTGCCTCCTGCTGTCACTAACATTTTGCAGGAGTTCGCGGACGTCTTTCCACAAGACGTGCCACCGGGATTACCACCTATTCGCGGGATTGAGCATCAAATTGACTTAATTCCCGGTGCATCATTGCCCAACCGGGCACCATACGGTACCAATCCAGAGGAGACGAAGGAGATTATGCGTCAAGTACAAGAACTGCTCGACAAAGGTTATATACGCGAATCCCTTAGTCCTTGTGCTGTTCCTATCATTTTAGTGCCGAAAAAGGATGGTACGTCGCGTATGTGCGTTGATTGTAGAGGCATTAATAATATTACTATTCGTTATCGTCATCCTATTCCTAGGCTAGATGATATGCTTGATGAATTGAGTGGCTCTACAATATTCTCCAAAGTTGATTTGCGTAGTGGTTACCATCAAATTCGTATGAAATTGGGAGATGAATGGAAAACAGCATTTAAAACTAAGTTTGGATTATATGAGTGGTTAGTCATGCCTTTTGGGTTAACTAATGCACCTAGTACTTTCATGAGGTTAATGAACGAAGTTTTACGTGCTTTCATTGGACGATTTGTGGTAGTTTACTTTGATGACATATTGATTTATAGCAAATCTTTGGAGGAACATTTGGAACATTTACGTGCTGTTTTTATTGCTCTACGTGATGCACGTTTGTTTGGTAACCTTGGAAAGTGCACCTTTTGCACCGACCGAGTATCTTTTCTTGGCTATGTTGTTACTCCACAGGGAATTGAAGTTGATAAAGCCAAGATTGAAGCTATTGAGAGTTGGCCGCAGCCCAAAACGGTCACACAAGTGAGGAGTTTCCTTGGCCTCGCTAGTTTTTATAGGCGTTTTGTGAGAGATTTCAGCACCATTGCTGCACCTCTCAACGAGCTTACAAAGAAGGATGTACCTTTTGTTTGGGGTACCGCACAGGAAGAAGCCTTCACGGTATTGAAAGATAAGTTGACACATGCTCCTTTACTCCAACTTCCTAATTTCAATAAGACTTTTGAGCTTGAATGTGATGCTAGTGGAATTGGATTAGGAGGTGTGTTATTACAAGATGGAAAACCTGTTGCATACTTTTCTGAAAAATTGAGTGGGCCTAGTCTGAACTATTCTACTTATGATAAAGAATTATATGCTCTTGTTCGGACCTTAGAAACATGGCAACATTATTTATGGCCCAAGGAATTTGTTATACATTCTGATCATGAATCTTTGAAACACATTAAAAGTCAAGCAAAACTGAACTGTCGACATGCTAAATGGTTTGAATTCATTGAGACTTTCCCTTATGTGATTAAACACAAGAAGGGTAAAGAAAATGTTATTGCTGATGCCTTGTCTCGTCGTTATACTATGCTTTCACAACTTGACTTTAAAATATTTGGTTTGGAGACCATCCAGGATCAATATGTTAATGATGCTGAATTTAAAGATGTATTGCAGAATTGTAAGGAAGGGAGAACTTGGAACAAGTTCGTTCTTAACGATGGATTTGTGTTTCGTGCTAACAAGCTATGCATTCCAGCTAGCTCCGTTCGTCTTTTGTTGTTGCAGGAGGCGCATGGAGGAGGATTAATGGGACACTTTGGCGTCAAGAAGACGGAGGATATACTTGCTACACATTTCTTTTGGCCAAAGATGAGACGGGATGTTGAGCGTTTTGTTGCTCGCTGCACTACATGTCAAAGAGCTAAGTCACGACTCAATCCTCATGGTTTATATATGCCTTTGCCTGTACCTAGTGTTCCTTGGGAGGATATATCTATGGACTTTGTTTTAGGTTTACCTAGAACAAAGAATGGGAGGGATAGCATATTTGTTGTCGTGGATAGGTTCTCGAAAATGGCACACTTTATATCATGTCATAAAAGCGATGAAGCTGTTAATGTTGCTGATTTGTTCTTTCGTGAAATTATTCGCTTACATGGTGTGCCAAATACTATTGTTTCAGATCGTGATACTAAATTTCTTAGCCACTTTTGGAGATGTTTATGGGCTAAGTTGGGGACTAAGCTGCTTTTTAGTACTACTTGTCACCCCCAAACTGATGGACAAACTGAAGTAGTCAATAGAACATTGTCTACTATGCTTAGGGCTGTTTTGAAGAATAACAAGAAAATGTGGGAAGAATGCTTGCCTCATATTGAATTTGCTTATAATCGTTCGTGGCATTCTACTACTAAGATGTGCCCTTTTGAAATTGTGTATGGTTTCCTACCTCGTGCACCTATTGATTTGTTGCCTCTTCCATCTTCGGAGAAGGTTAATTTTGATGCTAAAGAACGTTCTGAATTGATTTTAAAAATGCATGAGTTAACTAAGGAAAACATTGAGCGTATGAATGCTAAATATAAACTTGCTGGAGATAAGGGTAGAAAACATGTTGTGTTTGCACCTGGAGATCTTGTTTGGTTACATTTGCGTAAAGATAGATTTCCTAATCTGCGCAAATCAAAGCTAATGCCACGTGCTGATGGTCCTTTTAAGGTTTTAGAGAAAATAAATGATAATGCATATAAACTTGAGTTACCTGCAGATTTTGGGGTTAGTCCCACTTTTAATATTGCAGATTTGAAGCCTTATTTGGGTGAGGAAGATGAGCTTCCGTCGAGGACGACTTCATTTCAAGAAGGGGAGGATGATGAGGACATCAATACCATTGTTACACCCACAGCCCCTACTGTTACATATACTGGACCAATTACTAGAGCTCACGCACGCCAATTAAATTACCAGGTACTTTCGTTTCTTGGTAATGATTCTAATGTTCATGAGATTATGATGCTGCCTAAATTGGATACATTTGTTTTGCTTTCAAATGAAGGGCCTAGCTTGGAGAAGGATGAACATTGGAGCAAGAACACGCATGAAGTTGATGGCATGCGCAAGGGGATCAAGAACGGAGTTACAAGTGATGATTTCAGGACTTTGAAGCCGCCATAAGAAGTGCATGAAGCCATGGACGAAATATACAAGATGCCACTTCATAATATTCGTCCATAGGCTATTCTAGGTGCTGCGTCACCTTATTAATGGGCCAGGCCCATGTAATTTCGAAATACTTAAGTATAGGCTATTTTTAGAGTCCGTATGTGTGGGGAAACAAGAGTTAGGGTTGGCTTCGGACCCCACCCTCAAGGGCCATGAAATTCCCCTCTCTTCCTCCATATATACAGCCCTTAGGGCGTCGTTTAGACTTTGGGTTTTGTTTAGATTAAAAGTTCGCCATAGCTGCAACTTCGCGTACTTCGTTTGTGTCCAACAACCAGACTAAGACGTCACAGAACCCCACCTTGATCAATAAAGCTTTCATCTTATATTCGCAATATCCAGATTGCAATCTCAGTTTCTTGCTTGTTCTTCGTTTGCTCGCAGGAAACAGGCCCTCGTGGTCAGGTTGATCGTGCTCCGGCGTGGTCAATAACCCCTCGGAAGTTGGTTTAGCGATTGCTAAGGCGCGACGTCTCGCACGTTCGTAGTCGGATCGTCAAGGTCGACTCCCACAGAAAACGATAGCCACCATCTCATCGAAACATCGGGACACCTTTGCCTCTATCAAGTGGTATCAGATTTCCAGGTTGCTCGGTGAGATTTTACAATTTTTCGTAGATTAGATCGAGTCTGTTCTTCATACCTACAGTCCACGAAAAAGCCACAAAAAAAATTAGGGTTAGTTCATCATATCCGAACCAATCTGAGCCTTTGCATAATCTTTTTAGGGTTTTTGCTTTGTTGAATTTGCGGTTGCATCGTCGTGTCAAGTTGCTGGTCTTAGAGTCTAGTCTTTTAGAGTTTCGAGTTCTGGTCATAAGTTGTCATGCCGCCGCCGCACCATCATCATCGCCCATCTACCACTTTTGCTTATCCGCCACTGCTCTGAATCCTTATCCATATACCACTACCAATCCGTATCCATATACCACCATTAATCTCTATCCATATACCACCACCGCTACCATATACCACCACCGCTGCCATATACCACAACCATATATCCACCACCAATCCGAGTTCTTCTCATATTAGGTTTGTTCTTGAGATCAATCTCAATTCCGATTCGTGTTTCCTTGCCTGCGTAGGTCTCGGGGAAAAAAAAAGAGTCTGGAGACCCCCGGGCAGTTTTTAGGCCAAAATTTTCACGGGCAAAAATATTTTTTCCCTATCCTATTTTTAGGCTTTTCTGAGTCTTTTGAGCCACGTGCCATCATAGTGATTTTTTGTCGCACTTTTTCGTCGTCGCTGCCCTGATTTCCGAAAAAAAAGTGAATTTTTTTTTTCGTGCCCATCCTATCAGTTTGACGAGGGAAGAGTTTTGAGACACTCGCCATTATAGTAATTTTTCGCAAAAAAAAAGAGGAGCGCAAAAAAAACGCGAAAAAAAAAGTTCCAGAGTGTGCTTTTCCCTTATTTACGTGCAGCGCCGTGATTTCGTTAGTGTTCTAGGCTCGCGTCTCTAGCACGGTCTAGCCTAGGACCAGCACAGTACCGTCGTTGAGCGTTTATTCAACTTTGCATCTCTGAATTGATTATTGCTGACCCTTTTTGCTACCATACTATAAGCCTTCCCAGCTCCACATACCTCTACGTCGTGCGTTTGACTCCCTGGCAATCGCTCTATCCAAGCTTTTGAGAGTTTTGACTACAACGGTTGCCGATCACCGCCTGCTGCTGGGTAAGAACTGGTAAGAATTTGAGATTTGCTTGACGGATTTGTGACACCCGCCACCACCACCTCTTGTTAGTATTCTGTAGGATCATATTCTTGTGTGTTTTCTATTGTTGCTAACCATGGCAGGATCACAAGCTGACGAGACTGACTGGGAGAACATGACGAATCAGGAGTTGCATGATAAATTTCAGCAAATGATGAATGGACAGGTGCAGGATGTGCTAAACAGATTTGAAGAGGCCATGGAGAAGATAGATGACATGGAGAAGACGTTCGAAACAAAGCTCGATGACAGGTTTAATGAATTGCTCGCGCGTCTTCCACCACCACCACCGGCTGCACCTAACGCACCTCTACAACAACAACAACGACGACTACCTACACATCGTGAAACAGCCCTCTGCCGAGCGAGCCGTCTCCCTCTTGCACCTGGCCAAACTGTTGGTGCTGCTGTTGCTACTTCTGTGGCTCCTGCTGCTGATGTGGAGGAGGATGATTTTGCTGGCGATTACGAGGATGAGGTTGATCAAAATCAGAACTACGTGCCACCACCAGCACAGCAACCATCAGGTCGTCCACATGCAAATAATGGCAATGGTAGGGCTCACCCTCAGGTACGAGATCATGACCATCTCCCTAAACTAAAATTGAATATTCCACCATTTGAGGGTAGATATGTTCCTGATATATATCTTACTTGGGAGTTAGAAACTGAACAACGATTTACATGTTTACAATATCCCGAGGAGAGACGTGTTTCTGCTGCTGTTTGTGCATTCACTAGTTTTGCATGTGTTTGGTGGTCTGAGCATTGTAGATTATATCCCATTCCTGCTACTTGGGCTGCTTTGAAAACTGCTATGCGTACTCGTTGGGTTCCACCATATTATCAACGTGAATTACTTCAAAAATTGCAGCGCTTAAGACAGGGAAAAAATTCTGTAGAAGAATATTATCAGGAATTACAAACTGGCATGATTAGATGTGGTATTGTTGAGGAGAATGAAGCTATGCTTGCACGTTTTATGGGTGGATTAAATAGAGAGATTCAGACGATTCTAGAGTATAAGGAGTATACTAATATCACTCGTTTATTCCATCTTGCTTGTAAAGCTGAACGTGAAGTGCAGGATCGACAGGCATTGGCGCGGACTAACTTTTCTGCAGGTCGACCTTCTTCATGGACACCACGTGCATCATCTACTTCCACACGTTCTGCTTCACCGGCGCGTTCGTCGGCTGCCACCTCCAACCGTGATACAATAAAGCAGGCACAATCACCACTATCTGCCAAGAGCACACCTTCTGGGCCTGCAAAGAGCTCTTCTTCATCCATGGCATCAACAGGGCAAACACATGATATTATTTGTCGACGTTGCAAGGGTGGAGGTCATTATGCGAGAGAATGCCCATCTAAGCGTGTGATGATTGTTACTGAGGATGGTGGGTACGAGTCCGCTAGTTACTATGATGAGACTTTGGCTCTTATTACACATGACGAACACGGTGGAGACGATTCTGATCATGAGACGCAATACATGGCTCCTGAAGATGCTGACAGGTATGAATGTTTAGTTGCTCAACGTGTTTTGAGTGTGCAGGTTACACAAGCTGAGCAAAATCAGAGGCATAATTTGTTCCATACAAAGGGAGTTGTGAAGGAACGTTCTGTTCGCGTGATCATAGATGGAGGGACTTGCAACAACTTGGCTAGCATCGAGATGGTGGAGAAGCTATCTCTCACCACAAGACCACATCCACATCCTTACTACATCCAATGGTTCAACAACAGCGGCAAGGTTAAAGTAACACGTACTGTTCGTGTGCATTTTAGTATCTCTACATATGCTGATTATGTTGATTGTGATGTGGTACCGATGCAAGCATGTTCCTTATTACTTGGTAGACCATGGCAATTTGATAAAAAATCTATTCACCATGGTAGAAACAATCAGTATACTCTTGTTCATAAGGATAAAAATATTACTTTGCTTCCTATGACTCCTGATTCCATTTTGAAAGATGATATTAATAGAGCTAATAAAGCAAAACAGGAGAAAACTAAGAGTGAAAATCAGATTGTGGCAAAAGAATTTGAGCAGCAAATGCAGCCTAATAATAATAAACAATCTAGTGTTGCTTCTGAAATTAAATTGAAAAGTGCATGTTTACTTGCCACCAAATCTGATATTGATGATCTAGATTTTAGCAAATCTGTTTGCTATGCTTTTGTGTGCAAAGAGGCATTATTTTCATTCGAGGACGTGCCTTCCTCTTTGCCTCCTGCTGTCACTAACATTTTGCAGGAGTTCGCGGACGTCTTTCCACAAGACGTGCCACCGGGATTACCACCTATTCGCGGGATTGAGCATCAAATTGACTTAATTCCCGGTGCATCATTGCCCAACCGGGCACCATACGGTACCAATCCAGAGGAGACGAAGGAGATTATGCGTCAAGTACAAGAACTGCTCGACAAAGGTTATATACGCGAATCCCTTAGTCCTTGTGCTGTTCCTATCATTTTAGTGCCGAAAAAGGATGGTACGTCGCGTATGTGCGTTGATTGTAGAGGCATTAATAATATTACTATTCGTTATCGTCATCCTATTCCTAGGCTAGATGATATGCTTGATGAATTGAGTGGCTCTACAATATTCTCCAAAGTTGATTTGCGTAGTGGTTACCATCAAATTCGTATGAAATTGGGAGATGAATGGAAAACAGCATTTAAAACTAAGTTTGGATTATATGAGTGGTTAGTCATGCCTTTTGGGTTAACTAATGCACCTAGTACTTTCATGAGGTTAATGAACGAAGTTTTACGTGCTTTCATTGGACGATTTGTGGTAGTTTACTTTGATGACATATTGATTTATAGCAAATCTTTGGAGGAACATTTGGAACATTTACGTGCTGTTTTTATTGCTCTACGTGATGCACGTTTGTTTGGTAACCTTGGAAAGTGCACCTTTTGCACCGACCGAGTATCTTTTCTTGGCTATGTTGTTACTCCACAGGGAATTGAAGTTGATAAAGCCAAGATTGAAGCTATTGAGAGTTGGCCGCAGCCCAAAACGGTCACACAAGTGAGGAGTTTCCTTGGCCTCGCTAGTTTTTATAGGCGTTTTGTGAGAGATTTCAGCACCATTGCTGCACCTCTCAACGAGCTTACAAAGAAGGATGTACCTTTTGTTTGGGGTACCGCACAGGAAGAAGCCTTCACGGTATTGAAAGATAAGTTGACACATGCTCCTTTACTCCAACTTCCTAATTTCAATAAGACTTTTGAGCTTGAATGTGATGCTAGTGGAATTGGATTAGGAGGTGTGTTATTACAAGATGGAAAACCTATTGCATACTTTTCTGAAAAATTGAGTGGGCCTAGTCTGAACTATTCTACTTATGATAAAGAATTATATGCTCTTGTTCGGACCTTAGAAACATGGCAACATTATTTATGGCCCAAGGAATTTGTTATACATTCTGATCATGAATCTTTGAAACACATTAAAAGTCAAGCAAAACTGAACTGTCGACATGCTAAATGGTTTGAATTCATTGAGACTTTCCCTTATGTGATTAAACACAAGAAGGGTAAAGAAAATGTTATTGCTGATGCCTTGTCTCGTCGTTATACTATGCTTTCACAACTTGACTTTAAAATATTTGGTTTGGAGACCATCCAGGATCAATATGTTAATGATGCTGAATTTAAAGATGTATTGCAGAATTGTAAGGAAGGGAGAACTTGGAACAAGTTCGTTCTTAACGATGGATTTGTGTTTCGTGCTAACAAGCTATGCATTCCAGCTAGCTCCGTTCGTCTTTTGTTGTTGCAGGAGGCGCATGGAGGAGGATTAATGGGACACTTTGGCGTCAAGAAGACGGAGGATATACTTGCTACACATTTCTTTTGGCCAAAGATGAGACGGGATGTTGAGCGTTTTGTTGCTCGCTGCACTACATGTCAAAGAGCTAAGTCACGACTCAATCCTCATGGTTTATATATGCCTTTGCCTGTACCTAGTGTTCCTTGGGAGGATATATCTATGGACTTTGTTTTAGGTTTACCTAGAACAAAGAATGGGAGGGATAGCATATTTGTTGTCGTGGATAGGTTCTCGAAAATGGCACACTTTATATCATGTCATAAAAGCGATGAAGCTGTTAATGTTGCTGATTTGTTCTTTCGTGAAATTATTCGCTTACATGGTGTGCCAAATACTATTGTTTCAGATCGTGATACTAAATTTCTTAGCCACTTTTGGAGATGTTTATGGGCTAAGTTGGGGACTAAGCTGCTTTTTAGTACTACTTGTCACCCCCAAACTGATGGACAAACTGAAGTAGTCAATAGAACATTGTCTACTATGCTTAGGGCTGTTTTGAAGAATAACAAGAAAATGTGGGAAGAATGCTTGCCTCATATTGAATTTGCTTATAATCGTTCGTGGCATTCTACTACTAAGATGTGCCCTTTTGAAATTGTGTATGGTTTCCTACCTCGTGCACCTATTGATTTGTTGCCTCTTCCATCTTCGGAGAAGGTTAATTTTGATGCTAAAGAACGTTCTGAATTGATTTTAAAAATGCATGAGTTAACTAAGGAAAACATTGAGCGTATGAATGCTAAATATAAACTTGCTGGAGATAAGGGTAGAAAACATGTTGTGTTTGCACCTGGAGATCTTGTTTGGTTACATTTGCGTAAAGATAGATTTCCTAATCTGCGCAAATCAAAGCTAATGCCACGTGCTGATGGTCCTTTTAAGGTTTTAGAGAAAATAAATGATAATGCATATAAACTTGAGTTACCTGCAGATTTTGGGGTTAGTCCCACTTTTAATATTGCAGATTTGAAGCCTTATTTGGGTGAGGAAGATGAGCTTCCGTCGAGGACGACTTCATTTCAAGAAGGGGAGGATGATGAGGACATCAATACCATTGTTACACCCACAGCCCCTACTGTTACATATACTGGACCAATTACTAGAGCTCACGCACGCCAATTAAATTACCAGGTACTTTCGTTTCTTGGTAATGATTCTAATGTTCATGAGATTATGATGCTGCCTAAATTGGATACATTTGTTTTGCTTTCAAATGAAGGGCCTAGCTTGGAGAAGGATGAACATTGGAGCAAGAACACGCATGAAGTTGATGGCATGCGCAAGGGGATCAAGAACGGAGTTACAAGTGATGATTTCAGGACTTTGAAGCCGCCATAAGAAGTGCATGAAGCCATGGACGAAATATACAAGATGCCACTTCATAATATTCGTCCATAGGCTATTCTAGGTGCTGCGTCACCTTATTAATGGGCCAGGCCCATGTAATTTCGAAATACTTAAGTATAGGCTATTTTTAGAGTCCGTATGTGTGGGGAAACAAGAGTTAGGGTTGGCTTCGGACCCCACCCTCAAGGGCCATGAAATTCCCCTCTCTTCCTCCATATATACAGCCCTTAGGGCGTCGTTTAGACTTTGGGTTTTGTTTAGATTAAAAGTTCGCCATAGCTGCAACTTCGCGTACTTCGTTTGTGTCCAACAACCAGACTAAGACGTCACAGAACCCCACCTTGATCAATAAAGCTTTCATCTTATATTCGCAATATCCAGATTGCAATCTCAGTTTCTTGCTTGTTCTTCGTTTGCTCGCAGGAAACAGGCCCTCGTGGTCAGGTTGATCGTGCTCCGGCGTGGTCAATAACCCCTCGGAAGTTGGTTTAGCGATTGCTAAGGCGCGACGTCTCGCACGTTCGTAGTCGGATCGTCAAGGTCGACTCCCACAGAAAACGATAGCCACCATCTCATCGAAACATCAGGACACCTTTGCCTCTATCATCATCTGCGTCGACGTCTTGGTTTTCCAGTGGGCGTTTAAGCTTCCCGGTGTTTCATTGGTAGCTTTACGCCTCTGCCCCGATGTTAGATTCAATATCCATGTGACACTGATCGGGGTTTGGCATCTCGCTGCCCTGGGTATCTTCATTCATGAACTCCTCTTCACCGTGTCTGGTCCAACGTGTATATCCATCCATGAATCCCCTAGAGACTAAGTGCATCTGGACATCTGCAACCTCATGTAACTCTGTATTGGCACAATCAATACATGGACACATGATGCAATCCGCATCACCAATTCTCCTCTTTGTACTTTCAGCAAAATTCATGAACTCTGTCATACCACTGATAAAATCTGCGGTCTTCTGATTCTTCATTCATCGAGATCGTTCCATCTGCAGCACACGAATTTAGATACATTAAAACTATGCAACATTCCAGCCCTCTCAGGCCATTAGCGTTCGTGGTCGTCCGATCTTCAATTTCAAGCATTTTCGGCCGTCAGATTTGATGTGAATCGCACCTAATCAGCCTTCGTTCGCTATTAACGAGCGCGAATCATCTGGGCCACTGCTCCGATCACTTTTTTGGTTGTCTCGGGTTAAATTGGGCCTCATGGGCCTGTAGCAACCTCCCCTAAGCCATCGATCGTTTCATTTCGCTAGGTCGCACGTCTCCCCCACAATCAACATAATCAGCATATGTAGAGATACTAAAATGCACACGAACAGTACGTGTTACCTTAACCTTACCGCTGTTGTTGAACCATTGGATGTAGTAAGGATGTGGATGTGGTCTTGTGGTGAGAGATAGCTTCTCCACCATCGCGATGCTAGCCAAGTTGTTGCAACTCCCTCCATCTATGATCACGCGAACAGAACGTTCCTTCACAACTCCCTTTGTATGGAACAAATTATGCCTCTGATTTTGCTCAGCTTGTGTAACCTGCACACTCAAAACACGTTGAGCAACTAAACAGTCATACCTGTCAGCATCTTCAGGAGCCATGTATTGCGTCTCATGATCAGAATCGTCTCCACCGTGTTCGTCACGTGTAATAAGAGCCAAAGTCTCCTCATCATAGTCACTAGCGGACTCATACCCACCATCCTCAGTAACAATCATCACACGCTTAGATGGGCATTCTCTCGCATAATGACCTCCACCCTTGCAATGTCGACAAATAATATCATGTGTTTGCCCTGTTGATGCCATGGATGAAGAAGAGCTCTTTGCAGGCCCAGAAGGTGTGCTCTCGCCATTATAGAATCAATTCAGAACGTTCTTTAGCATCAAAATTAACCTTCTCCGAAGATGGAAGAGGCAACAAATCAATAGGTGCACGAGGTAGGAAACCATACACAATTTCAAAAGGGCACATCTTAGTAGTAGAATGCAATGAACGATTATAAGCAAATTCAATATGAGGCAAGCATTCTTCCCACATTTTCTTGTTATTCTTCAAAACAGCCCTAAGCATAGTAGACAATGTTCTATTGACTACTTCAGTTTGTCCATCAGTTTGGGGGTGACAAGTAGTACTAAAAAGCAGCTTAGTCCCCAACTTAGCACATAAACATCTCCAAAAGTGGCTAAGAAATTTAGTATCACGATCTGAAACAATAGTATTTGGCACACCATGTAAGCGAATAATTTCACGAAAGAACAAATCAGCAACATTAACAGCATCATCGCTTTTATGACATGGTATAAAGTGTGCCATTTTCGAGAACCTATCCACGACAACAAATATGCTATCCCTCCCCTTCTTTGTTCTAGGTAAACCTAAAACAAAGTCCATAGATATATCCTCCCAAGGAACACTAGGTACAGGCAAAGGCATATATAAACCATGAGGATTGAGTCGTGACTTAGCTCTTTGACATGTAGTGCAGCGAGCAACAAAACGCTCAACATCCCGTCTCATCTTTGGCCAAAAGAAATGTGTAGCAAGTATATCCTCCGTCTTCTTGACGCCAAAGTGTCCCATTAATCCTCCTCCATGCGCCTCCTGCAACAACAAAAGACGAACGGAGCTAGCTGGAATGCATAGCTTGTTAGCATGAAACACAAATCCATCGTTCAGAACGAACTTGTTCCAAGTTCTCCCTTCCTTACAATTCTGCAATACATCTTTAAATTCAGTATCATTAACATATTGATCTTTGATGGTCTCCAAACCAAATATTTTAAAGTCAAGTTGTGAAAGCATAGTATAACGACGAGACAAGGCATCAGCAATAACATTTTCTTTACCCTTCTTGTGTTTAATCACATAAGGGAAAGTCTCAATGAATTCAACCCATTTAGCATGTCGACGGTTCAGTTTTGCTTGACTTTTAATGTGTTTCAAAGATTCATGATCAGAATGTATAACAAATTCCTTGGGCCATAAATAATGTTGCCATGTTTCTAAGGTCCGAACAAGAGCATATAATTCTTTATCATAAGTAGAATAGTTCAGACTAGGCCCACTCAATTTTTCAGAAAAGTATGCAACAGGTTTTCCATCTTGTAATAACACACCTCCTAATCCAATTCCACTAGCATCACATTCAAGCTCAAAAGTCTTATTGAAATTAGGAAGTTGGAGTAAAGGAGCATGTGTCAACTTATCTTTCAATACCGTGAAGGCTTCTTCCTGTGCGGTACCCCAAACAAAAGGCACATCCTTCTTTGTAAGCTCGTTGAGAGGTGCAGCAATGGTGCTGAAATCTCTCACAAAACGCCTATAGAAACCAGCGAGGCCAAGGAAACTCCTCACTTGTGTGACCGTTTTGGGCTGCGGCCAACTCTCAATAGCTTCAATCTTGGCTTTATCAACTTCAATTCCCTGTGGAGTAACAACATAGCCAAGAAAAGATACGCGGTCGGTGCAAAAGGTGCACTTTCCAAGGTTACCAAACAAACGTGCATCACGTAGAGCAATAAAAACAGCACGTAAATGTTCCAAATGTTCCTCCAAAGATTTGCTATAAATCAATATGTCATCAAAGTAAACTACCACAAATCGTCCAATGAAAGCACGTAAAACTTCGTTCATTAACCTCATGAAAGTACTAGGTGCATTAGTTAACCCAAAAGTCATGACTAACCACTCATATAATCCAAACTTAGTTTTAAATGCTATTTTCCATTCATCTCCCAATTTCATACGAATTTGATGGTAACCACTACGCAAATCAACTTTGGAGAATATTGTAGAGCCACTCAATTCATCAAGCATATCATCTAGCCTAGGAATAGGATGACGATAACGAATAGTAATATTATTAATGCCTCTACAATCAACGCACATACGCGACGTACCATCCTTTTTCGGCACTAAAATGATAGGAACAGCACAAGGACTAAGGGATTCGCGTATATAACCTTTGTCGAGCAGTTCTTGTACTTGACGCATAATCTCCTTCGTCTCCTCTGGATTGGTACGGTATGGTGCACGGTTGGGTAATGATGCACCGGGAATTAAGTCAATTTGATGCTCAATCCCGCGAATAGGTGGTAATCCCGGTGGCACGTCTTGTGGAAAGACGTCCGCGAACTCCTGCAAAATGTTAGTGACAGCAGGAGGCAAAGAGGAAGGCACGTCCTCGAATGAAAATAATGCCTCTTTGCACACAAAAGCATAGCAAACAGATTTGCTAAAATCTAGATCGTCAATATCAGATTTGGTGGCAAGTAAACATGCACTTTTCAACTTAATTTCAGAAGCAACACTAGATTGTTTATGATTATTAGGCTGCATTTGTTGCTCAAATTCTTTTGCCACAATCTGATTTTCACTCTTAGTTTTCTCCTGTTTTGCTTTATTAGCTCTATTAATATCATCTTTCAAAATGGAATCAGGAGTCATAGGAAGCAAAGTAATATTTTTATCCTTATGAACAAGAGTATACTGATTGTTTCTACCATGGTGAATAGAATGTTTATCAAATTGCCATGGTCTACCAAGTAATAAGGAACATGCTTGCATCGGTACCACATCACAATCAACATAATCAGCATATGTAGAGATACTAAAATGCACACGAACAGTACGTGTTACCTTAACCTTACCGCTGTTGTTGAACCATTGGATGTAGTAAGGATGTGGATGTGGTCTTGTGGTGAGAGATAGCTTCTCCACCATCGCGATGCTAGCCAAGTTGTTGCAACTCCCTCCATCTATGATCACGCGAACAGAACGTTCCTTCACAACTCCCTTTGTATGGAACAAATTATGCCTCTGATTTTGCTCAGCTTGTGTAACCTGCACACTCAAAACACGTTGAGCAACTAAACAGTCATACCTGTCAGCATCTTCAGGAGCCATGTATTGCGTCTCATGATCAGAATCGTCTCCACCGTGTTCGTCACGTGTAATAAGAGCCAAAGTCTCCTCATCATAGTCACTAGCGGACTCATACCCACCATCCTCAGTAACAATCATCACACGCTTAGATGGGCATTCTCTCGCATAATGACCTCCACCCTTGCAACGTCGACAAATAATATCATGTGTTTGCCCTGTTGATGCCATGGATGAAGAAGAGCTCTTTGCAGGCCCAGAAGGTGTGCTCTCGCCATTATAGAATGAATTCAGAACGTTCTTTAGCATCAAAATTAACCTTCTCCGAAGATGGAAGAGGCAACAAATCAATAGGTGCACGAGGTAGGAAACCATACACAATTTCAAAAGGGCACATCTTAGTAGTAGAATGCAATGAACGATTATAAGCAAATTCAATATGAGGCAAGCATTCTTCCCACATTTTCTTGTTATTCTTCAAAACAGCCCTAAGCATAGTAGACAATGTTCTATTGACTACTTCAGTTTGTCCATCAGTTTGGGGGTGACAAGTAGTACTAAAAAGCAGCTTAGTCCCCAACTTAGCCCATAAACATCTCCAAAAGTGGCTAAGAAATTTAGTATCACGATCTGAAACAATAGTATTTGGCACACCATGTAAGCGAATAATTTCACGAAAGAACAAATCAGCAACATTAACAGCTTCATCGCTTTTATGACATGATATAAAGTGTGCCATTTTCGAGAACCTATCCACGACAACAAATATGCTATCCCTCCCATTCTTTGTTCTAGGTAAACCTAAAACAAAGTCCATAGATATATCCTCCCAAGGAACACTAGGTACAGGCAAAGGCATATATAAACCATGAGGATTGAGTCGTGACTTAGCTCTTTGACATGTAGTGCAGCGAGCAACAAAACGCTCAACATCCCGTCTCATCTTTGGCCAAAAGAAATGTGTAGCAAGTATATCCTCCGTCTTCTTGACGCCAAAGTGTCCCATTAATCCTCCTCCATGCGCCTCCTGCAACAACAAAAGACGAACGGAGCTAGCTGGAATGCATAGCTTGTTAGCACGAAACACAAATCCATCGTTAAGAACGAACTTGTTCCAAGTTCTCCCTTCCTTACAATTCTGCAATACATCTTTAAATTCAGCATCATTAACATATTGATCTTTGATGGTCTCCAAACCAAATATTTTAAAGTCAAGTTGTGAAAGCATAGTATAACGACGAGACAAGGCATCAGCAATAACATTTTCTTTACCCTTCTTGTGTTTAATCACATAAGGGAAAGTCTCAATGAATTCAACCCATTTAGCATGTCGACGGTTCAGTTTTGCTTGACTTTTAATGTGTTTCAAAGATTCATGATCAGAATGTATAACAAATTCCTTGGGCCATAAATAATGTTGCCATGTTTCTAAGGTCCGAACAAGAGCATATAATTCTTTATCATAAGTAGAATAGTTCAGACTAGGCCCACTCAATTTTTCAGAAAAGTATGCAACAGGTTTTCCATCTTGTAATAACACACCTCCTAATCCAATTCCACTAGCATCACATTCAAGATCAAAAGTCTTATTGAAATTAGGAAGTTGGAGTAAAGGAGCATGTGTCAACTTATCTTTCAATACCGTGAAGGCTTCTTCCTGTGCGGTACCCCAAACAAAAGGTACATCCTTCTTTGTAAGCTCGTTGAGAGGTGCAGCAATGGTGCTGAAATCTCTCACAAAACGCCTATAGAAACCAGCGAGGCCAAGGAAACTCCTCACTTGTGTGACCGTTTTGGGCTGCGGCCAACTCTCAATAGCTTCAATCTTGGCTTTATCAACTTCAATTCCCTGTGGAGTAACAACATAGCCAAGAAAAGATACTCGGTCGGTGCAAAAGGTGCACTTTCCAAGGTTACCAAACAAACGTGCATCACGTAGAGCAATAAAAACAGCACGTAAATGTTCCAAATGTTCCTCCAAAGATTTGCTATAAATCAATATGTCATCAAAGTAAACTACCACAAATCGTCCAATGAAAGCACGTAAAACTTCGTTCATTAACCTCATGAAAGTACTAGGTGCATTAGTTAACCCAAAAGGCATGACTAACCACTCATATAATCCAAACTTAGTTTTAAATGCTGTTTTCCATTCATCTCCCAATTTCATACGAATTTGATGGTAACCACTACGCAAATCAACTTTGGAGAATATTGTAGAGCCACTCAATTCATCAAGCATATCATCTAGCCTAGGAATAGGATGACGATAACGAATAGTAATATTATTAATGCCTCTACAATCAACGCACATACGCGACGTACCATCCTTTTTCGGCACTAAAATGATAGGAACAGCACAAGGACTAAGGGATTCGCGTATATAACCTTTGTCGAGCAGTTCTTGTACTTGACGCATAATCTCCTTCGTCTCCTCTGGATTGGTACCGTATGGTGCCCGGTTGGGCAATGATGCACCGGGAATTAAGTCAATTTGATGCTCAATCCCGCGAATAGGTGGTAATCCCGGTGGCACGTCTTGTGGAAAGACGTCCGCGAACTCCTGCAAAATGTTAGTGACAGCAGGAGGCAAAGAGGAAGGCACGTCCTCGAATGAAAATAATGCCTCTTTGCACACAAAAGCATAGCAAACAGATTTGCTAAAATCTAGATCATCAATATCAGATTTGGTGGCAAGTAAACATGCACTTTTCAACTTAATTTCAGAAGCAACACTAGATTGTTTATGATTATTAGGCTGCATTTGTTGCTCAAATTCTTTTGCCACAATCTGATTTTCACTCTTAGTTTTCTCCTGTTTTGCTTTATTAGCTCTATTAATATCATCTTTCAAAATGGAATCAGGAGTCATAGGAAGCAAAGTAATATTTTTATCCTTATGAACAAGAGTATACTGATTGTTTCTACCATGGTGAATAGAATGTTTATCAAATTGCCATGGTCTACCAAGTAATAAGGAACATGCTTGCATCGGTACCACATCACAATCAACATAATCAGCATATGTAGAGATACTAAAATGCACACGAACAGTACGTGTTACCTTAACCTTACCGCTGTTGTTGAACCATTGGATGTAGTAAGGATGTGGATGTGGTCTTGTGGTGAGAGATAGCTTCTCCACCATCGCGATGCTAGCCAAGTTGTTGCAACTCCCTCCATCTATGATCACGCGAACAGAACGTTCCTTCACAACTCCCTTTGTATGGAACAAATTATGCCTCTGATTTTGCTCAGCTTGTGTAACCTGCACACTCAAAACACGTTGAGCAACTAAACATTCATACCTGTCAGCATCTTCAGGAGCCATGTATTGCGTCTCATGATCAGAATCGTCTCCACCGTGTTCGTCACGTGTAATAAGAGCCAAAGTCTCCTCATCATAGTCACTAGCGGACTCATACCCACCATCCTCAGTAACAATCATCACACGCTTAGATGGGCATTCTCTCGCATAATGACCTCCACCCTTGCAACGTCGACAAATAATATCATGTGTTTGCCCTGTTGATGCCATGGATGAAGAAGAGCTCTTTGCAGGCCCAGAAGGTGTGCTCTTGGCAGATAGTGGTGATTGTGCCTGCTTTATTGTATCACGGTTGGAGGTGGCAGCCGACGAACGCGCCGGTGAAGCAGAACGTGTGGAAGTAGATGATGCACGTGGTGTCCATGAAGAACGTCGACTTGCAGAAAAGTTAGTCCGCGCCAATGCCTGTCGATCCTGCACTTCACGTTCAGCTTTACAAGCAAGATGGAATAAACGAGTGATATTAGTATACTCCTTATACTCTAGAATCGTCTGAATCTCTTTATTTAATCCACCCATAAAACGTGCAAGCATAGCTTCATTCTCCTCAACAATACCACATCTAATCATGCCAGTTTGTAATTCCTGATAATATTCTTCTACAGAATTTTTTCCCTGTCTTAAGCGCTGCAATTTTTGAAGTAATTCACGTTGATAATATGGTGGAACCCAACGAGTACGCATAGCCGTTTTCAAAGCAGCCCAAGTAGCAGGAATGGGATATAATCTACAATGCTCAGACCACCAAACACATGCAAAACTAGTGAATGCACAAACAGCAGCAGGAACACGTCTCTCCTCGGGATATTGTAAACATGTAAAGCGTTGTTCAGTTTCTAACTCCCAAGTAAGATATATATCAGGAACATATCTACCCTCAAATGGTGGAATATTCAATTTTAGTTTAGGGAGATGATCATGATCTCGTACCTGAGGGTGAGCCCTACCATTGCCATTATTTGCATGTGGACGACCTGATGGTTGCTGTGCTGGTGGTGGCACGTAGTTCTGATTTTGATCAACCTCATCCTCGTAATCGCCAGCAAAATCATCCTCCTCCGCATCAGCAGCAGGAGCCACAGAAGTAGCAACAGCAGCACCAACAGTTTGGCCAGGTGCAAGAGGGAGACGGCTCGCTCGGCGGAGGGCTGTTTCACGATGTGTAGGTAGTCGTCGTTGTTGTTGTTGTAGAGGTGCGTTCGGTGCAGCCGGTGGTGGTGGTGGAAGACGCGCGAGCAATTCATTAAACCTGTTATCGAGCTTTGTTTCGAACGTCTTCTCCATGTCATCTATCTTCTCCATGGCCTCTTCAAATCTGTTTAGCACATCCTGCACCTGTCCATTCATCATTTGCTGAAATTTATCATGCAACTCCTGATTCGTCATGTTCTCCCAGTCAGTCTCGTCGGCTTGTGATCCTGCCATGGTTAGCAACAATAGAAAACACACAAGAATATGATCCTACAGAATACTAACAAGAGGTGGTGGTGGCGGGTGTCACAAATCCGTCAAGCAAATCTCAAATTCTTACCAGTTCTTACCCAGCAGCAGGCGGTGATCGGCAACCGTTGTAGTCAAAACTCTCAAAAGCTTGGATAGAGCGATTGCCAGGGAGAGTCAAACGCACGACGTAGAGGTATGTGGAGCTGGGAAGGCTTATAGTATGGTAGCAAAAAGGGTCAGCAATAATCAATTCAGAGATGCAAAGTTGAATAAACGCTCAACGACGGTACTGTGCTGGTCCTAGGCTAGACCGTGCTAGAGACGCGAGCCTAGAACACTAACAAAATCACGGCGCTGCACGTAAATAAGGGAAAAGCACACTCTGGAACTTTTTTTTTTCGCGTTTTTTTTTGCGCTCCTCTTTTTTTTTGCGAAAAATTACTATAATGGCGAGTGTCTCAAAACTCTTCCCTCGTCAAACTGATAGGATGGGCACGAAAATTTTTTTTTTCCACTTTTTTTTTTTCAGAAATCAGGGCAGCGACGACGAAAAAGTGCGACAAAAAATCACTATGATGGCATGTGGCTCAAAAGACTCAAAAAAACCTAAAAATAGGAGAGGGAAAAAAAATTTTGCCCGAGAAAATTTTGGCCTAAAAACTGCCCGGGGGTCTCCAGACTCTTTTTTTTTCCGAGACCTACGCAGGCAAGGAAACACGAATCGGAATTGAGATTGATCTCAAGAACAAACCTAATATGAGAAGAACTCGGATTGGTGGTGGATATATGGTTGTGGTATATGGCAGCGGTGGTGGTATATGGTAGCGGTGGTGGTATGTGGTATATGGATAAGGATTCAGAGCGGTGGCGGATAAGCAAAAGTGGTAGATGGGCGATGATGATGGTGCGGCGGCGGCGTGACAACTTATGACCAGAACTCGAAACTCTAAAAGACTAGACTCTAAGACCAGCAACTTGACACGACGATGCAACCGCAAATTCAACAAAACAAAAACCCTAAAAAGAATATGCAAAGGCTCAGATTGGTTCGGATATGATGAACTAACCCTAATTTTTTTTTGTGTGGCTTTTTCGTGGACTGTAGGTATGAAGAACAGACTCGATCTAATCTACGAAAAACTGTAAAATCTCACCGAGCAACCTGGAAATCTGATACCACTTGATAGAGGCAAAGGTGTCCCGATGTTTCGATGAGATGGTGGCTATCGTTTTCTGTGGGAGTCGACCTTGACGATCCGACTACGAACGTGCGAGACGTCGCGCCTTAGCAATCGCTAAACCAACTTCCGAGGGGTTATTGACCACGCCGGAGCACGATCAACCTGACCACGAGGGCCTGTTTCCTGCGAGCAAACGAAGAACAAGCAAGAAACTGAGATTGCAATCTGGATATTGCGAATATAAGATGAAAGCTTTATTGATCAAGGTGGGGTTCTGTGACGTCTTGGTCTGGTCGTTGGACACAAACGAAGTACGCGAAGTTGCAGCTATGGCGAACTTTTAATCTAAACAAAACCCAAAGTCTAAACGACGCCCTAAGGGCTGTATATATGGAGGAAGAGAGGGGAATTTCGTGGCCCTTGAGGGTGGGGTCCGAAACCAACCCTAACTCTTGTTTCCCCACACATACGGACTCTAAAAATAGCCTATACTTAAGTATTTCGAAATTACATGGGCCTGGCCCATTAATAAGGTGACGCAGCACCTAGAATAGCCTATGGACGAATATTATGAAGTGGCATCTTGTATATTTCGTCCATGGCTTCATGCACTCCTTATGGCGGCTTCAAAGTCCTGAAATCATCACTTGTAACTCCGTTCTTGATCCCCTTGCGCATGCCATCAACTCCATGCGTGTTCTTGCTCCAATGTTCATCCTTCTCCAAGCTAGGCCCTTCATTTGAAAGCAAAACAAATGTATCCAATTTAGGCAGCATCATAATCTCATGAACATTAGAATCATTACCAAGAAACGAAAGTACCTGGTAATTTGATTGGCGTGCGCGAGCTCTAGTAACTGGTCCAGTATAGGTAACAGTAGGGGCTGTGGGTGTAACAATGGTATTGATGTCTTCATCACCCCACCCCCTCACGTGGCGGCTCTTCCCCGATCTAACCTCTATTGCGCTCATTCCCATTCTTGTATGCTGGTGGGATCCTACTTCCCACCGTGCAAGGGCGCCGGTACGGCAGCCTCCCACAACCTGGCTTAGATTTCGGACGGCACCACAACTTCGGCTGGGGGCCTCAAGCATCGGTGGCGACGCCAGACGGCGGTGACGACGACAGCGAATCATCGCTTGTCGGTTGGACTCCACTTGCCGGTGATTGAGGAAATAAATCACTATGCCACTCTTCAGCGGCTACTACTTGCAGGTCCATTACCACTCCGTGCTCTTCCATTCCTCTGCCCGGGTTATTGATGCTATTCTTTCACCTCCCAAAATGATGCAGGTTATCTAGGTTGACTGACTCGAGCTCCTATGTGCTTCCAAGCTGGGATTAGCAGTTCCAGTATAATTTTTGCCTTTGGGTTGTAACTAAACTTCTTTTGGACGAGCATCCTTTTCCATTGACTAATAATAGCCAATCCAGATTTGTTTGATCTGTTTGCATTTTTCGGTATACTTTACATATAGAGGTTCTCGGTGGTGTATGTATAGGACCAATAATAGTTGTAGAAATTCTGTAGCCGTCTGGTATTGCAAGATAATGGATTCAGGAGAGCCGATTATAACTGGGATAATGAAAATAGGCAGAAGGCATTGCTAATCTTGACATGAAGAAACACATTATTCTGATATGTCCATGATATTTTAGTGCTCACTTTATTTTACCGATGTTCCAATTTTAGTAGTATGCAGTAATATCATATAACTCTAGACCAAATTTGAGTTTATCACACCCATGCTCTGAAAGTTCAGGTTATAACTCTAGACCAAATTTGAGTTTACCACACCCACGCTCTGAAAGTTCAGGTTGCCATGACATGACCTGTGCTTTGCAGGATAAATCAGAGAACATCTTTGATGGTCCTTTGATAGAATATAATGAGAACAACATAATACGTAAGGCATGTACTACATGGATCTTGATTCGGAATTCAGCAAAACAACTCTATTGAGTACCTGCAATAAAATAGTAAATTGTTGTCCATGATCCTACAGTTTCTGAAGTCAAAAGTAGCAGTGTTTACATCTAATTGTATCCTGCAAAGCTAATAAAGTCCTTCATAATCTCGTGTGGGTGTGGTCTCTATTAGTCACTATGTATTCGCTGAGATTCTTTCATTTTGTGTGCATCTGGTTTTGTCCGTGCCATGTTAGGCGACGCTGAATCATCTATGTTGAGGATGGCTTCATCGACTTGTGCATCGTCCGAGGTCTATTTCCCTTTTCTAGGGTTTAACAAAATCACATGAGTTATTGGTCAAGAGGAGGCCCACATGCAGCAAAGTATGTCAACGCAAAATTAATGCAGGGTTTGTTCAGGACATTACAGTTCAAAGGACATGCAAATGTTTGATTCTCCCTGTGCAGTGTCAATCAACTGTTGATTGCAGGAGCAAGGTGTACGAAAAATTTGTTGGAACCAAGATACTCATCTTGAGTTTAGTGTTTTATTGCATGAACATAACAATTTACTGTTTTATTGCAGGTACTCAATAGAGTTCTTTTGCTGCATTCAGAATCAAGATCTATGTAGTACATGCCTTACATATTGTATGTTGTTGTCATTATACTCTATCAAAGGAGCATCTAAGCTGTTCTCTGATTTATGAATTTTCTCTACAGGGGTAATGGCTACTTCCCCTTTCTTCCTCTGCCATCTTCCCAGTAGCCATGGTTCTCATACCACTGCTCATTGCGAGGTTCCCAGTCTGCCTTCCCTCCCCACTCTCACAGGAACGCTGACTGGCAGCGCACATGCCTTTTCCCGACAGTGCCATGGCACCTCTCTATAGGTGAGCGACACTGCCATTTCCTTCTGAGTGTGACATATTTTATTTTTAAGTTATTACATGCTGAGTTACAGGTTGGTTTAGTCTATTGTATCATGCCTCTAATTCTGCTCCATGCTCAAGTCAACATGACACTTCTTCCCCCCAATTTTTTCTTGATTTATTCTATGTTAGTTCGGTTTGTCATATCAGGCCGAATGAGCTGTCCACATTTCTGTGTACAAATGCCAGAATGGAATAATAAGTAAATGTTCATTAACACTGTTAGCACATTTGTTGGAATATAGTGGTTGCTGTATGATCTAGAAGCATGTACTGCATTGTAACAATACAAGGCATGTGCTACTATTTGACATGTGATCTTACATTGGTATTATTATCCCTGATTTTCTTTTAGCGACTGCTATATGATCTTTGAAGTATCTAATCCAACATTAATGGAGCATCAAGTGGCTGGGTTGAGAAGAAAAGTGTGTATTTGTTGGACCTACAAGGCGCAGAAATATGCAATGCTGATACTTACTGCTATCATACATAGTGTGCCGTGTTTTTTAGAATTACTTATGTGTCATGTTGGAAACAATGGTGCTGGTGCCTTTACGTGTTACTACTGCTTTATTGTTCATGTATAATGCCTTCACATATTTGTGCCAAGCTAACATGCAATATATATTACAAATAGACGGGCGCAGCAACGCGCGCCATCGATGATCTAGTGGTAATTAAAAACAAAACAACAACATTAATACACGGATTAACTGCTGCCCAAAGATGCATGCATAAATCACAAGGTTTTATTTTCGTAATTACCGAGGCGCTCCATGTTGTTATCTAGACGAGCAATGACAAAAATTAATGGCTAGTAAATTTACACGCAAAGTACTAGTACAACACTACCCTTAGGAATTGAATACCTGAATTAAGCCACTCACGAAAAGAATAACTTATTTATTAGCTGCGCGGCGACCTCCCCCCAGCAGACAGACAAGCGCCATGCGGCGGCACGCCGAGACAGCAGGGTCGAGGAGCAAAGCTTAGTGCGGCTGCCGCCTAAAGTTCGACCTCCACTATCCCGCCATTGGCCGTGATGGATGTGCTCGAATCACACCGTCACCGACCTCGATGGTTGAGCTCCTCCTCTCTCCTGCCGCAAACCGAGGATTGACCTCCTATGACGCCACCACCACCCACCAATCGAGGATTGATCTCTTCTCTAGTAGCCGCTGCCTAGGCCGCCGCTGCCATCTCTATATGCAGAGTGGCTATTTTTTTACGGATATCCTAGAGCGGCTGTTTACACAGTATCTCACCGTAACTCAATTATATGGACAAGGTAGTACATCACATATGGTTATGTAACAACAATCGTGTCTAACCTACGTTGTCTTCTCACATGGTTTGGTGCGGAAATCGTGTGTGATGTTGTAATACCTAACACAAACGACATGTATAAAAAGTGTGACGTATACAACATATAGTGCCATAAGAAGTTCCCGACCATTAGCTTATCTCCACAGTTTCCCCATTTCCCCCAAATCCCTACATAGCCTCCAAATTCCCTCGTGTGGCACTGACATTGGGGGAATGTGGATGAGTGGTGCTGATGGTTTCGGTGCGGCTGCTCCTGCTCGTATCGCCGCCACGACGGCGTTTGCCGCCGAGCACTTGCCTAAGGTCATCAGAACGCAGGTGTACTACGGATCCGAATCATCCTGTTAGGTTCCAATCTATCCTTATCCTTTTTAGCATGTCCAAAGTATAGCTCCTTGCGGAATCCATCCTGAATGACCCCCCCACCAAGGAAAGCGTCTGCCGCCGGATCCGGAGCATGACTCTAGAAACCCGCAACATGAGTTCGACTCCGAGTTTTGTGCCACCGAGAAGTACCAAAAGCTGAGTTGTGTGCACGGGCACACTCCCGCTCGACGTGTATGCACGGAGGGATTCGACATTGGCAGGTGGTTTCTCAGTTGCCCCTTAGGGGTTAATGCTAATTAAGTTCATCATTTTACCTCAGTTAATGCCACCGCTCATCCTGAATACTATTTAACATTGGCAGGGATATGAGGCTTGTGCCTTCGTTAACTGGCTGGATGAAGAATGGCATGGCAGGGCTCGCAGTGTTATCACCAAGCTCGCAGAAGATAACGTAAAGCTGAAGAAGAAACTAGCTGATCTAGAATGTACAATCAGTACGATCAAGCAAGAAAGAATCAATCACAGGCAATAGATGAAAGCAAGAGACAAGAAGGAACTAGCATGTGTAGTTGTGGTTGTCACATTAGCCATGTTCTATGCGCTGTTTGCAATGATGATTAGGGGTTTCGTTTGATAGTATTGCTAAAGCACATCTAGATGTGCTCTAAGTAATGCACATCTAGGTCCTATGCCATTGATGTTACACGAAGTGATAGAGGCTAAGGTGTCCCGATGTTTCGATGAGATGGTGGCTATCATTTTCTGTGGGAGTCGACCTTGACGATCCGACTACGAACGTGCGAGACGTCGCGCCTTAGCAATCGCTAAACCAACTTCCGAGGGTTATTGACCATGGGGGAGCACGATCAACCTGACCACGAGGGTCTGTTTCCTGCGAGCAAACGAAGAACAAGGAAGAAACTGAGATTGCAATCGGGATATTGCGAATATAAGATGAAAGCTTTATTGATTAAGGTGGGGTTCTGTGACGTCTTGGTCTGGTCGTTGGACACAAACGAAGTACGCGAAGTTGCAGCTATGGCGAACTTTTAATCTAAACAAAACCCAAAGTCTAAACGACGCCCTAAGGGCTGTATATATGGAGGAAGAGGGGGGAATTTCGTGGCCCTTGAGGGTGGGGTCCGAAACCAACCCTAATTCTTGTTTCCCCACACATACGGACTCTAAAAATAGCCTATACTTAAGTATTTCGAAATTACATGGGCCTGGCCCATTAATAAGGTGACGCAGCACCTAGAATAGCCTATGGACGAATATTATGAAGTGGCATCTTGTATATTTCGTCCAAGGCTTCATGCACTCCTTATGGCAGCTTCAAAGTCCTGAAATCATCACTTGTAACTCCGTTCTTGATCCCCTTGCGCATGCCATCAACTCCATGCGTGTTCTTGCTCCAATGTTCATCCTTCTCCAAGCTAGGCCCTTCATTTGTAAGCAAAACAAATGTATCCAATTTAGGCAGCATCATAATCTCATGAACATTAGAATCATTACCAAGAAACGAAAGTACCTGGTAATTTAATTGGCGTGCGCGAGCTCTAGTAATTGGTCCAGTATATGTAACAGTAGGGGCTGTGGGTGTAACAATGGTATTGATGTCCTCATCATCCTCCCCTTCTTGAAATGAAGTCGTCCTCGACGGAAGCGCATCTTCCTCACCCAAATAAGGCTTCAAATCTATAATGTTAAAAGTGGGACTAACCCCAAAATCTACAGGTAGCTCAAGTTTATATGCATTATTATTTATTTTCTCTAACACCTTAAAAGGACCATCAGCACGTGGCATTAGCTTTGATTTGCGCAGATTAGGAAATCTATCTTTACGCAAATGTAACCAAACAAGATCTCCAGGTGCAAACACAACATGTTTTCTACCCTTATCTCCAGCAAGTTTATATTTAGCATTCATACGCTCAATGTTTTCCTTAGTTAACTCATGCATTTTTAAAATCAATTCAGAACGTTCTTTAGCATCAAAATTAACCTTCTCCGAAGATGGAAGAGGCAACAAATCAATAGGTGCACGAGGTAGGAAACCATACACAATTTCAAAAGGGTACATCTTAGTAGTAGAATGCAATGAACGATTATAAGCAAATTCAATATGAGGCAAGCATTCTTCCCACATTTTCTTGTTATTCTTCAAAACAGCCCTAAGCATAGTAGACAATGTTCTATTGACTACTTCAGTTTGTCCATCAGTTTGGGGGTGACAAGTAGTACTAAAAAGCAGCTTAGTCCCCAACTTAGCCCATAAACATCTCCAAAAGTGGCTAAGAAATTTAGTATCACGATCTGAAACAATAGTATTTGGCACACCATGTAAGCGAATAATTTCACGAAAGAACAAATCAGCAACATTAACAGCATCATCGCTTTTATGACACGGTATAAAGTGTGCCATTTTCGAGAACCTATCCACGACAACAAATATGCTATCCCTCCCCTTCTTTGTTCTAGGTAAACCTAAAACAAAGTCCATAGATATATCCTCCCAAGGAACACTAGGTACAAGCAAAGGCATATATAAACCATGAGGATTGAGTCGTGACTTAGCTCTTTGACATGTAGTGCAGCGAGCAACAAAACGCTCAACATCCCGTCTCATCTTTGGCCAAAAGAAATGTGTAGCAAGTATATCCTCCGTCTTCTTGACGCCAAAGTGTCCCATTAATCCTCCTCCATGCGCCTCCTGCAACAACAAAAGACGAACGGAGCTAGCTGGAATGCATAGCTTGTTAGCACGAAACACAAATCCATCGTTAAGAACGAACTTGTTCCAAGTTCTCCCTTCCTTACAATTCTGCAATACATCTTTAAATTCAGCATCATTAACATATTGATCCTTGATGGTCTCCAAACCAAATATTTTAAAGTCAAGTTGTGAAAGCATAGTATAACGACGAGACAAGGCATCAGCAATAACATTTTCTTTACCCTTCTTGTGTTTAATCACATAAGGGAAAGTCTCAATGAATTCAACCCATTTAGCATGTCGACGGTTCAGTTTTGCTTGACTTTTAATGTGTTTCAAAGATTCATGATCAGAATGTATAACAAATTCCTTGGGCCATAAATAATGTTGCCATGTTTCTAAGGTCCGAACAAGAGCATATAATTCTTTATCATAAGTAGAATAGTTCAGACTAGGCCCACTCAATTTTTCAGAAAAGTATGCAACAGGTTTTCCATCTTGTAATAACACACCTCCTAATCCAATTCCACTAGCATCACATTCAAGCTCAAAAGTCTTATTGAAATTAGGAAGTTGGAGTAAAGGAGCATGTGTCAACTTATCTTTCAATACCGTGAAGGCTTCTTCCTGTGCGGTACCCCAAACAAAAGGTACATCCTTCTTTGTAAGCTCGTTGAGAGGTGCAGCAATGGTGCTGAAATCTCTCACAAAACGCCTATAAAAACCAGCGAGGCCAAGGAAACTCCTCACTTGTGTGACCGTTTCGGGCTGCGGCCAACTCTCAATAGCTTCAATCTTGGCTTTATCAACTTCAATTCCCTGTGGAGTAACAACATAGCCAAGAAAAGATACTCGGTCGGTGCAAAAGGTGCACTTTCCAAGGTTACCAAACAAACGTGCATCACGTAGAGCAATAAAAACAGCACGTAAATGTTCCAAATGTTCCTCCAAAGATTTGCTATAAATCAATATGTCATCAAAGTAAACTACCACAAATCGTCCAATGAAAGCACGTAAAACTTCGTTCATTAACCTCATGAAAGTACTAGGTGCATTAGTTAACCCAAAAGGCATGACTAACCACTCATATAATCCAAACTTAGTTTTAAATGCTGTTTTCCATTCATCTCCCAATTTCATACGAATTTGATGGTAACCACTACGCAAATCAACATTGGAGAATATTGTAGAGCCACTCAATTCATCAAGCATATCATCTAGCCTAGGAATAGGATGACGATAACGAATAGTAATATTATTAATGCCTCTACAATCAACGCACATACGCAACGTACCATCCTTTTTCGGCACTAAAATGATAGGAACAGCACAAGGACTAAGGGATTCGCGTATATAACCTTTGTCGAGCAGTTCTTGTACTTGACGCATAATCTCCTTCGTCTCCTCTGGATTGGTACGGTATGGTGCCCGGTTGGGCAATGATGCACCGGGAATTAAGTCAATTTGATGCTCAATCCCGCGAATAGGTGGTAATCCCGGTGGCACGTCTTGTGGAAAGACGTCCGCGAACTCCTGCAAAATGTTAGTGACAGCAGGAGGCAAAGAGGAAGGCACGTCCTCGAATGAATATAATGCCTCTTTGCACACAAAAGCATAGCAAACAGATTTGCTAAAATCTAGATCATCAATATCAGATTTGGTGGCAAGTAAACATGCACTTTTCAATTTAATTTCAGAAGCAACACTAGATTGTTTATTATTATTAGGCTGCATTTGTTGCTCAAATTCTTTTGCCACAATCTGATTTTCACTCTTAGTTTTCTCCTGTTTTGCTTTATTAGCTCTATTAATATCATCTTTCAAAATGGAATCAGGAGTCATAGGAAGCAAAGTAATATTTTTATCCTTATGAACAAGAGTATACTGATTGTTTCTACCATGGTGAATAGAATTTTTATCAAATTGCCATGGTCTACCAAGTAATAAGGAACATGCTTGCATCGGTACCACATCACAATCAACATAATCAGCATATGTAGAGATACTAAAATGCACACGAACAGTACGTGTTACCTTAACTTTGCCGCTGTTGTTGAACCATTGGATGTAGTAAGGATGTGGATGTGGTCTTGTGGTGAGAGATAGCTTCTCCACCATCTCGATGCTAGCCAAGTTGTTGCAACTCCCTCCATCTATGATCACGCGAACAGAACGTTCCTTCACAACTCCCTTTGTATGGAACAAATTATGCCTCTGATTTTGCTCAGCTTGTGTAACCTGCACACTCAAAACACGTTGAGCAACTAAACATTCATACCTGTCAGCATCTTCAGGAGCCATGTATTGCGTCTCATGATCAGAATCGTCTCCACCGTGTTCGTCACGTGTAATAAGAGCCAAAGTCTCCTCATCATAGTCACTAGCGGACTCATACCCACCATCCTCAGTAACAATCATCACACGCTTAGATGGGCATTCTCTCGCATAATGACCTCCACCCTTGCAACGTCGACAAATAATATCATGTGTTTGCCCTGTTGATGCCATGGATGAAGAAGAGCTCTTTGCAGGCCCAGAAGGTGTGCTCTTGGCAGATACTGGTGATTGTGCCTGCTTTATTGTATCATGGTTGGAGGTGGCAGCCGACGGAGGCGCCGGTGTAGCAGAACGTGTGGAAGTAGATGATGCACGTGGTGTCCATGAAGAAGGTCGACCTGCAGAAAAGTTAGTCCGCGCCAATGCCTGTCGATCCTGCACTTCACGTTCAGCTTTACAAGCAAGATGGAATAAACGAGTGATATTAGTATACTCCTTATACTCTAGAATCGTCTGAATCTCTCTATTTAATCCACCCATAAAACGTGCAAGCATAGCTTCATTCTCCTCAACAATACCACATCTAATCATGCCAGTTTGTAATTCCTGATAATATTCTTCTACAGAATTTTTTCCCTGTCTTAAGCGCTGCAATTTTCGAAGTAATTCACGTTGATAATATGGTGGAACCCAACGAGTACGCATAGCAGTTTTCAAAGCAGCCCAAGTAGCAGGAATGGGATATAATCTACAATGCTCAGACCACCAAACACATGCAAAACTAGTGAATGCACAAACAGCAGCAGGAACACGTCTCTCCTCGGGATATTGTAAACATGTCAATCGTTGTTCAGTTTCTAACTCCCAAGTAAGATATATATCAGGAACATATCTACCCTCAAATGGTGGAATATTCAATTTTAGTTTAGGGAGATGATCATGATCTCGTACCTGAGGGTGAGCCCTACCATTGCCATTATTTGCATGTGGACGACCTGATGGTTGCTGTGCTGGTGGTGGCACGTAGTTCTGATTTTGATCAACCTCATCCTCGTAATCGCCAGCAAAATCATCCTCCTCCGCATCAGCAGTAGGAGCCACAGAAGTAGCAACAGCAGCACCAACAGTTTGGCCAAGTGCAAGAGGGAGACGGCTCGCTCGCCGGAGGGCTGTTTCACGATGTGTAGGTAGTCGTCGTTGTTGTTGTTGTAGAGGTGCGTTAGGTGCAGCCGGTGGTGGTGGTGGAAGACGCGCGAGCAATTCATTAAACCTGTCATCGAGCTTTGTTTCGAACGTCTTCTCCATGTCATCTATCTTCTCCATGGCCTCTTCAAATCTGTTTAGCACATCCTGCACCTGTCCATTCATCATTTGCTGAAACTTATCATGCAACTCCTGATTCGTCATGTTCTCCCAGTCAATCTCGTCGGCTTGTGATCCTGCCATGGTTAGCAACAATAGAAAACACACAAGAATATGATCCTACAGAATACTAACAGGAGGTGGTGGTGGCGGGTGTCACAAATCCGTCAAGCAAATCTCAAATTCTTACCAGTTCTTACCCAGCAGCAGGCGGTGATCGGCAACCGTTGTAGTCAAAACCCTCAAAAGCTTGGATAGAGCGATTGCCAGGGAGAGTCAAACGCACGACGTAGAAGTATGTGGAGCTGGGAAGGCTTATAGTATGGTAGCAAAAAGGGTCAGCAATAATCAATTCAGAGATGCAAAGTTGAATAAACGCTCAACGACGGTACTGTGCTGGTCCTAGGCTAGACCGTGCTAGAGACGCGAGCCTAGAACACTAAAAAAATCACGGCGCTGCACGTAAATAAGGGAAAAGCACACTCTGGAACTTTTTTTTGCGCTCCTCTTTTTTTTACGCTCCTTTTTTTTTGCGAAAAATTACTATAATGGCGAGTGTCTCAAAACTCTTCCCTCGTCAAACTGATAGGATGGGCACAAAAAAAAAATTCCACTTTTTTTTTCGGGAATCATGGCAGCGACGACGAAAAAGTGCGACAAAAAATCACTATGATGGCACGTGGCTCAAAAGACTCAGAAAAGCCTAAAAATAGGATAGGGAAAAAATATTTTTGCCCGTGAAAATTTTGGCCTAAACTGCCCGGGGGTCTCCAGACTTTTTTTTTCCGAGACCTACGCAGGCAAGGAAACACGAATCGGAATTGAGATTGATCTCAAGAACAAACCTAATATGAGAAGAACTCGGATTGGTGGTGGATATATTGTTGTGGTATATAGCAGCGGTGGTGGCATATGGTAGCGGTGGTGGTATCTGGATAGAGATTGATGGTGGTATATGGATACGGATTGGTAGTGGTATATGGATAAGGATTCAGAGCGGTGGCGGATAAGCAAAAGTGGCAGATGGGCGATGATGATGGTGCGGCGGCGGCGTGACAACTTATGACCAGAACTCGAAACTCTAAAAGACTAGACTCTAAGACCAGCAACTTGACACGACGATGCAACCGTAAATTCAACAAAGCAAAAACCCTAAAAAGATTATGCAAAGGCTCAGATTGGTTCGGATATGATGAACTAACCCTAATTTTTTTTGTGTGGCTTTTTCGTGGACTGTAGGTATGAAGAACAGACTCGATCTAATCTACGAAAAACTGTAAAATCTCACCGAGCAACCTGGAAATCTGATACCACTTGATAGAGGCAAAGGTGTCCCGATGTTTCGATGAGATGGTGGCTATCGTTTTCTGTGGGAGTCGACCTTGACGATCCGACTACGAACGTGCGAGACGTCGCGCCTTAGCAATCGCTAAACCAACTTCCGAGGGGTTATTGACCACGCCGGAGCACGATCAACCTGACCACAAGGGCCTGTTTCCTGCGAGCAAACGAAGAACAAGCAAGAAACTGAGATTGCAATCTGGATATTGCGAATATAAGATGAAAGCTTTATTGATCAAGGTGGGGTTCTGTGACGTCTTGGTCTGGTCGTTGGACACAAACGAAGTACGCGAAGTTGCAGCTATGGCGAACTTTTAATCTAAACAAAACCCAAAGTCTAAACGACGCCCTAAGGGCTGTATATATGGAGGAAGAGAGGGGAATTTTGTGGCCCTTGAGGGTGGGGTCCAAAACCAACCCTAACTCTTGTTTCCCCACACATACGGACTCTAAAAATAGCCTATACTTAAGTATTTCGAAATTACATGGGCCTGGCCCATTAATAAGGTGACGCAGCACCTAGAATAGCCTATGGACGAATATTATGAAGTGGCATCTTGTATATTTCGTCCAAGGCTTCATGCACTCCTTATGGCGGCTTCAAAGTCCTGAAATCATCACTTGTAACTCCGTTCTTGATCCCCTTGTGCATGCCATCAACTTCGTGCGTGTTCTTGCTCCAATGTTCATCCTTCTCCAAGCTAGGCCCTTCATTTGAAAGAAAAACAAATGTATCCAATTTAGGCAGCATCATAATCTCATGAACATTAGAATCATTACCAAGAAACGAAAGTACCTGGTAATTTAATTGGCGTGCGCGAGCTCTAGTAATTGGTCCAGTATATGTAACAGTAGGGGCTGTGGGTGTAACAATGGTATTGATGTCCTCATCAAAGTCCTCGGCTGCTTTATCAGCGGCCGCCTTGTTCACCCTTGCCTGCTCCTTGGCCTAGGCAAGTTCACCCCTAAGGGCCTCAACCGCAGCTTCGCTACCTGCAATCACGCACATAGCACCGCACGAGCTTTCAACTCTAGAGGTACGGGCCTGAACGAAACATTTTAATAACATACCCTGCGCCTCGTCAATACCCTTATTGATGCGGACGAGATCCTCATCGACCAGTCCCAGCTGACGCTTTAGTTCGGATACCTCAACGGCCTGGGCGGTGCTGCTAACAGTGAAGCCTACATTTCAATGTATGGAAGTACATTAGCTCCTGCGAAACTTATTGACCCTCTGTCCGCCTCTTTTTGATTAACAAAAAGGGACGATTAGACTCTCAGGGGCTACTATCTATACACAGGCATCTTTTCATAGGAAAAACGGTCAGGAATATTACATTGCATACCTTGAAGCCTGATTAGCAGGCTAGCAAAGGCCTCGTTCAGTCCGTTCCTGGTAGACTGAAACTTTTCAACCACCACACCCATCAGGGTGCGGTGCTCCTCCATGATGGAAGCTCATTGTAGTGCATCCATCAGTGTATTCGGCGCCTCCAGATTAGCGGAGGTTTCCGCAGGAGTTGGCACCCCCCCCCCTTCCCTCAAGGAGGATTGCTTATGATAGAGGCGAGGGTGTCCCGATCTTTCGATGAGATGATAACTATCGATTTGGTGGAGACGACTTTGACGATCCGACTACAAACGTGCACGACGTTGCGCCTTAGCAATCGCTAAACCAATCTCCTGAGGTTACTGACGATGCCGGAAGCACGGTCAGCCTGACCACGAAGGTCTATTCCTGCATGCAACCGAAGAACGAGCAAGAATATGATAAAGCAATCTGAATATTGCAAATATATATGAGGTATTGATAATGGTGGGGATCCGTAAGCGGTCTTGGTCTGGTCGTTGGACACAAACGAAGTACACGAAGTTGCAATGGCTAACTTTTAACTAAACAAATCCCAAAGTCTAAACGACGCCCTAAGGGCTGTATATATGGAGGAAGAGAGGGGAATTTCGTGGCCCTTGAGGGTGGGGTCCGAAACCAACCCTAACTCTTGTTTCCCCACACATATGGACTCTAAAAATAGCCTATACTTAAGTATTTCGAAATTACATTGGCCTGGCCCATTAATAAGGTGACGCAGCACCTAGAATAGCCTATGGACGAATATTATGAAGTGGCATCTTGTATATTTCGTCCATGGCTTCATGCACTCCTTATGGCGGTTTCAAAGTCCTGAAATCATCACTTGTAACTCCGTTCTTGATCCCCTTGCGCATGCCATCAACTCCATGCGTGTTCTTGCTCCAATGTTCATCCTTCTCCAAGCTAGGCCCTTCATTTGAAAGCAAAACAAATGTATCCAATTTAGGCAGCATCATAATCTCATGAACATTAGAATCATTACCAAGAAACGAAAGTACCTGGTAATTTAATTGGCGCGCGCGAGCTCTAGTAATTGGTCCAGTATATGTAACAGTAGGGGCTGTGGGTGTCACAATGGTATTGATGTCCTCATCATCCTCCCCTTCTTGAAATGAAGTCGTCCTCGACGGAAGCTCATCTTCCTCACCCAAATAAGGCTTCAAATCTGCAATGTTAAAAGTGGGACTAACCCCAAAATCTGCAGGTAGCTCAAGTTTATATGCATTATCATTTATTTTCTCTAAAACCTTAAAAGGACCATCAGCACGTGGCATTAGCTTTGATTTGCGCAGATTAGGAAATCTATCTTTACGCAAATGTAACCAAACAAGATCTCCAGGTGCAAACACAACATGTTTTCTACCCTTATCTCCAGCAAGTTTATATTTAGCATTCATACGCTCAATGTTTTCCTTAGTTAACTCATGCATTTTTAAAATCAATTCAGAACGTTCTTTAGCATCAAAATTAACCTTCTCCGAAGATGGAAGAGGCAACAAATCAATAGGTGCACGAGGTAGGAAACCATACACAATTTCAAAAGGGCACATCTTAGTAGTAGAATGCAATGAACGATTATAAGCAAATTCAATATGAGGCAAGCATTCTTCCCACATTTTCTTGTTATTCTTCAAAACAGCCCTAAGCATAGTAGACAATGTTCTATTGACTACTTCAGTTTGTCCATCAGTTTGGGGGTGACAAGTAGTACTAAAAAGCAGCTTAGTCCCCAACTTAGCCCATAAACATCTCCAAAAGTGGCTAAGAAATTTAGTATCACGATCTGAAACAATAGTATTTGGCACACCATGTAAGCGAATAATTTCACGAAAGAACAAATCAGCAACATTAACAGCATCATCGCTTTTATGACACGGTATAAAGTGTGCCATTTTCGAGAACCTATCCACGACAACAAATATGCTATCCCTCCCCTTCTTTGTTCTAGGTAAACCTAAAACAAAGTCCATAGATATATCCTCCCAAGGAACACTAGGTACAGGCAAAGGCATATATAAACCATGAGGATTGAGTCGTGACTTAGCTCTTTGACATGTAGTGCAGCGAGCAACAAAACGCTCAACATCCCGTCTCATCTTTGGCCAAAAGAAATGTGTAGCAAGTATATCCTCCGTCTTCTTGACGCCAAAGTGTCCCATTAATCCTCCTCCATGCGCCTCCTGCAACAACAAAAGACGAACGGAGCTAGCTGGAATGCATAGCTTGTTAGCACGAAACACAAATCCATCGTTAAGAACGAACTTGTTCCAAGTTCTCCCTTCCTTACAATTCTGCAATACATCTTTAAATTCAGCATCATTAACATATTGATCCTTGATGGTCTCCAAACCAAATATTTTAAAGTCAAGTTGTGAAAGCATAGTATAACGACGAGACAAGGCATCAGCAATAACATTTTCTTTACCCTTCTTGTGTTTAATCACATAAGGGAAAGTCTCAATGAATTCAACCCATTTAGCATGTCGACGGTTCAGTTTTGCTTGACTTTTAATGTGTTTCAAAGATTCATGATCAGAATGTATAACAAATTCCTTGGGCCATAAATAATGTTGCCATGTTTCTAAGGTCCGAACAAGAGCATATAATTCTTTATCATAAGTAGAATAGTTCAGACTAGGCCCACTCAATTTTTCAGAAAAGTATGCAACAGGTTTTCCATCTTGTAATAACACACCTCCTAATCCAATTCCACTAGCATCACATTCAAGCTCAAAAGTCTTATTGAAATTAGGAAGTTGGAGTAAAGGAGCATGTGTCAACTTATCTTTCAATACCGTGAAGGCTTCTTCCTGTGCGGTACCCCAAACAAAAGGTACATCCTTCTTTGTAAGCTCGTTGAGAGGTGCAGCAATGGTGCTGAAATCTCTCACAAAACGCCTATAAAAACCAGCGAGGCCAAGGAAACTCCTCACTTGTGTGACCGTTTCGGGCTGCGGCCAACTCTCAATAGCTTCAATCTTGGCTTTATCAACTTCAATTCCCTGTGGAGTAACAACATAGCCAAGAAAAGATACTCGGTCAGTGCAAAAGGTGCACTTTCCAATGGTTACCAAACAAACATGCATCACGTAGAGCAATAAAAACAGCACGTAAATGTTCCAAATGTTCCTCCAAAGATTTGCTATAAATCAATATGTCATCAAAGTAAACTACCACAAATCGTCCAATGAAAGCACGTAAAACTTCGTTCATTAACCTCATGAAAGTACTAGGTGCATTAGTTAACCCAAAAGGCATGACTAACCACTCATATAATCCAAACTTAGTTTTAAATGCTGTTTTCCATTCATCTCCCAATTTCATACGAATTTGATGGTAACCACTACGCAAATCAACTTTGGAGAATATTGTAGAGCCACTCAATTCATCAAGCATATCATCTAGCCTAGGAATAGGATGACGATAACGAATAGTAATATTATTAATGCCTCTACAATCAACGCACATACGCGACGTACCATCCTTTTTCGGCACTAAAATGATAGGAACAGCACAAGGACTAAGGGATTCGCGTATATAACCTTTGTCGAGCAGTTCTTGTACTTGACGCATAATCTCCTTCGTCTCCTCTGGATTGGTACGGTATGGTGCCCGGTTGGGCAATGATGCACCGGGAATTAAGTCAATTTGATGCTCAATCCCGCGAATAGGTGGTAATCCCGGTGGCACGTCTTGTCGAAAGACGTCCGCGAACTCTTGCAAAATGTTAGTGACAGCAGGAGGCAAAGAGGAAGGCACGTCCTCGAATGAAAATAATGCCTCTTTGCACACAAAAGCATAGCAAACAGATTTGCTAAAATCTAGATCATCAATATCAGATTTGGTGGCAAGTAAACATGCACTTTTCAATTTAATTTCAGAAGCAACACTAGATTGTTTATTATTATTAGGCTGCATTTGTTGCTCAAATTCTTTTGCCACAATCTGATTTTCACTCTTAGTTTTCTCCTGTTTTGCTTTATTAGCTCTATTAATATCATCTTTCAAAATGGAATCAGGAGTCATAGGAAGCAAAGTAATATTTTTATCCTTATGAACAAGAGTATACTGATTGTTTCTACCATGGTGAATAGAATTTTTATCAAATTGCCATGGTCTACCAAGTAATAAGGAACATGCTTGCATCGGTACCACATCACAATCAACATAATCAGCATATGTAGAGATACTAAAATGCACACGAACAGTACGTGTTACCTTAACCTTGCCGCTGTTGTTGAACCATTGGATGTAGTAAGGATGTGGATGTGGTCTTGTGGTGAGAGATAGCTTCTCCACCATCTCGATGCTAGCCAAGTTTTTGCAACTCCCTCCATCTATGATCATGCGAACAGAACGTTCCTTCACAACTCCCTTTGTATGGAACAAATTATGCCTCTGATTTTGCTCAGCTTGTGTAACCTGCACACTCAAAACACGTTGAGCAACTAAACATTCATACCTGTCAGCATCTTCAGGAGCCATGTATTGCGTCTCATGATCACAATCGTCTCCACCGTGTTCGTCACGTGTAATAAGAGCCAAAGTTCCTCATCATAGTCACTAGCGGACTCATACCCACCATCCTCAGTAACAATCATCACACGCTTAGATGGGCATTCTCGTGCATAATGACCTCCACCCTTGCAACGTCGACAAATAATATCATGTGTTTGCCCTGTTGATGCCATGGTTGAAGCAGAGCTCTTTGCAGGCCCAGAAGGTGTGCTCTTGGCAGATAGTGGTGATTGTGCCTGCTTTATTGTATCACGGTTGGAGGTGGCAGCCGACGGAGGCGCCGGTGTAGCAGAACGTGTGGAAGTAGATGATGCACGTGGTGTCCATGAAGAAGGTCGACCTGCAGAAAAGTTAGTCCGCGCCAATGCCTGTCGATCCTGCACTTCACGTTCAGCTTTACAAGCAAGATGGAATAAACGAGTGATATTAGTATACTCCTTATACTCTAGAATCGTCTGAATCTCTCTATTTAATCCACCCATAAAACGTGCAAGCATAGCTTCATTCTCCTCAACAATACCACATCTAATCATGCCAGTTTGTAATTCCTGATAATATTCTTCTACAGAATTTTTTCCCTGTCTTAAGCGCTGCAATTTTTGAAGTAATTCACGTTGATAATATGGTGGGACCCAACGAGTACGCATAGCAGTTTTCAAAGCAGCCCAAGTAGCAGGAATGGGATATAATCTACAATGCTCAGACCACCAAACACATGCAAAACTAGTGAATGCACAAACAGCAGCAGGAACACGTCTCTCCTCGGGATATTGTAAACATGTAAATCGTTGCTCGGTTTCTAACTCCCAAGTAAGATATATATCAGGAACATATCTACCCTCAAATGGTGGAATATTCAATTTTAGTTTAGGGAGATGGTCATGATCTTGTACCGGAGGGTGAGCCCTACCATTGCCATTATTTGCATGTGGACGACCTGATGGTTGCTGTGCTGGTGGTGGCACGTAGTTCTGAGTTTGATCAACCTCATCCTCGTAATCGCCAGCAAAATCATCCTCCTCCGCATCAGCAGCAGGAGCCACAGAAGTAGCAACAGCAGCACCAACAGTTTGGCCAGGTGCAAGAGGGAGACGGCTCGCTCGGCGGAGGGCTGTTTCACGATGTGTAGGTAGTCGTCGTTGTTGTTGTTGTAGAGGTGCGTTAGGTGCAGCCGGTGGTGGTGGTGGAAGACGCGCGAGCAATTCATTAAACCTGTTATCGAGCTTTGTTTCGAACGTCTTCTCCATGCCATCTATCTTCTCCATGGCCTCTTCAAATCTGTTTAGCACATCCTGCACCTGTCCATTCATCATTTGCTGAAATTTATCATGCAACTCCTGATTCGTCATGTTCTCCCAGTCAGTCTCGTCGGCTTGTGATCCTGCCATGGTTAGCAACAATAGAAAACACACAAGAATATGATCCTACAGAATACTAACAAGAGGTGGTGGTGGCGGGTGTCACAAATCCGTCAAGCAAATCTCAAATTCTTACCAGTTCTTACCCAGCAGCAGGCGGTGATCGGCAACCGTTGTAGTCAAAACTCTCAAAAGCTTGGATAGAGCGATTGCCAGGGAGAGTCAAACGCACGACGTAGAGGTATGTGGAGCTGGGAAGGCTTATAGTATGGTAGCAAAAAGGGTCAGCAATAATCAATTCAGAGATGCAAAGTTGAAGAAACGCTCAACGACGGTACTGTGCTGGTCCTAGGCTAGACCGTGCTAGAGACGCGAGCCTAGAACACTAACAAAATCACGGCGCTGCACGTAAATAAGGGAAAAGCACACTCTAGAATTTTTTTTTCGCTTTTTTTTTGCGCTCCTCTTTTTTTTTGCGAAAAATTACTATAATGGCGAGTGTCTCAAAACTCTTCCCTCGTCAAACTGATAGGATGGGCACGAAATTTTTTTTTCACTTTTTTTTTCGGAAATCAGGGCAGCGACGACGAAAAAGTGCGACAAAAAATCACTATGATGGCACGTGGCTCAAAAGACTCAGAAAAACCTAAAAATAGGATAGGGAAAAAATATTTTTGCCCGTGAAAATTTTGGCCTAAAAACTGCCCGGGGGTCTCCAGACTCTTTTTTTTCCGAGACCTACGCAGGCAAGGAAACACGAATCGGAATTGAGATTGATCTCAAGAACAAACCTAATATGAGAAGAACTCAGATTGGTGGTGGATATATGGTTACAGATTGGTGGTGGTATATGGATACAGATTGGTGGTGGTATATGGATACGGATTGGTGGTGGTATAAGGATACGGATTCAGAACGGTGGCGGATAAGCAATGGTGGTAGATGGGCGATGATGATGGTGCGGCGGCGGCGTGACAACTTATGACCAGAACTCGAAACTCTAAAAGACTAGACTCTAAGACCAGAGCTCTGATACCACTTGATAGAGGCAAAGGTGTCCCGATGTTTCGATGAGATGGTGGCTATCGTTTTCTGTGGGAGTCGACCTTGACGATCCGACTACGAACGTGCGAGACGTCGCGCCTTAGCAATCGCTAAACCAACTTCCGAGGGGTTATTGACTACGCCGGAGCACGATCAACCTGACCACAAGGGCCTGTTTCCTGCGAGCAAACGAAGAACAAGCAAGAAACTGAGATTGCAATCTGGATATTGCGAATATAAGATGAAAGCTTTATTGATCAAGGTGGGGTTCTGTGACGTCTTGGTCTGGTCGTTGGACACAAACGAAGTACGCGAAGTTGCAGCTATGGCGAACTTTTAATCTAAACAAAACCCAAAGTCTAAACGACGCCCTAAGGGCTGTATATATGGAGGAAGAGAGGGGAATTTCGTGGCCCTTGAGGGTGGGGTCCAAAACCAACCCTAACTCTTGTTTCCCCACACATACGGACTCTAAAAATAGCCTATACTTAAGTATTTCGAAATTACATGGGCCTGGCCCATTAATAAGGTGACGCAGCACCTAGAATAGCCTATGGACGAATATTATGAAGTGGCATCTTGTATATTTCGTCCAAGGCTTCATGCACTCCTTATGGCGGCTTCAAAGTCCTGAAATCATCACTTGTAACTCCGTTCTTGATCCCCTTGTGCATGCCATCAACTTCATGCGTGTTCTTGCTCCAATGTTCATCCTTCTCCAAGCTAGGCCCTTCATTTGAAAGCAAAACAAATGTATCCAATTTAGGCAGCATCATAATCTCATGAACATTAGAATCATTACCAAGAAACGAAAGTACCTGGTAATTTAATTGGCGTGCGCGAGCTCTAGTAATTGGTCCAGTATATGTAACAGTAGGGGCTGTGGGTGTAACAATGGTATTGATGTCCTCATCAAAGTCCTCGGCTGCTTTATCAGCGGCCGCCTTGTTCACCCTTGCCTGCTCCTTGGCCTAGGCAAGTTCACCCCTAAGGGCCTCAACCGCAGCTTCGCTACCTGCAATCACGCACATAGCACCGCACGAGCTTTCAACTCTAAAAGACTAGACTCTAAGACCAGAGCTCTGATACCACTTGATAGAGGCAAAGGTGTCCCGATGTTTCGATGAGATGGTGGCTATCGTTTTCTGTGGGAGTCGACCTTGACGATCCGACTACGAACGTGCGAGACGTCGCGCCTTAGCAATCGCTAAACCAACTTCCGAGGGGTTATTGACCACGCCGGAGCACGATCAACCTGACCACGAGGGCCTATTTCCTGCGAGCAAACGAAGAACAAGCAAGAAACTGAGATTGCAATCGGGATATTGCGAATATAAGATGAAAGCTTTATTGATCAAGGTGGGGTTCTGTGACGTCTTGGTCTGGTCGTTGGACACAAACGAAGTACGAGAAGTTGCAGCTATGGCGAACTTTTAATCTAAACAAAACCCAAAGTCTAAACGACGCCCTAAGGGCTGTATATATGGAGGAAGAGAGGGGAATTTCGTGGCCCTTGAGGGTGGGGTCCGAAACCAACCCTAACTCTTGTTTCCCCACACATACAGACTCTAAAAATAGCCTATACTTAAGTATTTCGAAATTACATGGGCCTGGCCCATTAATAAGGTGACGCAGCACCTAGAATAGCCTATGGACGAATATTATGAAGTGGCATCTTGTATATTTCGTCCATGGCTTCATGCACTCCTTATGGCGGCTTCAAAGTCCTGAAATCATCACTTGTAACTCCGTTCTTGATCCCCTTGCGCATGCCATCAACTCCATGCGTGTTCTTGCTCCAATGTTCATCCTTCTCCAAGCTAGGCCCTTCATTTGAAAGCAAAACAAATGTATCCAATTTAGGCAGCATCATAATCTCATGAACATTAGAATCATTACCAAGAAACGAAAGTACCTGGTAATTTAATTGGCGTGCGCGAGCTCTAGTAATTGGTCCAGTATATGTAGCAGTAGGGGCTGTGGGTGTCACAATGGTATTGATGTCCTCATCAGTTTTATAGGATGAAATTCTCAGTCCGTCCCTTCTTTTGATTAATTTAATGTGTAAAAATAGCACTTACTCGGGAGGCTAGATGGTTGCAGTCAAGGGCGATGTCTTCGGACGTCTCTGACAATGACTTTTGAGTCTTGAAAAAGGAGCTTCCAGATCGCTTTAGCGTCGTGCCGAAGAATCGTGTCAGAATCCGTGGCCCTTCCGGATTGAACTCCCACTTGCAGAGTGGCCGGCGTTGGCAGGGAAGGGACCGGCGGATGAGCATCACCTGGATCACATCTGTGAGGCTAGTGTTTTTCTCTATGATATTTTTGACGCGCTTCTTCAGCATCAGCACCTCGTCGGATGATCCCCAATCCGGACCCTTGTTGGTCCAGGATGCAAGCCACAGCGGGGGTCCGGATCTAAATGCAGGGGCGGCAGCCCATTTGGTGTCGTGGGGTTCGATAATGTAAAACCACTCCTGCTGCCATATCTTGATGGTATCCACAAACGCCCCTTTGGGCCAGAAAACTTTGGGAAGTTTGCTTATCATGGCACCAGCGCAATCCGCGTGTTGCCCATCGACCACCTTTGGCTTCACATTGAAATTTTTGAGCCATAGGCCGTAGTGTGGAGGGATGCGGAGGAAGGCCTCACACATGACGATAAACTCCGAGACGTGGAGAAAGGAATTTGGGTCCAGATCGTGAAAATCTAGCCCGTAATAGAACATGAGACCTCGAACAAAGGGGTGTAGGGGAAATCCTAGTCCACGGAGAAAGTGAGGGAGGAATACGAACCTCTCACCAGGTTCCGGAGTGGGGATAACCTGCTCTTTGGCAGGGAGTCTGTGCCTGATCTCCGCTATCAAATACCTCGCTTCCTGAAGCCCTTTGATGTCCTTCTCCGTCACAGAGGAGGCCATCCACTTGCCTTGTGAGCCAGATCCGGACATGATTGGAGTACTTGGCAGCGAGGGGGAAGCTTAGAGCTTGGGCGCTGGAGCTTGAGGACGGATGGGCTGAGGAGGAAGAAGGCGTGGGATAAAAAGATCGATCCTTGTCTTCTTATAAAGGAAGTGAATATCAAGCGTCCCCCCACGAGCCTTAAAACTCGCCTATTCCCTAGGGGTCGTGCAAATGGCACAGCTGGATTACCCAGGCCGGTATTGATGAGAATCCCGCAATAAGGGGACACGATCTCTGCTTTGACAAGATGTGTCAATGAAGACCATGTCTCGAAACGTTAAGAGGGAGGGTAAAGAAAACGGTTCGAAATAATAATGAGGCCAGAACACAATGCCTTGTCGAAAAAGCTGTCAGAAGACATGACTTATTTTTGTTTAAGTATTTTGCCCTTGTGGTTCAGGGTTGTAACTACTGTATGGAGCCGGATATAATTCTTGTGATCAACTACTTTGGAGTGTTCGAAGGAGGAATCCGCCTTGCAATGCCGAAGACAATCTACGTGCCGGACACATCGTCATAGAAGCCTGGTTCAGGGGCTACTGAGGGAGTCCTGGATTAGGGGGTCCCCAAGCGTCCGGGCTTTGTGATATGGGCCGGACTGGTGGGCCATGAAGATACAAGATAGAAGGCTTCCCCTCATATCCGGATAGGACTCTCCTTTGCGTGGATGGCAAGCTTGGTGTTTGGATATGAAGATTCTTTCTCTGTAAATCGACTCTGTATAACCCTAGGCCCCTCCGGTGTCTATATAAACCGAAGGGTTTAGTCTGTAGAGACGATCACGATCACACAGGCTAGACATCTAGGTTTAGCGCTTACGATCTCATGGTAGATCAACTCTTGTAACCCATATACCCATCAAAGTCAATCAAGCAGGAAGTAGGGTATTACCTCCATCAAGAGGGCCCGAACCTGGGTAAACATAGTGTCCCTTGCCTCCTGTTACCTTCGATCCTCAGATGCACAGTTCGGGACCTCCTACCCGAGATCGGCCGGTTTTGACACCGGCAACCACCAGCACCACCACCAGCAGGTCGACCTCAGGCATATAATCGCAACGGTAGGGCTGCAACACCACCTCAGGTACGAGATCATGACCATCTTGCTAAATTAAAATTGAATATTCCACCATTCGAGGGTAGATATGTTCCTGATATATATCTTACTTGAGAGTTAGAAACTAAACAACGTTTTACATGTTTACAATATCCCGAGGAAAGACGTGTTGCTGCTGCAGTTTGTGCTTTCACTAGTTTTGCATGTGTTTGGTGGTCTGAACATTGTCGATTATATCCTATTCCAGCTACTTGGGCTGCTTTGAAAACTGCTATGCGTACTGATAGAGGCGAAGGTGTCTCGATGTTTCGATGAGATGGTGGCTATCATTTTCTGTGGGAGTCGACCTTGACGATCCGACTACGAACGTGTGAGACGTCACGCCTTAGCAATCGTGAAACCAACTTCCGAGGGGTTATTGACCAAGCCAGAGCACGATCAACCTGATCACAAGGGTCTGTTTCCTGCGAGCAAACGAAGAACATGCAAGAAACTAAGATTGCAATCTGGATATTGCGAATATAAGATGAAAGCTTTATTGAGGAAGGTGGCGTTCTGTGACGCCTTTGTCTGGTCGTTGAACACAAACAAAGTACGCGAAGTTGCAGCTATGTCGAACTTTCATCTAAACAAAACCCAAAGTCTAAACGGTGCCCTAAGGGCTGTATATATGGAGGAAGAGGGGGGGGGGGGATTTCGTGGCCCTTGGAGGAGGGGTCCGAAACCAACCCTAACTCTTGTTTCCCCACACATACGGACTCTAAAGACAGCCTATACTTAAGTGTTTCAAAATTACATGGGCCTGGCCCAAAATATGGTGATGCAACACCTAGAATAGCCTGTGGGCGAAATTTATGAAGTGGCATCTTGTATATTTCTTCCAAGGCTTCATGCACTCCTTATGGTGGCTTCAAAGTCCTGAAATCATCACTTGCAACTCCGTTCTTGTTCCACTTGCGCACGCCATCATCTCCATGCTTGAACTTGCTCCAAGGTTCATCTTTCTTGTCCAAGCTAGGCCCTTCATTTGTAAGCAAAACAAATGTATTCAATTTTGGCATCATCATATTCTCATGACCATTAGAATCGTTACCAAGAAATGAATGTACCTAGTAATTTAATTGGCGTGTGCAAGCTCTAGTAATTGGTCTAGTATGTATAGCAGCAAGGGCTATGGGTGTAACAATGGTATTGTTGTGCTCATCATCATCCCCTTCTCGAAATGAAGTCGTCCTTGATGGAAGCTCATCTTCCTCACCCAAATAAGGCTTCAAATCTGCAGTGTTAAAAGTGGGACTAACCCCAAAATTTATAGGCAACTCAAATTTATAGGACCATTAGCACGTGGCATTAGATTTGACTTGCGCAAATTAGGAAACCTATCCTTACGCAAATGTAACCAAACAAGATCTCCAGGTGCAAAGACAACACGTTTTCTATCCTTATCTCCAACAAGACTATATTTAGCATTCATGCACTCAATATTTTCCTTAGTTAACCCATGCATTTTTAAGATCAATTCAGCACATTGTTTAGCGTCAAAATTAACCTTCTCCGAAGATTGAAGAGGCAACAAATCAATAGATGCCCGAGGTAGGAAACCATACACAATTTCAAAAGTGGCTAAGAAATTTAGTATCACGATCTGAAACAATAGTATTTGGCACACCATGCAAGTGAATAATTTCACAAAAAAGAACAAATCAGCAACATTAACAGCATCATCGCTTTTATGACATGGTATAAAGTGTGCCATTTTCGAGAACCTATCCACGACAACAAATATGCTATCCCTCCCCTTCTTTGGTCTAGGTAAACCTAAAACAAAGTCCATAGATATATCCTCCCAAGGAACACTAGGTACAGGCAAAGGCATATATAAACCATGAGGATTGAGTCGTGACTTAGCTCTTTGACATGTAGTGCAGCGAGCAACAAAACGCTCAACATCCCGTCTCATCTTTGGCCAAAAGAAATGTGTAGCAAGTATATCCTCCGTCTTCTTGACGCCAAAGTGTCCCATTAATCCTCCTCCATGCGCCTCCTGCAACAACAAAAGACGAACGGAGCTAGCTGGAATGCATAGCTTGTTAGCACGAAACACAAATCCATCGTTAAGAACGAACTTGTTCCAAGTTCTCCCTTCCTTACCATTCTGCAATACATCTTTAAATTCAGCATCATTAACATATTGATCTTTGATGGTCTCCAAACCAAATATTTTAAAGTCAAGTTGTGAAAGCATAGTATAACGACGAGACAAGGCATCAGCAATAACATTTTCTTTACCCTTCTTGTGTTTAATCACATAAGGGAAAGTCTCAATGAATTCAACCCATTTAGCATGTCGACGGTTCAGTTTTGCTTGACTTTTAATGTGTTTCAAAGATTCATGATCAGAATGTATAACAAATTCCTTGGGCCATAAATAATGTTGCCATGTTTCTAAGGTTCGAACAAGAGCATATAATTCTTTATCATAAGTAGAATAGTTCAGACTAGGCCCACTCAATTTTTCAGAAAAGTATGCAACAGGTTTTCCATCTTGTAATAACACACCTCCTAATCCAATTCCACTAGCATCACATTCAAGCTCAAAAGTCTTATTGAAATTAGGAAGTTGGAGTAAAGGAGCATGTGTCAACTTATCTTTCAATACCGTGAAGGCTTCTTCCTGTGCGGTACCCCAAACAAAAGGCACATCCTTCTTTGTAAGCTCGTTGAGAGGTGCAGCAATGGTGCTGAAATCTCTCACAAAACGCCTTTAGAAACCAGCGAGGCCAAGGAAACTCCTCATTTGTGTGACCGTTTTGGGCTGTGGCCAACTCTCAATAGCTTCAATCTTGGCTTTATCAACTTCAATTCCCTGTGGAGTAACAACATAGCCAAGAAAAGATACTCGGTCGGTGCAAAAGGTGCACTTTCCAAGGTTACCAAACAAACGTGCATCACGTAGAGCAATAAAAACAGCACGTAAATGTTACAAATGTTCCTCCAAAGATTTACTATAAATTAGTATATCATCAAAATAGACTACCACAAATCGTCCAATGAAAGCACGTAAAACTTCATTCATTAATCTCATGAAAGTACTAGGTGCATTAGTTAACCCAAAAGGCATGACTAACCACTCATATAAACTAAACTTAGTTTTAAATGCAGTTTTCAATTCATCTCCCAATTTTATACGAATTTGATGGTATCCACTATGCAAATCAACTTTGGAGAATATTGTAGAGCCACTCAATTCATCAAGCATATCATCTAGCCTAGGAATAGGATTACGATAATGAATAGTAATATTATTAATGCCTCTACAATCAACACACATACGTGATGTACCATCCTTTTTCGGCACTAGAATAATAGGAACAACACAAGGACTAAGGGATTCGCGAATATAACCTTTTGTTGAGCAGCTCCTGGACTTGACGCATAATCTCCTTCGTCTCCTTTGGATTGGTACGGTATGGTGCACGGTTGGGTAGCGAAGCACCGGGAATTAAGTCAATATGATGCTCAATCCCTCGAATAGGTGGTAATCCCGGTGGCACGTCATGTGGAAAGACATCAGCGAACTCCTGCAAAATGTTAGTAATAGGAGGCAAAGAGGAAGGCATGTCCTCAAATGAAAATAATGCCTCTTTGCACACAAAAGCATAGCAAACAGATTTGCTGAAATCTAGATCATAAATATCAGATTTGGTGGCAAGTAAGCATGCACTTTTCAATTTAATTTCAGAAGCAACACTAGATGGTTTATTATTAGGCTTCATTTGTTCAAATTCTTTTGCCACAATCTGATTTTCACTCTTGTTGTGCTCCTGTTTTGCTTTATTAGCTCTATTAATATCATCTTTCAAAATGGAATCAGGAGTCATAGGAAGTGATACGTCTCCAACGTATCTCTAATTTTTGATTGCTCCATGGTATATTATCTACTGTTTTGGATGTTTATGGGCTTTATTATACACTTTTATATCATTTTGGGACTAACCTATTAACCCAAAGCCCAGTGCCAGTTTCTGTTTTTCCTTGTTTTAGAGTATCACAGAAAAGGAAAATCAAACGGAGTCCAATTGACCTGAAACTTCACGGAACTTATTTTTGGAAGGAAAGCAACCCGGGACACTTGGAGTCCACGTAAGGGAGTCAACGAGGAAGCCATGAGGCAGGGGGCGCACCCTCCACCCTCGTGGGCCCCTCGTGGCCCCTTGATGTACTTCTTGCGCCTATATATCTCCATATACCCTAAAACGATCGGGGAGCACAATAGATCAGGAGTTCCGCCGCCAGAAGCCTCCATAGCCACCAAAAGCCAATCTAGACCCGTTCCGGCACCCTGCCGGAGGGGCCAGTCGCTCTCCGGTTGCCATCTTCATCATCCCGGTGCTCTCCATGACGAGGAGGGAGTAGTTCTCCCTCGGGGCTGAGGGTATGTACCAGTAGCTATGTGTTTGATCTCTCTCTCTCTCTCTCTCTCTCTCTCGTGTTATTGAGGTGATACGATCTTGATGTATCACGAGCTTTGCTATTATAGTTGGATCTTATGATGTTTTCTCCCCCCTCTACTCTCTTGTAATGGATTGAGTTTCCCCTTTGAAGTTATCTTATCGGATTGAGTCTTTAAGGATTTGAGAACACTTGATGTATGTCTTGCCGTGCGTATCTGTGGTGACTATGGGATACCACATGATTCACTTGACGTATGTTTTGGTGACCAACTTGTGAGTTCCGCCCATGAACCTATGCATAGGTGTTGGCACACGTTTTCGTCGTGATTCTCCGGTAGAAATTTTGGGGCACTCTTTGAGGTTCTATTTGTTGGTTGAATAGATGAATGTGAGATTGTGTGATGCATATCGTATAATCATACCCACAGATACTTGAGGTGACATTGGAGTATCTAGGTGACATTAGGGTTTTGGTTGATTTGTGTCTTAAGGTGTTATTCTAGTACGAACTCTAGGGCTGTTTGTGACACTTATAGGAATAGCCCAACGGATTGATTGGAAAAAATAACTTTGAGGTGGTTTCGTACCCTACCATAGTCTCTTCGTTCGTTCTCCGCTATTAGTGAATTTGGAGTGACTCTTTGTTGCATGTTGAGGGATAGTTATATGATCCAATTATGTTATTATTGTTGAGGGAACTTGCACTAGTGAAAGTATGAACCCTAGGCCTTGTTTCAACGCATTGCAATACCGTTTACGCTCACTTTTATCATTACTTACCTTGATGTTTTTATAATTTCAGATTACAAAAACCTTTATCTATCATCCATATACCACTTGTATCACCATCTCTTCGCCGAACTAGTGCACCTATACAATTTACCATTGTATTGGGTGTGTTGGGGACACAAGAGACTCTTTGTTATTTGGTTGCAGGGTTGCTCGAGAGAGACCATCTTCATCCTACGCCTCCTACGAATTGATAAACCTTAGGTCATCCACTTGAGGGAAATTTGCTACTGTCCTACAAACCTCTGCACTTGGAGGCCCAACAACGTCTACAAGAAGAAGGTTGTGTAATAGACATCAAGCTCTTTTCTGGCGCCGTTGCCGGGGAGGTGAGTGCTTGAAGGTATATCTTTAGATCTTGCAATCGAGTCTTTTAGTTTCTTGTTTTATCACTAGTTTAGTTTATAAAAGAAAACTACAAAAAATATGGGATTGACTTTGCCTCATACGCTTCATCTTTTTAATATCTTTCGTGAGTATGATGGAAAGGAAAATTGTGCCAAAGTGTTGGAAGAAGAATGCATTAAAATGTTTGGTACTAAATCTTTGAATGATGAGAATGATTGCAATACTATTAGTATGAACTCCTTGAATATCCATGGTACTAATGATGATTGCACCAGTTATGATGAAAATGTCTCCTATAAACATGTCAATTTTTGTGGAGTGCATTGGGTTTGTTAGTACACACCAAATAGGGAAGATAGATATTGCAAGAGGCATAATGATGCGCAGCATCCCAAGGTCATCCCCATGGACCTACCATCGTCTCATCAAGTGCCTAGTGGACCCATGACTCGATCACGTGCAAGAGCTCTTGAAACCGAGGTGACATCTCTCCTCTCACAATTCCACTTTGATGCACATGAAGCATGGCTACTACCTCACATGGATACTTTGTGCATACTCAGGTACAATGGAGAAGCTAAGGAGCAAGGACAAGAAGAAAAGGAAGATGGACGAGAAGACGGAGAAGAAGGAGGGCTGAAGGAAAAGTCCCAGCCACCGGACGTCCGGCGCCTGAAGCATCAGCCGAGTCCCAGCGAGCGGACATCCGGTCCAGACCGGACGACCGGTGCCCCTGCACCCGAAGCAAACGAGCGGAACCGGACGTCCGGCGCCCCTGCATCCGAACCAACATCAGCGGAAGTCCGACGTTTCCGGACGTCCGGCACCCCCATCACAGAGCAGAATCAGTGGACGTCCGGAGGACACCAGACGACCGGCCGCTCCTGAGACACCGGACGACCGGCCACCAGCGGACATCCGGTACCTGGTTGTGTCCAGATTCGGGCCCGAGGCCCATGTACCCCTACTTTCGCCCACATTTGCACTTAGACTATAAATAGACCTCTCCCACCTCCTTTCTAGGGTAGCAAATGTTTAGCTCATATTTGTGAGAGAGCTTTGCTCATCCACTTGGTTACCTTCTCCTCGGAGATTCGAGCCTCCACCGGAGAAGATCCCCCAAGCGGATTCAAGACCTCCTTGCGGAGAAGATCATCAAGACCCCCTCTTGGGCGGCCCCATCAAGACCTCCTCACGGAGAAGAACCGGTTACCGTGTATCGTCCTTAGTTGTCTGTGGATTCGTGTATCGTTCTATGTACTCGAGGATCTAGCCCATGTATGACTTATTCGTGTCGGTTTAGTGATTTCCTCTTGTGTTTTCCCTCCGTTCATCCCCGTGTTCTTCGTGATTTCCCCGGGATCCGCTCCTTTCGTGAAAGATCGGGCGATTAGGGTCTCTACCCTACATCATCTTGGTATCTAGAGCAAGGTTGATCACGATTTCGGAGCCCCCCTCTTTGTTTTCTAGCTTGATTTTGTTGTTTTTCGTCCTAATCCGAAAATCCCCACAAAAATAGCCCCAAAAAATTTTCTTGTGTTTTGTGAGTTTTGATGATGTTTTGTTGGTTTTGATCCGTGAATTTGTTGTGTTGCAAGTGGATCTAGCCTTCCCCACCATCTCCACCTCGAAATCCATCCAAAATCCACGAAATTCATATCAATTTTTGCCGAGACCCACCGGACGACCGCAACTTACCGGACGTCCGGCGCCGCAGGAACCACCGGACGTCTGACCTTACCGGACGACCGGAACCTCTAAACCGAGCTGAAATTAGCGGATTTCCGACCCGACCGGACGTCCAGCGACCGGGCATCCGTCCACTTCCGGATGACCGCTACTTCCACCACATCATCCGCTACATCACCACCGACTTCCGCAAACCGTTCCAATATCCCAACCCACGCCACCACTTACCCGCTACCTACTCCGACGCTTTTTGTCGCACTTGGTTTTGATAATTTGAGTTGCGGTACCGTATCCTTTTGTGTTTCGGCTATCTAGGTACGGTTCGACATCGACATCACCGCCGCTCATTTTTGCCACGGACGCGTCATCAACAACGACCACCTCGACTACGACTTGGTATTCATGCCACCATTTTGACACCATACCGGAAGCAAGACCGGTAACCTCATCTTGGTATTGGACATATAACTCTTGCCATTACATTGATAGCCATCATAGCCTTACTCCTTTGCGTTGCTTACCCATCGAGACTAGCCATTGAGTATTGCCGGCAACGAGACTTGTGCACATTAGTGATCATACTTCCCATAGCATACTTACATACATCATTGTTGCCTATATTGGTATCATCTCTTGTGTCACAAAGTTGTCATCGCATACTCACTTGCTATCTTGGTTCGTCAAGCATTGCATGAGAAAAGAGATCAAACATCAAAGAGCCAACCAAGCTTTTAAGCAAAGAGGAAAGATAAGCAAAGAGCTTTTAAGCAAGAACCATAGCATCATACAAAATTAAGATTGTCATACTCGATCATCTTGGATCATATCATAGCAACACCTTGCATAAAACATATTTGGGATAGAAGTCGTTGCATTTTTGCTAAGTAGGTTGTGCACAAGTTCTTGTATCCGCCTATCGTACAATCGTGCTAGCGTCTCTCTAGTGTTGTGCAACAAGAGCATTTTTGTGGATTCCACATTTTGGCTCACCCTTGGTTGCACAACCCCACTTATCTTTTTGCGCGTGTGTTTCCGTGTACCTTATATGCTTGGTCTACTTGTTACATTGCATCTTGCGAATCTTCTCCAACATTATTGAATCTTGCTTACATTCACATTAAAATTTGTGCCACCATCCTAAACAAGCTCCACCATAAGCTTTTACTTGTGTAGGTGTGAGAAATCGACGAGAATTCGTACCAATTGGGCTATTTACTTGTCCTACATCGGAGTGATCATCGATTCACTTTCAACTTCAGTCAAGGTACATTTGGTATCGTTCTTCTCTTTCTACCACTCACATTTGTCTTGGAATGATGGATAGGCCAAGTACTTCTACCAACCCACTCTTCATGGAGCAAGATGACGACATGAACTCCTTCGTCACCAAGAGTCACCTCTTTGGTGCACAACGTGCTTTGCATCAAGAGCAACAAGCTATGAGTGAACGCATCGACAACCTTGCCGCCGACTTGCGACTTTCCGAGCAACGTACAAGGGACTACTTCGACCACAAGGTCGACGATCACAAGCAAGAGAATGACGCAAGGATGGACGAGATTTGTGCTTTGTTGCTCAACCTCTCTTCTTCCACTTCAAGAAGGAGCCGTTCAAGTCGCCACTCTGACTTCACCCTCTCTGGCTCAAGTACACCGACATCGAACACTCTTCGTCGAGCCACGCGCACCGACCGTCAAGCAAACCTCAATCCACTTCGAGACACCAACTCACAAGAACATCGACGACGTCAAACCGAAGAAGCCTTTGCGCTAGCACGAGAACAGCAACAACAACGCAAACATGAAGAGGAAGAACGTGCGCGTCTCCACCAACTTGCACAAGATGCCGAGACACAACGTCAAGAACAACAACTCCGTGACGCTCAAGCACTTGAGGCGCAACAAGCTCTATGCGATTCGAGTTGAGCCGTTGCCGACCGAGGCCGACAAGCCCGTGAACAAGAGGAAGCACTTCACGAAGAAATTCAAGAACGACGATTTCAAGCTCGCATGCATCATCCAGTTCCTCCTCGAGCTCGACGCGCTCCTCCACAAACTCGCCAAGACCATAAAGTTCGTCAAGAGCATGACGACGATGGGAATCCTCCGCGACAAGAGCAACACGAGGTCGACAACCCTCCGCGTCAAGAGTACCACGAGTTGAACAATCATCTACAACATGGGCATCATCATCCCCGACCCCAAGACAATGAAGAGCAACGCTACGGCAAGCTCAAGTTCACCATGCCCAAGTTCAACGGAAGCAACGATCCCGAAGAATACCTTTCATGGGCATTGAAAGTTGACAAGATCTTCCGTTAGCACAATTATGAAGAAGATAAGAAGATCGCGATGGCATCCCTTGAGGTCCAAGACTATGTCCTCATTTGGTGGGAACAAATCATAGAGCTCCGCGAGGCAAGAGGTGAACCACCCATCACCACTTGGGCACAAATGAAGGATGTCATGAGAGCATGCTTCGTGCCTACCTACTACAACGGCGACCTCTTCAAGACACTCCAACAACTCAAGCAAGGAACCAAGAGCGTTGAAGAATACTACAAGGAGATGGAGATTGCAATGATAAGAGCCAATGTGACGGAAGATGATGAGCAAACAATGGCACGTTTTTTGAATGGAATCAATCATCCTATAAAGAAGATCGCTGACTTCCAACCATACTCAAATCTCATCGAGCTAGTGCACCATGTGATGAGGACATCAATACCATTGTTACATCCACAGCCCCTACTGTTACATATACTGGACCAATTACTAGAGCTCGCGCACGCCAATTAAATTACCAGGTACTTTCATTTCTTGGTAATGATTCTAATGTTCATGAGATTATGATGCTGCCTAAATTGGATACATTTGTTTTGCTTACAAATGAAGGGCCTAGCTTGGAGAAGGATGAACATTGGAGCAAGAACACGCATTGCCACTTCGTAATATTCGTCCATAGGCTATTCTAGGTGCTGCATCACCTTATTAATGGGCCAGGCCCATGTAATTTCGAAGTACTTAAGTATAGGCTATTTTTAGAGTCCGTATGTGTGGGGAAACAAGAGTTAGGGTTGGTTTCGGACCCCACCCTCAAGGGCCACGAAATTCCCCTCTCTTCCTCCATATATACAGCCCTTAGGGCGTCGTTTAGACTTTGGGTTTTGTTTAGATTAAAAGTTCGCCATAGCTGCAACTTCGCGTACTTTGTTTGTGTCCAACGACTAGACCAAGACGTCACAGAACCCCACCTTGATCAATAAAGCTTTCATCTTATATTCGCAATATCCCGATTTGATAGAGGCAAAGGTGTCCCGATGTTTCGATGAGATGGTGGCTATCGTTTTCTGTGGGAGTCGACCTTGACGATCCGACTACGAACGTGCGAGACGTCGCGCCTTAGCAATCGCTAAACCAACTTCCGAGGGGTTATTGACCACGCCGGAGCACGATCAACCTGACCACGAGGGCCTGTTTCCTGCGAGCAAACGAAGAACAAGCAAGAAACTGAGATTGCAATCTGGATATTGCGAATATAAGATGAAAGCTTTATTGATCAAGGTGGGGTTCTGTGACGTCTTGGTCTGGTCGTTGGACACAAACGAAGTACGCGAAGTTGCAGCTATGGCGAACTTTTAATCTAAACAAAACCCAAAGTCTAAACGACGCCCTAAGGGCTGTATATATGGAGGAAGAGAGGGGAATTTCGTGGCCCTTGAGGGTGGGGTCCGAAACCAACCCTAACTCTTGTTTCCCCACACATACGGACTCTAAAAATAGCCTATACTTAAGTACTTCGAAATTACATGGGCCTGGCCCATTAATAAGGTGACGCAGCACCTAGAATAGCCTATGGACGAATATTACGAAGTGGCATCTTGTATATTTCGTCCATGGCTTCATGCACTCCTTATGGCGGCTTCAAAGTCCTGAAATCATCACTTGTAACTCCGTTCTTGATCCCCTTGCGCATGCCATCAACTCCATGCGTGTTCTTGCTCCAATGTTCATCCTTCTCCAAGCTAGGCCCTTCATTTGAAAGCAAAACAAATGTATCTAATTTAGGTAGCATCATAATCTCATGAACATTAGAATCATTACCAAGAAACGAAAGTACCTGGTAATTTAATTGGCGTGCGCGAGCTCTAGTAATTGGTCCAGTATATGTAACAGTAGGGGCTGTGGGTGTAACAATGGTATTGATGTCCTCATCACGATTGCAATCTCAGTTTCTTGCTTGTTCTTCGTTTGCTCGCAGGAAACAGACCCTCGTGGTCAGGTTGATCGTGCTCTGGCGTGGTCAATAACCCTCGGAAGTTGGTTTAGCGTTTGCTAAGGCGCAACGTCTCGCATGTTCGTAGTCGGATCGTCAAGGTCGACTCCCACAGAAAACGATAGCCACCATCTCATCGAAACATCGGGACACCTTAGCCTCTATCACCATGCTACCAAAGCGGAACGCCAAGTGCAAGATGATTTCAAGTATGCCAAGTTCTCATCCAAGTCCTACGGCTTCCCCAATAACCAAGCTTCAACGACTCCAACAACGACTACAAGACCCTCTACTTCCAACATTGACAAGTCGACTTCCAAGAAAGCTTCGCCAACTACAAACAATCCTCATACGAGCAACTTCAAGCCGAGAGCTTCATCATCATCAACCCCTACCGATGAGACCGCCAAGACAAGTTCCTTCAAGTGTTTCACTTGCGGCGGCCGAGGCCACAAGTCCTATGAGTGCACCAACAAGCGCACCATGATCTTCAACGATGATGGCACTTATGATTCCATGAGCGAAGGAGAAATGGAAGCCCTTGAGCAAGTCGCCATGCACCGCCAAGTGAACAATTAAGAAGAACAAGTCTTTTGTGATGAAGACTCAAGTCCCTCACTTGTTGTCTCCAAAGTCTTGACTCTCCAACATCACCAAGAAGGAGACCAACGATGCCACATATTCCACACAAAGGCCGGCATCAATGGACGATCCGTCAAGGTCATCATCGATGGAAGGAGTTGTCACAATCTCGCAAGTGAAGAACTTTGCTCCAAGCTCCAATTGCCCAAGACGAAACATCCACATCCATACAAAGTGCAATGTCTTAGTGACTCCGGCACTATCCAAGTCGAGCACCGAGTACAAGTCTCCTTCAAAATTGGCGCCTACGAAGACACCTTGGAGTGCAACGTCATCCCAATGATCGTTTGTCATCTTCTCATTGGACGGCCATGGCAATTCGATAGAGGAGTCGTCCACAATGGGCGTACCAACCACTATAGCTTCAAGATGCAAGGAAAGGAGTTTGTGTTACACCCTATGTCTCCAAGCCAAGTGATCGCCGATAAGCAAGCCACCCATCATGGAGAGAATGGTGAGAGAGTGAGCCACCAAAAAGAGAGTGAGCGCCACAAGCCCAAATTGAGTGCCTCCACGATGAGCGAAAACAAGAACCTAGTTCTATTTGCCACCAAACGTGAGATGAGAGAAGTGTGTGAGAAACCATCTAGTGTCCTACACTACGTCCTTGTGTGCAAGGACAAGGCACCACAAACTAACACTTCTCACACTCTTCCTCTAGTGTTGTCTTATCTTTTGCAGGAATTTCAAGATGTTTTCCCCGATGAGCTACCTCCGGGACTACCTCCACTACGAGGCATCGAGCACCGTATCGACCTCATCCCCAGAGCACCGCTTCCGAACAAAGCTCCCTACCGCGTCAACCCCGAAGAAACCAAAGAAATTCAAAGGCAAGTAAAGCATCTCATAGACCATGGACATGTGCGTGAAAGTTTGAGCCCTTGTGCCGTACCGGTCATTCTTGTGCCAAAACGTGACAGTAGTTTTCGCATGTGCTCCGATTGTAGACCTATCAATGCTATCACCGTTCGTTATAGGTATCCCATTCCACGCCTAGATGATATGCTAGATGAGCTTAGTGGTGCCACTACATTTTCCAAAATTGATCTTAAGAGTGGTTACTATCAAATCCGCATACAAGAGGGTGATGAATGGAAAACCGCATTCAAAACCAAGTTTGGTTTGTATGAGTGGTTAGTCATGCCTATGGGTCTCTCAGAAGCACCGGGCACTTTTATGCGCCTTATGCATCATGTCTTTCGTCCTTATATTGGTGAGTTTGTTGTGGTTTACTTCGATGACATTCTTGTTTAGCAAATCTATCAAAGAGCATTTCACCCATGTCCGCACCGTTTTCCAAACTCTTCGAAAAGAGCGCCTCTATGCTAATATGGAGAAATGCCTTTTTGGTGTTGATAAGCTCGTTTTCTTGGGTTTTGTCGTTTCTTCTAAGGGTGTTCATGTAGATGAGTCCAGGATCAATGCTATTAAGACTTGGCCGCAACCAACCAAGTTGCATCAAGTGCGTAGTTTCCTTGGTCTTGCGGGTTTCAATCGTCATTTTGTGAAGGATTTTAGCACCATTGCTTCGCCTTTGCATGCTTTGAGCAAGAAGAATGCGCCGTTTATTTGGGGACCATCCCAAGATACCGCATTCAATGAGCTTAAGAATTTGCTTACTCATGCTCCTGTGCTTGCTTTACCCAACTTCGACAAGCCTTTTGAGATTCATTGCGATGCTAGCGATAATGGCATAGGAGGTGTGTTAACGCAAGAGAAGCGCCCCATAGCTTACTTTAGTGAGAAACTTTCCGGAGCGCAACTCAATTGTCCCATCTATGACAAAGAGCTATATGCTTTAGTCCATGTTTTACATGAATGGGAACATTACCTTCGTCCCCATGAGTTTATCATTCATACCGATCATGAGACTCTCAAGTATCTTAAGGGTCAAACTGATGAGGACATCAATACCATTGTTACACCCACAGCCCCTACTGTTACATATACTGGACCAATTACTAGAGCTCGCGCACGCCAATTAAATTACCAGGTACTTTCGTTTCTTGGTAATGATTCTAATGTTCATGAGATTATGATGCTGCCTAAATTGGATACATTTGTTTTGCTTTCAAATGAAGGGCCTAGCTTGGAGAAGGATGAACATTGGAGCAAGAACACGCATGGAGTTGATGGCATGCGCAAGGGGATCAAGAACGGAGTTACAAGTGATGATTTCAGGACTTTGCAGCCGCCATAAGGAGTGCATGAAGCCATGGACGAAATATACAAGATGCCACTTCATAATATTCGTCCATAGGCTATTCTAGGTGCTGCGTCACCTTATTAATGGGCCAGGCCCATGTAATTTCGAAATACTTAAGTATAGGCTATTTTTAGAGTCCGTATGTGTGGGGAAACAAGAGTTAGGGTTGGTTTCGGACCCCACCCTCAAGGGCCACGAAATTCCCCTCTCTTCCTCCATATATACAGCCCTTAGGGCGTCGTTTAGACTTTGGGATTTGTTTAGTTAAAAGTTAGCCATTGCAACTTCGTGTACTTCATTTGTGTCCAACGACCAGACCAAGACCGCTTCCGGATCCCCACCATTATCAATACTTCATATATATTTGCGATATTCAGATTGCTTTATCATATTCTTGCTCGTTCTTCGATTGCTTGCAGGAATAGACCTTCGTGGTCAGGCTGACCGTGCTTCCAGCATCGTCAGTAACCTTAGGAGATTGGTTTAGCGGTTGCTAAGGCGCAACGTCGTCCATGTTTGTAGTCGGATCGTCAAAGTCGTCTCCACCAAATCGATAGTTATCATCTCATCGAAAGATCGGGGCCCTCGCCTCTATCAAGTGGTATCAGATTTCCAGGTTGCTCGGTGAGATTTTTTACAGTTTTTCGTAGATTAGATCGAGTCTGTTCTTCATACCTACAGTCCACGAAAAAGCCACAAAAAAAATTAGGGTTAGTTCATCATATCCGAACCAATCTGAGCCTTTGCATAATCTTTTTAGGGTTTTTGCTTTGTTGAATTTTCGGTTGCATCGTCGTGTCAAGTTGCTGGTCTTAGAGTCTAGTCTTTTAGAGTTTCGAGTTATGGTCATAAGTTGTCACGCCGCCGCCGCACCATCAACATCGCCCATCTACCACCATTGCTTATCCGCCACCGTTCTGAATCTGTATCCATATACCACCACCAATCCGTATCCATATACCACCACCAATCTGTATCCATATACCACCACCAATCTGTAACCATATATCCACCACCAATCCGAGTTCTTCTCATATTAGGTTTGTTCTTGAGATCAATCTCAATTCCGATTCGTGTTTCCTTGCCTGCGTAGGTCTCGGAAAAAAAAGAAAAAAAAAAGAGTCTGGAGACCCCCGGGCAGTTTTTAGGCCAAAATTTTCACAGGCAAAAATATTTTTTCCCTATCCTATTTTTAGGTTTTTCTGAGTCTTTTGAGCCACGTGCCATCATAGTGATTTTTTGTCGCACTTTTTCGTCGTCGCTGCCCTGATTTCCGAAAAAAAGTGAAAAAAAAATTTTGTGCCCATCCTATCAGTTTGATGAGGGAAGAGTTTTGAGACACTCGCCATTATAGTAATTTTTTGCAAAAAAAAGAGGAGCGCAAAAAAAAGCGAAAAAAAAAGTTCCAGAGTGTGCTTTTCCCTTATTTACGTGCAGCGCCGTGATTTTGTTAGTGTTCTAGGCTCGCGTCTCTAGCACGGTCTAGCCTAGGACCAGCACAGTACCGTCGTTGAGCATTTATTCAACTTTGCATCTCTGAATTGATTATTGCTGACCCTTTTTGCTACCATACTATAAGCCTTCCCAGCTCCACATACCTCTACGTCGTGCGTTTCACTCTCCCTGGCAATCGCTCTATCCAAGCTTTTGAGAGTTTTGACTACAACGGTTGCCGATCACCGCCTGCTGCTGGGTAAGAACTGGTAAGAATTTGAGATTTGCTTGACGGATTTGTGACACCCGCCACCACCACCTCTTGTTAGTATTCTATAGGATCATATTCTTGTGTGTTTTCTATTGTTGCTAACCATGGCAGGATCACAAGCCGATGAGACTGACTGGGAGAACATGACGAATCAGGAGTTGCATGATAAATTTCAGCAAATGATGAATGGACAGGTGCAGGATGTGCTAAACAGATTTGAAGAGGCCATGGAGAAGATAGATGACATGGAGAAGACGTTCGAAACAAATCTCGATAACAGGTTTAATGAATTGCTCGCGCGTCTTCCACCACCACCACCGGCTGCACCTAACGCACCTCTACAACAACAACAACGATGACTACCTACACATCGTGAAACAGCCCTCCGCCGAGTGAGCCGTCTCCCTCTTGCACCTGGCCAAACAGTTGGTGCTGCTGTTGCTACTTCTGTGGCTCCTGCTGCTGATGCGGAGGAGGATGATTTTGCTGGCGATTACGAGGATGAGGTTGATCAAAATCAGAACTACGTGCCACCACCAGCACAGCAACCATCAGGTCGTCCACATGCAAATAATGGCAATGGTAGGGCTCACCCTCAGGTACGAGATCATGACCATCTCCCTAAACTAAAATTGAATATTCCACCATTTGAGGGTAGATATGTTCCTGATATATATCTTACTTGGGAGTTAGAAACTGAACAACGATTTACATGTTTACAATATCTCGAGGAGAGACGTGTTCCTGCTGCTGTTTGTGCATTCACTAGTTTTGCATGTGTTTGGTGGTCTGAGCATTGTAGATTATATCCCATTCCTGCTACTTGGGCTGCTTTGAAAACTGCTATGCGTACTCGTTGGGTTCCACCGTATTATCAACGTGAATTACTTCAAAAATTGCAGCGCTTAAGACAGGGAAAAAATTCTGTAGAAGAATATTATCAGGAATTACAAACTGGCATGATTAGATGTGGTATTGTTGAGGAGAATGAAGCTATGCTTGCACGTTTTATGGGTGGATTAAATAGAGAGATTCAGACGATTCTAGAGTATAAGGAGTATACTAATATCACTCGTTTATTCCATCTTGCTTGTAAAGCTGAACGTGAAGTGCAGGATCGACAAGCATTGGCGCGGACTAACTTTTCTGCAGGTCGACCTTCTTCATGGACACCACGTGCATCATCTACTTCTACACGTTCTGCTACACCAGCGCCTCCGTCGGCTGCCACCTCCAACCATGATACAATAAAGCAGGCACAATCACCACTATCTGCCAAGAGCACACCTTCTGGGCCTGCAAAGAGCTCTTCTTCATCCATGGCATCAACAGGGCAAACACATGATATTATTTGTCGACGTTGCAAGGGTGGAGGTCATTATGCGAGAGAATGCCCATCTAAGCGTGTGATGATTGTTACTGAGGATGTTGGGTATGAGTCTGCTAGTGACTATGATGAGGAGACTTTGGCTCTTATTACACGTGACGAACACGGTGGAGACAATTCTGATCATGAGACGCAATACATGGCTCCTGAAGATGCTGACAGGTATGAATGTTTAGTTGCTCAACGTGTTTTGAGTGTGCAGGTTACACAAGCTGAGCAAAATCAGAGGCATAATTTGTTCCATACAAAGGGAGTTGTGAAGGAACGTTCTGTTCGCGTGATCGTAGATGGAGGGAGTTGCAACAACTTGGCTAGCATCGAGATGGTGGAGAAGCTATCTCTCACCACAAGACCACATCCACATCCTTACTACATCCAATGGTTCAACAACAGCGGCAAGGTTAAGGTAACACGTACTGTTCGTGTGCATTTTAGTATCTCTACATATGCTGATTATGTTGATTGTGATGTGGTACCTATGCAAGCATGTTCCTTATTACTTGGTAGACCATGGCAATTTGATAAAAATTCTATTCACCATGGTAGAAACAATCAGTATACTCTTGTTCATAAGGATAAAAATATTACTTTGCTTCCTATGACTCCTGATTCCATTTTGAAAGATGATATTAATAGAGCTAATAAAGCAAAACAGGAGAAAACTAAGAGTGAAAATCAGATTGTGGCAAAAGAATTTGAGCAACAAATGCAGCCTAATAATAATAAACAATCTAGTGTTGCTTCTGAAATTAAATTGAAAAGTGCATGTTTACTTGCCACCAAATCTGATATTGATGATCTAGATTTTAGCAAATCTGTTTGCTATGCTTTTGTGTGCAAAGAGGCATTATTTTCATTCGAGGACGTGCCTTCCTCTTTGCCCCCTGCTGTCACTAACATTTTGCAGGAGTTCGCCGACGTCTTTCCACAAGACGTGCCACCGGGATTACCACCTATTCACGGGATTGAGCATCAAATTGACTTAATTCCCGGTGCATCATTACCCAACCGGGCACCATACCGTACCAATCCAGAGGAGACGAAGGAGATTATGCGTCAAGTACAAGAACTGCTCGACAAAGGTTATATACGTGAATCCCTTAGTCCTTGTGCTGTTCCTATCATTTTAGTGCCGAAAAAGGATGGTACGTCGCGTATGTGCGTTGATTGTAGAGGCATTAATAATATTACTATTCGTTATCGTCATCCTATTCCTAGGCTAGATGATATGCTTGATGAATTGAGTGGCTCTACAATATTCTCCAAAGTTGATTTGCGTAGTGGTTACCATCAAATTCGTATGAAATTGGGAGATGAATGGAAAACAGCATTTAAAACTAAATTTGGATTATATGAGTGGTTAGTCATGCCTTTTGGGTTAACTAATGCACCTAGTACTTTCATGAGGTTAATGAACGAAGTTTTACGTGCTTTCATTGGACGATTTGTGGTAGTTTACTTTGATGACATATTGATTTATAGCAAATCTTTGGAGGAACATTCGGAACATTTACGTGCTGTTTTTATTGCTCTACGTGATGCACGTTTGTTTGGTAACCTTGGAAAGTGCACCTTTTGCACCGACCGAGTATCTTTTCTTGGCTATGTTGTTACTCCACAGGGAATTGAAGTTGATAAAGCCAAGATTGAAGCTATTGAGAGTTGGCCACAGCCCAAAACGGTCACACAAATGAGGAGTTTCCTTGGCCTCGCTGGTTTCTATAGGCGTTTTGTGAGAGATTTCAGCACCATTGCTGCACCTCTCAACGAGCTTACAAAGAAGGATGTGCCTTTTGTTTGGGGTACCGCACAGGAAGAAGCCTTCACGGTATTGAAAGATAAGTTGACACATGCTCCTTTACTCCAACTTCCTAATTTCAATAAGACTTTTGAGCTTGAATGTGATGCTAGTGGAATTGGATTAGGAGGTGTGTTATTACAAGATGGAAAACCTGTTGCATACTTTTCTGAAAAATTGAGTGGGCCTAGTCTGAACTATTCTACTTATGATAAAGAATTATATGCTCTTGTTCGAACCTTAGAAACATGGCAACATTATTTATGGCCCAAGGAATTTGTTATACATTCTGATCATGAATCTTTGAAACACATTAAAAGTCAAGCAAAACTGAACCGTCGACATGCTAAATGGGTTGAATTCATTGAGACTTTCCCTTATGTGATTAAACACAAGAAGGGTAAAGAAAATGTTATTGCTGATGCCTTGTCTCGTCGTTATACTATGCTTTCACAACTTGACTTTAAAATATTTGGTTTGGAGACCATCAAAGATCAATATGTTAATGATGCTGAATTTAAAGATGTATTGCAGAATGGTAAGGAAGGGAGAACTTGGAACAAGTTCGTTCTTAACGATGGATTTGTGTTTCGTGCTAACAAGCTATGCATTCCAGCTAGCTCCGTTCGTCTTTTGTTGTTGCAGGAGGCGCATGGAGGAGGATTAATGGGACACTTTGGCGTCAAGAAGACGGAGGATATACTTGCTACACATTTCTTTTGGCCAAAGATGAGACGGGATGTTGAGCGTTTTGTTGCTCGCTGCACTACATGTCAAAGAGCTAAGTCACGACTCAATCCTCATGGTTTATATATGCCTTTGCCTGTACCTAGTGTTCCTTGGGAGGATATATCTATGGACTTTGTTTTAGGTTTACCTAGACCAAAGAAGGGGAGGGATAGCATATTTGTTGTCGTGGATAGGTTCTCGAAAATGGCACACTTTATACCATGTCATAAAAGCGATGATGCTGTTAATGTTGCTGATTTGTTCTTTCGTGAAATTATTCGCTTACATGGTGTGCCAAATACTATTGTTTCAGATCGTGATACGAAATTTCTTAGCCACTTTTGGAGATGTTTATGGGCTAAGTTGGGGACTAAGCTGCTTTTTAGTAATACTTGTCACCCCCAAACTGATGGACAAACTGAAGTAGTCAATAGAACATTGTCTACTATGCTTCGGGCTGTTTTGAAGAATAACAAGAAAATGTGGGAAGAATGCTTGCCTCATATTGAATTTGCTTATAATCGTTCATTGCATTCTACTACTAAGATGTGCCCTTTTGAAATTGTGTATGGTTTCCTACCTCGTGCACCTATTGATTTGTTGCCTCTTCCATCTTCGGAGAAGGTTAATTTTGATGCTAAAGAACGTTCTGAATTGATTTTAAAAATGCATGAGTTAACTAAGGAAAACATTGAGCGTATGAATGCTAAATATAAACTTGCTGGAGATAAGGGTAGAAAACATGTTGTGTTTGCACCTGGAGATCTTGTTTGGTTACATTTGCGTAAAGATAGATTTCCTAATCTGCGCAAATCAAAGCTAATGCCACGTGCTGATGGTCCTTTTAAGGTTTTAGAGAAAATAAATGATAATGCATATAAACTTGAGCTACCTGCAGATTTTGGGGTTAGTCCCACTTTTAACATTGCAGATTTGAAGCCTTATTTGGGTGAGGAAGATGAGCTTCCGTCGAGGACGACTTCATTTCAAGAAGGGGAGGATGATGAGGACATTAATACCATTGTTACACCCACAGCCCCTACTGTTACATATACTGGACCAATTACTAGAGCTCGCGCACGCCAATTAAATTACCAGGTACTTTCGTTTCTTGGTAATGATTCTAATGTTCATGAGATTATGATGCTGCCTAAATTGGATACATTTGTTTTGCTTTCAAATGAAGGGCCTAGCTTGGAGAAGGATGAACATTGGAGCAAGAACACGCATGGAGTTGATGGCATGCGCAAGGGGATCAAGAACGGAGTTACAAGTGATGATTTCAGGACTTTGCAGCCGCCATAAGGAGTGCATGAAGCCATGGACGAAATATACAAGATGCCACTTCATAATATTCGTCCATAGGCTATTCTAGGTGCTGCGTCACCTTATTAATGGGCCAGGCCCATGTAATTTCGAAATACTTAAGTATAGGCTATTTTTAGAGTCCGTATGTGTGGGGAAACAAGAGTTAGGGTTGGTTTCGGACCCCACCCCCAAGGGCCACGAAATTCCCCTCTCTTCCTCCATATATACAGCCCTTAGGGCATCGTTTAGACTTTGGGATTTGTTTAGTTAAAAGTTAGCCATTGCAACTTCGTGTACTTCGTTTGTGTCCAACGACCAGACCAAGACCGCTTCCGGATCCCCACCATTATCAATACTTCATATATATTTGCGATATTCAGATTGCTTTATCATATTCTTGCTCGTTCTTCGATTGCTTGCAGGAATAGACCTTCGTGGTCAGGCTGACCGTGCTTCCAGCATCGTCAGTAACCTTAGGAGATTGGTTTAGCGGTTGCTAAGGCGCAACGTCGTCCATGTTTCTAGTCGGATCGTCAAAGTCGTCTCCACCAAATCGATAGTTATCATCTCATCGAAAGATCGGGACCCTCGCCTCTATCACAAACTAAGTTGAACAAGCGTCATGCTAAATGGAGTGAATTCATTGAGTCTTTTCCCTATGTCATCAAGTACATCAAGGGTAAAGAAAACATCGTAGCGGATGCTCTTTCCTGCATATGCATGCTAGTCACACAACTTGAATTAGATGTCATTGGCTCCGAGCATATCAAAGAATTGTATGAGCATGATAAAACTTTTGCCACTCCTTATGCCAAGTGTTTGTTGAACACATCTTGGGAAAGCTATTACATCAAAGACGGCTATCTTATGAGAGCTAACAAACTTTGCATGCCCAAGTCATCCCTTCGTTTGTTGCTTTTGCAGGAATCACATGTAGGAGGCTTAATGGGACATTTTGGACGCGACAAGACGTTCGCCACGCTCTCGAAGAGCTACTTTTGGCCAAAGATGTTTCGGGACGTCAATCGCTTCACCAACTGATGTTCGACATGCCGCAAAGCTAAGTACAAAGCTTAATCTCATGGCCTCTATATGCCTCTTCCAATTCCATACCAACCATGGGAAGACATTAGCATGGACTTTGTACTTGGTTTTCCTAGAACTCGCAATGGGAAAGATTCTGTATTTGTCGTTGTGGACCGTTTCTCCAAAATGGCACATTTTATTCCTTGTCACAAGATAGACGATGCTTCACATGTTGCTAATCTCTTTTGTAGGGAAATATTGCGTCTCCATGGTGTGCCAAAGACAATTGTCTCGGACCGCGACATCAAGTTCCTTAGATACTTTTGGAAGACCCTATGCGCCAAGCTCGGGATCAAGCTACTCTTCTCCACAGCGTACCATCCTCAAACTGACGGCCAAACGGAGGTGACAAACCGCACACTCTCCGCTCTACTTCGAGTACTCATCAAGAAGAACATCAAGGAGTGGGAGGAGTGCCTACCTATCACTGAGTTCGCCTACAACTGAGCAAGACATTCAACAACCGGCAAATCTCCTTTCGAGGTCGTTTATGGATTCAACACATTGTCGCCATTGGACATTCTTCCTCTACCACTACAAGAGTGCATCAATTTGGAGGCAAGTGCGCGTGTGACACATCTCAAGAAGATGCATGAAGATACAAGAAACACCATCGAGCGCCAAGTTCAACGCCTTGCGACCAAGCTCAACTTCAACAAGCAACCTATGGTCTTCAACATTGGTGATCGAGTGTGGCTACACCTTCGCAAGGACCGCTTCCCACAAGAATGCAAATCCAAGCTTCGACCACGAGCGGATGGACCCTTCAAGGTGCTTGCACGCTACAACGACAACACTTACAAGATCGACCTCCCGCGCGACAAGTACAACGTGGGCGACATCTTCAACGTCAAAGATCTCTCTCCCTTCCATGGTGATGAAGAATTTGATCCGAGGTCGGATCTTCCCCAAGGGAGGGTAGATGATGCGGAGCATCCCAAGGTCATCCCCATGGACCTACCATCGTCTCATCAAGTGCCTAGTGGACCCATGACTCGATCACATGCAAGAGCTCTTGAAACTGAGGTGACACCTCTCCTCTCACAATTCCACTTCGATGCACATGAAGCATGGATACTACCTCATATGGATACTTTGTGCATACTCAGGTACAATGGAGAAGCTAAGGAGCAAGGACAAGAAGAAGAGGAAGATGGACGAGAAGACGGAGAAGAAGGAGGGCTGAAGGAAAAGTCCCAGCCACCGGACGACCGGCCGGGACCGGACGTCCGGCGCCTGAAGCATCAGCCGAGTCCCAGCGAGCGGACATCCGGTCCAGACCGGACGACCGGTGCCCTGCACCCGAAGCAAACGAGCGGACGTCCGGTCCGGACTGGATGACCGGCGCCCCTGCATCCGAACCAACATCAGCGGAAGACGACATTTCCGGACGTCCGGCACCCCCATCACAGAGCAGAATCAGCGGACGTCTGGAGGACATCGGACGACCGGCCGTTCCTGAGACACCGGACGACCGGCCACCAGCGGACGCCCGGTACCTGGCTGCGTCTAGATTCGGTCCCAAGGCCCATGTACCCCTACTTTCGCCCCCATTTGCACTTAGACTATAAATAGACCTCCCCCACCTCCTTTCTAGGGTAGCAAATGTTTAGCTCATATTTGCGAGAGAGCTTTGCTCATCCACTTGGTTACCTTCTCCTCGGAGATTCGAGCCTCCACGGGAGAAGATCCCCCAAGCGGATTCAAGACCTCCTTGCGGAGAAGATCATCAAGGCCCCCTCTTGGGCGGCCCCATCAAGTCCTCCTCACGGAGAAGAACCGGCTACCGTGTATCATCCTTAGTTGTCCATGGATTTGTGTATCGTTCTATGTACTCGAGGATCTAGCCCATGTGTGACTTATTCGTGTCGGTTTAGTGATTTCCTCTTGTGTTTTCCCTCCGTTCGTCCCCGTGTTATTCATGATTTCCCCGGGATCCGCTCCTTTCGTGAAAGATCGAGCGATTAGGGTCTCTACCCTACATCACATAAGTATTTAGAAACTAAATTGTTGCAAGAAAGTCTTGATGTTTGTGCTGAAAAATTCAATATTTTTCGCACCCCTTGTGAACTTTGCAATGAACATGGTCATTTAAATCTCCAATACAAATTGTTTCATGACCGAATTGTATCCAAAAATTGTGATAATTTGATTACCCTTGAGCATCATAAAGAGCTTAGTCTTCTTTTGGGGTATGAGGAAATGAAACGTATAACTGAGGGTATTCCAAAGTTTAATCTTGATAGATTCCTTGATTTTGATCTAGGGAAAATTTATATGTATTGTGCAGTGAATTGTATTGATAATCCTTATATTGCCAACTACATAAAGAAAATAAAACAAATAGAAAATGAAAAGAATACTAATGAAAGGCAAGATACTTCCCATTATCCTCCTATTATTTCTTATGATGAATCACGTAACGAGGAAGAACCTCCTATTCAACCAATCTCATTAATAAGGAGCTCCAAAAAGAGGATTGAACCCACACATGATGTGGTGAAGTAGAAGAAAAGAAAAAGGAAGAGGTAAAAAGATATCTCCCCCAAATAATGCTGCTCCTATTACTATTGTGCCTCATGAAAATATAATTGTGGAAGATAACGATGCTTCTTATGATCTTGAAAATCTTTTTGGCACTTGCTTGGAAGAATATGATAATTTCTATACTATTGGAGCTATCCATACTATTAATTATGAGAGTGATTATGTGATAGAGGCGAGGGTGTCCCAATCTTTCGATGAGATGATAACTATCGATTTGGTGGAGACGACTTTGACGATCCGACTACAAACGTGCACGACGTTGCGCCTTAGCAATCGCTAAACCAATCTCCTGAGGTTACTGACGATGCTGGAAGCACGGTCAGCCTGACCACGAAGGTCTATTCCTGCAAGCAATCGAAGAACGAGCAAGAATATGATAAAGCAATCTGAATATTGCAAATATATATGAGGTATTGATAATGGTAGGGATCCGTAAGCGGTCTTGGTCTGGTCATTGGACACAAATGAAGTACACGAAGTTGCAATGGCTAACTTTTAACTAAACAAATCCCAAGGAAAAAGCTACTAGATAGATCTACTTATATAGGAGCAAGGGGTGGCGGCCAAGGAGGTGGGAGGACGTCCCAAGGCAGCCTAAAACTAACCCTAAGTCGTACAAGGCTCATGGGCCCAAGTGGAGGTGATGCAACACCTTTGGGCTTGTAGTTTGACTCGGATTCTGCTGCAACGTCAGATTGTTTCGTCCGTAACTCAACGCTCCGGATGAATTTGAAGGTGAATCCAGTTGGGTTGGAAAGATCACGAAATCTAGTTTCCAACAAAAAAAGAATCACCCAATTCGGAGTCCGTATGAAAAAGTTGTTGGCGTTTTGAGTCAGGTATGTCTGTGCAGTCCGAATCTGAATCCAGAACGTGAAAGACTTGGACTCTATCTTCTCTTGGCCCAAAAGTGACGTGAGAGGACTTTTTGAACACAACATAAACTTCTCCTTTTCCCTTATCTTCATATGTGGATTGTACAAATGTCCCATACACCTGCAATTAGACAAAACACAAAAGTGTGTGAAGTATTTTTGTTCTGGATAACATAAATAGATTATTGAATAGTTTGCATTAGAAATCACCTGACAAATATGCATGTATGCAATATTTTTGGTCGTATCCAAGGTAGTCATGTCCTCATCATTATGCTTATGATATAAAAAGGCCCAAGCTTGGGGATGCTATGTTTGATGAAGATGATGTTTTTGAGAATATATTTGCTGCAATTAATGTTTGTCCCAAGCTTGGGGATGCTATGTTTAATGAAGATGATATTTTTAGTCTCCCAAGTTTTGATATACAAATTTATAATGATGATAGCATGCCTCCTACTTATGATGATTATTGTGATGATACTTATGCTATAAAAAGTAGTGATTATATTTATAAAACTTGTCATGATTATGGTTACCCCTTTTCTGAACATTACTCCCTTAATGTGGAAACAATTTATAGTATTCGAGTTTCTTATGATACTCCCACTATTCCGAATGAGAAGAATTTTGCTTATGTGGAGACTAATAAAATTTCTATTCTTGTAGATCATGAAAAGAATGCTTTAGGTGCTGGTTATATTGTTGAATTCATTCATGATGCTACTGAAAATTATTATGAGGGAGGAATATATGCTTGTAGGAATTGCAATAATATCAAGTTTCCCCTCTATGTGCTTAAAGTTTTGAAGTTATGCTTGTTTTACCTTCCGATGCAAGTTGATTCTTGTTCCCAGAAGTTGTTTGCTCACAAAATCCCTATGCATAGGAAGTGGGTTAGACTTAAATGTGCTAGTCATATTCTTCATGATGCTCTCTTTATGTTTCAATTATTATCTTTTATGCGAGCATCATTGAAATCATCATGCCTAGCTAGGGGCGTTAAACGATAGCGCTTGTTGGGAGGCAACCCAATTTTATTTTTGTTCCTTGCTTTTTGCTCCTGTTAAGTAATAAATTATTTATCTGTTATGATTGAGTTTTTATGTTTTAATTAGTGTTTGTGCCAAGTAGAACCGTTGGGAAGACTTGGGGAAAGTCTTGTTGATCTTGCTGTAAAAAACAGAAACTTTAGCGCTCAGGAGAATTGCTGCCATTTTAAATTCGAAAGTGCTGTTTAGTTAATTCTTTTTGCAGATGATTAATAGATAAATTCCTCACGTCCAGCAATTTATTTTAGAATTTTTTGGGTTCCAGAAGTTTGCATTAGTTACAGATTACTACAGACTGTTCTGTTTTTGACAGGTTCTGTTTTTCATGTGTTGTTTACTTATTTTGATGAATCTATGGCTAGTAAAAGAGTTTATAAACCATAGAGAAGTTGTAATACAGTAGGTTTAACACCAATATAAATAAATAATGAGTTCATTACGGCACCTTGAAGTAATGTTTTCTTTTCTTTTGCTAACGGAGCTTACGAGTTTTCTGTTAAGTTTTGTGTTGTGAAGTTTTCAAGTTTTGGGTAAAGATTCGATGGACTATGGAATAAGGAGTGGCAAGAGCCTAAGCTTGGGGATGCCCAAGGCACCCCAAGGTAATATTCAAGGACAACCAAAAGCCTAAGCTTGGGGATTCCCCGGAAGGCATCCCCTCTTTCATCTTCGTTCATCGGTAACTTTACTTGGAGCTATATTTTTATTCGCCACATGATATGTGTTTTGCTTAGAGCGTCATTTTATTTTATTTAGTTTTGATTGATGTTTGAATGAAATACTAAGATCTGAAATTATTAAATGTTAGGGAGTCTTCACATAGTTGCATAATTATTCGACTACTCATTGATCTTCGCTTATATCTTTCGGAGTAGTTTGTCTTTTGCTCCCGTGCTTCACTTATATCTTTTTAGAGCACGGTGGTGGTTTTATTTTGTAGAAATAGATGAACTCTCATGCTTCAATTATATTATTTTAATAGTCTTAAATAGCATGGTAATTTTCTTAAATAATCCTAATATGATAATGAGGACATCAATACCATTGTGACACCCACAGCCCCTGCTGCTATACATACTGGACCAATTACTAGAGCTCGCGCACACCAATTGAATTATCAGGTACTTTCGTTTCTTGGTAACGATTCTAATGCTCATGAGAATATGATGCTGCCTAAATTGGATACATTTGTTTTTCTTACAAATGAAGGGCCTAGCTTGGACAAGAAAGATGAACCTTGGAGCAAGTTCAAGCATGGAGATGATGGCATGCGCAAGGGGATCAAGAACAGAGTTACAAGTGATGATTTCAGGACTTTGAAGCCACCATAAGGAGTGCATGAAGCCTTGGACGAAATATACAAGATGTCACTTCATAAATTTCGTCCAGAGTCTATTCTAGGTGCTCCATCACCTTATTATTGGGCCAGGCCCATGTATTTTCGAAATACTTAAGTATAGGCTGTTTTTAGAGTCCGTATGTGTGGGGAAACAAGAGTTAGGGTTGGTTTCGGATCCCTCCTCCAAGGGCCACGAAATTCCCCCTCTCTCCTCCATATATACAGCCCTTAGGGCATGGTTTAGACTTTGGGTTTTGTTTAGATTAAAGTTTGCCATAGCTGCAACTTCGCGTACTTCGTTTGTGTTCAACGACCAGACAAAGGCGTCACAGAACCCCACCTTGATCAATAAAGCTTTCATCTTATATTCGCAATATCCAGATTGCAATCTCAGTTTCTTGCTTGTTCTTCGTTTGCCTGCAGGAAACAGACCATCGTGGTCAGGTTGATCGTGCTTTGGCGTGGTCAATAACCTCTAGGAGTTGGTTTAGCGATTGCTAAGGCGCGACGTCCTCACACGTTCGTAATCGAATCGTCAAAGTCGACTTCTCCAAAACGATAGCCACCATCTCATCGAAAGATGGGACACCTTTGCCTCTATCAAGTGGTATCAGATTTTCAGGTTGCTCGGTGAGATTTACAGTTTTTCGTAGTTTAGATCGAGTCTGTTCTTCATACCTACAGTCCAGGAAAAAGCCACAAAAAATATTAGGGTTAGTTCATCATATCCGAACCAATCTGAGCCATTACATAATATTTTTAGGGTTTTGCATTGTTGAGTTTGCGGTTGCATCATCGTGTCTAGTTGCTGGTCTTAGTGTCTATTCCTTTAGAGTTTCGAGTTCTGTTCACAAGTAGTCACGCCGCCGCCGCATCATCATCATCACCGCTGCCATATACCACCATCATCGTCACCGCTGCCATATACCACCATCGTCACCACCGCTGCCATATACCACATATCCACCGCCATCACGCCAATCCGAGTCCACCTGCAACATATATCCGCCACCAGTCCGAGTTCCACTAGATTCATCGCCACCACTAGTCCGAGTTCCACCAGATTCATCTTCACCACTAGTCCTAGTCCGAGTCCAGTATTTTGTTACTCCGTTTTGGATTTCTAGATCATGCGATACTCCGAGTCGTGATAGCGTAGGACTCCCGAACTTTCGTGCTACCCGCAGAAGAAAAATAGTTCCAAACTCAAAAAAAACTAAGTCTGGAAAATTTTGGCTAGGCAGTTTTTGGACCATTTGTAGATTTTTTCGAAAAAAATTGTTGCGGAGCAAAAAAGAGAAGAAAAAAAGTGAAAAAAAAGAAAAAAATTCAGAGCATGCTCCTCCCTTGTTTATGTGCAGCTTCATGACTTTGTTAGTGTTCTAGGCTCGCGTCTCTAGCACGGTCTAGCGTAGGACCAGCACAGTACCGTCGTTGAGCGTTTATTCAACTTTGCATCTCTGAATTGATTATTACTGACCCTTTTTGCTACCATATTATAAGCCTTCCCAGCTCCACATACATCTACGTCGTGTGTTTGACTCTACCTGGTAATCACTCTATCCAGGCTTTGAGAGTTTTGACTACGATGGTTGCCGATCACCACCTGCTGCTGGTTAAGAACTGGTAAGAATTTGACATTTGCTTGACGAATTTGTGACACCACCACCACCTCTTGTTAGTAGTCTCTAGGATCATATTCTTGTGTGTTTCTATTGATGCTAACCATGGCAGGATCACAAGCCGACGAGACTGACTGGGAGAACATGACGAATAAGGAGTTGCATGATAAATTTCAGCAAATGATGAGTGGACAGGTGCAAGATGTGCTAAACAGATTTGAAGAGGCCATGGAGAAGATAGATGGCATGGAGAAGACGTTCGAAACAAAGCTCGATAACAGGTTTAATGAATTGCTCGCGCGTCTTCCACCACCACCACCGGTTGCACCTAATGCACCTCTACAACAACAACAACAACAACAACAACAACAGCAACAGCAACAACAACGACAACGACAACTACCTCCACGTCACGAAACAGCCCTCCGCCGAGCGAGTCGTCTCCCTCTTGGACCTGGCCAAACTGTTGGTGCTGCTATTGATACTTCTGTGGCTCCTGCTGCTGATGCGGAGGAGGATGATTTTGCAGGAGATTACGAGGATGAGGTTGATCAAAATCAGAACTACGTGCAACCACCAGCACCGCAACCACCAGGTCGTCCACATGCAAATAATGGCAATGGTAGGGCTCACCCTCAGGTACGAGATCATGACCATCTCCCTAAACTGAAATTGATTCCACCATTTGAGGGTAGATATGTTCCTGATATATAACTTACTTGGGAGTTAGAAACTGAACAATGATTTACATGTTTACAATATCCCGAGGAGAGACGTGTTCCTGCTGCTGTTTGTGCATTCACTAGTTTTGCATGTGTTTGGTGGTCTGAGCATTGTAGATTATATCCTATTCCAGCTACTTGGGCTGCTTTGAAAACTGCTATGCGTACTCGTTGGGTTCCACCATATTGACGTGAATTACTTCAAAAATTGCAGCGTTTAAGACAAGGAAAAAATTCTGTAGAAGAATATTATCAGGAATTACAAACTGGTATGATTAGATGTGGTATTGTTGAGGAGAATGGAGCTATGCTTGCACGTTTTATGGGTGGATTAAATAGAGAGATTCAGCCCATTCTAGAGTATAAGGAGTATACTAATATCACTCATTTATTCCATCTTGCTTGTAAAGCTGAACGTGAAGTGCAGGATCGACAGGCATTAGCGCGAACTAACTTTTCTGCAGGTCGATCTTCATCATGGACACCACATGCATCCTCTACTTCCACTACACCAGCACCTCCATCAGGTGCCACCTCTAGTCGTGATACAAGAAAGCAGGCACAACCACCACTATATGCCAAGAGCACACCTCCCGGGCCTGTGCAGAGCTCTTCTTCCATGGCATCAACAGGGTACACAAGTGATATATTTGTCATCGTTGTAAGGGAAGAGGACATTTTGCGAGAGAATGCAAATCTCAACGTGTGATGATTGCTACTGAGGATGGTGGGTATGAGTCCGCTAGTGACTATGATGAGGAGACTTTGGCTCTTATTACACATGAAGAACACGGTGGAGATGATTCTGATCATGAGACGCAATACATGGCTCCTGAAGATGCTGACAGGTATGAATGTTTAGTTGCTCAACGTGTTTTGAGTGTGCAGCTCACACAAGCTGAGCAAAATCAGAGGCATAATTTGTTCAATACAAAGGGAGTTGTGAAGGAACGTTCTGTTCACGTCATCATAGATGGAGGGAGCTGCAACAACTTGGCTAGCATGGAGATGGTGGAGAAGCTATCTCTCACCACAAGACCACATCCACATCCTTACTACATCCAATGGTTCAATAACAGCGGCAAGGTTAAGGTAACATGTACTATTCGTGTGCATTTTAGTATCTCTACATATGCTGATTATGTTGATTGTGATGTGGTACCTATGCAAGCATGTTCCTTATTACTTGGTAGACCATGGCAATTTGATAAAAATTCTGTACACCATGGTAGAAACAATCAGTATACTCTTGTTCATAAGGATAAAAATATTACTTTGCTTTCTATGACTCTTGATTCCATTTTGAAAGATGATATTAATAGAGCTAATAAAGCAAAACAGGAGAAACATAAGAGTGAAAATCAGATTGTGGCAAAAGAATTTGAGCAACAAATGAAGCCTAATAATAAACCATCTAGTGTTGCTTCTAAAATTAAATTGAAAAGTGCATGTTTACTTGCCACCAAATCTGATATTGATGATCTAGATTTTAGCAAATCTGTTTGCTATGCTTTTTTGTGCAAAGAGGCATTATTTTCATTCGAGGACGTGCCTTCCTCTTTGCCTCCTGCTGTCACTAACATTTTGCAGGAGTTCGCTGACGTCTTTCCAGAAGACGTGCCACCGGGATTACCACCTATTCGAGGGATTGAGCATCAAATTGACTTAATTCCCGGTGCATAATTACCCAACTGTGCGCCATACCGTACCAATCCAGAGGAGACGAAGGAGATTATGCGTCAAGTACAGGAGCTGCTCGACAAAGGTTATATACGTGAATCCCTTAGTCCTTGTGCTGTTCCTATCATTTTAGTGCTGAAAAAGGATGGTACGTCGCGTATGTGTGTTGATTGTAGAGGCATTAATAATATTACTATTCGTTGTCGTCATCCTATTCCTAGGCTAGATGACATGCTTGATGAATTTAGTGGCTCTACAATATTCTCCAAAGTTGATTTGCGTAGTGGATACCATCAAATTCGTATGAAATTGGGAGATGAATGGAAAACAACATTTAAAACTATGTTTGGATTATATGAGTGGTTAGTCATGCCTTTTGGGTTAACTAATGCACCTAGTACTTTCATGAGGTTAATGAACGAAGTTTTACGTGCTTTCATTGGACGATTTGTGGTAGTCTATTTTGATGATATACTGATTTATAGTAAATCTTTGGAGGAACATTTGGAACATTTACGTGCTGTTTTATTGCTCTAAGTGATGCATGTTTGTTTGGTAACCTTGGAAAGTGCACCTTTTGCACCAACCGAGTATCTTTTCTTGGCTATGTTGTTACTCCACAGGGAATTGAAGTTGATAAAGCCAAGATTGAAGCTATTGAGAGTTGGCCGCAGCCCAAAATGGTCACTCAAGTGAGGAGTTTCCTTGGCCTCGCTGGTTTCTATAGGCATTTTGTGAGAGATTTCAGCACCATTGCTGCACCTCTCAACGAGCTTACAGAGAAGGATGTGCCTTTTGTTTGCGGTACCGCACAGGAAGAAGCCTTCACGGTATTGAAAGATAAGTTGACACATGCTCCTTTAGTCCAGCTTCCTGATTTTAATAAGACTTTTGAGCTTGAATGTGATGCTAGTGGAATTGGATTAGGAGGTTTGTTATTACAAGATGGTAAACCTGTTGCATACTTTTCTAAAAAATTGAGTGGGCCTAGTCTGAACTATTCTACTTATGATAAAGAATTATATGCTCTTGTTTGGACCTTAGAAACATGGCAACATTATTTATGGCCCAAGGAATTTGTTATACATTCTGATCATGAATCTTTGAAACACATTAAAAGTCAAGCAAAACTGAACCGTAGACATGCTAAATGGGTTGAATTCATTGAGACTTTCCCTTATGTCATTAAACACAAGAAGGGTAAAGAAAATGTTATTGCCGATGCTTTGTCTCATCGTTATACTATGCTTTCTGATGAGGACATGGCTACCATAGTTACACCCATATCCCCTGTTGTTTTACCTTTTGGAACAGTTGCTAGAGCTCAGATACGCCAATTAGATTATCAGGTACATTTGTTTCTTGGTAATGTTTCTAGTGTTCATGAGAATATGATGCTGCCTAACTTAGATACATTTGTGTTGCTTGCAATTGAAGGGCCTAGCACGGATAAGAAGGTTGAGCATTGGAGCATGGTCAAGCATGGAGATGAAGGTGCGTGCGAAGAGAACAAGAACGGAGGTTCAAGTGGATATTTCCGGACTTTGAAGCCACCATGATGACATACAAGAAGATGTACGAAATATACAAGATGGCGTTTCATAAATTTCGTCCATATCTTATTATTGGTGTTGCGCCACCTTATTTTGGGCCAGGCCCATGTAATCTATTTTTAGAGTCCATATTGTAGGGGAAACAACTTAGGAGGTGTTTTAGTCCCACCTTGCCAAGGGTGGACAAAATCCCCTCTCTTTTCCCTATAAATATAGCCCTTAAGGCATCGTTTAGACTTGGATTTTATTTAGTTAAAAGTTAGCCATCGCTGCAACTTTGCGTACTTCGTTTGTGTCCAACGACCAGACCAAGACCGCTTATGAAACCCCACTTCTATCAATAGTTCATCCATACTCGCAATATTCAGATTGCTTAATAATATTCTTTCTTGTTCTTCGATTGCTTGCAGGAATAGACCTTCGTGGTCAGGTTGATCGTGCTCCAGCGTGGTCAATAACCTCTCAGAGTTGGTTTAGTGATTGCTAAGGCGCAACGTCGTGCATGTTTGTAGTCGGATCGTCAAAGTCGTCTCCACCAAATCGATTGTTATCATCTCATCGAAAGATTGGGCCACCTCGCCTCTATCAAGTGGTATCAGTTTTCAGGTTGCTCGGTGAGATTTTATAGTTTTTCGTAGTTTAGGTCGAGTCTGTTCTTCATACCTATAGTCCACAAAAAAGTTAGATTAGTTCATCATATCCCCGACAGTCTGAGCCTTTCGCTATTATCACTTAGTTTTTGCATTGTTGAATTCTCAGTTGCATCATGTGTCGAGTTGCTGGGTTTAGTGTCTAAACTTTCAGAGTTTCGAGTTCTAGTCACGTTTCGTTCATGCCACATCCCCATAGACCATCATCCACTTTGTTTCATCCTCCGCTGCCATTTACTTTCATTACCGCCGTTGTCAGCATCATCACATTGTTCATATGGGAGCTTGATTCATCACGTGAGAAAAAATGAACTAAGAAAAAAGGCAGATCAGATTCGTTTTGCAAGAAGTGGAGACCGAAGCAAAAAAAAACAAGGAGACCGCAGAAACAGATTGTTCGGCCAAGAAGCAATTTAATGAGGAGATATTGTTGGACGTTTTTTAAAGGAAACATTTTGAGTTGGCTAGAAAAGGGGCAGATTGTTTGGGATTTGGGACGTGATTCCCTCCCACGTTGCTTCTTTGCTTTAGGAAGAAAAAAAGGGCAACTGCCAATCGGTTTGGTTGGTGGCGATTCTGATGGGCTGTTTCCTTTGAGATAAAAGGAAGGACGTGTGGATTGTGTGCTACTATTGGGAAAGTAATAAAAAAAGGAAACAATTTTGGCATGTGTTGGATATGGGTGTCCTAGTGTGGCACGTTTGATTTTTTTAAAGGAAGAGTTTCCTTACGGGAGTATTGGAGATCGCAGCACAAAAGGAAGACACAAAATAAAATAAGGCAGGGAAGTGCATGTCAGTTTGTGATTGAGAAGTTCCTCCTCACGTTGGAGATCAAAAAGGAAAGTACAAGTTGGCTGATTCAGTTGGGATTCCAAAAAAACATGAGAGTTTGAGAGTAGTACTCCACGTCAGAATAAGGGAGAGAGAAACAAAGTAAAGAGAAAAGGGGACATGGTGTGCTCCTGGTTTGGTAACTTCGGATCAGCAAAAAGAAAAGGAAAAAAAACAGACCGCATGGCATTTGGAAGTATTCCCACGTGAGTGTTTTGGAAGGAGATAAATATTTCAAGGAAAGTTTGCACGCAAATCACAGAGAGGTTGTTATTTCCACGTTTGGCAAGAGGGTTGATTGTTTCCACATGACGTTTGACTTGGAAAGAAAGGAGGTAAAGGACAATCAGATTTTCCTTGTTCATTTGAGAGAGAAAAAACTGTTGGACGCATACATGGTAAGAGAAGGAAACTTGAAAGAGAATAGGCAAGTTTGTTCCACCGCTTGAAATAAAGCGTCGTTGTTTGCATAGAGCAAGTCCAGATTCGGTTGATCTATACACACACACAAAAAATCGGTGGGAGGTTTCCAAGTCTGGACGTGTCTTTGGAGAAAAAAAAGGAGGCTTGGTTCGGCTCCCAAATAACTCACTGATTCCTACCTTTTGGAGGATTATTTCTTTTGGAAAGTTGGAATGACACTATTTTGGCTTCCATAAAATCTTTAATATGTGATATTGGTTTATTTGGAAGGAGCACTGATCACTTGGAGGTTGGAAAAAAAAGAAGATAGCAGGAATAGCTAATTGAAAGACGCTGGTACGTGACTCCTTGTGCCTAAAGAAAAAAAGTTGACTTGGTTAGGGAGAGGGCCACAAGATTTCTCTGCTGCCCCATTTGTGATGAGGACATCAATACCATTGTTACACCCACAGCCCCTGCTGCTGTACATACTGGACCAATTACTAGAGCTCGTGCACGCCAATTGAATTATCAGGTACTTTCGTTTCTTGGTAACGATTCTAATGTTCATGTGAATATGATGCTGCCTAAGTTGGATACATTTGTTTTGCTTACAAATAAAGGGCCTAGCTTGGACAAGAAAGATGAACCTTGGAGCAAGTTCAAGCATGGAGATGATGGCATGCGCAAGAGGAACAAGAACGGAGTTACAAGTGATGATTCCAGGACTCTGAAGCCACCATAATGAGTGCATGAAGCATGGGACCAAATATACAAGATGCCACTTCATAAATTTCGTCGAGAGACTATTCTAGGTGCACTACAAGAAATATGTCAACTTGTGACCTTCTGTTAGTGACCCTGGAAGAATTGGTCATAGATCTATGACCATTTCAGACCAATTGGTCAAAAGTTGTTCGGGGGGCTCCAAAACCTAAACTATAACGACCATTTGGTCAGAAAGGTCGTAATTTCCTTACACGAAATGGTCATAAAGCAGATAGCACTGGTCTACTGCCTTATTTCTAGCTGATCATGACCAATATAGATGGTCATAACCTTGTAAATTGTGGTGGGTTGCTATGACTAGGCGCCACCTCATCAATTTTGCCTATGTGTCATGTCCATGTGGCAGTTTTTACCCTAGGTTGTGAAGCAACCTATATTTCTGTCATTCCCAAAATTCCCAAAAAAATCTCATCAATTCTTTGGGTCATATCTTCACCAAATATGTAAAAATCCTTCCTTGCCTAGTTCAAAACTAATTCAACAATATTCATTTTCCTATTTTGTTCACGACAGCACTTTATGAAGGAAGTGCTATTTATATATTCTTGATTGCCCTCGGAATTTTTGGGCACTCTTTCCTATCCAAAGCATTACCGCATGACAAAATTCAGCTCCACTTGCCTAGCAAATCTTCCTCGGCAAATTTCCAAAGTTTTTGTCCACCTAGAAGCATTGTGAAGGAAGTACCTTTTTTATATATTCAAATGACATGAAATTTATACAGTTTCTTCATATGCCCAAATGATCACCCTCATCCAAATTGCAGCTCAGGCAAATTATCTATATGAGCCCAGGTTCAATTTATATTTTATGGCCAAATTGGCACGTTGCAAAGCAAGTGTTATCTAGACCCCTCCTATTAACCTCAAACTCTTTGGGCACTCTTCCATACCCAAATCATTGCCACATGATAATATTCGGCTCCATTTTCCTAGTCAATCTTTCTCAGGAAATTTTCAAAGTTTCTACCTCGAGAGAAGCTTTGTGAAGTAAGTACTAGCTAGGTTTACCCAAATGATCTGAAAATCTACCAAGGCATAACCATACCTATGTAACTTACCTACACCAAATTTGAGCTCATTTCATTCATCCAATTTCTCTCACTAGTTTTCCCAAGTTTCTGTCCATAGAAGAGCATTGTGAAGGAAGTACCACTTTGGCATGTCCAAATGGTATCAATTTTCTACGGTGCTTTCCAATGCCCAAATAACCATCCTCCACCAAATTTCAGCTTAATCCATTCATGATGAGGACATGACTACCTTGGATACGACCAAAAATATTGCATACATGCATATTTGTCAGGTGATTTCTAATGCAAACTATTCAATAATCTATTTATGTTATCCGGAACAAAAATACTTCACACACTTTTGTGTTTTGTCTAATTGCAGGTGTATGGGACATTTGTATAATCCACATGTGAAGATAAGGGAAAAGGAGAAGTTTATGTTGTGTTCAAAAAGTCCTCTCACGTCACTTTTGGGCCAAGAGAAGATAGAGTCCAAGTCTTTCACGTTCTGGATTCAGATTCGGACTGCACAGACATACCTGACTCAAAACGCCAACAACTTTTTCATACGGACTCCGAATTGGGTGATTCTTTTTTTGTTGGAAACTAGATTTCGTGCTCTTTCCAACCCAATTGGATTCACCTTCAAATTCGTCCGGAGCGTTGATTTACGGACGAAACAATCTGACGTTGCAGCAGAATCCGAGTCAAACTACAAGCCCAAAGGTGTTGCATCACCTCCACTTGGGCCCATGAGCCTTGTACGACCTAGGGTTAGTTTTAGGCTGCCTTGGGACGTCCTCCCACCTCCTTGGCCGCCACCCCTTGCTCCTATATAAGTAGATCCATCTAGTAGCTTTTTCCTTGGGATTTGTTTAGTTAAAAGTTAGCCATTGCAACTTCGTGTACTTCGTTTGTGTCCAACGACCAGACCAAGACCGCTTACGGATCCCCACCATTACCAATACCTCATATATATTTGCAATATTCAGATTGCTTTATCATATTCTTGCTCGTTCTTCGATTGCTTGCAGGAATAGACCATCGTGGTCAGGCTGACCGTGCTTCCGGCATCGTCAGTAACCTCAGGAGATTGGTTTAGCGATTGCTAAGGCGCAACGTCATGCACGTTTGTAGTCGGATCGTGAAAGTCGTCTCCACCAAATCGATAGTTATCATCTCATCGAAAGATCGGGACCCTCGCCTCTATCAAGTGGTATCAGTTTTCAGGTTGTTCGGTGAGAATTTCCAGTTTTCCTAGATTAGATTTATTTTCTTACCTATTGTCCAAGAAAAAGCCACAAAAAAGAGTTAGATCTATTCATCCTTGGTCCAAGCCAGTCTGAGCCTTTGCAATTTTCTTTTCATTGCTTGCATAGTTGAATTATCGGTTGCATCGTTGTGTCGAGTTGCTGGTCTTAGTGTCTAGTTCGTTTAGAGTTTCGAGTTCTGTTCACATTAGTCACGCCACCGCTGCATCATTATCTCTTCCGCTGTCCACCACCCATCCATCAATTTCCACCACGTGCTACCCACCATTCATTGTCATAATAATAGTTGAGATCGTTCACATCTTCACTTGATCCAATTTGCATCTTATCTAGTTTGTTTTGGAAAGAGGGAGAAAAAAAAGAGAGGAAAAAAAAAGAGAAAAAAAAGTCAGAGAAAAAAGGAGAGAAAGAAAAAAAAAGTGTGAGAAAAAAAAGAGAAAAAAAAACAAAATTCGGATCTTTTTAGACTCAATCTCGTAGTTGAATTCGGATTGGAATCTGTTTTGTGCACTGTTCAGTAAAACAGCTTGGCTGTTGTTTCACATCATTATCTTTACTGCCGTTGTGATCTTCACTTATATCTTGCTGTCCAGAGCTACTTAGTATCCTTCATTGATGTTGGTTGTGCTACGACGTGACCTCATTAGTGTTCTAGGCTCGCGTCTCTAGTTCGGTCTAGCCTAGGACCAGCACAGTATCGTCGTTGAGCGTTTATTCAACATTGCATCTCTGAATTGATTATTGCTAATCTTTTGCTACCATATATAGCCAACCCAGCTCCACATATTTCTACACCGTGTATACGCACGTTCCCCTGGCAATTGCTTTACACAATCTTCGGAGTTATTTGACACCGCTGGTTGCCTGTCACCACCTGCTGCATGGTAAGAACTTGTAAGATATTGATATTTGCTTTACTGTGAGCACTTTACAACCACATCCTAGTAGTTCATAGGAACATTATTCTCGAATTTTGGTTCTTGTTTCTACTAATCATGACAGGTTCCAGAGATAGAAGTTCTTGGGCGACGGACACGTCTTCACCATCACGAGAGTTGGGACAACACACACAAGCATATGGTCAGGTTATCTCTTTACCATCATTTGAGGGTAGATTTAATGCTGCTATTTATCTAGCTTGGGAGCTTGAAGTAGAACAAGTTTTTAGTCACCATGATTTTTCTGAACTTGAGAGAGTACGAGCTACCATTAGAGCATTTACTGGTTTTGCTTCTGTTTGGTGGAGTGTACATTGTAAGAAAAACATTGATAACCAACCCACAACTTGGAAAGTTTTGAAAGCTGTAATGAGACAACAATTTTTCCCTCCTTATTATCGTCGTGAATTGCTTCGCAAATTTGAACAATTTAAACAAGGAAACAACACTGTTCATGCTTACTACCAAGAGTTCAAATCTTATATGCATCATTGTGACATAGAAGAATCTGAGAATGATACAATGAATAGATTTTTTGGTGGTTTGAACCATAATATTCAGGCAAGATTTCAGTATATTCCTCGTTGCATTACTGGTATGTATGTCCGTGCCTGTACCTTTGAGAGACAGATACAGGAGGATGCATTAGGTGACTACGACAACTACTATTCCAGTTCATGCTCACCACCGCCGGTGGGTTCCTCCATCATTGCACCTCGGATTATGAACAGGGCATCATCTCAAGGGTATGGTACATTGTCAACATCCATACCTACATCAGCTACATCTTTGCCACAAGGTAACAGTAAAGGTATTGATGATATAACTTCACATGAGAATGATGCATGTCTAGTTAACTTGAATGCGTCATGTATTGAGTTACCTGTTGATTTGAGCACACCACCTATTTTAGAGAATCTTGTTACTGTCATGAATGCGTCATGTGATCAAACAACTGAAATATCAATAATTTTGAGTGCACCCATTGAATTAACTGTTGATGCAAAAGAACTAATGTTTAATCATTTTGATATGGCCTCCAATCTTGGTGATGATTCTGTGTCCAATGACTTATTGCATGTTTGCTTATTTAAGCATGTCGTAGCATGTAAATTTGATGCAAGTAAGGTTTATTCACCAAAGTTGGGATGGTTTAATGATGAACATTGCGAATCTTTTGAAATGAATAAGAGCTTCACTTATATGTGCAAACCGAGTTCTAATATTTTCATGCCTTCTACTTCTTGTGATAATGTTTTGGCTTTAGTTTTTATGAACTATGAAAGTTACTCATGTATACATGTGTCATACGTGCAAAAATCAAAGGAAGTTAAACTGGATGACATATACATATACAACATGTACACCTTGTCTCTTTTGTTAGCCACATTTCAGATTAAGCAACGCCGAGGACGGCTTTGTTTTCAAAAAGGGGAGGATGATGAGGACATGACTACCTTGGATACGACCAAAAATATTGCATACATGCATATTTGTCAGGTGATTTCTAATGCAAACTATTCAATAATCTATTTATGTTATCCGGAACAAAAATACTTCACACACTTTTGTGTTTTGTCTAATTGCAGGTGTATGGGACATTTGTATAATCCACATGTGAAGATAAGGGAAAAGGAGAAGTTTATGTTGTGTTCAAAAAGTCCTCTCACGTCACTTTTGGGCCAAGAGAAGATAGAGTCCAAGTCTTTCACGTTCTGGATTCAGATTCGGACTGCACAGACATACCTGACTCAAAACGCCAACAACTTTTTCATACGGACTCCGAATTGGGTGATTCTTTTTTTGTTGGAAACTAGATTTCGTGCTCTTTCCAACCCAATTGGATTCACCTTCAAATTCGTCCGGAGCGTTGATTTACGGACGAAACAATCTGACGTTGCAGCAGAATCCGAGTCAAACTACAAGCCCAAAGGTGTTGCATCACCTCCACTTGGGCCCATGAGCCTTGTACGACCTAGGGTTAGTTTTAGGCTGCCTTGGGACGTCCTCCCACCTCCTTGGCCGCCACCCCTTGCTCCTATATAAGTAGATCCATCTAGTAGCTTTTTCCTTGGGATTTGTTTAGTTAAAAGTTAGCCATTGCAACTTCGTGTACTTCGTTTGTGTCCAACGACCAGACCAAGACCGCTTACGGATCCCCACCATTACCAATACCTCATATATATTTGCAATATTCAGATTGCTTTATCATATTCTTGCTCGTTCTTCGATTGCTTGCAGGAATAGACCATCGTGGTCAGGCTGACCGTGCTTCCGGCATCGTCAGTAACCTCAGGAGATTGGTTTAGCGATTGCTAAGGCGCAACGTCATGCACGTTTGTAGTCGGATCGTCAAAGTCGTCTCCACCAAATCGATAGTTATCATCTCATCGAAAGATCGGGACCCTCGCCTCTATCAAGTGGTATCAGTTTTCAGGTTGTTCGGTGAGAATTTCCAGTTTTCCTAGATTAGATTTATTTTCTTACCTATTGTCCAAGAAAAAGCCACAAAAAAGAGTTAGATCTATTCATCCTTGGTCCAAGCCAGTCTGAGCCTTTGCAATTTTCTTTTCATTGCTTGCATAGTTGAATTATCGGTTGCATCGTTGTGTCGAGTTGCTGGTCTTAGTGTCTAGTTCGTTTAGAGTTTCGAGTTCTGTTCACATTAGTCACGCCACCGCTGCATCATTATCTCTTCCGCTGTCCACCACCCATCCATCAATTTCCACCACGTGCTACCCACCATTCATTGTCATAATAATAGTTGAGATCGTTCACATCTTCACTTGATCCAATTTGCATCTTATCTAGTTTGTTTTGGAAAGAGGGAGAAAAAAAAGAGAGGAAAAAAAAAGAGAAAAAAAAGTCAGAGAAAAAAGGAGAGAAAGAAAAAAAAAGTGTGAGAAAAAAAAGAGAAAAAAAAACAAAATTCGGATCTTTTTAGACTCAATCTCGTAGTTGAATTCGGATTGGAATCTGTTTTGTGCACTGTTCAGTAAAACAGCTTGGCTGTTGTTTCACATCATTATCTTTACTGCCGTTGTGATCTTCACTTATATCTTGCTGTCCAGAGCTACTTAGTATCCTTCATTGATGTTGGTTGTGCTACGACGTGACCTCATTAGTGTTCTAGGCTCGCGTCTCTAGTTCGGTCTAGCCTAGGACCAGCACAGTATCGTCGTTGAGCGTTTATTCAACATTGCATCTCTGAATTGATTATTGCTAATCTTTTGCTACCATATATAGCCAACCCAGCTCCACATATTTCTACACCGTGTATACGCACGTTCCCCTGGCAATTGCTTTACACAATCTTCGGAGTTATTTGACACCGCTGGTTGCCTGTCACCACCTGCTGCATGGTAAGAACTTGTAAGATATTGATATTTGCTTTACTGTGAGCACTTTACAACCACATCCTAGTAGTTCATAGGAACATTATTCTCGAATTTTGGTTCTTGTTTCTACTAATCATGACAGGTTCCAGAGATAGAAGTTCTTGGGCGATGGACACGTCTTCACCATCACGAGAGTTGGGACAACACACACAAGCATATGGTCAGGTTATCTCTTTACCATCATTTGAGGGTAGATTTAATGCTGCTATTTATCTAGCTTGGGAGCTTGAAGTAGAACAAGTTTTTAGTCACCATGATTTTTCTGAACTTGAGAGAGTACGAGCTACCATTAGAGCATTTACTGGTTTTGCTTCTGTTTGGTGGAGTGTACATTGTAAGAAAAACATTGATAACCAACCCACAACTTGGAAAGTTTTGAAAGCTGTAATGAGACAACAATTTTTCCCTCCTTATTATCGTCGTGAATTGCTTCGCAAATTTGAACAATTTAAACAAGGAAACAACACTGTTCATGCTTACTACCAAGAGTTCAAATCTTATATGCATCATTGTGACATAGAAGAATCTGAGAATGATACAATGAATAGATTTTTTGGTGGTTTGAACCATAATATTCAGGCAAGATTTCAGTATATTCCTCGTTGCATTACTGGTATGTATGTCCGTGCCTGTACCTTTGAGAGACAGATACAGGAGGATGCATTAGGTGACTACGACAACTACTATTCCAGTTCATGCTCACCACCGCCGGTGGGTTCCTCCATCATTGCACCTCGGATTATGAACAGGGCATCATCTCAAGGGTATGGTACATTGTCAACATCCATACCTACATCAGCTACATCTTTGCCACAAGGTAACAGTAAAGGTATTGATGATATAACTTCACATGAGAATGATGCATGTCTAGTTAACTTGAATGCGTCATGTATTGAGTTACCTGTTGATTTGAGCACACCACCTATTTTAGAGAATCTTGTTACTGTCATGAATGCGTCATGTGATCAAACAACTGAAATATCAATAATTTTGAGTGCACCCATTGAATTAACTGTTGATGCAAAAGAACTAATGTTTAATCATTTTGATATGGCCTCCAATCTTGGTGATGATTCTGTGTCCAATGACTTATTGCATGTTTGCTTATTTAAGCATGTCGTAGCATGTAAATTTGATGCAAGTAAGGTTTATTCACCAAAGTTGGGATGGTTTAATAATGAACATTGCGAATCTTTTGAAATGAATAAGAGCTTCACTTATATGTGCAAACCGAGTTCTAATATTTTCATGCCTTCTACTTCTTGTGATAATGTTTTGGCTTTAGTTTTTATGAACTATGAAAGTTACTCATGTATACATGTGTCATACGTGCAAAAATCAAAGGAAGTTAAACTGGATGACATATACATATACAACATGTACACCTTGTCTCTTTTGTTAGCCACATTTCAGATTAAGCAACGCCGAGGACGGCTTTGTTTTCAAAAAGGGGAGGATGATGAGGACATGACTACCTTGGATACGACCAAAAATATTGCATACATGCATATTTGTCAGGTGATTTCTAATGCAAACTATTCAATAATCTATTTATGTTATCCGGAACAAAAATACTTCACACACTTTTGTGTTTTGTCTAATTGCAGGTGTATGGGACATTTGTATAATCCACATATGAAGATAAGGGAAAAGGAGAAGTTTATGTTGTGTTCAAAAAGTCCTCTCACGTCACTTTTGGGCCAAGAGAAGATAGAGTCCAAGTCTTTCACGTTCTGGATTCAGATTTGGACTGCACAGACATACCTGACTCAAAACGCCAACAACTTTTTCATACGGACTCCGAATTGGGTGATTCTTTTTTTGTTGGAAACTAGATTTCGTGCTCTTTCCAACCCAATTGGATTCACCTTCAAATTCGTCCGGAGCGTTGATTTACGGACGAAACAATCTGACGTTGCAGCAGAATCCGAGTCAAACTACAAGCCCAAAGGTGTTGCATCACCTCCACTTGGGCCCATGAGCCTTGTACGACCTAGGGTTAGTTTTAGGCTGCCTTGGGACGTCCTCCCACCTCCTTGGCCGCCACCCCTTGCTCCTATATAAGTAGATCCATCTAGTAGCTTTTTCCTTGGGATTTGTTTAGTTAAAAGTTAGCCATTGCAACTTCGTGTACTTCGTTTGTGTCCAACGACCAGACCAAGACCGCTTACGGATCCCCACCATTACCAATACCTCATATATATTTGCAATATTCAGATTGCTTTATCATATTCTTGCTCGTTCTTCGATTGCTTGCAGGAATAGACCATCGCGGTCAGGCTGACCGTGCTTCCGGCATCGTCAGTAACCTCAGGAGATTGGTTTAGCGATTGCTAAGGCGCAACGTCGTGCACGTTTGTAGTCGGATCGTCAAAGTCGTCTCCACCAAATCGATAGTTATCATCTCATCGAAAGATCGGGACCCTCGCCTCTATCAATTCATTATTTTGAGCCCAGCTTCAACATTCATATTTCTGTCCAGTGTGGTACTTTGCAAAGCAAGATTACCCAGGATCCTCCTTTTGATCTGAAAATTTGCGAAGACATTCTTCTTAGTAGATGATCATCCTTAGCAAAAACTCACACCCATTGGCCATGTGCATTTCCCGTACCGCTAATCAAACACTTGGCTGCTAATTCATGTTTGAGCATCGATCGGTCTCCTCGTGAGAATCTTATGTTGTAATTTTCTTCCTAGAACCTACCCGGGGAGTGCCCAACCCACTAGACATGCCTAGGCTGCCCAGAACACATGGCAACGCCACGGTCACGCGGTGACCACGCGTCGGGCATGCAAGTTTACGCGCTCTAGAGTTGGGGGCCTTGGCCACCACCCAAACCTCGACATATCGCCATCAAACCATGTATTTATGATTAAATAGGTACTTATGTAACTATAAATGATTTTTGGAAAAAATAAATAGTAAACTATGAGGCAGCTACAGTTCAAATTTGACCCGCTTCCTGCTGAATCGGCGGGAATTTGTCTTTTTCACCAGAGGTGGATCAAAACTTTTGACGCCCAACAATTTTGTCAATTGTGCATTAAATATGGCCTAGTATTTTATAAAAATGATTTGGTCCAATTTTGCAACAATTATTTGGGAGGTCCTTCACAAAAAAACCTCCTTTTGGGCACTCGAAAAATGGAAAATGGTTTTTTCGTCCAAAGAAAATGAAAACTTCCTTAGGCAACATTGTTTGCCATTCCAATATACACCCTTGTGCACAATATGGGATCATTTGAACAAATTATGCCATGAATGTGGCCATAAGATTGATCATTTGGCTTGAAAGCCATTGATATCCACACGTGATAGCTCGATTTTGAGAACACTTTTTTAAAATAATTGTCGTATTACAAGTTTGTTATTTTTCCTGGGAACTTGGCCACATATAATGACACAATGCGAAGGTTTCCCAATTTTTTGATTTTTTTTGAATTTTTTATGCCCGTTTCAGAATGCGGTCAAAACGGTGGGAATGACCGTTCCTAGCTAGTGGTTGAATCTTGAATTTTTTTTGGTGTTTCTCTGATTAAATAGGTACTTATGTAACTAGAAATGATTTTTGGAAAAAATAAATAGCAAACTATGAGGCAGCTGCAGTTCAAATTTGACCCGCTTCCAACTGAATCGGTGGAAATTTGTCTTTTTCACGAGAGGTGTATCAAAACTTTTTGCACCCAACCATTTTGTCAATTGTGCATTAAATATGTCCTAGTATTTTAAAAAATTGATTTGGTCCAATTTTGCAACAATTATTTGGGAGGTCCTTCACAAAAAAACCTCCTTTGGGGCACTCGAAAAATGAAAAATGGTTTTTTCGTCCAAAGAAAAATGAAAACTTCCTTACGCAACATTGTTAGCCATTCCAATATGCACCCTTGTGCACAATATGAGATCATTTGAACAAACTATGCCATGAATGCGGCCATAAGATTGATCATTTGGCTTGAAAGCCATTGATCTCCACACGTGATAGCTCATTTTTTAGAACACTTTTTTAAAATAATTGCCCTATTACAAGTTTGTTATTTTTCCTAGGAACTTGGCCACATATAATGACACAATGCGAAGGTTTCCCAACTTTTAAATTTTTTTGAATTTTTTATGCCCGTTTCAAAATGCGGTCAAAACAGCGGGAATGACCGTTCTTAGCTAGTGGTTGAATCTTGGAATTTTTTTGGTGTTTCTATGATTAAATAGATACTTATGTACCTAGAAATGATTTTTGGAAAAAATAAAGAGCAAACTACAAGGCAGCTACAGTTCAAATTTGACCCGCTTCCAATTGAATCAGCGGAAATTTGTCTTTTTCATGAGAGGTGGATTAAAACTTTTTACACCCAACCATTTGGTCAATTGTGCATTAAATATGTCCTAGTATTTTAGAAAAATGATTTGGTCCAATTTTGCAACAATTATTTGGTAGGTCCTTCACAAAAAACCTCCTTTTGGGCACTCGAAAAATGGAAAATGGTTTTTTGGTCCATAGAAAATGAAAACTTCCTTAGGCAACATTGTTTGCCATTCCAATATGCACCCTTGTGCACAATGTGAGATCATTTGAACAAACTATGCCATGGATGTGGCCATAAGATTGATCATTTGGCTTGAAAGCCATTGATCTCCACACGTGATAGCTCGTTTCTGAGAACACTTTTTTAAAATAATTGCCGTATTACAAGTTTGTTATTTTTCCTAAGAACTTGGCCACATATAATGACACAATGCGAAGGTTTCCCAATTTTTTTGATTTTTTTTATTTTTTTATGCCCGTTTCAAAATGCGGTCAAAACGGTGGGAATGACCATTCCTAACTAGTGGTTAAATCTTGGAATTTTTTGGTGTTTCTATGATTAAATAGATACTTATGTACCTAGAAATGATTTTTGGAAAAAATAAAGAGCAAACTACAAGGCAGCTACTTTTCAAATTTGACCCGCTTCCAACTGAATCGGTGGTAATTTGTCTTTTTCATGAGAGGTGGATCAAAACTTTTTACACCCAACCATTTGGTCAATTGTGCATTAAATATGGCCTAGTATTTTAGAAAAATTATTTGGTCCAATTTTGCAACAATTATTTGGGAGGTCCTTCACAAAAAAACCTCCTTTGGGGCACTCAAAAAATGGAAAATGGTTTTTTCGTCCAAAGAAAATGAAAACTTCCTTAGGCAACATTGTTTGCCATTCCAATATGCACCCTTGTGCACAATATGAGATCATTTGAACAAACTATGCCATGGATGTGGCCATAAGATTGATCATTTGGCTTGAAAGCCATTGATCTCCACACGTGATAGCTCGTTTCTGAGAACACTTTTTTAAAATAATTGCCATATTACAAGTTTGTTATTTTTCCTAGGAACTTGGCCACATATAATGACACAATGCGAAGGTTTCCTAATTTTTTGATTTTTTTGAATTTTTTATGCCCGTTTCAAAATGCGGTCAAAACGGCGGGAACGACCGTTCCTAGCTAGTGCTTGAATCTTGGAATTTTTTTGGTGTTTCTCTGATTAAATAGATACTTTTGTACCTAGAAATGATTTTTGGAAAAAATAAATAAAAACAATGAGGACGCTGCACTTCAAATTTGACCCGTTTCCTGCTGAATGAGCGGAAATTTGTCTTTTTCATGAGAGGTGGATCAAAAATTTTGACATCCAATCATTTGGTAAATTGTGCATTAAATATGTCCTAGTATTTTAGAAAATTGATTTGGTACAATTTTGCAACAAATATATGGTAGGTCCTTCACAAAAGAAAGTCATTTTGGGCACTCGGAAAATGATTAAAAATAGCTAGAAATATCAGAAATGCATAGAAATTGGTCCTTATCCATAAAATGTGGTCTAAATCTAGTGAAAATTTGTGTGGTGCCATTTTGAAAAATATTTTTGATAGCTACTTCACGAAATCTGTCTATTTTTAGTACTTAGACATATTTTTTAAATCACTGGTTTTTCGAACCAATCACGACTCTTCCCACGGATTGATGACATGGCGCCCATCCATCCATCCATCCATCCATCTCTCCATCCCACATCCATCCATCCATCTATCTACAGAAAAAAAGAAAATAAAATGAAAAAGAGATACCCCCCTCCCGCAGCCCAAACCCTAGGTCACATCCCATCGAACCCCCCCCCCATCGCACCCCTCCTCTCCTCGCAGCCGCCGCACTCCTCCTCCCTCAGATCCTCGCTGCCGCCACCTCCTCCCAGATCCCCCTCTCCCCGATCCAGACCTCCCTCTCTCTGCAATCCCAAACCCGCCGCCGGCCTCCCCCACCCCCACCGCTGCCGACCTCTTCATCGCCCCCAGCGCTGGCCATCCTTCCTTCCACCATCCAGATCCCCCGTTTCCTCGCTGTCTCGCGTTGCCGCTACCACCTCCCTCCGGCGGAGCTCGTCGCTGTTCCCCACGCCCTCCTCCTCTCGCCCTCCCCTTCCCACTCCCCACAGCGATGGCCGACGGCCTCACCGCGGCACAAAATCCCCCACCACCATGAAGCCAGCGAGGATGTTCCCGTGACGGCCGCTGGTGTCCCCACCGCTGCCACGGGCCCTCGCCGCCTAGGCGCCCGTCTCTGTGCGGCGGCTGCACGTGGTGCGGTGCATGGCCAAGGAGCGACGGGTGCGAATGGTGGCGAAGCAGATCCAGTGGGAGCTGGCGGACATGCTGACCCGCGACCCCGTCATGCAGTGCGCCGTCCTCCCCGAGGCCGCCCTCGTCGCCGACCGCTACCTCTCCTGATGAGGACATCAATACCATTGTTACACCCACAACCCCTACTGTTACATATACTGGACCAATTACTAGAGCTCGCGCACGCCAATTAAATTACCAGGTACTTTCGTTTCTTGGTAATGATTCTAATGTTCATGAGATTATGATGCTGCCTAAATTGGATACATTTGTTTTGCTTACAAATGAAGGGCCTAGCTTGGAGAAGGATGAACATTGGAGCAAGAACACGCATGGAGTTGATGGCATGCGCAAGGGGATCAAGAACGGAGTTACAAGTGATGATTTCAGGACTTTGAAGCCGCCATAAGGAGTGCATGAAGCCTTGGACGAAATATACAAGATGCCACTTCATAATATTCGTCCATAGGCTATTCTAGGTGCTGCATCACCTTATTAATGGGCCAGGCCCATGTAATTTCGAAATACTTAAGTATAGGCTATTTTTAGAGTCCGTATGTGTGGGGAAACAAGAGTTAGGGTTGGTTTCGGACCCCACCCTCAAGGGCCACGAAATTCCCTCCTCTTCCTCCATATATACAGCCCTTAGGGCGTCGTTTAGACTTTGGGTTTTGTTTAGATTAAAAGTTCGCCATAGCTCAACTTCGCGTACTTCATTTGTGTCCAACGACCAGACCAAGACGTCACAGAACCCCACCTTGATCAATAAAGTTTTCATCTTATATTCGCAATATCCCGATTGCAATCTCAGTTTCTTGCTTGTTCTTCGTTTGCTCGCAGGAAACAGACCCTCGTGGTCAGGTTGATCGTGCTCCGGCGTGGTCAATAACCCTCGGAAGTTGGTTTAGCCATTGCTAAGGCGCGACGTCTCGCACGTTCATAGTCGGATCGTCAAGGTCAACTCCCACAGAAAACGATAGCCATCATCTCATCGAAACATCGGGACACCTTAGCCTCTATCAAGTGGTATCAGATTTCCAGGTTGCTCGGTGAGATTTTACAGTTTTTCGTAGATTAGATCGAGTCTGTTCTTCATACCTACAGTCCACGAAAAAGCCACACAAAAAAATTAGGGTTAGTTCATCATATCCGAACCAATCTAAGCCTTTGCATAATCTTTTTAGGGTTTTTGCTTTGTTGAATTTGCGGTTGCATCGTCGTGTCAAGTTGAAAGATAAGTTGAAAGATAAGTTGACACATGCTCCTTTACTCCAACTTCCTAATTTCAATAAGACTTTTGAGCTTGAATGTGATGCTAGTGGAATTGGATTAGGAGGTGTGTTATTACAAGATGGAAAACCTGTTGCATACTTTTCTGAAAAATTGAGTGGGCCTAGTCTGAAACTATTCTACTTATGATAAAGAATTATATGCTCTTGTTCGGACCTTAGAAACATGGCAACATTATTTATGGCCCAAGGAATTTGTTACATTCTGATCATGAATCTTTGAAACACATTAAAAGTCAAGCAAAACTGAACCGTAGACATGCTAAATGGGTTGAATTCATTGAGACTTTCCCTTATGTCATTAAACACAAGAAGGGTAAAGAAAATGTTATTGCTGATGCCTTGTCTCGTCGTTATACTATGCTTTCACAACTTGACTTTAAAATATTTGGTTTGGAGACCATCAAAGATCAATATGTTCATGATGCTGAATTTAAAGATGTATTGCAGAATTGTAAGGAAGGGAGAACTTGGAACAAGTTCGTTCTTAACGATGGATTTGTGTTTCGTGCTAACAAGCTATGCATTCCAGCTAGCTCCGTTCGTCTTTTGTTGTTGCAGGAGGCGCATGGAGGAGGATTAATGGGACACTTTGGCGTCAAGAAGACGGAGGATATACTTGCTACACATTTCTTTTGGCCAAAGATGAGACGGGATGTTGAGCGTTTTGTTGCTCGCTGCACTACATGTCAAAGAGCTAAGTCACGACTCAATCCTCATGGTTTATATATGCCTTTGCCAGTACCTAGTGTTCCTTGGGAGGATATATCTATGGACTTTGTTTTAGGTTTACCTCGAACAAAGAAGGGGAGGGATAGCATATTTGTTGTCGTGGATAGGTTCTCGAAAATGGCACACTTTATACCATGTCATAAAAGCGATGATGCTGTTAATGTTGCTGATTTGTTCTTTCGTGAAATTATTCACTTACATGGTGTGCCAAATACTATTGTTTCAGATCGTGATCCTAAATTTCTTAGCCACTTTTGGAGATGTTTATGGGCTAAGTTGGGGACTAAGCTGCTTTTTAGTACTACTTGTCACCCCCAAACTGATGGACAAACTGAAGTAGTCAACAGAACATTGTCTACTATGCTTAGGGCTGTTTTGAAGAATAACAAGAAAATGTGGGAAGAATGCTTGCCTCATATTGAATTTGCTTATAATCGCTCATTGCATTCTACTACTAAGATGTGCCCTTTTGAAATTGTGTATGGTTTCCTACCTCGTGCACCTATTGATTTGTTGCCTCTTCCATCTTCAGAGAAGGTTAATTTTGATGCTAAAGAACGTTCTGAATTGATTTTAAAAATGCATGAGTTAACTAAGGAAAACATTGAGCGTATGAATGCTAAATATAAACTTGCTGGAGATAAGGGTAGAAAACATGTTGTGTTTGCGCCTGGAGATCTTGTTTGGTTACATTTGCGTAAAGATAGATTTCCTAATCTGCGCAAATCAAAGCTAATGCCACGTGCTGATGGTCCTTTCAAGGTGTTAGAGAAAATAAATGATAATGCATATAAACTTGAGCTACCTGTAGATTTTGGGGTTAGTCCCACTTTTAACATTGCAGATTTGAAGCCTTATTTGGGTGAGGAAGATGCGCTTCCGTCGAGGACGACTTCATTTCAAGAAGGGGAGGATGATGAGGACATCAATACCATTGTTACACCCACAGCCCCTACTGTTACATATACTGGACCAATTACTAGAGCTCGCGCACGCCAATTAAATTACCAGGTACTTTCGTTTCTTGGTAATGATTCTAATGTTCATGAGATTATGATGCTGCCTAAATTGGATACATTTGTTTTGCTTACAAATGAAGGGCCTAGCTTGGAGAAGGATGAACATTGGAGCAAGAACACGCATGGAGTTGATGGCATGCGCAAGGGGATCAAGAACGGAGTTACAAGTGATGATTTCAGGACTTTGAAGCCGCCATAAGGAGTGCATGAAGCCTTGGACGAAATATACAAGATGCCACTTCATAATATTCGTCCATAGGCTATTCTAGGTGCTGCGTCACCTTATTAATGGGCCAGGCCCATGTAATTTCGAAATACTTAAGTATAGGCTATTTTTAGAGTCCGTATGTGTGGGGAAACAAGAGTTAGGGTTGGTTTCGGACCCCACCCTCAAGGGCCACGAAATTCCCCCCTCTTCCTCCATATATACAGCCCTTAGGGCGTCGTTTAGACTTTGGGTTTTGTTTAGATTAAAAGTTCTGATAGAGGCAAAGGTGTCCCGATGTTTCGATGAGATGGTGGCTATCGTTTTCTGTGGGAGTCGACCTTGACGATCCGACTACGAACGTGCGAGACGTCGCGCCTTAGCAATCGCTAAACCAACTTCCGAGGGGTTATTGACCACGCCGGAGCACGATCAACCTGACCACGAGGGCCTGTTTCCTGCGAGCAAACGAAGAACAAGCAAGAAGCTGAGATTGCAATCTAGATATTGCGAATATAAGATGAAAGCTTTATTGATCAAGGTGGGGTTCTGTGACGTCTTGGTCTGGTCGTTGGACACAAACGAAGTACGCGAAGTTGCAGCTATGGCGAACTTTTAATCTAAACAAAACCCAAGTCTAAACGATGCCCTAAGGGATGTATATATGGAGGAAGAGAGGGGAATTTCGTGGCCCTTGAGGGTGGGGTCCGAAACCAACCCTAACTCTTGTTTCCCCACACATACGGACTCTAAAAATAGCCTATACTTAAGTATTTCGAAATTACATGGGCCTGGCCCATTAATAAGGTGACGCAGCACCTAGAATAGCCTATGGACGAATATTATGAAGTGGCATCTTGTATAGTTCGTCCAAGGCTTCATGCACTCCTTATGGCGGCTTCAAAGTCCTGAAATCATCACTTGTAACTCCGTTCTTGATCCCCTTGCGCATACCATCAACTCCATTCGTGTTCTTGCTCCAATGTTCATCCTTCTCCAAGCTAGGACCTTCATTTGTAAGCAAAACAAATGTATCCAATTTAGGCAGCATCATAATCTCATGAACATTAGAATCATTACCAAGAAACGAAAGTACCTGGTAATTTAATTGGCGTGCGCGAGCTCTAGTAATTGGTCCAGTATATGTAACAGTAGGGGCTGTGGGTGTAACAATGGTATTGATGTCCTCATCAAGTTCGCCATAGCTGCAACTTCGCGTACTTCGTTTGTGTCCAACGACCAGACCAAGACGTCACAGAACCCCACCTTGATCAATAAAGTTTTCATCTTATATTCGCAATATCCCGATTGCAATCTCAGTTTCTTGCTTGTTCTTCGTTTGCTCGCAGGAAACAGACCCTCGTGGTCAGGTTGATCGTGCTCCGGCGTGGTCAATAACCCTCGGAAGTTGGTTTAGCGATTGCTAAGGCGTGACGTCTCGCACGTTCGTAGTCGGATCGTCAAGGTCAACTCCCACAGAAAACGATAGCCATCATCTCATCGAAACATCGGGACACCTTAGCCTCTATCATCTCCTCCCCCATCACCATTACCGATGTCGAGCTCTCCAACGACCTCCAGGTCACGCCCGGACTCTCCCTCGAAACGATGCGGCTGCGCTGCAATCTGGGATGCTGAGTTCCTTGTCTCTGCTCCGGTTTGTGTCTGCAGGTGTGCAAGGTGTATGTGTCCGTCTTCGGGGAAGAAGGTGGCCATGGCCGGGCTCAAGGACAAGACCAAGTACCTCCAGGTCACGCCCGAGCTCTCCAACGACCTCCAGGTCACGTCTGCTTACTTCACATTTTGTTTATAGATCATTATGCTAGTTTCTGTCTTGTTTAGTTGGTTAATTGTTCATGCTTGAAGTTAATTAGCTGGAGTAGTTGGTTAGTTACACACTGGTTGGTGCATGCTAGCTCAAGTGTATACATGCATGGATGTATGTGTTTTGTAGTTGAAGGAGTTCATTCTGTGCAGCTGGAGGCGTACAAGTTCAAGATCGGCGACCGGGTTTTCCGGAGGCCCGGAGACCCACCCCTGGACCAAGTTATCGAGATGCTACAGAAGCACAAGGATAAGTCTCAAGATGAAATCTAGCTAGCTGGCTATAGTATGCCTTATGCTCTCGTTGATTTATTTCTTTTGCACTCTTTTGCAGTTCTATATTGATGAGTGAGCGATCTGCTAGCAGCTAGCTAACTGCAACTAGATTGTAACCCTATTATGGGTTGTGTGGTTGCGCATGCGTTCTGCATTGTCAAATGTGTTCTCTGTTGTCACACATCGTATGCAATGTTGCTCATAGTTTTTATATTTGTTGTCATGCGATGCGGTCACTGAATTGCTCAAATTTGCTGGCCAAGTACTATGTAGTCATGTTCTATGCTAGGCTACCAGACTAGGTAACTTCTGTATCAAAATCATGGATTCTAATCTTTACTATTATCTGCCATGGATCAACAATGATGCATCACAGGTGGTAGTAGTAGTAGAGTCGGACTTGGTGCTGCATTGCCCAGTTATTAGCTCCTCGATTTGTTCCTCACAGCGTGGGGTCAGCACTTTACCTCAACTTGTCTGCATTTTCTCTCACACACTAGACTTGCTCATCCATAACACAATGGCAGTGCGTGAGTGAGTCCTGTAGGTATGTATGTTTTTGGGCTGGTTGTAGATGGCTTTGTATGTTATGGTAGTGTGCTTGCTCTCCCTGCTCTTCTTTCGCTTGTAGAAAAGAAGAGCAGAGCAGGGTAAGTAAAACACACTAGCAACTCTCTAATTAGAACACCAGATGCTGTGCAACTCCCTACTAGTAGATACCAACCACATGTATCTACAGATTTACTACTAAATCCAATTACAGTACTACCCGATGTTGTGTGATTCCTTCCATTCTATGATTGATAAAGGAAGTACTTCATTAGTAACGAGACATGCTAATCTGGTGCTGAAATTTATAAGCAACTAAATTGTGCAGAATTAAGTTTCACATTCAAATCGATGGTATGTCATGTGTGCACCATGGACAGAAATTTCAGAGCCAACAGAAAGAAATTCTACTCTTTACTGTAGAACAGTATACAACATTACTTTGTTGGTTGCCTGCTAATTGTGTGCAAACTGCTTATCAATAGCTTATCAAGCACTGCCTAACTGGCTCGCATCGCTCTGCTGTCGTAGTTGTGCCGTCAGTGCTCTTTCCTCTCTGTCTGTCTACGACAGCAGGATTCATGCACCAAACCAAGAACCTGAATCTTTTGTTAGGCTGTTAGTAAACTAGGTTGTACTCCTTCCAATTGCAAGTTGGATAGAACCTGCAATTAAGTGCACAGACATACATGGATTCTGGTTCAATTCGTATGTATGTCTGTATGTGCATGCTTACGACTTTGACTAAAACTAGTTAATTCATTGTTCTACCTTGAAGGTGACCAGTCCCTAGCTGCGTGCTTTGGTCGGTCCTGCTAATTTCAGTTCCTATGATTTTTAATCTCCGTTTTCTATTTTCCCCAGCTACCAAGACTCTGAGTTTGTGGTGATGACAGCTGACACGAAGCCGATCGAAATCTTCCCCCACCCCCTGTTGCTCCCTGATGATAACAAGGTAGAAATTATGACCGTATGCTGCATCATATATAGTACTGCTAATTAGTTTGTATGCCGTTGCTTGCATGATATGGTTAGACCGACGACTGTCAAGCTCATAATTCTATATGATGTGTCAAAGGTTAACAGAATATATGATATGACTTGTGTGCTGACGTCTAGTATCTTGCTTATCTGTAGTGTGTTTGTTGTACGCTTGCCTTTCTTTGGCCTGCTATTCTTATTTATCAAATGAAAGGACATTCTGTTTGGCAGTGGGCGGTTTTGCTCAAAAATAAGTAAATAAATTGTATGTGCATGCTGAAATGTTAGATGTCTGTTGGTTGCTGTATATGGGCAAGATGAATTGAATCTTGATGTGTACTTGTCAATTCTAGCTTATATTGGTGTCTTGCGATCCTAAAAAATTATTGAATCCTGGTGTGTACTTGTCAATCCTGCTGTGTGTTCATATTGCGTCTCTGTTTTCTTGTATGAACGAGTTATCTCATTTTAACTAGCCAGAGAACAAAAAGCATGGTACTAGCTCAATTTTTGTTATCATTCTAAATAAGTTTCCTTTTCTTGAATGGTCTGTTCTGATTCTTCCCTGCTGATTCATGTAACAGGGTGACCGAGGAAGGCATGTTGTATGTTTTCTTGAAGGTCGTTTTGTTTGTTCCCAGCCCTAACTACAATTGTCCAGCTAGTTCGGCATGTTGTTCATATCACTATTGTAGTCCAATGAGTTTGGCATGTTGTGAGTTTGTGATTGCTTGTAAAGCTTGTAAAGTATTGTATTACACTTGTAGTCATTACTGTGATTGCCACTGTATTACACTTGTAAGGATCTGGTTGCTCTTATTTCAAGTATTATGTGTGCTTTTTGTCCGCCCATTTAAATACTGGTTCGAATATGAAGAATATGAGCCTGATAGATGGGACCCACTTACCAGAACATGAAAAATGGGACCCAGTTACCAGAACCTGACAACCAGGACCCATCTGACTAGTGGACCCTTCTTTTGGAAAAAAAAGAAAAACTAAATTCGTTTAGACAAAAAGGCCACAACCCAACAATAAAAAAAAGTTGCAATGTTGGGCTTGGTCCATGAAGCCGATCAAAAATTGATAGAAAAAATATATAAAAAGGCCGAATTGTTGGGCTAGGCCCATGTAGAAAATCGAATTGGACCGGGCTGAATCTTGTGCCACATCAGATTGCCACGCTGGATGCCTACGTGGCCTGGGGAGGTTGCTAGTGACCAAAACGCCACAGTAGACGTATTTTGGTCATAAACGTCTACGACCATTCCAGAAGAAAGGTCGCTATAGTCAGTTTATGACAGCCGGCTTTTGACCTTATGTTTTTGGTCACAAAAAGGTCACAAATTGAAAACAGTGACCATTCAGTGACCAATAGTGCTGGTCACAAGTTGACATATTTCTTGTAGTGGTGCTGCATCACCTTATTATTGGGCCAGGCCCATGTATTTTCGAAATACTTAAGTATAGGCTATTTTTAGAGTCCGTATTTGTGGGGAAACAAGAGTAAGGGTTGGTTTCGGACCCCTCCACCAAGGGCCACGAAATTCCCCCTCTCTCCTCCATATATATAGCCCTTAGGGCATCGTTCAGACTTTGGGTTTTGTTTAGATTAAAAGTTCGCCATAGCTGCAACTTCGCGTACTTCGTTTGTGTCCAACGACCAGACCAGGACATCACAGAACTATGCTTAGGACTGTTTTGAAGAATAATAAGAAAATGTGGGAAGAATGCTTGCCTCATATTGAATTTTCTTATAATCGATCATTGCATTCTACTACTAAGATGTGCCCTTTTGAAATTGTGTATGGTTTCCTACCTCGTGCACCTATTGATTTGTCGCCTCTTCCATCTTCGGAGAAGGTTAATTTTGATGCTAAAGAACGTGCTGAATTGATTTTAAAAATGCATGAGTTAACTAAGGAAAACATTGAGCGTATGAATGCTAAATATAAACTTGCTGGAGATAAGGGTAGAAAACATGTTGTGTTTGCACCTGGAGATCTTGTTTGGTTACATTTGCGCAAAGATAGATTTCCTAATTTGCGCAAATCAAAGCTAATGCCATGTGCTGATGGTCCTTTTAAGGTGTTAGAGAAAATAAATGATAATGCATATAAACTTGAGCTACCTGCAGATTTTGGGGTTAGTCCCACTTTTAACATTGCAGATTTGAAGCCTTATTTGGGTGAGGAAGATGAGCTTTCGTCGAGGACGACTTCATTTCAAGAAGGGGAGGATGATGAGGACATCAATACCATTGTTACACCCACAGCCCCTGCTGCAATACATACTGGACCAATTACTAGAGCTCGCGCACGCCAATTGAATTATCAGGTACTTTCGTTTCTTGGTAACGATTCTAATGCTCATGAGAATATGATGCTGCCTAAATTGGATAGATTTGTTTTGCTTACAAATGAAGGGCCTAGCTTGGACAAGAAAGATGAACCTTGGAGCAAATTCAAGCATGGAGATGATGGCATGCGCAAGGGGATCAAGAACGGAGTTACAAGTGATGATTTCAGGACTTTGAAGCCACCATAAGGAGTGCATGAAGCCTTGCACGAAATATACAAGATGTCACTTCATAAATTTCGTCCAGAGTCTATTCTAGGTGCTAGGTCACCTTATTATTGGGCCAGGCCCATGTATTTTCAAAATACTTAAGTATAGGCTGTTTTTAGAGTCCGTATGTGTGGGGAAACAAGAGTTAGGGTTGGTTTCAGACCCGTCCTCCAAGGGCCACGAAATTCCCCATCTCTCCTCCATATATACAGCCCTTAGGGCATGGTTTAGACTTTGGGTTTTGTTTAGATTAAAGTTCGCCATAGCTGCAACTTCGCGTACTTCATTTGTGTTCAACGACCAGACAAAGGCGTCACAGAACCCCACCTTGATCAATAAAGCTTTCATCTTATATTCACAATATCCAGATTGCAATCTCAGTTTCTTGCTTGTTCTTCGTTTGCCTCCAGGAAATAGACCTTCGTGGTCAGGTTGATCATGCTCCGGCGTGGTCAATAACCTCTCGGAGTTGGTTTAGCGATTGCTAAGGCGCGACGTCCTCGCACATTCGTAGTCGGATCGTCAAAGTCGACTTCCTCCAAAACGATAGCCACCATCTCATCGAAAGACGGGACACCTTTGCCTCTATCATATGCTCGGTATTCAAGACCAGTAAAAACTTTCTTATGAGTGTGTTGAATACTAAGAGAAGTTTGATGCTTGATGATTGTTTTGAGATATGGAGGTAATAATATCAAAGTCGTGCTAGTTGAGTAGTTGTGAATTTGTGAAATGCTTGTGTTGAAGTTTGCAAGTCCCGTAGCATGCACGTATGGTAAACGTTATGTAACAAATTTGAAACATGAGGTGTTATTTGATTGTCTTCCTTATGAGTGGCGGTCGGGGACGAGCGATGGTCTTTTCCTACCAATCTATCCCCCTAGGAGCATGCACGTAATGCTTGGTTTTTGATGACTTGTACATTTTTGCAATAAGTATGTGAGTTCTTTATGAGTAATGTTGAGTCCATGGATTATACGCACTCTCACCCTTCCATCATTGCTAGCCTCTTCGGTACCGTGCATTGCCCTTTCTCACATTGAGAGTTGGTGCAAACTTCGCCGGTGCATCCAAACCCCGTGATATGATATGCTCTTTCACACATAAACCTCCTTATATCTTCCTCAAAACAGCCACCATACCTACCTATTATGGCATTTCCATAGCCATTCCGAGATATATTGCCATGCAACTTTCCACCGTTCTGTTTGTTATGACACGCATCATCATTGTCATATTGCTTTGCATGATCATGTAGTTGACATCGTATTTGTGGCAAAGCCACCGTTCATATTTTTTCATACATGTTGCTCTTGATTCATCGTAATCCCGGTACACCGCCGGAGGCATTCATATAGAGTCATATATTGTTCTAGTATCGTGTTGCAATCTTTGAGTTGTAAATAAATAGAAGTGTGATGATCATCATTAATAGAGCATTGTCCCCCAAAAAAGGCCAATAAAAAGAAAGAAAGGCCAAATAAAAAAAGAAAGGCAAAAAAGAGAGAAAAAAAGGGGCAATGCTACTATCCTTTTACCACACTTGTGCTTCAAAGTAACACCATGATCTTTATGATAGAGAGTCTCTTGTTTTGTCACTTTCATATACTAGTGGGAATTTTCATTATAGAACTTGGCTTGTATATTCCAACAATGGGCCTCCTCAAGTGCCCTAGGTCTTCGTCAGCAAGCAAGTTGGATGCACACCCACTTAGTTTCTTTTGTTGAGCTTTCATACATTTATAGCTCTAGTGCATCTGTTGCATGGCAATCCCTACTCCTTGCATTAACATCAATCGATGGGCATCTCCATAGCCCATTGATTAGCCTCGTTGATGTGAGACTTTCTCCTTTTCTGTCTTCTCCACATAACCCCCATCATCATATTCTATTCCACCCATAGTGCTATTGATAAAGGCAAAAGGTGTCCCGATGTTTCGATGAGATGGTGGCTATCGTTTTCTGTGGGAGTCGACCTTGACGATCCGACTACGAACGTGCGAGACGTCGCGCCATAGCAATCGCTAAACCAACTTCCGAGGGGTTATTGACCACGCCGGAGCATGATCAACCTGACCACGAGGGCCTGTTTCCTGCGAGCAAACGAAGAACAAGCAAGAAACTGAGATTGCAATCGGGATATTGCGAATATAAGATGAAAGCTTTATTGATCAAGGTGGGGTTCTGTGACGTCTTGGTCTGGTCGTTGGACACAAACGAAGTACGAGAAGTTGCAGCTATGGCGAACTTTTAATCTAAACAAAACCCAAAGTCTAAACGACGCCCTAAGGGCTGTATATATGGAGGAAGAGAGGGGAATTTCGTGGCCCTTGAGGGTGGGGTCCGAAACCAACCCTAACTCTTGTTTCCCCACACATACGGACTCTAAAAATAGCCTATACTTAAGTATTTCGAAATTACATGGGCCTGGCCCATTAATAAGGCGACGCAGCACCTAGAATAGCCTATGGACGAAAATTATGAAGTGGCATCTTGTATATTTCGTCCATGGCTTCATGCACTCCTTATGGCGGCTTCAAAGTCCTGAACTCATCACTTGTAACTCCGTTCTTGATCCCCTTGCGCATGCCATCAACTCCATGCGTGTTCTTGCTCCAATGTTCATCCTTCTCCGAGCTAGGCCCTGGTAATTTAATTGGCGTGCGCGAGCTCTAGTAATTGGTCCAGTATATGTAACAGTAGGGGCTGTGGGTGTAACAATGGTATTGATGTCCTCATCATCCTCCCCTTCTTGAAATGAAGTCGTCCTCGACGGAAGCTCATCTTCCTCACCCAAATAAGGCTTCAAATCTGCAATGTTAAAAGTGGGACTAACCCCAAAATCTGCAGGTAGCTCAAGTTTATATGCATTGTCATTTATTTTCTCTAAAACCTTAAAAGGACCATCAGCACGTGGCATTAGCTTTGATTTGCGCAGATTAGGAAATCTATCTTTACGCAAATGTAACCAAACAAGATCTCCAGGTGCAAACACAACATGTTTTCTACCCTTATCTCCAGCAAGTTTATATTTAGCATTCATACGCTTAATGTTTTCCTTAGTTAACTCATGCATTTTTAAAATCAATTCAGAACGTTCTTTAGCATCAAAATTAACCTTCTCCGAAGATGGAAGAGGCAACAAATCAATAGGTGCACGAGGTAGGAAACCATACACAATTTCAAAAGGGCACATCTTAGTAGTAGAATGCAATGAACGATTATAAGCAAATTCAATATGAGGCAAGCATTCTTCCCACATTTTCTTGTTATTCTTCAAAACAGCCCTAAGCATAGTAGACAATGTTCTATTGACTACTTCAGCTTGTCCATCAGTTTGGGGGTGACAAGTAGTACTAAAAAGCAGCTTAGTCCCCAACATAGCCCATAAACATCTCCAAAAGTGGCTAAGAAATTTAGTATCACGATCTGAAACAATAGTATTTGGCACACCATGTAAGCGAATAATTTCACGAAAGAACAAATCAGCAACATTAACAGCATCATCGCTTTTATGACATGGTATAAAGTGTGCCATTTTCGAGAACCTATCCACGACAACAAATATGCTATCCCTCCCCTTCTTTGTTCTAGGTAAACCTAAAACAAAGTCCATAGATATATCCTCCCAAGGAACACTAGGTACAGGCAAAGGCATATATAAACCATTAGGATTGAGTCGTGACTTAGCTCTTTGACATGTAGTGCAGCGAGCAACAAAACGCTCAACATCCCGTCTCATCTTTGGCCAAAAGAAATGTGTAGCAAGTATATCCTCCGTCTTCTTGACGCCAAAGTGTCCCATTAATCCTCCTCCATGCGCCTCCTGCAACAACAAAAGACGAACGGAGCTAGCTGGAATGCATAGCTTGTTAGCACGAAACACAAATCCATCGTTAAGAACGAACTTGTTCCAAGTTCTCCCTTCCTTACAATTCTGCAATACATCTTTAAATTCAGCATCAGTAACATATTGGTCCTTGATGGTCTCCAAACCAAATATTTTAAAGTCAAGTTGTGAAAGCATAGTATAACGACGAGACAAGGCATCAGCAATAACATTTTCTTTACCCTTCTTGTGTTTAATCACATAAGGGAAAGTCTCAATGAATTCAACCCATTTAGCATGTCGACGGTTCAGTTTTGCTTGACTTTTAATGTGTTTCAAAGATTCATGATCAGAATGTATAACAAATTCCTTGGGCCATAAATAATGTTGCCATGTTTCTAAGGTCCGAACAAGAGCATATAATTCTTTATCATAAGTAGAATAGTTCAGACTAGGCCCACTCAATTTTTCAGAAAAGTATGCAACAGGTTTTCCATCTTGTAATAACACACCTCCTAATCCAATTCCACTAGCATCACATTCAAGCTCAAAAGTCTTATTGAAATTAGGAAGTTGGAGTAAAGGAGCATGTGTCAACTTATCTTTCAATACCGTGAAGGCTTCTTCCTGTGCGGTACCCCAAACAAAAGGTACATCCTTCTTTGTAAGCTCGTTGAGAGGTGCAGCAATGGTGCTGAAATCTCTCACAAAACGCCTATAGAAACCAGCGAGGCCAAGGAAACTCCTCACTTGTGTGACCGTTTTGGGCTGCGGCCAACTCTCAATAGCTTCAATCTTGGCTTTATCAACTTCAATTCCCTGTGGAGTAACAACATAGCCAAGAAAAGATACTCGGTCGGTGCAAAAGGTGCACTTTCCAAGGTTACCAAACAAACGTGCATCACGTAGAGCAATAAAAACAGCACGTAAATGTTCCAAATGTTCCTCCAAAGATTTGCTATAAATCAATATGTCATCAAAGTAAACTACCACAAATCGTCCAATGAAAGCACGTAAAACTTCGTTCATTAACCTCATGAAAGTACTAGGTGCATTAGTTAACCCAAAAGGCATGACTAACCACTCATATAATCCAAACTTAGTTTTAAATGCTGTTTTCCATTCATCTCCCAATTTCATACGAATTTGATGGTAACCACTACGCAAATCAACTTTGGAGAATATTGTAGAGCCACTCAATTCATCAAGCATATCATCTAGCCTAGGAATAGGATGGCGATAACGAATAGTAATATTATTAATGCCTCTACAATCAACGCACATACGCGACGTACCATCCTTTTTCGGCACTAAAATGATAGGAACAGCACAAGGACTAAGGGATTCGCGTATATAACCTTTGTCGAGTAGTTCTTGTACTTGACGCATAATCTCCTTCGTCTCCTCTGGATTGGTACGGTATGGTGCACGGTTGGGTAATGATGCACCGGGAATTAAGTCAATTTGATGCTCAATCCCGCGAATAGGTGGTAATCCCGGTGGCACGTCTTGTGGAAAGACGTCGGCGAACTCCTGCAAAATGTTAGTGACAGCAGGAGGCAAAGGGGAAGGCACGTCCTCGAATGAAAATAATGCCTCTTTGCACACAAAAGCATAGCAAACAGATTTGCTAAAATCTAGATCATCAATATCAGATTTGGTGGCAAGTAAACATGCACTTTTCAATTTAATTTCAGAAGCAACACTAGATTGTTTATTATTATTAGGCTGCATTTGTTGCTCAAATTCTTTTGCCACAATCTGATTTTCACTCTTAGTTTTCTCCTGTTTTGCTTTATTAGCTCTATTAATATCATCTTTCAAAATGGAATCAGGAGTCATAGGAAGCAAAGTAATATTTTTATCCTTATGAACAAGAGTATACTGATTGTTTCTACCATGGTGAATAGAATTTTTATCAAATTGCCATGGTCTACCAAGTAATAAGGAACATGCTTGCATAGGTACCACATCACAATCAACATAATCAGCATATGTAGAGATACTAAAATGCACACGAACAGTACGTGTTACCTTAACCTTGCCGCTGTTGTTGAACCATTGGATGTAGTAAGGATGTGGATGTGGTCTTGTGGTGAGAGATAGCTTCTCCACCATCTCGATGCTAGCCAAGTTGTTGCAACTCCCTCCATCTATGATCACGCGAACAGAACGTTCCTTCACAACTCCCTTTGTATGGAACAAATTATGCCTCTGATTTTGCTCAGCTTGTGTAACCTGCACACTCAAAACACGTTGAGCAACTAAACATTCATACCTGTCAGCATCTTCAGGAGCCATGTATTGCGTCTCATGATCAGAATCGTCTCCACCGTGTTCGTCACGTGTAATAAGAGCCAAAGTCTCCTCATCATAGTCACTAGCGGACTCATACCCACCATCCTCAGTAACAATCATCACACGCTTAGATGGGCATTCTCTCGCATAATGACCTCCACCCTTGCAACGTCGACAAATAATATCATGTGTTTGCCCTGTTGATGCCATGGATGAAGAAGAGCTCTTTGCAGGCCCAGAAGGTGTGCTCTTGGCAGATAGTGGTGATTGTGCCTGCTTTATTGTATCACGGTTGGAGGTGGCAGCCGACGGAGGCGCCGGTGAAGCAGAACGTGTGGAAGTAGATGATGCACGTGGTGTCCATGAAGAAGGTCGACCTGCAGAAAAGTTAGTCCGCGCCAATGCCTGTCGATCCTGCACTTCACGTTCAGCTTTACAAGCAAGATGGAATAAACGAGTGATATTAGTATACTCCTTATACTCTAGAATCGTCTGAATCTCTCTATTTAATCCACCCATAAAACGTGCAAGCATAGCTTCATTCTCCTCAACAATACCACATCTAATCATGCCAGTTTGTAATTCCTGATAATATTCTTCTACAGAATTTTTTCCCTGTCTTAAGCGCTGCAATTTTTGAAGTAATTCACGTTGATAATATGGTGGAACCCAACGAGTACGCATAGCAGTTTTCAAAGCAGCCCAAGTAGCAGGAATGGGATATAATCTACAATGCTCAGACCACCAAACACATGCAAAACTAGTGAATGCACAAACAGCAGCAGGAACACGTCTCTCCTCGGGATATTGTAAACATGTAAATCGTTGTTCAGTTTCTAACTCCCAAGTAAGATATATATCAGGAACATATCTACCCTCAAATGGTGGAATATTCAATTTTAGTTTAGGGAGATGGTCATGATCTCGTACCTGAGGGTGAGCCCTACCATTGCCATTATTTGCATGTGGACGACCTGATGGTTGCTGTGCTGGTGGTGGCACGTAGTTCTGATTTTGATCAACCTCATCCTCGTAATCGCCAGCAAAATCATCCTCCTCCGCATCAGCAGCAGGAGCCACAGAAGTAGCAACAGCAGCACCAACAGTTTGGCCAGGTGCAAGAGGGAGACGGCTCGCTCGGCGGAGGGCTGTTTCACGATGTGTAGGTAGTCGTCGTCGTTGTTGTTGTAGAGGTGCGTTAGGAGCAGCCGGTGGTGGTGGTGGAAGACGCGCGAGCAATTCATTAAACCTGTTATCGAGCTTTGTTTCGAACGTCTTCTCCATGTCATCTATCTTCTCCATGGCCTCTTCAAATCTGTTTAGCACATCCTACACCTGTCCATTCATCATTTGCTGAAATTTATCATGCAACTCCTGATTCGTCATGTTCTCCCAGTCAGCCTCGTCGGCTTGTGATCCTGCCATGGTTAGCAACAATAGAAAACACACAAGAATATGATCCTACAGAATACTAACAAGAGGTGGTGGTGGCGGGTGTCACAAATCCGTCAAGCAAATCTCAAATTCTTACCAGTTCTTACCCAGCAGCAGGCGGTGATCGGCAACCGTTGTAGTCAAAACTCTCAAAAGCTTGGATAGAGCGATTGCCAGGGAGAGTCAAACGCACGACGTAGAGGTATGTGGAGCTGGGAAGGCTTATAGTATGGTAGCAAAAAGGGTCAGCAATAATCAATTCAGAGATGTAAAGTTGAAGAAACGCTCAACGAAGGTACTGTGCTGGTCCTAGGCTAGACCGTGCTAGAGACGCGAGCCTAGAACACTAACAAAATCACGGCGCTGCACGTAAATAAGGGAAAAGCACACTCTGGAACTTTTTTTTCCGCTTTTTTTTGCGCTCCTCTTTTTTTTTGCGCTCCTCTTTTTTTTTGCGAAAAATTACTATAATGGCGAGTGTCTCAAAACTCTTCCCTCGTCAAACTGATAGGATGGGCACGAAATTTTTTTTTTCACTTTTTTTTCGGAAATCAGGGCAGCGACGACGAAAAAGTGCGACAAAAAATCACTATGATGGCACGTGGCTCAAAAGACTCAGAAAAACCTAAAAATAGGATAGGGAAAAAATATTTTTGCCCGTGAAAATTTTGGCCTAAAAACTGCCCGGGGGTCTCCAGACTCTTTTTTTTTTCCGAGACCTACGCAGGCAAGGAAACACGAATCGGAATTGAGATTGATCTCAAGAACAAACCTAATATGAGAAGAACTCGGATTGGTGGTGGATATATGGTTACAGATTGGTGGTGGTATATGGATACAGATTGGTGGTGGTATATGGATACGGATTGGTGGTGGTATATGGATACGGACTCAGAACGGTGGCGGATAAGCAATGGTGGTAGATGGGCGATGATGATGGTGCGGCGGCGGCGTGACAACTTATCACCAGAACTCGAAACCTAAAGGACTAGACTCTAAGACCAGCAACTTGACACATGCAACCGCAAATTCAACAAAGCAAAAACCCTAAAAGGATTATGCAAAGGCTCAGATTGTCTGGGACACGGATGAACTAATCTAACTTTTTTGTGGCTTTTTCTTGGACTCTAGGTACGAAGAACATATGCAATCTAGACTATGAAAAACTGGAAATCTCACCGAGCAACCTGAAAACTGATACCACTTGATAAAGGCAAAAGGTGTCCCGATGTTTCGATGAGATGGTGGCTATCGTTTTCTGTGGGAGTCGACCTTGACGATCCGACTACGAACGTGCGAGACGTCGCGCCTTAGCAATCGCTAAACCAACTTCCGAGGGGTTATTGACCACGCCGGAGCACGATCAACCTGACCACGAGGGCCTGTTTCCTGCGAGCAAACGAAGAACAAGCAAGAAACTGAGATTGCAATCGGGATATTGCGAATATAAGATGAAAGCTTTATTGATCAAGGTGGGGTTCTGTGACGTCTTGGTCTGGTCGTTGGACACAAACGAAGTACGAGAAGTTGCAGCTATGGCGAACTTTTAATCTAAACAAAACCCAAAGTCTAAACGACGCCCTAAGGGCTGTATATATGGAGGAAGAGAGGGGAATTTCGTTGCCCTTGAGGGTGGGGTCTGAAACCAACCCTAACTCTTGTTTCCCCACACATACGGACTCTAAAAATAGCCTATACTTAAGTATTTCGAAATTACATGGGCCTGGCCCATTAATAAGGTGACGCAGCACCTAGAATAGCCTATGGACGAATATTATGAAGTGGCATCTTGTATATTTCGTCCATGGCTTCATGCACTCCTTATGGCGGCTTCAAAGTCCTGAAATCATCACTTGTAACTCCGTTCTTGATCCCCTTGCGCATGCCATCAACTCCATGCGTGTTCTTGCTCCAATGTTCATCCTTCTCCAAGCTAGGCCCTGGTAATTTAATTGGCGTGCGCGAGCTCTAGTAATTGGTCCAGTATATGTAACAGTAGGGGCTGTGGGTGTAACAATGGTATTGATGTCCTCATCAGTTATGACCATGGCTCGCACTCATATATTGCGTGAAAGTTTATAGGTTTGAGATCACTAAAGTATGAAACAATTGCTTGGCTTGTCATCGGGGTTGTGCATGATGAGAGCATTCTTGAGTGATGAAAATGGAGCATGACTAAACTATATGATTTTGTAGGGATAAACTTTCTTTGGCCATGTTATTTTGAGAGGACATAATTGCTTAGTTAGTATGCTTGAAATATTATTATTATTATGTCAATATGAACTTTTATCTTGAATCTTTCGCATCTGAATATTCATACCATAATTAAGAAGAATTATACTGAAATTATGCCAAGTAGCATTCCACATCAAAAATTCTGTTTTTATCATTTACCTACTCGAGGACGAGCAGGAATTAAGCTTGGGGATGCTTGTTACGTCTCCAATGTACCTATAATTTTTGATTGCTCCATGCTATATTATCTATCTGTTTTGGATGTTTATGGGCTTTATTATACACCTTTATATCATTTTTGGGACTAACCTATTAACACAGAGCCCGGTGCTAGTTTCTGTTTTTTCCTTATTTTAGAGTATCGCAGAAAAGGAAAATCAAACGGAGTCCAATTGACCTGATACTTCATGGAACTTATTTTTGGAAGGAAGCAACCCGGGACACTTGGAGTCCACGTAAGGTAGTCAACGAGGAAGCCATGAGGCAGGGGGCGCGCCCTCCACCCTCGTGGGCCCCTCGTGGCCCCTTGATGTACTTCTTGCGCCTATATATCTCCATATACCCTAAAACGATCGAGGAGCACAATAGATCGGGAGTTCCGCCGCCAGAAGCCTCCGTAGCCACCAAAATCCAATCTAGACCCGTTCTGGCACCCTGCCGGAGGGGGCAATCCATCTCCGGTGGCCATCTTCATCATCCCGGTGCTCTCCATGACGAGGAGGGAGTAGTTCTCCCTCGGGGCTGAGGGTATGTACCAGTAGCTATGCGTTTGATCTCTCTCTCTCTCTCTCTCTCTCTTGTGTTCTTGAGGTGATACGATCTTGATGTATCGCGAGCTTTGCTATTATAGTTGGATCTTATGATGTTTTCTTTCCCCTCTACTCTCTTGTAATGGATTGAGTTTCCCCTTTGAAGTTATCTTATCGGATTGAGTCTTTAAGGATTTGAGAACACTTGATGTATGTCTTGCCGTGCGTATCTGTGGTGACAATGGGATACCACGTGATTCACTTGATGTATGTTTTGGTGACCAACTTGCTGGTTCTACCCATGAACCTATGCATAGGGGTTCGCACACATTTTCGTCGTGATTCTCCGGTAGAAATTTTGGGGCACTCTTTAAGGTTCTATGTGTTGGTTGAATAGATGGATCTGAGATTGTGTGATGCATATCGTATAATCATACCCACGGATACTTGAGGTGACATTGGAGTATCTAGGTGACATTAGGGTTTTGGTTGATTTGTGTCTTAAGGTGTTATCTAGTACGGACTCTAGGGCTATTTGTGACACTTATAGGAATAGCCCAACGGATTGATTGGAAAGAATAACTTTGAGGTGGTTTCGTACCCTACCATAATCTCTTCGTTCGTTCTCCGCTATTAGTGACTTTGGAGTGTGATGTAGGGTAGAACCCTAATCGCCCGATCTTTCATGAAAGGAGCGGATCCCGCGTAGAACACAAGGAACACGAGGGGGAAAACGAGGGAAATCACGAGGGGAAACACAAGAGAATCACTCAACCAACAAGAAATAGTCACACATGTGCTAGATCCTCGTGTACAAAGGGGAATATACACGATCCAAAGTCAACAACGGACGATACAAGAGGTAACGGTCTTCTCCGTGAGGATGTCTTGAGGGGGCCGCCCAAGAGGGGGTCTTGGTAATCTTCTCCGCAAGGTGGTCTTGAATCCAAGGTGGATCTTCTCCGAAGAGGGGCCGCGGTCTCTCTCAAGGAGTAGATCCGATATGGATGAGCAATGCTCTATCTCTAAAATGAGCTAAACCAATGCTAACCCTAAAATGTAGGTGGAGGGGGAGTATATATAGTCTAAGGGGCGAAGGGGTACATGGGCCTCGGCCCAGATGCACTGCACGCAGGCAGGGAAGGCCGGATGTCCGGGCTGGCGGGGTTGGTCTTGTTGCTCTCAGGTTCGACGGTGTCCGGGTTTCCGGGACCTGGGCCGGATGTCTAGCGGCTCGTGAAGGGTCGGATGTCCGGCTGCTGTAGCAGCAGACTCTTCTCCCTTCTCCTTCCTTCGCTCCCGCGCACGCTTGGCCTTGGTCCTTGGGCTCTCCTTGTACTCCTCGGGTGTACCTGAGTATGCACAAGGTCCGTGCTTGAAGTAGCATCCATGTCTTACATGCGGAAAGGGAAGATTCGGAAAGGAGCGAGTTCACCTTAGGTCCAAAGGCATATGCTTGAGTGTACACGGGGATGATCGTAGGATGCTCCGCATCATCTCCCCTCCGTTGGGAAAGATCCGACCTCAGATCGAAGACCTCATCACCATGGAAACGGTTGTCATGGACGGACTTGTAGTTGGATGAAGAGGAAGACATGGCGCAATCCAAGTACACGAAGGTGTCGCCAGAGTGGTATACATGCAAAAAGAGCAAACACAAACGACACTTGGAAATACAATGGTTAGCGCACACAAAGTGTCCATCAAATAAGAAAGAGTCTGTGCGACATTGATCATGACAAGGTGCATGAAGCTTATCCAAAAGATATGGAATGGTATGTAAAGCATTCATGGGAGCAAAAGCATTCATTGTGCACACAAATGTATTGTGAATGTGATCAATGCAACCACGGTGCAAAATGATGTCATAGAGAGGCGGTGTATCAATAGCATGAATAAGGCAATGGATGCTCAAGATGAGTATGTGATAGAGGCAAAGGTGTCCCGATGTTTCGATGAGATGGTGGCTATCGTTTTCTGTGGGAGTCGACCTTGACGATCCGACTACGAACGTGCGAGACGTCGCGCCTTAGCAATCGCTAAACCAACTTCCGAGGGGTTATTGACCACGCCGGAGCACGATCAACCTGACCACGAGGGCCTGTTTCCTGCGAGCAAACGAAGAACAAGCAAGAAACTGAGATTGCAATCTGGATATTGCGAATATAAGATGAAAGCTTTATTGATCAAGGTGGGGTTCTGTGACGTCTTGGTCTGGTCGTTGGACACAAACGAAGTACGCGAAGTTGCAGCTATGGCGAACTTTTAATCTAAACAAAACCCAAGTCTAAACGACGCCCTAAGGGCTGTATATATGGAGGAAGAGAGGGGAATTTCGTGGCCCTTGAGGGTGGGGTCCGAAACCAACCCTAACTCTTGTTTCCCCACACATACGGACTCTAAAAATAGCCTATACTTAAGTATTTCGAAATTACATGGGCCTGGCCCATTAATAAGGTGACGCAGCACCTAGAATAGCCTATGGACGAATATTATGAAGTGGCATCTTGTATATTTCGTCCAAGGCTTCATGCACTCCTTATGGCGGCTTCAAAGTCCTGAAATCATCACTTGTAACTCCGTTCCTGATCCCCTTGCGCATGCCATCAACTCCATTCGTGTTCTTGCTCCAATGTTCATCCTTCTCCAAGCTAGGACCTTCATTTGTAAGCAAAACAAATGTATCCAATTTAGGCAGCATCATAATCTCATGAACATTAGAATCATTACCAAGAAACGAAAGTACCTGGTAATTTAATTGGCGTGCGCGAGCTCTAGTAATTGGTCCAGTATATGTAACAGTAGGGGCTGTGGGTGTAACAATGGTATTGATGTCCTCATCAACATGCAAATAATGGCAATAGTAGGGCTCACCCTCCGGTACGAGATCATGACCATCTCCCTAAACTAAAATTGAATATTCCACCATTTGAGGGTAGATATGTTCCTGATATATATCTTACTTGGGAGTTAGAAACTGAACAACGATTTACATGTTTACAATATCCCGAGGAGAGACGTGTTCCTGCTGCTGTTTGTGCATTCACTAGTTTTGCATGTGTTTGGTGGTCTGAGCATTGTAGATTATATCCCATTCCTGCTACTTGGGCTGCTTTGAAAACTGCTATGCGTACTCGTTGGGTTCCACCATATTATCAACGTGAATTACTTCAAAAATTGCAGCGCTTAAGACAGGGAAAAAATTCTGTAGAAGAATATTATCAGGAATTACAAACTGGCATGATTAGATGTGGTATTGTTGAGGAGAATGAAGCTATGCTTGCACGTTTTATGGATGGATTAAATAGAGAGATTCAGACGATTCTAGAGTATAAGGAGTATACTAATATCACTCGTTTATTCCATCTTGCTTGTAAAGCTGAACGTGAAGTGCAGGATCGACAGGCATTGGCGCAGACTAACTTTTCTGCAGGTCGACCTTCTTCATGGACACCACGTGCATCATCTACTTCCACACGTTCTGCTACACCGGCGCCTCCGTCGGCTGCCACCTCCAACCGTGATACAATAAAGCAGGCACAATCACCACTATCTGCCAAGAGCACACCTTCTGGGCCTGCAAAGAGCTCTGCTTCATCCATGGCATCAACAGGGCAAAACACATGATATTATTTGTCGACGTTGCAAGGGTGGAGATCATTATGCGCGAGAATGCCCATCTAAGCGTGTGATGATTGTTACTGAGGATGGTGGGTATGAGTCCGCTAGTGACTATGATGAGGAGACTTTGGCTCTTATTACACGTGACGAACACGGTGGAGACGATTCTGATCATGAGACGCAATACATGGCTCCTGAAGATGCTGACAGGTATGAATGTTTAGTTGCTCAACGTGTTTTGAGTGTGCAGGTTACACAAGCTGAGCAAAATCAGAGGCATAATTTGTTCCATACAAAGGGAGTTGTGAAGGAACGTTCTGTTCGCGTGATCATAGATGGAGGGAGTTGCAACAACTTGGCTAGCATCGAGATGGTGGAGAAGCTATCTCTCACCACAAGACCACATCCACATCCTTACTACATCCAATGGTTCAACAACAGCGGCAAGGTTAAGGTAACACGTACTGTTCGTGTGCATTTTAGTATCTCTACATATGCTGATTATGTTGATTGTGATGTCGTACCTATGCAAGCATGTTCCTTATTACTTGGTAGACCATGGCAATTTGATAAAAATTCTATTCACCATGGTAGAAACAATCAGTATACTCTTGTTCATAAGGATAAAAATATTACTTTGCTTCCTATGACTCCTGATTCCATTTTGAAAGATGATATTAATAGAGCTAATAAAGCAAAACAGGAGAAAACTAAGAGTGAAAATCAGATTGTGGCAAAAGAATTTGAGCAACAAATGCAGCCTAATAATAATAAATAATCTATTGTTGCTTCTGAAATTAAATTGAAAAGTGCATGTTTACTTGCCACCAAATCTGATATTGATGATCTAGATTTTAGCAAATCTGTTTGCTATGCTTTTGTGTGCAAAGAGGCATTATTTTCATTCGAGGACGTGCCTTCCTCTTTGCCTCCTGCTGTCACTAACATTTTGCAGGAGTTCGCCGACGTCTTTCCACAAGACGTGCCACCGGGATTACCACCTATTCGCGGGATTGAGCATCAAATTGACTTAATTCCCGGTGCATCATTACCCAACCGTGCACCATACCGTACCAATCCAGAGGAGACGAAGGAGATTATGCGTCAAGTACAAGAACTGCTCGACAAAGGTTATATACGCGAATCCCTTAGCCCTTGTGCTGTTCCTATCATTTTAGTGCCGAAAAAGGATGGTACGTCGCGTATGTGCGTTGATTGTAGAGGCATTAATAATATTACTATTCGTTATCGTCATCCTATTCCTAGGCTAGATGATATGCTTGATGAATTGAGTGGCTCTACAATATTCTCCAAAGTTGATTTGCGTAGTGGTTACCATCAAATTCGTATGAAATTGGGAGATGAATGGAAAACAGCATTTAAAACTAAGTTTGGATTATATGAGTGGTTAGTCATGCCTTTTGGGTTAACTAATGCACCTAGTACTTTCATGAGGTTAATGAACGAAGTTTTACGTGCTTTCATTGGACGATTTGTGGTAGTTTACTTTGATGACATATTGATTTATAGCAAATCTTTGGAGGAACATTTGGAACATTTACGTGCTGTTTTTATTGCTCTACGTGATGCACGTTTGTTTGGTAACCTTGGAAAGTGCACCTTTTGCACCGACCGAGTATCTTTTCTTGGCTATGTTGTTACTCCACAGGGAATTGAAGTTGATAAAGCCAAGATTGAAGCTATTGAGAGTTGGCCGCAGCCCAAAACGGTCACACAAGTGAGGAGTTTCCTTGGCCTCGCTGGTTTCTATAGGCGTTTTGTGAGAGATTTCATCACCATTGTTGCACCTCTCAACGAGCTTACAAAGAAGGATGTACCTTTTGTTTGGGGTACCGCATAGGAAGAAGCCTTCACGGTATTGAAAGATAAGTTGACACTTTCCCTTATGTGATTAAACACAAGAAGGGTAAAGAAAATGTTATTGCTGATGCCTTGTCTCGTCGTTATACTATGCTTTCACAACTTGACTTTAAAATATTTGGTTTGGAGACCATCAAGGATCAATATGTTAATGATGCTGAATTTAAAGATGTATTGCAGAATTGTAAGGAAGGGAGAACTTGGAACAAGTTCGTTCTTAACGATGGATTTGTGTTTCGTGCTAACAAGCTATGCATTCCAGCTAGCTCCGTTCGTCTTTTGTTGTTGCAGGAGGCGCATGGAGGAGGATTAATGGGACACTTTGGCGTCAAGAAGACGGAGGATATACTTGCTACACATTTCTTTTGGCCAAAGATGAGACGGGATGTTGAGCGTTTTGTTGCTCGCTGCACTACATGTCAAAGAGCTAAGTCACAACTCAATCCTCATGGTTTATATATGCCTTTGCCTGTACCTAGTGTTCCTTGGGAGGATATATCTATGGACTTTGTTTTAGGTTTACCTAGAACAAAGAAGGGGAGGGATAGCATATTTGTTGTCGTGGATAGGTTCTCGAAAATGGCACACTTTATACCATGTCATAAAAGCGATGATGCTGTTAATGTTGCTGATTTGTTCTTTCGTGAAATTATTCGCTTACATGGTGTGCCAAATACTATTGTTTCAGATCGTGATACTAAATTTCTTAGCCACTTTTGGAGATGTTTATGGGCTAAGTTGGGGACTAAGCTACTTTTTAGTACTACTTGTCACCCCCAAACTGATGGACAAACTGAAGTAGTCAATAGAACATTGTCTACTATGCTTAGGGCTGTTTTGAAGAATAACAAGAAAATGTGGGAAGAATGCTTGCCTCATATTGAATTTGCTTATAATCATTCATTGCATTCTACTACTAAGATGTGCCCTTTTGAAATTGTGTATGGTTTCCTACCTCGTGCACCTATTGATTTGTTGCCTCTTCCATCTTCGGAGAAGGTTAATTTGATGCTAAAGAACGTTCTGAATTGATTTTAAAAATGCATGAGTTAACTAAGGAAAACATTGAGCGTATGAATGCTAAATATAAACTTGCTGGAGATAAGGGTAGAAAACATGTTGTGTTTGCACCTGGAGATCTTGTTTGGTTACATTTGCGTAAAGATAGATTTCCTAATCTGCGCAAATCAAAGCTAATGCCACGTGCTGATGGTCCTTTTAAGGTTTTAGAGAAAATAAATGATAATGCATATAAACTTGAGCTACCTGCAGATTTTGGGGTTAGTCCCACTTTTAACATTGCAGATTTGAAGCCTTATTTGGGTGAGGAAGATGAGCTTCCGTCGAGGATGACTTCATTTCAAGAAGGGGAGGATGATGAGGACATCAATACCATTGTGACACCCACAGCCCCTACTGTTACATATACTGGACCAATTACTAGAGCTCGCGCACGCCAATTAAATTACCAGGTACTTTCGTTTCTTGGTAATGATTCTAATGTTCATGAGATTATGATGCTGCCTAAATTGGATACATTTGTTTTGCTTTCAAATGAAGGGCCTAGCTTGGAGAAGGATGAACATTGGAGCAAGAACACGCATGGAGTTGATGGCATGCGCAAGGGGATCAAGAACGGAGTTACAAGTGATGATTTCAGGACTTTGAAGCCGCCATAAGGAGTGCATGAAGCCATGGACGAAATATACAAGATGCCACTTCATAATATTCGTCCATAGGCTATTCTAGGTGCTGCGTCACCTTATTAATGGGCCAGGCCCATGTAATTTCGAAATACTTAAGTATAGGCTATTTTTAGAGTCCGTATGTGTGGGGAAACAAGAGTTAGGGTTGGTTTCGGACCCCACCCTCAAGGGCCACGAAATTCCCCTCTCTTCCTCCATATATACAGCCCTTAGGGCGTCGTTTAGACTTTGGGTTTTGTTTAGATTAAAAGTTCGCCATAGCTGCAACTTCTCGTACTACGTTTGTGTCCAACGACCAGACCAAGACGTCACAGAACCCCACCTTGATCAATAAAGCTTTCATCTTATATTCGCAATATCCCGATTGCAATCTCAGTTTCTTGCTTGTTCTTCGTTTGCTCGCAGGAAACAGGCCCTCGTGGTCAGGTTGATCGTGCTCCGGCGTGGTCAATAACCCCTCGGAAGTTGGTTTAGCGATTGCTAAGGCGCGACGTCTCGCACGTTCGTAGTCGGATCGTCAAGGTTGACTCCCACAGAAAACGATAGCCACCATCTCATCGAAACATCGGGACACCTTTGCCTCTATCAATAAGAAAGTACAAGGGGGAATTTCATGGTACGGAGGCATATGATGATGCGAGAACAACCAAATACAATAGGCTCAATGAAACAAGCATGCATCACAAGTAAGGTGCCCAAGTCTCCAAGATCAATAAGCATAATTGGAGGCAAGCGACAATGAACAAGATGTATCAAGTGAGAGGCATGAGCATATATGTCATCAACCCAAGAAAGCGAGTAAGAGTTGAACATGGGTGATGCGACAAAGCAAGCAATCATGGTGATCAATTCAAGCAAGCTAGTAGTGCGAAGATGCAACATACTAGAAGGAATCATGGCAAGCATGTCATGGGTGCAAATAGTTTGCATGAATAATTCACATGACATAGCACAAGCATGAAAGGAGGATATGATCAAAATAGCATCAATAGCATGAGGCACATGATAAACATGGCAATAGCAACAAGGATCTCCACCAAGCATGCAAATACACATAGGAGTAGCACAATTGTGAATCATGGGTAGATGCACACAAGGGTCACAATTGCATGGCAAAGGCATAGAAGTAAGCATATAATGCAAAGTGAACACGGTAAAATGAGCATGAAGCGACAAGCGGTATATAGCCCATAGCCATGTGAGAACCAAGTGAGAGAGATGCGCGTAGTCGTTGCGCGAAGAGAGCGGTGGGAAGGATAGTTCACGGGATCTCAAGTCATCTTTGCTCTCAAGAGCTCGTTTCGTCAACTCTTGGGATTGAGAGGTTGACGAGTATACGTGAGTACCTACACAAAACAAAGACAAAGGGAAAATTGTGTGTGCATAGTAGATGTACACATCATCCATCATGATGTGCACGTGCAAGTGTTGGTTAGCACAAAATAGCGAATGCTCAAATAAATGAGATGCGTGGTATAGAAACATGTCATCCATCATGATAGGTTTGTTGTTATGTATAGCATAATGGAGACTCAAATTGTGTAATGCATCATGGGAAATATCTAGAGCATTGTTATGCGTGGGATGCATATGGTGCAAGCAATTAGGAGAATCATGCAATGTATGGAATGCATCAAACTCTCCTAATATGTATGAGGAAACTATGGGGGTCTCCTCATGATCATTAATGGAAACATCACACGGAGAATATTGACAACATCCAAAACAAAGCATATTTGGAACAATGTGATCATGGCATGGCATAGTAGATGAATTGCGCAAATCATGTAAAGGAAGCATGGAAATATCATCACATGAAAAACAAAAGCCAATGACCATCATCTCGTCATCTATGCCATAAGTACAAATGTGATTTATTTGAATGGGGCATGCACAGTCACTATGTTGAGATTGAAAAGATGCAATATGGGATATCTCAGTCATAGCATATGACAAGGTCAATGGATTGTCAAACATGATGTGACCAAAAGAATGATAGAGGCAAAGGTGTCCCGATGTTTCGATGAGATGGTGGCTATCGTTTTCTGTGGGAGTCGACCTTGACGATCCGACTACGAACGTGCGAGACGTCGTGCCTTAGCAATCGCTAAACCAACTTCCGAGGGGTTATTGACCACGCCGGAGCATGATCAACCTGACCACGAGGGCCTGTTTCCTGCGAGCAAACGAAGAACAAGCAAGAAACTGAGATTGCAATCTGGATATTGCGAATATAAGATGAAAGCTTTATTGATCAAGGTGGGGTTCTGTGACGTCTTGGTCTGGTCGTTGGACACAAACGAAGTACGCGAAGTTGCAGCTATGGCGAACTTTTAATCTAAACAAAACCCAAGTCTAAACGACGCCCTAAGGGCTGTATATATGGAGGAAGAGAGGGGAATTTCGTGGCCCTTGAGGGTGGGGTCCGAAACCAACCCTAACTCTTGTTTCCCCACACATACGGACTCTAAAAATAGCCTATACTTAAGTATTTCGAAATTACATGGGCCTGGCCCATTAATAAGGTGACGCAGCACCTAGAATAGCCTATGGACGAATATTATGAAGTGGCATCTTGTATATTTCGTCCAAGGCTTCATGCACTCCTTATGGCGGCTTCAAAGTCCTGAAATCATCACTTGTAACTCCGTTCTTGACCCCCTTGCGCATGCCATCAACTCCATTCGTGTTCTTGCTCCAATGTTCATCCTTCTCCAAGCTAGGACCTTCATTTGTAAGCAAAACAAATGTATCCAATTTAGGCAGCATCATAATCTCATGAACATTAGAATCATTACCAAGAAACGAAAGTACCTGGTAATTTAATTGGCGTGCGCGAGCTCTAGTAATTGGTCCAGTATATGTAACAGTAGGGGCTGTGGGTGTAACAATGGTATTGATGTCCTCATCATCCTCCCCTTCTTGAAATGAAGTCGTCCTCGACGGAAGCTCATCTTCCTCACCCAAATAAGGCTTCAAATCTGCAATGTTAAAAGTGGGACTAACCCCAAAATCTGCAGGTAGCTCAAGTTTATATGCATTATCATTTATTTTCTCTAAAACCTTAAAAGGACCATCAGCACGTGGCATTAGCTTTGATTTGCGCAGATTAGGAAATCTATCTTTACGCAAATGTAACCAAACAAGATCTCCAGGTGCAAACACAACATGTTTTCTACCCTTATCTCCAGCAAGTTTATATTTAGCATTCATACGCTCAATGTTTTCCTTAGTTAACTCATGCATTTTTAAAATCAATTCAGAACGTTCTTTAGCATCAAAATTAACCTTCTCCGAAGATGGAAGAGGCAACAAATCAATAGGTGCACGAGGTAGGAAACCATACACAATTTCAAAAGGGCACATCTTAGTAGTAGAATGCAATGAACGATTATAAGCAAATTCAATAGGAGGCAAGCATTCTTCCCACATTTTCTTGTTATTCTTCAAAACAGCCCTAAGCATAGTAGACAATGTTCTATTGACTACTTCAGTTTGTCCATCAGTTTGGGGGTGACAAGTAGTACTAAAAAGCAGCTTAGTCCCCAACTTAGCCCATAAACATCTCCAAAAGTGGCTAAGAAATTTAGTATCACGATCTGAAACAATAGTATTTGGCACACCATGTAAGCGAATAATTTCACGAAAGAACAAATCAGCAACATTAACAGCATCATCGCTTTTATGACATGGTATAAAGTGTGCCATTTTCGAGAACCTATCCACGACAACAAATATGCTATCCCTCCCCTTCTTTGTTCGAGGTAAACCTAAAACAAAGTCCATAGATATATCCTCCCAAGGAACACTAGGTACAGGCAAAGGCATATATAAACCATGAGGATTGAGTCGTGACTTAGCTCTTTGACATGTAGTGCAGCGAGCAACAAAACGCTCAACATCCCGTCTCATCTTTGGCCAAAAGAAATGTGTAGCAAGTATATCCTCCGTCTTCTTGACGCCAAAGTGTCCCATTAATCCTCCTCCATGCGCCTCCTGCAATAACAAAAGACGAACGGAGCTAGCTGGAATGCATAGCTTGTTAGCACGAAACACAAATCCATCGTTAAGAACAAACTTGTTCCAAGTTCTCCCTTCCTTACAATTCTGCAATACATCTTTAAATTCAGCATCATGAACATATTGATCTTTGATGGTCTCCAAACCAAATATTTTAAAGTCAAGTTGTGAAAGCATAGTATAACGACGAGACAAGGCATCAGCAATAACATTTTCTTTACCCTTCTTGTCTTTAATGACATAAGGGAAAGTCTCAATGAATTCAACCCATTTAGCATGTCTACGGTTCAGTTTTGCTTGACTTTTAATGTGTTTCAAAGATTCATGATCAGAATGTATAACAAATTCCTTGGGCCATAAATAATGTTGCCATGTTTCTAAGGTCCGAACAAGAGCATATAATTCTTTATCATAAGTAGAATAGTTCAGACTAGGCCCACTCAATTTTTCAGAAAAGTATGCAACAGGTTTTCCATCTTGTAATAACACACCTCCTAATCCAATTCCACTAGCATCACATTCAAGCTCAAAAGTCTTATTGAAATTAGGAAGTTGGAGTAAAGGAGCATGTGTTAACTTATCTTTCAATACCGTGAAGGCTTCTTCCTGTGCGGTACCCCAAACAAAAGGTACATCCTTCTTTGTAAGCTCATTGAGAGGTGCAGCAATGGTGCTGAAATCTCTCACAAAACGCCTATAGAAACCAGCGAGGCCAAGGAAACTCCTCACTTGTGTGACCGTTTTGGGCTGCGGCCAACTCTCAATAGCTTCAATCTTGGCTTTATCAACTTCAATTCCCTGTGGAGTAACAACATAGCCAAGAAAAGATACTCGGTCGGTGCAAAAGGTGCACTTTCCAAGGTTACCAAACAAACGTGCATCACGTAGAGCAATAAAAACAGCACGTAAATGTTCCAAATGGTCCTCCAAGGATTTGCTATAAATCAATATCTCATCAAAGTAAACAACCACAAATCGTCCAATGAAGGCACGTAAAACTTCGTTCATTAACCTCATGAAAGTACTAGGTGCATTAGTTAACCCAAAAGGCATGACTAACCACTCATATAATCCAAACTTAGTTTTAAATGCTGTTTTCCATTCATCTCCCAATTTCATACGAATTTGATGGTAACCACTACGCAAATCAACTTTGGAGAATATTGTAGAGCCACTCAATTCATCAAGCATATCATCTAGCCTAGGAATAGGATGACGATAACGAATAGTAATATTATTAATGCCTCTACAATCAACGCACATACGCGACGTACCATCCTTTTTCGGCACTAAAATGATAGGAACAGCACAAGGACTAAGGGATTCGCGTATATAACCTTTGTCGAGCAGTTCTTGTACTTGACGCATAATCTCCTTCGTCTCCTCTGGATTGGTACGGTATGGTGCACGGTTGGGTAATGATGCACCGGGAATTAAGTCAATTTGATGCTCAATCCCGCGAATAGGTGGTAATCCCGGTGGCACGTCTTGTGGAAAGACGTCGGCGAACTCCTGCAAAATGTTAGTGACAGCAGGAGGCAAAGAGGAAGGCGCGTCCTCGAATGAAAATAATGCCTCTTTGCACACAAAAGCATAGCAAACAGATTTGCTAAAATCTAGATCATCAATATCAGATTTGGTGGCAAGTAAACATGCACTTTTCAATTTAATTTCAGAAGCAACACTAGATTGTTTATTATTATTAGGCTGCATTTGTTGCTCAAATTCTTTTGCCACAATCTGATTTTCACTCTTAGTTTTCTCCTGTTTTGCTTTATTAGCTCTATTAATATCATCTTTCAAAATGGAATCAGGAGTCATAGGAAGCAAAGTAATATTTTTATCCTTATGAACAAGAGTATACTGATTGTTTCTACCATGGTGAATAGAATTTTTATCAAATTGCCATGGTCTACCAAGTAATAAGGAACATGCTTGCATAGGTACGACATCACAATCAACATAATCAGCATATGTAGAGATACTAAAATGCACACGAACAGTACGTGTTACCTTAACCTTGCCGCTGTTGTTGAACCATTGGATGTAGTAAGGATGTGGATGTGGTCTTGTGGTGAGAGATAGCTTCTCCACCATCTCGATGCTAGCCAAGTTGTTGCAACTCCCTCCATCTATGATCACGCGAACAGAACGTTCCTTCACAACTCCCTTTGTATGGAACAAATTATGCCTCTGATTTTGCTCAGCTTGTGTAACCTGCACACTCAAAACACGTTGAGCAACTAAACATTCATACCTGTCAGCATCTTCAGGAGCCATGTATTGCGTCTCATGATCAGAATCGTCTCCACCGTGTTCGTCACGTGTAATAAGAGCCAAAGTCTCCTCATCATAGTCACTAGCGGACTCATACCCACCATCCTCAGTAACAATCATCACACGCTTAGATGGGCATTCTCGCGCATAATGATCTCCACCCTTGCAACGTCGACAAATAATATCATGTGTTTTGCCCTGTTGATGCCATGGATGAAGCAGAGCTCTTTGCAGGCCCAGAAGGTGTGCTCTTGGCAGATAGTGGTGATTGTGCCTGCTTTATTGTATCACGGTTGGAGGTGGCAGCCGACGGAGGCGCCGGTGTAGCAGAACGTGTGGAAGTAGATGATGCACGTGGTGTCCATGAAGAAGGTCGACCTGCAGAAAAGTTAGTCCGCGCCAATGCCTGTCGATCCTGCACTTCACGTTCAGCTTTACAAGCAAGATGGAATAAACGAGTGATATTAGTATACTCCTTATACTCTAGAATCGTCTGAATCTCTCTATTTAATCCATCCATAAAACGTGCAAGCATAGCTTCATTCTCCTCAACAATACCACATCTAATCATGCCAGTTTGTAATTCCTGATAATATTCTTCTACAGAATTTTTTCCCTGTCTTAAGCGCTGCAATTTTTGAAGTAATTCACGTTGATAATATGGTGGAACCCAACGAGTACGCATAGCAGTTTTCAAAGCAGCCGAAGTAGCAGGAATGGGATATAATCTACAATGCTCAGACCACCAAACACATGCAAAACTAGTGAATGCACAAACAGCAGCAGGAACACGTCTCTCCTCGGGATATTGTAAACATGTAAATCGTTGTTCAGTTTCTAACTCCCAAGTAAGATATATATCAGGAACATATCTACCCTCAAATGGTGGAATATTCAATTTTAGTTTAGGGAGATGGTCATGATCTCGTACCTGAGGGTGAGCCCTACCATTGCCATTATTTGCATGTGGACGACCTGATGGTTGCTGTGCTGGTGGTGGCACGTAGTTCTGATTTTGATCAACCTCATCCTCGTAATCGCCAGCAAAATCATCCTCCTCCGCATCAGCAGCAGGAGCCACAGAAGTAGCAACAGCAGCACCAACAGTTTGGCCAGGTGCAAGAGGGAGACGGCTCGCTCGGCGGAGGGCTGTTTCACGATGTGTAGGTAGTCGTCGTTCTTGTTGTTGTAGAGGTGCGTTAGGTGCAGCCGGTGGTGGTGGTGGAAGACGCGCAAGCAATTCATTAAACCTGTCATCGAGCTTTGTTTCGAACGTCTTCTCCATGTCATCTATCTTCTCCATGGCCTCTTCAAATCTGTTTAGCACATCCTGCACCTGTCCATTCATCATTTGCTGAAATTTATCATGCAACTCCTGATTCGTCATGTTCTCCCAGTCAGTCTCGTCGGCTTGTGATCCTGCCATGGTGATAGAGGCAAAGGTGTCCCGATGTTTCGATGAGATGGTGGCTATCGTTTTCTGTGGGAGTCGACCTTGACGATCCGACTACGAACGTGCGAGATGTCGCGCCTTAGCAATCGCTAAACCAACTTCCGAGGGGTTATTGACCACGCCGGAGCACGATCAACCTGACCACGAGGGCCTGTTTCCTGCGAGCAAACGAAGAACAAGCAAGAAACTGAGATTGCAATCTGGATATTGCGAATATAAGATGAAAGCTTTATTGATCAAGGTGGGGTTCTGTGACGTCTTGGTCTGGTCGTTGGACACAAACGAAGTACGCGAAGTTGCAGCTATGGCGAACTTTTAATCTAAACAAAACCCCAGTCTAAACGACGCCCTAAGGGCTGTATATATGGAGGAAGAGAGGGGAATTTCGTGGCCCTTGAGGGTGGGGTCCGAAACCAACCCTAACTCTTGTTTCCCCACACATACGGACTCTAAAAATAGCCTATACTTAAGTATTTCGAAATTACATGGGCCTGGCCCATTAATAAGGTGACGCAGCACCTAGAATAGCCTATGGACGAATATTATGAAGTGGCATCTTGTATATTTCGTCCAAGGCTTCATGCACTCCTTATGGCGGCTTCAAAGTCCTGAAATCATCACTTGTAACTCCGTTCCTGATCCCCTTGCGCATGCCATCAACTCCATTCGTGTTCTTGCTCCAATGTTCATCCTTCTCCAAGCTAGGACCTTCATTTGTAAGCAAAACAAATGTATCCAATTTAGGCAGCATCATAATCTCATGGACATTAGAATCATTACCAAGAAACGAAAGTACCTGGTAATTTAATTGGCGTGCGCGAGCTCTAGTAATTGGTCCAGTATATGTAACAGTAGGGGCTGTGGGTGTAACAATGGTATTGATGTCCTCATCATCCTCCCCTTCTTGAAATGAAGTCGTCCTCGACGGAAGCTCATCTTCCTCACCCAAATAAGGCTTCAAATCTGCAATGTTAAAAGTGGGACTAACCCCAAAATCTGCAGGTAGCTCAAGTTTATATGCATTATCATTTATTTTCTCTAAAACCTTAAAAGGACCATCAGCACATGGCATTAGCTTTGATTTGCGCAGATTAGGAAATTTATCTTTACGCAAATGTAACCAAACAAGATCTCCAGGTGCAAACACAACATGTTTTCTACCCTTATCTCCAGCAAGTTTATATTTAGCATTCATACGCTCAATGTTTTCCTTAGTTAACTCATGCATTTTTAAAATCAATTCAGAACGTTCTTTAGCATCAAAATTAACCTTCTCCGAAGATGGAAGAGGCAACAAATCAATAGGTGCACGAGGTAGGAAACCATACACAATTTCAAAAGGGCACATCTTAGTAGTAGAATGCAATGAACGATTATAAGCAAATTCAATATGAGGCAAGCATTCTTCCCACATTTTCTTGTTATTCTTCAAAACAGCCCTAAGCATAGTAGACAATGTTCTATTGACTACTTCAGTTTGTCCATCAGTTTGGGGGTGACAAGTAGTACTAAAAAGCAGCTTAGTCCCCAACTTAGCCCATAAACATCTCCAAAAGTGGCTAAGAAATTTAGTATCACGATCTGAAACAATAGTATTTGGCACACCATGTAAGCGAATAATTTCACGAAAGAACAAATCAGCAACATTAACAGCATCATCGCTTTTATGACATGGTATAAAGTGTGCCATTTTCGAGAACCTATCCACGACAACAAATATGCTATCCCTCCCCTTCTTTGTTCGAGGTAAACCTAAAACAAAGTCCATAGATATATCCTCCCAAGGAACACTAGGTACAGGCAAAGGCATATATAAACCATGAGGATTGAGTCGTGACTTAGCTCTTTGACATGTAGTGCAGCGAGCAACAAAACGCTCAACATCCCGTCTCATCTTTGGCCAAAAGAAATGTGTAGCAAGTATATCCTCCGTCTTCTTGACGCCAAAGTGTCCCATTAATCCTCCTCCATGCGCCTCCTGCAACAACAAAAGACGAACGGAGCTAGCTGGAATGCATAGCTTGTTAGCACGAAACACAAATCCATCGTTAAGAACGAACTTGTTCCAAGTTCTCCCTTCCTTACAATTCTGCAATACATCTTTAAATTCAGCATCATTAACATATTGATCCTTGATGGTCTCCAAACCAAATACTTTAAAGTCAAGTTGTGAAAGCATAGTATAACGACGAGACAAGGCATCAGCAATAACATTTTCTTTACCCTTCTTGTGTTTAATGACATAAGGGAAAGTCTCAATGAATTCAACCCATTTAGCATGTCTACGGTTCAGTTTTGCTTGACTTTTAATGTGTTTCAAAGATTCATGATCAGAATGTATAACAAATTCCTTGGGCCATAAATAATGTTGCCATGTTTCTAAGGTCCGAACAAGAGCATATAATTCTTTATCATAAGTAGAATAGTTCAGACTAGGCCCACTCAATTTTTCAGAAAAGTATGCAACAGGTTTTCCATCTTGTAATAACACACCTCCTAATCCAATTCCACTAGCATCACATTCAAGCTCAAAAGTCTTATTGAAATTAGGAAGTTGGAGTAAAGGAGCATGTGTTAACTTATCTTTCAATACCGTGAAGGCTTCTTCCTGTGCGGTACCCCAAACAAAAGGTACATCCTTCTTTGTAAGCTCATTGAGAGGTGCAGCAATGGTGCTGAAATCTCTCACAAAACGCCTATAGAAACCAGCGAGGCCAAGGAAACTCCTCACTTGTGTGACCGTTTTGGGCTGCGGCCAACTCTCAATAGCTTCAATCTTGGCTTTATCAACTTCAATTCCCTGTGGAGTAACAACATAGCCAAGAAAAGATACTCGGTCGGTGCAAAAGGTGCACTTTCCAAGGTTACCAAACAAACGTGCATCACGTAGAGCAATAAAAACAGCACGTAAATGTTCCAAATGGTCCTCCAAGGATTTGCTATAAATCAATATCTCATCAAAGTAAACAACCACAAATCGTCCAATGAAGGCACGTAAAACTTCGTTCATTAACCTCATGAAAGTACTAGGTGCATTAGTTAACCCAAAAGGCATGACTAACCACTCATATAATCCAAACTTAGTTTTAAATGCTGTTTTCCATTCATCTCCCAATTTCATACGAATTTGATGGTAACCACTACGCAAATCAACTTTGGAGAATATTGTAGAGCCACTCAATTCATCAAGCATATCATCTAGCCTAGGAATAGGATGACGATAACGAATAGTAATATTATTAATGCCTCTACAATCAACGCACATACGCGACGTACCATCCTTTTTCGGCACTAAAATGATAGGAACAGCACAAGGACTAAGGGATTCGCGTATATAACCTTTGTCGAGCAGTTCTTGTACTTGACGCATAATCTCCTTCGTCTCCTCTGGATTGGTACGGTATGGTGCACGGTTGGGTAATGATGCACCGGGAATTAAGTCAATTTGATGCTCAATCCCGCGAATAGGTGGTAATCCCGGTGGCACGTCTTGTGGAAAGACGTCGGCGAACTCCTGCAAAATGTTAGTGACAGCAGGAGGCAAAGAGGAAGGCGCGTCCTCGAATGAAAATAATGCCTCTTTGCACACAAAAGCATAGCAAACAGATTTGATAAAATCTAGATCATCAATATCAGATTTGGTGGCAAGTAAACATGCACTTTTCAATTTAATTTCAGAAGCAACACTAGATTGTTTATTATTATGAGGCTGCATTTGTTGCTCAAATTCTTTTGCCACAATCTGATTTTCACTCTTAGTTTTCTCCTGTTTTGCTTTATTAGCTCTATTAATATCATCTTTCAAAATGGAATCAGGAGTCATAGGAAGCAAAGTAATATTTTTATCCTTATGAACAAGAGTATACTGATTGTTTCTACCATGGTGAATAGAATTTTTATCAAATTGCCATGGTCTACCAAGTAATAAGGAACATGCTTGCATCGGTACCACATCACAATCAACATAATCAGCATATGTAGAGATACTAAAATGCACACGAACAGTACGTGTTACCTTAACCTTGCCGCTGTTGTTGAACCATTGGATGTAGTAAGGATGTGGATGTGGTCTTGTGGTGAGAGATAGCTTCTCCACCATCGCGATGCTAGCCAAGTTGTTGCAACTCCCTCCATCTATGATCACGCGAACAGAACGTTCCTTCACAACTCCCTTTGTATGGAACAAATTATGCCTCTGATTTTGCTCAGCTTGTGTAACCTGCACACTCAAAACACGTTGAGCAACTAAACATTCATACCTGTCAGCATCTTCAGGAGCCATGTATTGCGTCTCATGATCAGAATCGTCTCCACCGTGTTCGTCACGTGTAATAAGAGCCAAAGTCTCCTCATCATAGTCACTAGCGGACTCATACCCACCATCCTCAGTAACAATCATCACACGCTTAGATGGGCATTCTCTCGCATAATGACCTCCACCCTTGCAACGTCGACAAATAATATCATGTGTCTGCCCTGTTGATGCCATGGATGAAGAAGAGCTCTTTGCAGGCCCAGAAGGTGTGCTCTTGGCAGATAGTGGTGATTGTGCCTGCTTTATTGTATCACGGTTGGAGGTGGCAGCCGACGGAGGCGCCGGTGTAGCAGAACGTGTGGAAGTAGATGATGCACGTGGTGTCCATGAAGAAGGTCGACCTGCAGAAAAGTTAGTCCGCGCCAATGCCTGTCGATCCTGCACTTCACGTTCAGCTTTACAAGCAAGATGGAATAAACGAGTGATATTAGTATACTCCTTATACTCTAGAATCGTCTGAATCTCTCTATTTAATCCACCCATAAAACGTGCAAGCATAGCTTCATTCTCCTCAACAATACCACATCTAATCATGCCAGTTTGTAATTCCTGATAATATTCTTCTACAGAATTTTTTCCCTGTCTTAAGCGCTGCAATTTTTGAAGTAATTCACGTTGATAATATGGTGGAACCCAACGAGTACGCATAGCAGTTTTCAAAGCAGCCCAAGTAGCAGGAATGTGATATAATCTACAATGCTCAGACCACCAAACACATGCAAAACTAGTGAATGCACAAACAGCAGCAGGAACACGTCTCTCCTCGGGATATTGTAAACATGTAAATCGTTGTTCAGTTTCTAACTCCCAAGTAAGATATATATCAGGAACATATCTACCCTCAAATGGTGGAATATTCAATTTTAGTTTAGGGAGATGGTCATGATCTCGTACCTGAGGGTGAGCCCTACCATTGCCATTATTTGCATGTGGACGACCTGATGGTTGCTGTGCTGGTGGTGGCACGTAGTTCTGACTTTGATCAACCTCATCCTCGTAATCGCCAGCAAAATCATCCTCCTCCGCATCAGCAGCAGGAGCCACAGAAGTAGCAACAGCAGCACCAACAGTTTGGCCAGGTGCAAGAGGGAGACGGCTCGCTCGGCGGAGGGCTGTTTCACGATGTGTAGGTAGTCGTCGTTGTTGTTGTTGTAGAGGTGCGTTAGGTGCAACCGGTGGTGGTGGTGGAAGACGCGCGAGCAATTCATTAAACCTGTCATCGAGCTTTGTTTCGAACGTCTTCTCCATGTCATCTATCTTCTCCATGGCCTCTTCAAATCTGTTTAGCACATCCTGCACCTGTCCATTCATCATGTGCTGAAATTTATCATGCAACTCCTGATTCGTCATGTTCTCCCAGTCAGTCTCGTCGGCTTGTGATCCTGCCATGGTTAGCAACAATAGAAAACACACAAGAATATGATCCTACAGAATACTAACAAGAGGTGGTGGTGGCGGGTGTCACAAATCCGTCAAGCAAATCTCAAATTCTTACCAGTTCTTACCCAGCAGCAGGCGGTGACCGGCAACCGTTGTAGTCAAAACTCTCAAAAGCTTGGATAGAGCGATTGCCAGGGAGAGTCAAACGCACGACGTAGAGGTATGTGGAGCTGGGAAGGCTTATAGTATGGTAGCAAAAAGGGTCAGCAATAATCAATTCAGAGATGCAAAGTTGAATAAACGCTCAACGACGGTACTGTGCTGGTCCTAGGCTAGACCGTGCTAGAGACGCGAGCCTAGAACACTAACAAAATCACGGCGCTGCACGTAAATAAGGGAAAAGCACACTCTGGAACTTTTTTTTTTTCGCTTTTTTTTTTGCGCTCCTCTTTTTTTTTTTGCGCTCCTCTTTTTTTTTTTGCGCTCCTCTTTTTTTTTTTGCGAAAAATTACTATAATGGCGAGTGTCTCAAAACTCTTCCCTCGTCAAACTGATAATATAGGCACGAAAATTATTTTTTCCACTTTTTTTTTCGGAAATCAGGGCAGCGACGACGAAAAAGTGCGACAAAAAATCACTATGATGGCACGTGGCTCAAAAGACTCAGAAAAGCCTAAAAATAGGATAGGGAAAAAAAATTTTTGCCCGAGAAAATTTTGGCCTAAAAACTGCCCGGGGGTCTCCAGACTCTTTTTTTTTTTCCGAGACCTACGCAGGCAAGGAAACACGAATCGGAATTGAGATTGATCTCAAGAACAAACCTAATATGAGAAGAACTCGGATTGGTGGTGGATATATGGTTGTGGTATATGGCAGCGGTGGTGGTATATGGTAGCGGTGGTGGTATGTGGTATATGGATAAGGATTCAGAGCGGTGGCGGATAAGCAAAAGTGGTAGATGGGCGATGATGATGGTGCGGCGGCGGCGTGACAACTTATGACCAGAACTCGAAACTCTAAAAGACTAGACTCTAAGACCAGCAACTTGACACGACGATGCAACCGCAAATTCAACAAAGCAAAAACCCTAAAAAGATTATGCAAAGGCTCAGATTGGTTCGGATATGATGAACTAACCCTAATTTTTTTTTGTGGCTTTTTCGTGGACTGTAGGTATGAAGAACAGACTCGATCTAATCTACGAAAAACTGTAAAATCTCACCGAGCAACCTGGAAATCTGATTCCACTTGATAGAGGCAAAGGTGTCCCGATGTTTCGATGAGATGGTGGCTATCGTTTTCTGTGGGAGTCGACCTTGACGATCCGACTACGAACGTGCGAGATGTCGCGCCTTAGCAATCGCTAAACCAACTTCCGAGGGGTTATTGACCACGCCGGAGCACGATCAACCTGACCACGAGGGCCTGTTTCCTGCGAGCAAACGAAGAACAAGCAAGAAACTGAGATTGCAATCTGGATATTGCGAATATAAGATGAAAGCTTTATTGATCAAGGTGGGGTTCTGTGACGTCTTGGTCTGGTCGTTGGACACAAACGAAGTACGCGAAGTTGCAGCTATGGCGAACTTTTAATCTAAACAAAACCCCAGTCTAAACGACGCCCTAAGGGCTGTATATATGGAGGAAGAGAGGGGAATTTCGTGGCCCTTGAGGGTGGGGTCCGAAACCAACCCTAACTCTTGTTTCCCCACACATACGGACTCTAAAAATAGCCTATACTTAAGTATTTCGAAATTACATGGGCCTGGCCCATTAATAAGGTGACGCAGCACCTAGAATAGCCTATGGACGAATATTATGAAGTGGCATCTTGTATATTTCGTCCAAGGCTTCATGCACTCCTTATGGCGGCTTCAAAGTCCTGAAATCATCACTTGTAACTCCGTTCCTGATCCCCTTGCGCATGCCATCAACTCCATTCGTGTTCTTGCTCCAATGTTCATCCTTCTCCAAGCTAGGACCTTCATTTGTAAGCAAAACAAATGTATCCAATTTAGGCAGCATCATAATCTCATGGACATTAGAATCATTACCAAGAAACGAAAGTACCTGGTAATTTAATTGGCGTGCGCGAGCTCTAGTAATTGGTCCAGTATATGTAACAGTAGGGGCTGTGGGTGTAACAATGGTATTGATGTCCTCATCACATGGTTAGCAACAATAGAAAACACACAAGAATATGATCCTACAGAATACTAACAAGAGGTGGTGGTGGCGGGTGTCACAAATCCGTCAAGCAAATCTCAAATTCTTACCAGTTCTTACCCAGCAGCAGGCGGTGATCGGCAACCATTGTAGTCAAAACTCTCAAAAGCTAGGATAGAGCGATTGCCAGGGAGAGTCAAACGCACGACGTAGAGGTATGTGGAGCTGGGAAGGCTTATAGTATGGTAGCAAAAAGGGTCAGCAATAATCAATTCAGAGATGCAAAGTTGAATAAACGCTCAACAACGGTACTGTGCTGGTCCTAGGCTAGACCGTGCTAGAGACGCGAGCCTAGAACACTAACAAAAACATGGCGCTGCACGTAAATAAGGGAAAAGCACACTCTGGAACTTTTTTTTTTGCTTTTTTTTTGCGCTCCTCTTTTTTTTTGGCGAAAAATTACTATAATGGCGAGTGTCTCAAAACTCTTCCCTCGTCAAACTGATAGGATGGGCACGAAAATTTTTTTTTCCACTTTTTTTTCGGAAATCAGGGCAGCGATGACGAAAAAGTGCGACAAAACATCACTATGATGGCACGTGGCTCAAAAGACTCAAAAAAGCCTAAAAATAGGATAGGGAAAAAAAATTTGCCCGAGAAAATTTTGGCCTAAAAACTGCCCGGGGGTCTCCAGACTCTTTTTTTTCCGAGACCTACGCAGGCAAGGAAACACGAATCGGAATTGAGATTGATCTCAAGAACAAACCTAATATGAGAAGAACTCGGATTGGTGGTGGATATATGGTTGTGGTATATGGCAGCGGTGGTGGTATATGGTAGCGGTGGTGGTATGTGGTATATGGATAAGGATTCAGAGCGGTGGCGGATAAGCAAAAGTGGTAGATGGGCGATGATGATGGTGCGGCGGCGGCGTGACAGCTTATGACCAGAACTCGAAACTCTAAAAGACTAGACTCTAAGACCAGCAACTTGACACGACGATGCAACCGCAAATTCAACAAAGCAAAAACCCTAAAAAGATTATGCAAAGGCTCAGATTGGTTCGGATATGATGAACTAACCCTAATTTTTTTTTGTGTGGCTTTTTCGTGGACTGTAGGTATGAAGAACAGACTCGATCTAATCTACGAAAAACTGTAAAATCTCACCGAGCAACCTGGAAATCTGATACCACTTGATAGAGGCAAAGGTGTCCCGATGTTTCGATGAGATGGTGGCTATCGTTTTCTGTGGGAGTCGACCTTGACGATCCGACTACGAACGTGCGAGACGTCGTGCCTTAGCAATCGCTAAACCAACTTCCGAGGGGTTATTGACCACGCCGGAGCACGATCAACCTGACCACGAGGACCTGTTTCCTGCGAGCAAACGAAGAACAAGCAAGAAACTGAGATTGCAATCTGGATATTGCGAATATAAGATAAAAGCTTTATTGATCAAGGTGGGGTTCTGTGACGTCTTGGTCTGGTCGTTGGACACAAACGAAGTACGCGAAGTTGCAGCTATGGCGAACTTTTAATCTAAACAAAACCCAAGTCTAAACGACGCCCTAAGGGCTGTATATATGGAGGAAGAGAGGGGAATTTCGTGGCCCTTGAGGGTGGGGTCCGAAACCAACCCTAACTCTTGTTTCCCCACACATACGGACTCTAAAAATAGCCTATACTTAAGTATTTCGAAATTACATGGGCCTGGCCCATTAATAAGGTGACGCAGCACCTAGAATAGCCTATGGACGAATATTATGAAGTGGCATCTTGTATATTTCGTCCAAGGCTTCATGCACTCCTTATGGCGGCTTCAAAGTCCTGAAATCATCACTTGTAACTCCGTTCTTGATCTCCTTGCGCATGCCATCAACTCCATTCGTGTTCTTGCTCCAATGTTCATCCTTCTCCAAGCTAGGACCTTCATTTGTAAGCAAAACAAATGTATCCAATTTAGGCAGCATCATAATCTCATGAACATTAGAATCATTACCAAGAAACGAAAGTACCTGGTAATTTAATTGGCGTGCGCGAGCTCTAGTAATTGGTCCAGTATATGTAACAGTAGGGGCTGTGGGTGTAACAATGGTATTGATGTCCTCATCAAAGAATTTTCACATGATATCTTATGGAGCGTAACATCACAACTAGGCAACTCGACATGCTCGTCATCATATTCATCATAAATAGGTAAGTCATGACATGAAGAAGTCGCACTAGCATGAAGCATGGGTATAGGTGTGTCAACATCATGCAAGCAATCATTCGTAAAATAGTCCACTAGTGGGACAAGATAAGCACCATCACCTATGTTACCTTTGGAGCATCGCTCATGTGTCGTAGGTGAGGTGTATAAAACCAAGTCGTGGTCATCTTCATCTTGATGGAACCATGTGGGGGTGCATCTTCTTCCACCATGGCCATCGTTGTCTCCATTAGAGGCATGGACTCGTCGAGGATAGGTGTGTCATCATGTAGGAGACCTAGCACCAAAGAAGAAAACACACTCGGAGTAGAGGTTAGGTTGTTAGAAATCAAAGTGGCCTCACATGCCGTCTCAACTACCTCACTCACTAAGTGTGGTGGCTCACTCACTCCCTCTTGGACGCTCTCACTCATATGGTTGGTGGAGTCACTCAAGTGGCTCTCAACCTCACATAGGATGTGTGGCATGCTCTCAAGTGTGGGGCTAGTGGTGGTCACACTCATCCTCTCATAGGAAATGCTCTCAATGTCACGTATGGTGGAGTCACTCATGTCACTCATGTGGTCGTGGCTTTCCTCACATGGTAATTGGGGCATCTCTTCATATGTGGGTGTCGGAGAGATCTAGGTGCAAATGTCTCCATGCTCAATCATGTCGTGGTCGTAGCCATGGATGAAGGCCGAAGATGGCACATCATCACTCTCCTCCAAGACCAAAGATAAGGTCTCATGTGCGGTCTCGTAGCTTGACTCGGAGTATGAGTCCAATATGGGCACTGTCTTGATGTTGTTGAAGAGGTTCGTTCTCATCGCCGTGGTCGAAGGGGATGGCCCGTGCTCGACCTTCTTGTCGCCGTCTTGTTGTAGGAGGCCCATATGATGTGGCACCTCGTAGCTCGTCTCCATGACTGAAGGGAATTTCCCATGCTCGGCCATCTTCCTTGAGGGGCTTCCGAAGATGGAAGTGTCGCCCTCGCTTGTAGGTGGTCGCCTTGGACTTGATGAAGTCGTTGTAGGCGTAATTTTGGGAAGTAGGTGAAGATGCCAAAGTGGTGGTGGTAGTAGCCGTAGCGCCGTTTTGGTTGTGGTCATCTCGCGGCCTTCTCTTTTTCTCATGAAGCGTGGACTTGGCATGAAGTAGGGCTTGTTGGGACTTGTGCATTTGCGCTTGGTGAGCATCGTCATGATGATGTTGTCGTTGTCGCACTTGAGCTCGTCGTAGATGTCGTTTGTCGTCGTCGTACACATGTTGCTTGGAGGTGACTTGCCCTTCATGACGAGGTTGATCACGAACGTGATGGTGGTCGCCATGGAGATTTGGACGTGGACGACTTGCGCTTGCATCATTTTTGCGCTCCGAAGACTTGTGATTGGAATGTCGCCGCCTTGAGGATGATGAAGGGGAAGAACGTTGATCAACAAGGTCCGAATCTCCTCCATCCTTGCATCTTGCTCCTCCTTTTGTGCGGAAAGCTTGTTGTCGATGTAGTCCCTTTTCCTTGCTTCGGAGTGGCGAATGTCAATGGAGAGGTTCTCGATGCGCTCTCGCAATCTTGATTGTGCGCCTTGCATTTGCCGTTGTAGATCGAAGATTGACGCGTTGGTGATGTAGTTGTTCACGCCATCGTTGTTGTGGAAGACCGGAGATGAAATGCCTTGCCTATCCATCACTCCAATAGAAAAATGTGAGTGGTAGAAAGAGAAGAACGAATACCAAATGTACCTTGACCGAAGTTGAAAGTGGATCAATGATCACTCCAATGTGGACAAGGAAATAGCACAATTGGTACCAATTCTTGTTGGTTTCTCACACCTACACAAATAAGGTTTATGGTGGAGCTCGGTGAGGATAGTGGCACAAAAATTTGATGTAAAATGTTAGCAAGAGTCAATAATGTTGAAAGAGATTCAAAAATTCGCAAGTGTAACAAGTAGACCAATAGCAATGAATGGCACACGAAAACGCACACATGGATAGATAAATGGGGTCGTGCAACCAAGGATGAGCTCAAAATGTGGAATCCACGGAAAATGCTCTTGTTGCACAACTCTAGAGAGACGCTAGGATGATTGCTCAATAGGCGGATACGACACTTGTGCACAACCTATAGGAGACAAAAATGCAACGACTTCTATCCCAAGTATGTTATGTATATGATGTTCCGGTGGTATGATCCAAGATGATCGGATATGACAATCTTATATGCAATGTGGTATGATGCTATGGCACTTGCTTACAAGCTTCTTTGCTCTTTCTCTTTTGCTTAAAAGCTTTATTCTTTTTTTATGTATGGCCACAATGCGAAATGAACAAACCAAGATAGCGATTGTGTATATGCGGGAACAAAATTGAGGCACAAGTGATGATATGATACCGATATGATATGGTATGTATGCAATGTATGGTGTAGATCACTAATGTGCACAAGTAATGTTGCCGGCAATACTCAAATGGCTAGTCTCGATAGGCAAGTGACGCAAAATGGGCTAGGGGTTATCAATGCAATGGCAAGGAAAAATACAATGGAGGGATACCACGATATCAAGATGATATGGATGTTACCGTCCGCGATGATGATGAGTGGCGGTGATCTTGATGGAGATACCAAGATGATGGAGACTCGTCCCTAAGTAGCCGAAACACCTTAGGAAACGGAAAAAACGTGAACTCAAAATCTCAAACGTCAAATGGTGGTAGCGGGAATGCAGTGGTAGTTTTGTGGAAGTGCAATGATGGGTTATACGAGTAGGCAATGCGGAAGTGGAGGGTAAGGTTGACTATACACAGTGTCGGAGTTGGAAGCACGGTCCCTAAGTAGCCGAAACACCTTAGGAGACACAACTCACAACAGCAACAAAATTGGGTTAAGTTGGGGTGGTGGAAGTGTATGAAGGTCAAGCCTATGCGGGAGTTATGGTGGTGGTGGTTGATGAAGAAGCAACTGTCCCTAAGTAGCCTAAACACCTTAGGAGACTCAAATCACAACTCAAACAACCACAAATGCTATAAGGAACAAAATTGGTTAGGTTGCGGAAGTCGATGGTGGTTATGCGGAGGTTGTGGTGGAAGCCCTAGGCAAAGATGCCAAAGTTCCAAAAATTTGATGGAGTCAAATGGTTATTGTAGTATTTTTGTTGGAAGGGGGATGTCAAGAGCTTTTCAACGAGCTAAAGAACATCAAAAACAGACTCCGGATGAATTAGTTATGGACAAAACGGTGAAACGGGAAAGCTGAAATGTACAGGGGTCGGACATCCGGGGGTGGGGGCCGGATATCCGGGGGATGATGTCCAGAACCGTGCGGGTTTTATGCTCCAGGAGCCGGATGTCCGGCCCGATGGCCCGGATGTCCGGCCTGAGGCCCGGATGTCTGGCCCGACGATTCTAGATCTTGATTGGGACATCAAAACTCGATTTGGGGTGGAAATAGATGAATTTGGGGGCAAAATTGATGGGATTTCATGGATGGAAAGTGGGGAAACTTAGGGATATGCTAGATACACTCGAAACCAAGCAAATCCATGGATCAAAATCAACAAAACCTCATCAAACCAACAAATAAAGAAATTGGGAGCTATTTTTGGTGGGGATTTTCGAATTTAGGACGAAATCAACAAAATTAGGCTAGAAAACAAAGAGGGGAGGCTCCGAAATCGTGATCAACGTGGCTCATGATACCAAGATGATATCATGAGACAAGCTGGCTCTGATCCAAGATGATGTAGGGTAGAACCCTAATCGCCCAATCTTTCACGAAAGGAGCGGATCCAGCGAAGAACACGAGGAACACGAGGGGGGAAATGAGGGAAATCACGAGGGGAAACACAAGGGAATCACTCAACCAACAAGAAATAGTCACACATGTGCTAGATCCTAGAGTACAAAGGGGAAGATACACGATCCGAAGTCAACAATGGACGATACAAGAGGTAACGGTCTTCTCCGTGAGGATGTCTTGAGGGGCCCGCCCAAGAGGGGGTCTTGATGATCTTCTCCGCAAGGAGGTCTTGAATCCAAGGTGGATCTTCTCTGAAGAGGGGCCGCGGTCTCTCTCAAGGAGTAGATCCGATATGGATGAGCAATGCTCTATCTCTAAAATGAGCTAAACCAATGCTAACCCTAAAACATAGGTGGAGGGGGAGTATATATAGTCTAAGGGGTGAAGGGGTACATGGGCCTCGGCCCAGATGCACTGCACGCAGGCAGGGAAGGCCGGATGTCCGGGCGTTCACGGAGGGCCGGATGTCCGAGGTGGAGGGGCCGGATGTCCGGGCTGGCGGGGTTGGTCTTGTTGCTCTTGGGTTCGACGGTGTCCGGATTTCCGGGACCTGGGCTGGATGTCCAGCGGCTCGTGAAGGGCCGGATGTCCGGCTGCTGTAGCCGCAGAATCTTCTCCCTTCATCTTCCTTCGCTCCCGCGCACGCTTGGCCTTGGTCCTTGGGCTCTCCTTGGACTCCTCAGGTGTACCTGAGTATGCACAAGGGTCGCGCTTGAAGTAGCATCCATGTCTTACATGCGGAAAGGGAAGATTCGGAAAGGAGCGAGTTCACCTTAGGTCCAAAGGCATATGCTTGAGTGTACATGGGGATGATCGTAGGATGCTCCGCATCAGAGTGACTCTTTGTTGCATGTCGAGGGATAGTTATGTGATCCAATTATGTTATTATTGTTGAGGGAACTCGCACTAGTGAAAGTATGAACCCTAGGCCTTGTTTCAACGCATTGCAATACCGTTTACGCTCACTTTTATCATTACTTACCTTTTGGTTTTTATAATTTCAGATTACAAAAACCTTTATCTACCATCCATATACCACTTGTATCACCATCTCTTCGCCGAACTACTGCACCTATACAATTTACCATTGTATTGGGTGTGTTGAGGACACAAGAGACTCTTTGTTATTTGGTTGCAGGGTTGCTCGAGAGAGACCATCTTCATCCTACGCCTCCTACGGATTGATAAACCTTAGGTCATCCACTTGAGGGAAATTTGCTACTGTCCTACAAACCTCTGCACTTGGAGGCCCAACAATGTCTACAAGAAGAAGGTTGTGTAGTAGACATCAGGAAGCAAAGTAATATGTGAACAAGAGTATACTGATTGTTTCTACCATGGTGTACAAATTTTTTATCAAGTTGCCATGGTCTACCAAGTAATAAGGAACATGCTTGCATGGGTACCACATCACAATCAAAATAATCAGCATATGTAGAGATACTAAAATGCACACGAATGGTACGTGTTACCTTAACCTTGCCGCTGGTATTGAACCAATGGATATAATAAGTGATGCGGAGCATCCCAAGGTCATCCCCATGGACCTACCATCGTCTCACCAAGTGCCTAGCGGACCCATGACACGAGCACGTGCAAAGAGCTCTCGAAACCGAGGTGACATCTCTCCTCTGACAAGTTCACTTTGATGCACACGAGACATGGATACTACCTCAAACAGAGGCATTATGCATACTCAGGTATCAAGGAGTTAGCCATGAAGAAGCTTAGGAGCAAGGAGAATGAGAATAGGAAGATGGACATGAATGAGAAGAGATGCAGAAGAAGCTACACGCTCTGGAAAACTGGACGTCCGACGATCTACAAGCTCCGGACAACCGACCAACACCGGACGTCCGACGACCTCCAGGCTCCGGACGTCCAACCTTCTCCGGACGACCGACACACCTACACCCGAGCCAAAACTATGGAATTCCGAAGCCCTACGGACGACCGACGCCCGGACGACCGACCCCGACCGGACGTCCGACTGTAGCACACCCAAGCCAATTCTACGACGTCCGACGAGCACCGGACGTCCGGACCCTCATGAGCCTCCGGACGACCGGTGACTCCCGGACGTCCGACGCCTGTGTGCTGTTATGTGTTGGGCCGCAGCCCATGTACCCCCCACTTCGTCTCCTTTCGCACTAAGACTATAAATAGACCTCCTATTCCTTCTAGCTAGGGTTAGCATTGGTTTACCTCATATTAGAGATAGAGCATTGCTCATCCTCATTGGATCTACTCCACCGGAGAGACCGCGACCCCTCTTCAGAGAAGTCCTTTGGATTCAAGACCCCTTTATGGGAAGAACCTCAAGACCTCCTCGCGGAGAAAACCGGCTACCTTTGTATCGTCCCTAGTTGGTTGTCGATCGTGTGACCTCTTATGTACTCGAAGATCTAGCATATGTGTGACTATTTCTTGTTGGTTTAGTGTTTCTCTCATCTTTCCCCTCGTGTTTTCCCTCGTGTTCTTCGTGTTCATCGCGGGATCCACTCCTTTCATGAAAGATCGGGCGATTAGGGTTCCACCCTACATCATCTTGGTATTTAGAGCCACGTTGATCATGATTTCGGAGCCTCCCCGTTGTGTTTCTAGCCTTGTTTTTGTTGATTTTCTCCCTAATTTCGAAAATCCCCACCAAAAATAGCCCCAATTTTTTTTGTGATTTGTTGGTGTGTTGAAATTTTGTTGGATTTGATTCGTGGATTTGCTTTGCCTTGAGTGGATCTACATTTCCCCCCTTGTCTCCACCCTTTCCATCCACAAAACCCTCCGGATTTGACCATTTTCTCCATCCACATCATGAACCCTAGCTGTTCTTCCCGTTCCCGAAATTTCGCCCAGGCACCGGACGTCTGACCGCCTCCGGACGACCGACGACCGACTACCGGACGACCGGCCCATCCCGGACATCTGACGTACCCTGACGAAACTGATTTTTTTTTCAGTTTAGTGACCACCACCGCCCCACTTCCTCATACGCACTACTACCACCTATACACCATCACCACATCCGCATACCACCACCATTGCTTACCCATTTTGCTCTCCGACACGTTTTGCCACTTCGAGCTTTGAGAATTTGAGTTGCGGTTCCATGTCCTATTGTGTTTTGGCTATTTAGGTATGGGTCGACATCAACATCACCTGTGCTCATCTTCACCACGGGCGCGTCATCAATAACGACCATCTCGACTACATCATGGTATTCGTGCCACCATTTTGACACCATACCGTACGGAAGAAGAGGTAACCTCATTTTGGTATTGGATACATCATTCTTGCCATTACATTGATAGCCATCATAGCCTTACTCCTTTGCGTCGCTTGCCCATCGAGACTAGCCGTTGAGTATTGCCGGCAACGAGACTTGTGCACATTAGTGATCATACTTCCCATAGAATACATACATCAATGGTGAGTATATTTGTATCATCTCTTGTGTCACAAGGTTGTCATCGCATACACAATTGCTATCTTGGTTCGTGAAGCATTGCATGAGAAAAGAGCTCAAACAACAAAGAGCCAAACAAGCTTTTAAGCAAAAGGGAAAGATAAGCAAAGAGCTTTTAAGCAAGAACCATAGCATCATACAATAATAAGATTGTCATACTAGATCATCTTGGATAATATCTTCAGAACACCTTGCATAGAACATACTTGGGATAGAAGTCGTTGCATTTTTGCTTAGTAGGTTGTGCACAAGTCTTGTATCCGCCTATTTGTGCAATCGTGCTAGCGTCTCTCTAGTGTTGTGCAACAAGAGCATTTTTGTGGATTCCACATTTTGGCTCACCCTTGGTTGCACAATCCCATTTATCTTTTTGTGTGTGTGTTTCCGTGCACCTTATATTTCTTGGTCTACTTGTTGCATTGCAAACTTGCGAATCTTTTCCAACATTATTGAAGCTCACTTACAATTGCATCAAATTTTGTGCCACCATCCTAACCAAGCTCCACCATAAGCTTTTACTTGTGTAGGTGTGACAAACCGACACGAATTGGTACCAATTGTGCTATTTCCTTGTCCCACATTGGAGTGATCATTGATCCACCTTCAACTTTGGTCAAGGTACATTTGGTATATGTTCTCCTCTTTCTACCACTCACATTTTTCTCTCGGAATGATGGATAGGCCAAGTACTTCTAACAACCCACTCTTCATAGAGCACGACGACGACGTGAACTCCTACATCACCAAGAGCCACCTCTTTGGTGCACAACGTGCTTTGCATCAAGAGCAACAAGCAATGAGTGAACGCATCGACAACCTCGCCGCCGACTTGCGACTCTCCGAGCAACGTAGAAGGGACTACTTCAACCACAATCTCGATGATCACAAGCAAGAGAACGACGCAAGAATGGACGAGATTCTTGCTTTGTTTCTCAACTGCTTTTCTTCCACTTCGTCCTCATTAAGACGGAGCCGCTCAAGTCGACACTCCAACTTCACCCTCTCCGGCTCAAGTACACCGACATCGAACACTCTTCGACGTGCCGCGCGCAACGATCGTCAAGCAAGCCTCAATCCTCTACGCAACACCGACTCTCAATAACACCGACAACGTCAAACCCAAGCGACTTTTGCGCTAGCACGAGAACGGCAACGACAATGCCAACATGAAGAGGAAGAGCGAGCGCGTCTACACCAAGACGCACAAGATGCCGAGGCACAACGCCAAGAACAACAACTCCATGAAGCTCAAGCACTTGAGGCGCAACGTGCCCTCCGAGATTCAAGTCGAGTCGTCGCCAACCGGGGCCGACAAGCTCGTGAACATGAAGAAGCACTTCGCGAAGAAGCTCACGAAAGAAGATTCCAAGCTCGCGTGCAACGTCAAGCTCGACAAGTACCTCCACAAGCTCGCCAAGAAGATGAAGTTATCCAAGAGCATGAAGACAATGGGAATCCTCCACACCAAGAGCAAAACGAGTTTGACAATCATCAACAACATGGGCGTCATCATCCCCGACCCCAACACAATGAAGAGCAACGCTACGGCGAGCTAAAGTTCACCATGCCCAAGTTCAATGGAAGCAACGATCCCGAAGAGTACCTTTCATGGGCATTGAAGGTCGACAAAATCTTCCGCTTGCACAACTATGATGAAGAGAAGAAGATCGCGATGGCATCCCTTGAGTTCCAAGACTATGTCCTCATTTGGTGGGAACAAGTCATCGAGCGCCGTGATGCAAGAGGTGAACCAACCATCTCTACTTGGGCGCAAATGAAGGATGTCATGAGAGCACGCTTCGTGCCTACCTACTACAACCGCGACCTCTTCAAGAAACATCAACTACTCAAGCAAGGAACCAAGAGCGTTGAAGAGTATTACAAGGAAATGGACATTGCCATGATAAGAGCCAACGTCACGGAAGATGATGAGCAAACTATGGCATGTTTCTTGAATGGACTCAACCATCCTATCAAGAATATCGCTGACTTACAACCATACTCGAACCTCATCGAGCTCGTGCATCAAGCTACCAAAGCGGAACGTCAAGTGCAAGACGATTACAAGTATGCCAAGTTCTCATCCAAGTCATACGGTTTCTCCAACACCCAAGCTTCAATGACTCCAACACCGTCTACCAAGCATTCTACAAGCAACGTTGACAAGTCGAGCCACAAGAAAGCTTCGTCAACCCCAAGTCATCCTCCTACAACGGGCAACTTCAAGACGAGAGCTTCATCATCATCAACCCCCACCGATGAGACCGTCAGGACAAGTTCCTTCAAATTCTTCACATGCGGAGGCCGAGGCCACAAGTCCTATGAGTGCGCCAACAAGCAAACCATGATCCTCAACGACGACGACACTTATGACTCAATGAGTGAAGGAGAAATGGAAGCCCTTGAGCAAGTGGCCATACACCGGCAAGTGAACGAAGAAGACACGGAACAAGTCTTTTGTGATGAAGATTCAAGTCCTCTCTCGTTGTCTCCAAGGTCTTGACTCTTCAACATCAACAAGAAGAAGACCAAAGATGCCACATATTCCACACCAAGGCCGGCATCAATGGAAGATCCGTCAAGGTCATCATCGAAGGAAGGAGTTGTCATAACCTCGCAAGTGAACAACTTTGCTCGAAGCTCCAATTGCCCAAGACGAAGCACCCACATCCCTACAAAGTTCAATGTCTTAACGACTTTGGCACTATCCAAGTCGAGCATCGAGTACAAGTCTCCTTCAAAATTGGCGCCTACGAAGACACTTTGGAGTGTGACGTCATTCCAATGACCGTTTGCCACCTTCTTCTTGGACGCCCATGGCAATTTGATAGAGGTGTCATCCACAATGGCCGAACGAACCACTACATCTTCTAGATGAAGGGGAAGGAGTACGTACTTCGCCCTATGTCGCCAAGCCAAGTGATCGCCGACAAGCAAGCCACCCATCGTGGAGAGAATAGTGAGAGAGTGAACCACCAAAAAGAGAGTGAGCGCCACAAGCCCAAATCGAGTGCCTACAAGTTGAGAGAAAAGAAGAACTTAGTCCTATTTGCCGCCAAAAGTGAGATAAGAGGAGTGTGTGAGAACCCATCTAGTGTCCTACACTATGTCCTTTTGTGCAAGGACGATGCACCAAACGCTAACACCTCTCACGCTCTACCTTTAGTGTTGTCTTCTCTTTTCCAGGAATTCCAAGACGTTTTCCCCGACGAGCTACCTCCGGGACTACCTCCACCATGAGGCATCGAGCACCGCATCGACCTCATCGCCGGAGCAGCTCTTCCGAACAAAGCTCCCTACCGCGTCAACCCCGAAGAAACCAAAGAAATACAAAAGGAAATATTGCGTCTATATGGAGTGCCAAAGACGATCGTCTCGGACCGCGACGTCAAGTTCCTAAGCTACTTTTGGAAGACCCTATGTGCCAAGCTCGGAATCAAGCTACTCTTCTCCACGTCATATCATCCACAAACCGACGGTCAAACGGAGGTGACCAACCACACACTCTCCTCTCTACTTCGCATGCTCATCAAGAAAAACATCAAGGAGTGGGAGGAGTCTCTACCTATTGCCGAGTTCGCCTACAACCGAGCAAGACATTCAACAACCGGCAAGTCCCCCTTCGAGGTCGTCTACGGATTCAACCCATTGTCCCCATTGGACATTCTCCCTCTACCACTCCAAGAGCGCATCAATTTGGACGCAAAGTGCACACGTGAACCATCTCAAGAAGGTGCATGAAGATACAAGGCAAACCATCGAGCGCCAAGTACAACGACTTGCGACCAAGCTCAGCATCAATAAGCAACCCATGGTATTCCACATTGGTGACCTTGTGTGGCTACACCTTCGCAAAGACCGCTTCCCCAACGAACACATGTCCAAGCTTCTACCTTGTAACATCCCAAATTTTCAATTTGGAATGTTATACAATAGATCATCATTGCATATCATATTTTATTTGCATTTTGGTTGATCCTAGAAATTTCATGCAACTCAAGGACCCTCGGAGAGAGTTGGGGATTTCGTTATTTTCATATTTGAGCGTTCTCAAATTTTGAAACTTGGATCATTTGATTTTATTTATTTTATCTTCAATTATTTCAATTATCAAAATATGAGAGAGGGAATAAAACGACTTTCCCAAAAATAAAGAAATATTGAGGATTTAATAAAAAATCAAATAATATTTTATTTGGATTTATTTGATATTTTATTTGAATTTAGGAAAAATGCGCGTTTTTCAAAATTGCATTTTGATAGAGGCAAAGGTGTCCCGATGTTTCGATGAGATGGTGGCTATCATTTCTGTGGGAGTCGACCTTGACGATCCGACTACGAACGTGCGAGATGTCGCGCCTTAGCAATCCCTAAACCAACTTCCGAGGGGTTATTGACCACGCCGGAGCACAATCAACCTGACAACGAGGGTCTGTTTCCTGCGAGCAAACGAAGAACAAGCAAGAAACTGAGATTGCAATCTGGATATTGCGAGTATAAGATGAAAGCTTTATTGATCAAGGTGGGGTTCTGTGACGTCTTGGTCTGGTTGTTGGACACAAATGAAGTACGCGAAGTTGCAGCTATGGCAAACTTTTAATCTAAACAAAACCCAAAGTCTAAACGATGCCCTAAGGGCTGTATATATGGAGGAGAGAGGGGGAATTTCGTGGCCCTTGGTGGAGGAGTCCGAAACCAACCCTAACTCTTGTTTCCCCACACATACGGACTCCAAAAACAGCCTATACTTAAGTACTTCGAAAATACATGGGCTGGCCCAATAATAAGGTGACGCAGCACCTAGATAGCCTCTGGACGAAACTTATGAAGCATCATCTTGTATATTTCATTCAAGGCTTGATGCACTCATTATGGTGGCTTCAAAGTCCTGGAATCATCACTTGTAACTCCGTTCTTGTTCCCCTTGCGCATGCCATCATCTCCATGCTTGAACTTGCTCCAAGGTTCATCTTTCTTGTCCAAGCTAGGCCCTTTATTTGTAAGCAAAACAAATGTATCCAATTTAGGCAGCATCATATTCTCATGAACATTAGAATCATTACCAATAAACGAAAGTACCTGATAATTCAATTGGCGTGCGCGAGCTCTTGTAATTGGTCTAGTATGTATAACAGCAGGGGCTGTGGGTGTAACAATGGTATTGATGTCCTCATCATCCTCCTCTTCTTGAAATGAAGTCGTCCTCGGCGAAAGCTCATCTTCCTCACCCAAATAAGGCTTCAAATCTGCAATGTTAAAAGTGGGACTAACCCCAAAATATGCAGGCAGCTCAAGTTTATATGCATTATCATTTATTTTCTCTAACACCTTAAAAGGACCATCAGCACGTGGCATTAGCTTTGATTTGCGCAAATTAGGAAATCTATCCTTACGCAAATGTAACCAAACAAGATCTCCAGGTGCAAGCACAACATGTTTTCTACCCTTTTCTCCAGCAAGTTTATATTTAGCATTCATACGCTCAATGTTTTCCTTAGTTAACTCATGCATTTTTAAAATCAATTCAGCACGTTCTTTAGCATCAAAATTAACTTTCTCTGAAGATGGAAGAGGCAACAAATCAATAGGTGCACGAGGTAGGAAACCATACACAATTTCAAAAGGGCACATCTTAGTAGTAGAATGCAATGAACGATTATAAGCAAATTCAATATGAGGCAAGCATTCTTCCCACATTTTCTTATTATTCTTCAAAACAGCCCTAATCATAGTAGACAATGTTCTATTGACTACTTCAGTTTGTCCATCAGTTTGGGGGTGACAAGTAGTACTAAAAAGCAGTTTAGTCCCCAACTTAGCCCATAAACATCTCCAAAAGTGGCTAAGAAACTTAGTATCACGATCTGAAACAATAGTATTTGGCACGCCATGCAAGCGAATAATTTCAAGAAAGAACAAATCAGCAACATTAACAGCATCCTCGCTTTTATGACATGGTATAAAGTGTGCCATTTTCGAGAACCTATCCACGACAACAAATATGCTATCCCTCCCCTTCTTTGTTTGAGGTAAACCTAAAACAAAGTCCATAGATATATCCTCCCAAGGAACACTAGGTACAGGCAAAGGCATATATAAACCATGAGGATTGACTCGTGACTTAGCTTTTTGACATGTAGTGCAGCGAGCAACAAAACGCTCAACATCCCGTCTCATCTTTGGCCAAATGAAATGTGTAGCAAGTATGTCATCCGTCTTCTTCACGCCAAAGTGTCCCATTAGTCCTCCTCCATGCTCCTCCTGCAACAACAAAAGACGAACGGAGCTAGCTGGAATTCATAGCTTGTTAGCACGAAACACAAATCCATCATTAAGAACGAACTTGTTCCAAGTTGTCCCTTCCTTACAATTCTGCAATACATCTTTAAATTCAGCATCATGCATATATTGATCTTTGATGGTCTCCAAACCAAAAATTTTAAAGTCAAGTTGTGAAAGCATAGTATAAGGACGAGACAAAGCATCAGCAATAACATTATCTTTACCCTTTTTGTGTTTAATGACATAAGGGAAAGTCTCAATGAATTCAACCCATTTAGCATGTCTACAGTTGATAGAGGCTAAGGTGTCCCGATGTTTCGATGAGATGGTGGCTATCGTTTTCTGTGGGAGTCGACCTTGACGATCCGACTACGAACGTGCGAGACGTCGCGCCTTAGCAATCGCTAAACCAACTTCCGAGGGTTATTGACCACGCCGGAGCACGATCAACCTGACCACGAGGGTCTGTTTCCTGCGAGCAAACGAAGAACAAGCAAGAAACTGAGATTGCAATCAGGATATTGCAAATATAAGATGAAAGCTTTATTTATCAAGGTGGGGTGCTGTGACGTCTTGGTCTGGTCATTGGACACAAACGAAGTACGCGAAGTTGCAGCTATGGCGAACTTTTAATCTAAACAAAACCCAAAGTCTAAACGACGCCCTAAGGGCTGTATATATGCAGGAAGAGGGGGGAATTTCGTGGCCCTTGAGGGTGCGGTTCGAAACCAACCCTAACTCTTGTTTCCCCACACATACGGACTCTAAAAATAGCCTATACTTAAGTATTTCAAAATTACATGGGCCTGGCCCATTAATAAGGTGACGCAGCACCTAGAATAGCCTATGGACGAATATTATGAAGTGGTATCTTGTATATTTCGTCCAAGGCTTCATGCACTCCTTATGGCGGCTTCAAAGTCCTGAAATCATCACTTGTAACTCCGTTCTTGATCCCCTTGCGCATGCCATCAACTCCATGCGTGTTCTTGCTCCAATGTTCATCCTTCTCCAAGCTAGGCCCTTCATTTGTAAGCAAAACAAATGTATCCAATTTAGGCAGCATCATAATCTCATGAACATTAGAATCATTACCAAGAAACGAAAGTACCTGGTAATTTAATTGGCGTGCGCGAGCTCTAGTAATTGCTACAGTATATGTAACAGTAGGGGCTGTGGGTGTAACAATGGTATTGATGTCCTCATCATCCTCCCCTTCTTGAAATGAAGTCGTCCTCGACGGAAGCGCATCTTCCTCAACCAAATAAGGCTTCAAATCTGCAATGTTAAAAGTGGGACTAACCCCAAAATCTACAGGTAGCTCAAGTTTATATGCATTATCATTTATTTTCTCTAACACCTTAAAAGGACCATCAGCACGTGGCATTAGCTTTGATTTGCGCAGATTAGGAAATCTATCTTTACGCAAATGTAACCAAACAACATCTCCAGGCGCAAACACAACATGTTTTCTACCCTTATCTCCAGCAAGTTTATATTTAGCATTCATACGCTCAATGTTTTCCTTAGTTAACTCATGCATTTTTAAAATCAATTCAGAACGTTCTTTAGCATCAAAATTAACCTTCTCCGAAGATGGAAGAGGCAACAAATCAATAGGTGCACGAGGTAGGAAACCATACACAATTTCAAAAGGGCACATCTTAGTAGTAGAATGCAATGAGCGATTATAAGCAAATTCAATATGAGGCAAGCATTCTTCCCACATTTTCTTGTTATTCTTCAAAACAGCCCTAAGCATAGTAGACAATGTTCTATTGACTACTTCAGTTTGTCCATCAGTTTGGGGGTGACAAGTAGTACTAAAAAGCAGCTTAGTCCCCAACTTAGCCCATAAACATCTCCAAAAGTGGCTAAGAAATTTAGTATCATGATCTGAAACAATAGTATTTGGCACACCATGTAAGCGAATAATTTCACGAAAGAACAAATCAGCAACATTAACAGCATCATCGCTTTTATGGCATGGTATAAAGTGTGCCATTTTCGAGAACCTATCCACGATAACAAATATGCTATCCCTCCCCTTCTTTGTTCGAGGTAAACCTAAAACAAAGTCCATAGATATATCCTCCCAAGGAACACTGGGTACTGGCAAAGGCATATATAAACCATGAGGATTGAGTCGTGACTTAGCTCTTTGACATGTAGTGCATCGAGCAACAAAACGCTCAACATCCCGTCTCATCTTTGGCCAAAAGAAATGTGTAGCAAGTATATCCTCCGTCTTCTTGACGCCAAAGTGTCCCATTAATCCTCCTCCATGCGCCTCCTGCAACAACAAAAGACGAACGGAGCTAGCTGGAATGCATAGCTTGTTAGCACGAAACACAAATCCATCGTTAAGAACGAACTTGTTCCAAGTTCTCCCTTCCTTACAATTCTGCAATACATCTTTAAATTCAGCATCATTAACATATTGATCCTTGATGGTCTCCAAACCAAATATTTTAAAGTCAAGTTGTGAAAGAATAGTATAACGACGAGACAAGGCATCAGCAATAACATTTTCTTTACCCTTCTTGTGTTTAATTACATAAGGGAAAGTCTCAATGAATTCAACCCATTTAGCATGTCGACGGTTCAGTTTTGCTTGACTTTTAATGTGTTTCAAAGATTCATGATCAGAATGTATAACAAATTCCTTGGGCCATAAATAATGTTGCCATGTTTCTAAGGTCCGAACAAGAGCATATAATTCTTTATCATAAGTAGAATAGTTCAGACTAGGCCCACTCAATTTTTCAGAAAAGTATGCAACAGGTTTTCCATCTTGTAATAACACACCTCCTAATCCAATTCCACTAGCATCACATTCAAGCTCAAAAGTCTTATTGAAATTAGGAAGTTGGAGTAAAGGAGCATGTGTCAACTTATCTTTCAATACCGTGAAGGCTTCTTCTTGTGCGGTACCCCAAACAAAAGGTACATCCTTCTTTGTAAGCTCGTTGAGAGGTGCAGCAATGGTGCTGAAATCTCTCACAAAACGCCTATAGAAACCAGCGAGGCCAAGGAAACTCCTCACTTGTGTGACCGTTTTGGGCTGCGGCCAACTCTCAATAGCTTCAATCTTGGCTTTATCAACTTCAATTCCCTGTGGAGTAACAACATAGCCAAGAAAAGATACTCGGTCGGTGCAAAAGGTGCACTTTCCAAGGTTACCAAACAAACGTGCATCACGTAGAGCAATAAAAACAGCACGTAAATGTTCCAAATGTTCCTCCAAAGATTTGCTATAAATCAATATGTCATCAAAGTAAACTACCACAAATCGTCCAATGAAAACACGTAAAACTTCGTTCATTAACCTCATGAAAGTACTAGGTGCATTAGTTAACCCAAAAGGCATGACTAACCACTCATATAATCCAAACTTAGTTTTAAATGCTGTTTTCCATTCATCTCCCAATTTCATACGAATTTGATGGTAACCACTACGCAAATCAACTTTGGAGAATATTGTAGAGCCACTCAATTCATCAAGCATATCATCTAGCCTAGGAATAGGATGACGATAACGAATAGTAATATTATTAATGCCTCTACAATCAACGCACATACGCGACGTACCATCCTTTTTCGGCACTAAAATGATAGGAACAGCACAAGGACTAAGGGATTCGCGTATATAACCTTTGTCGAGCAGTTCTTGTACTTGACGCATAATCTCCTTCGTCTCCTCTGGATTGGTACGGTATGGTGCCCGGTTGGGTAATGATGCACCGGGAATTAAGTCAATTTGATGCTCAATCCCGCGAATAGGTGGTAATCCCGGTGGCACGTCTTGTGGAAAGACGTCGGCGAACTCCTGCAAAATGTTAGTGACAGCAGGAGGCAAAGAGGAAGGCACATCCTCGTATGAAAATAATGCCTCTTTGCACACAAAAGCATAGCAAACAGATTTGCTAAAATCTAGATCATCAATATCAGATTTGGTGGCAAGTAAACATGCACTTTTCAATTTAATTTCAGAAGCAACACTAGATTGTTTATTATTATTAGGCTGCATTTGTTGCTCAAATTCTTTTGCCACAATCTGATTTTCACTCTTAGTTTTCTCCTGTTTTGCTTTATTAGCTCTATTAATATCATCTTTCAAAATGGAATCAGGAGTCATAGGAAGCAAAGTAATATTTTTATCCTTATGAACAAGAGTATACTGATTGTTTCTACCATGGTGAATAGAATTTTTATCAAATTGCCATGGTCTACCAAGTAATAAGGAACATGCTTGCATCGGTACCACATCACAATCAACATAATCAGCATATGTAGAGATACTAAAATGCACACGAACAATACGTGTTACCTTAACCTTGCCGCTGTTGTTGAACCATTGGATGTAGTAAGGATGTGGATGTGGTCTTGTGGTGAGAGATAGCTTCTCCACCATCTCGATGCTAGCCAAGTTGTTGCAACTCCCTCCATCTATGATCACGCGAACAAAACGTTCCTTCACAACTCCCTTTGTATGGAACAAATTATGCCTCTGATTTTGCTCAGCTTGTGTAACCTGCACACTCAAAACACGTTGAGCAACTAAACATTCATACCTGTCAGCATCTTCAGGAGCCATGTATTGCGTCTCATGATCAGAATCGTCTCCACCGTGTTCGTCACGTGTAATAAGAGCCAATGTCTCCTCATCATAGTCACTAGCGGACTCATACCCACCATCCTCAGTAACAATCATCACACGCTTAGATGGGCATTCTCTTGCATAATGACCTCCACCCTTGCAACGTCGACAAATAATATCATGTGTTTGCCCTGTTGATGCCATGGATGAAGAAGAGCTCTTTGCAGGCCCAGAAGGTGTGCTCTTGGCAGATAGTGGTGATTGTGCCTGCTTTATTGTATCACGGTTGGAGGTGGTAGCCGACGGAGGCGCCGGTGAAGCAGAACGTGTGGAAGTAGATGATGCACGTGGTGTCCATGAAGAAGGTCGACCTGCAGAAAAGTTAGTCCGCGCCAATGCCTGTCGATCCTGCACTTCACGTTCAGCTTTACAAGCAAGATGGAATAAACGAGTGATATTAGTATACTCCTTATACTCTAGAATCGTCCGAATCTCTCTATTTAATCCACCCATAAAACGTGCAAGCATAGCTTCATTCTCCTCAACAATACCACATCTAATCATGCCAGTTTGTAATTCCTGATAATATTCTTCTACAGAATTTTTTCCCTGTCTTAAGCGCTGCAATTTTTGAAGTCATTCACGTTGATAATATGGTGGAACCCAACGAGTACGCATAGCAATTTTCAAAGCAGCCCAAGTAGCAGGAATGGGATATAATCTACAATGCTCAGACCACCAAACACATGCAAAACTAGTGAATGCACAAACAGCAGCAGGAACACGTCTCTCCTCGGGATATTGTAAACATGTAAATCGTTGTTCAGTTTCTAACTCCCAAGTAAGATATATATCAGGAACATATCTACCCTCAAATGGTGGAATATTCAATTTTAGTTTAGGGAGATGGTCATGATCTCGTACATGAGGGTGAGCGCTACCATTGCCATTATTTGCATGTGGACGACCTGGTGGTTGCTGTGCTGTTGGTGGCACGTAGTTCTGATTTTGATCAACCTCATCCTCATAATCTCCCACATAAGCATCCTCCTCCACATCAGCAGTAGGAGCCACAGAAGTATCAACAGCAGCACCAGCAGTTTGGCCCGACTGAAGAGGGAGACGGCTCGCTCGGCGGAGGGCTGTTTCCCGACGTGGAGGTAGTCGGTGTTGTTGCTGTTGTTGCAGAGGTGCGGCAGGAGCAGCCGGTGGTGGTGGTGGAAAACGCGAAAGCAATTCAGCAAACTTGTTATCGAGCTTTGTTTCAAACGTCTTCTCCATGCCATCTATCTTCTCCATGGCCTCTTCAAATCTGTTTATCACATCTTGCACCTGTCCATTCATCATTTGCTGAAACGTATCATGAAGCTCCTTGTTCGTCAAGTTCTCCAGTCAGTCTCGTCTGCTTGTGATCCTGGCATGGTTAGCAGCAATAGAAACACACAAGAATATGATCCTACAGACTACTAACAAGTGGTGGTGGTGGCGGGTGTCACAAATCCGTCAAGCAAATCTCAAATTCTTACCAGTTCTTACCCAGCAGCAGGCGGTGATCGGCAACCGTTGTAGTCAAAAACTCTCAAAAGCTTGGATAGAGCGATTGCCAGGGAGAGTCAAACGCATGACGTAGATGTATGTGGAGCTGGGAAGGCTTATAGTATGGTAGCAAAAAGGGTCAGCAATAATCAATTCAGAGATGCAAAGTTGAATAAACGCTCAACGACGGTACTGTGCTGGTCCTAGGCTAGACCGTGCTAGAGATGTGAGCCTAGAACACTAACAAAATCACGGCGCTGCACGTAAATAAGGGAAAAGCACACTCTGGAACTTTTTTTTCGCTCTTTTTTTTGCGCTCCTCTTTTTCTTTCTTTTTTTTTTGCGAAAAATCACTATAATGGCGAGTGTCTCAAAACTCTTCCCTCGTCAAACTGATAGGATGGGCACGAAAAAAAAAATTCACTTTTTTTTCGGAAATCAGGGCAGCGACGACGAAAAAGTGCGACAAAAAATCACTATGATGGCACGTGGCTCAAAAGACTCAGAAAATCCTAAAAATAGGATAGGGAAAAAAAATTTTGCCCGTGAAAATTTTGGCCTAAAAACTGCCCGGGGGTCTCCAGACTCTTTTTTTTTTCTTTCCGAGACCTACGCAGGCAAGGAAACACGAATCGGAGTTGAGATTGATCTCAAGAACAAACCTAATATGAGAAGAACTCGGATTGGTGGTGGATATATGGTTGTGGTATATGGCAGCGGTGGTGGTATATGGTAGCGGTGGTGGTATATGGATAGAGATTGATGGTGGTATATGGATACGGATTGGTAGTGGTATATGGATAAGGATTCAGAGCGGTGGCGGATAAGCAAAAGTGGTAGATGGGCGATGATGATGGTGCGGCGGCGGCGTGACAACTTATGACCAGAACTCGAAACTCTAAAAGACTAGACTCTAAGACCAGCAACTTGACACGACGATGCAACCGCAAATTCAACAAAGCAAAAACCCTAAAAAGATTATGCAAAGGCTCAGATTGGTTCGGATATGATGAACTAACCCTAATTTTTTTTGTGTGGCTTTTTCGTGGACTGTAGGTATGAAGAACAGACTCGATCTAATCTACGAAAAACTGTAAAATCTCACCGAGCAACCTGGAAATCTGATACCACTTGATAGAGGCAAAGGTGGCCCGATGTTTCGATGAGATGGTGGCTATCGTTTTCTGTGGGAGTCGACCTTGACGATCCGACTACGAACGTGCGACACGTCGCGCCTTAGCAATCGCTAAACCAACTTCTGAGGGGTTATTGTGATAGAGGCAAAGGTGTCCCGATGTTTCGATGAGATGGTGGCTATCATTTTCTGTGGGAGTCGACCTTGACGATCCGACTACGAACGTGCGAGACGTCGCGCCTTAGCAATCGCTAAACCAACTTCCGAGGGGTTATTGACCACGCCGGAGCACGATCAACCTGACCACGAGGGCCTGTTTCCTGCGAGCAAACGAAGAACAAGCAAGAAACTGAGATTGCAATCTGGATATTGCGAATATAAGATGAAAGCTTTATTGATCAAGGTGGGGTTCTGTGACGTCTTGGTCTGGTCGTTGGACACAAACGAAGTACGCGAAGTTGCAGCTATGGCGAACTTTTAATCTAAACAAAACCCAAAGTCTAAACGACGCCCTAAGGGCTGTATATATGGAGGAAGAGAGGGGAATTTCGTGGCCCTTGAGGGTGAGGTCCGAAACCAACCCTAACTCTTGTTTCCCCACACATACGGACTCTAAAAATAGCCTATACTTAAGTATTTCGAAATTACATGGGCCTGGCCCATTAATAAGGTGACGCAGCACCTAGAATAGCCTATGGACGAATATTATGAAGTGGCATCTTGTATATTTCGTCCATGGCTTCATGCACTCCTTATGGCGGCTTCAAAGTCCTGAAATCATCACTTGTAACTCCGTTCTTGATCCCCTTGCGCATGCCATCAACTTCATGCGTGTTCTTGCTCCAATGTTCATCCTTCTCCAAGCTAGGCCCTTCATTTGAAAGCAAAACAAATGTATCCAATTTAGGCAGCATCATAATCTCATGAACATTAGAATCATTACCAAGAAACGAAAGTACCTGGTAATTTAATTGGCGTGCGCGAGCTCTAGTAATTGGTCCAGTATATGTAACAGTAGGGGCTGTGGGTGTAACAATGGTATTGATGTCCTCATCATCCTCCCCTTCTTGAAATGAAGTCGTCCTCGACGGAAGCTCATCTTCCTCACCCAAATAAGGCTTCAAATCTGCAATATTAAAAGTGGGACTAACCCCAAAATCTGCAGGTAGCTCAAGTGATAGAGGCAAAGGTGTCCCGATGTTTCGATGAGATGGTGGCTATCGTTTTCTGTGGGAGTCGACCTTGACGATCCGACTACGAACGTGCGAGACGTCGCGCCTTAGCAATCGCTAAACCAACTTCCGAGGGGTTATTGACCACGCCGGAGCACGATCAACCTGACCACGAGGGCCTGTTTCCTGCGAGCAAACGAAGAACAAGCAAGAAGCTGAGATTGCAATCTGGATATTGCGAATATAAGATGAAAGCTTTATTGATCAAGGTGGGGTTCTGTGACGTCTTGGTCTGGTCGTTGGACACAAACGAAGTACGCGAAGTTGCAGCTATGGCGAACTTTTAATCTAAACAAAACCCAAGTCTAAACGACGCCCTAAGGGCTGTATATATGGAGGAAGAGAGGGGAATTTCGTGGCCCTTGAGGGTGGGGTCCGAAACCAACCCTAACTCTTGTTTCCCCACACATACGGACTCTAAAAATAGCCTATACTTAAGTATTTCAAAATTACATGGGCCTGGCCCATTAATAAGGTGACGCAGCACCTAGAATAGCCTATGGACGAATATTACGAAGTGGCTTCTTGTATATTTCGTCCAAGGCTTCATGCACTCCTTATGGCGGCTTCAAAGTCCTGAAATCATCACTTGTAACTCCGTTCTTGATCCCCTTGCGCATGCCATCAACTCCATTCGTGTTCTTGCTCCAATGTTCATCCTTCTCCAAGCTAGGACCTTCATTTGTAAGCAAAACAAATGTATCCAATTTAGGCAGCATCATAATCTCATGAACATTAGAATCATTACCAAGAAACGAAAGTACCTGGTAATTTAATTGGCGTGCGCGAGCTCTAGTAATTGGTCCAGTATATGTAACAGTAGGGGCTGTGGGTGTAACAATGGTATTGATGTCCTCATCATCCTCCCCTTCTTGAAATGAAGTCGTCCTCGACGGAAGCTCATCTTCCTCACCCAAATAAGGCTTCAAATCTGCAATGTTAAAAGTGGGACTAACCCCAAAATCTGCAGGTAGCTCAAGTTTATATGCATTATCATTTATTTTCTCTAAAACCTTAAAAGGACCATCAGCACGTGGCATTAGCTTTGATTTGCGCAGATTAGGAAATCTATCTTTACGCAAATGTAACCAAACAAGATCTCCAGGTGCAAACACAACATGTTTTCTACCCTTATCTCCAGCAAGTTTATATTTAGCATTCATACGCTCAATGTTTTCCTTAGTTAACTCATGCATTTTTAAAATCAATTCAGAACGTTCTTTAGCATCAAAATTAACCTTCTCCGAAGATGGAAGAGGCAACAAATCAATAGGTGCACGAGGTAGGAAACCATACACAATTTCAAAAGGGCACATCTTAGTAGTAGAATGCAATGAACGATTATAAGCAAATTCAATATGAGGCAAGCATTCTTCCCACATTTTCTTGTTATTCTTCAAAACAGCCCTAAGCATAGTAGACAATGTTCTATTGACTACTTCAGTTTGTCCATCAGTTTGGGGGTGACAAGTAGTACTAAAAAGCAGCTTACTCCCCAACTTAGCCCATAAACATCTCCAAAAGTGGCTAAGAAATTTAGTATCACGATCTGAAACAATAGTATTTGGCACACCATGTAAGCGAATAATTTCACGAAAGAACAAATCAGCAACATTAACAGCATCATCGCTTTTATGACATGGTATAAAGTGTGCCATTTTCGAGAACCTATCCACGACAACAAATATGCTATCCCTCCCCTTCTTTGTTCTAGGTAAACCTAAAACAAAGTCCATAGATATATCCTTCCAAGGAACACTAGGTACAGGCAAAGGCATATATAAACCATGAGGATTGAGTCGTGACTTCGCTCTTTGACATGTAGTGCAGCGAGCAACAAAACGCTCAACATCCCGTCTCATATTTGGCCAAAAGAAATGTGTAGCAAGTATATCCTCCGTCTTCTTGACGCCAAAGTGTCCCATTAATCCTCCTCCATGCGCCTCCTGCAACAACAAAAGACGAACGGAGCTAGCTGGAATGCATAGCTTGTTAGCACGAAACACAAATCCATCGTTAAGAACGAACTTGTTCCAAGTTCTCCCTTCCTTACAATTCTGCAATACATCTTTAAATTCAGCATCATTAACATATTGATCCTTGATGGTCTCCAAACCAAATATTTTAAAGTCAAGTTGTGAAAGCATAGTATAACGACGAGACAAGGCATCAGCAATAACATTTTCTTTACCCTTCTTGTGTTTAATCACATACGGGAAAGTCTCAATGAATTCAACCCATTTAGCATGTCGACGGTTCAGTTTTGCTTGACTTTTAATGTGTTCCAAAGATTCATGATCAGAATGTATAACAAATTCCTTGGGCCATAAATAATGTTGCCATGTTTCTAAGGTCCGAACAAGAGCATATAATTCTTTATCATAAGTAGAATAGTTCAGACTAGGCCCACTCAATTTTTTAGAAAAGTATGCAACAGGTTTTCCATCTTGTAATAACACACCTCCTAATCCAATTCCACTAGCATCACATTCAAGCTCAAAAGTCTTATTGAGATTAGGAAGTTGGAGTAAAGGAGCATGTGTCAACTTATCTTTCAATACCGTGAAGGCTTCTTCCTGTGCGGTACCCCAAACAAAAGGCACATCCTTCTTTGTAAGCTCGTTGAGAGGTGCAGCAATGGTGCTGAAATCTCTCACAAAACGCCTATAGAAACCAGCGAGGCCAAGGAAACTCCTCACTTGTGTGACCGTTTTGGGCTGCGGCCAACTCTCAATAGCTTCAATCTTGGCTTTATCAACTTCAATTCCCTGTGGAGTAACAACATAGCCAAGAAAAGATACTCGGGCGGTGCAAAAGGTGCACTTTCCAAGGTTACCAAACAAACGTGCATCACGTAGAGCAATAAAAACAGCACGTAAATGTTCCAAATGTTCCTCCAAAGATTTGCTATAAATCAATATGTCATCAAAGTAAACTACCACAAATCGTCCAATGAAAGCACGTAAAACTTCGTTCATTAACCTCATGAAAGTACTAGGTGCATTAGTTAACCCAAAAGGCATGACTAACCACTCATATAATCCAAACTTAGTTTTAAATGCTGTTTTCCATTCATCTCCCAATTTCATACGAATTTGATGGTAACCACTACGCAAATCAACTTTGGAGAATATTGTAGAGCCACTCAATTCATCAAGCATATCATCTAGCCTAGGAATAGGATGACGATAACGAATAGTAATATTATTAGTGCCTCTACAATCAACGCACATACGCGACGTACCATCCTTTTTCGGCACTAAAATGATAGGAACAGCACAAGGACTAAGGGATTCGCGTATATAACCTTTGTCGAGCAGCTCTTGTACTTGACGCATAATCTCCTTCGTCTCCTCTGGATTGGTACGGTATGGTGCCCGGTTGGGTAATGATGCACCGGGAATTAAGTCAATTTGATGCTCAATCCCGCGAATAGGTGGTAATCCCGGTGGCACGTCTTGTGGAAAGACGTCGGCGAACTCCTGCAAAATGTTAGTGACAGCAGGAGGCAAAGAGGAAGGCACGTCCTCGAATGAAAATAATGCCTCTTTGCACACAAAAGCATAGCAAGCAGATTTGCTAAAATCTAAATCATCAATATCAGATTTTGTGGCAAGTAAACATGCACTTTTCAATTTAATTTCAGAAGCAACACTAGATGGTTCAGCTTTACAAGCAAGATGGAATAAACGAGTGATATTAGTATACTCCTTATACTCTAGAATGGTCTGAATCTCTCTATTTAATCCACCCATAAAACGTGCAAGCATAGCTTCATTCTCCTCAACAATACCACATCTAATCATGCCAGTTTGTAATTCCTAATAATATTCTTCTACATAATTTTTTCCTTGTCTTAAACGCTGCAATTTTTGAAGTAATTCACGTTGATAATATGGTGGAACCCAACGAGTACGCATAGCAGTTTTCAAAGAAGCCCAAGTAGCTGGAATAGGATATAATCTACAATGTTCAGACAACCAAACACATGCAAAGCTAGTGAAAGCACAAACAGCAGCAGGAACACGTCTCTCCTCAGGATATTGTAAACATGTAAATCGTTGTTCAGTTTCTAACTCCCAAGTAAGATATATATCAGGAACATATCTACCCTCAAATGGTGAAATATTCAATTTTAGTTTAGGAAGATGGTCATGTACCTCAGGTGGTGGTGCAACCCTACCGTTGTGATGATATGCATGAGGACGACCTGGTGGTGGTGGTGCTGGTGGTTGCACGTAGTTCTGGTTTTGGTCAACCTCATCCTCGTAATGGTCCTCCACCTCTGAAGTAGCAGCAGGAGCGGCAGAAGCATCAACAGCGGCACCCGAATTTTGCCCAGGGTCAATGGGAACGCGCTATGCTCGTCCCACTTGATTTGGAAAGCAACGTTGTTGTTGTTGTTGTTGTAGAGGTGCGTTAGGGGCAGCCGGTGGTGGTGGTGGAAGACGCGCGAGCAATTCATTAAACTTGTTATCGAGCTTTGTTTCGAACGTCTTCTCCATGCCATCTATCTTGTCCATGGCCTCTTCAAATCTGTTTAGCACATCTTGCAACTGTCCATTCATCATTTGCTGAAATTTATCATGCAACTCCTTATTCGTCAGGTTCTCCCAGTCAATCTCGTCGGCTTGTGATCCTGCCATGGTTAGCGGCAATAGAAACACACAAGAATATGATCCTACAGACTGCTAACAAGAGGTGGTGGTGGATGTCACAAATCCGTCAAGCAAATCTCAAATTCTTACCAGTTCTTACCCAACAGCAGGCGGTGATCGGCAACCGTCGTAGTCAAAACTCTCAAAGCTTGGATAGAGCGATTACCAGGGAGAGTCAAACGCACGACGTAGAGGTATGTGGAGCTGGGAAGGCTTATAATATTTTAGCAAAAAGGGTCAGCAATAATCAATTCAGAGATGCAAAGTTGAATAAACGCTCAACGACGGTACTGTGCTGGTCCTAGGCTAGAACGTGCTAGAGACGCGAGCTTAGAACACTAACAAAATCACGGCGCTGCACGTAAACAAGGGAAAAGCACACTCTGGAGTTTTTTTTTTTTCGCTCTGTTTTTTTTTTGCGCTCCTCTTTTTTTGGCACTCCTCTTTTTTTGCGAAACATCACTATAATGGTGAGTGTCTCAAAACTCTTCCCTCGTCAAGCTGATGGGATGGGCACGAAATTTTTTTGACTATTTTTTTTGGAAATCAGGGCAGCGACAACCAAAAAGTGCGACAAAAAATTACTATGATGACACGTGGCTCAAAAGACTCAGAAAAGCCTAAAAAGAGGATAGGGAAAAAATATTCTTGCCTGCGAAAATTTTCGCCTAAAAACTTTCATATTAGGTTTTTTTTTCCGAAACCTACTCGGGCAAGGAAACACGAATCGGAAATTAGACGGACCTCGAAAACAAACCTAATATGAAAGGAACTCGGATTGGTGGTGGATATATGATGGTAGGATATGGCAGCGGTGGTGGTAAATGGATACGGATTGGTGGTGGTATATGGATACGGAATGGTGGTGTTATATGGATACGGATTGTGATAGAGGCAAAGGTGTCCCGATGTTTCGATGAGATGGTGGCTATCGTTTTCTGTGGGAGTCGACCTTGACAATCCGACTACGAACGTGCGAGACGTCGCGCCTTAGCAATCGCTAAACCAACTTCCGAGGGGTTATTGACCACGCCGGAGCACGATCAACCTGACCACGAGGGCCTGTTTCCTGCGAGCAAACGAAGAACAAGCAAGAAGCTGAGATTGCAATCTGGATATTGCGAATATAAGATGAAAGCTTTATTGATCAAGGTGGGGTTCTGTGACGTCTTGGTCTGGTCGTTGGACACAAACGAAGTACGCGAAGTTGCAGCTATGGCGAACTTTTAATCTAAACAAAACCCGAGTCTAAACGACGCCCTAAGGGCTGTATATATGGAGGAAGAGAGGGGAATTTCGTGGCCCTTGAGGGTGGGGTCCGAAACCAACCCTAACTCTTGTTTCCCCACACATACGGACTCTAAAAATAGCCTATACTTAAGTATTTCGAAATTACATGGGCCTGGCCCATTAATAAGGTGACGCAGCACCTAGAATAGCCTATGGACGAATATTATGAAGTGGCATCTTGTATATTTCGTCCAAGGCTTCATGCACTCCTTATGGCGGCTTCAAAGTCCTGAAATCATCACTTGTAACTCCGTTCTTGATCCCCTTGCGCATACCATCAACTCCATTCGTGTTCTTGCTCCAATGTTCATCCTTCTCCAAGCTAGGACCTTCATTTGTAAGCAAAACAAATGTATCCAATTTAGGCAGCATCATAATCTCATGAACATTAGAATCATTACCAAGAAACGAAAGTACCTGGTAATTTAATTGGCGTGCGCGAGCTCTAGTAATTGGTCCAGTATATGTAACAGTAGGGGCTGTGGGTGTAACAATGGTATTGATGTCCTCATCATCCTCCCCTTCTTGAAATGAAGTCGTCCTCGACGGAAGCTCATCTTCCTCACCCAAATAAGGCTTCAAATCTGCAATGTTAAAAGTGGGACTAACCCCAAAATCTGCAGGTAGCTCAAGTTTATATGCATTATCATTTATTTTCTCTAAAACCTTAAAAGGACCATCAGCACGTGGCATTAGCTTTGATTTGCGCAGATTAGGAAATCTATCTTTATGCAAATGTAACCAAACAAGATCTCCAGGTGCAAACACAACATGTTTTCTACCCTTATCTCCAGCAAGTTTATATTTAGCATTCATACGCTCAATGTTTTCCTTAGTTAACTCATGCATTTTTAAAATCAATTCAGAACGTTCTTTAGCATCAAAATTAACCTTCTCCGAAGATGGAAGAGGCAACAAATCAATAGGTGCACGAGGTAGGAAACCATACACAATTTCAAAAGGGCACATCTTAGTAGTAGAATGCAATGAACGATTATAAGCAAATTCAATATGAGGCAAGAATTCTTCCCACATTTTCTTGTTATTCTTCAAAACAGCCCTAAGCATAGTAGACAATGTTCTATTGACTACTTCAGTTTGTCCATCAGTTTGGGGGTGACAAGTAGTACTAAAAAGCAGCTTAGTCCCCAAGTTAGCCCATAAACATCTCCAAAAGTGGCTAAGAAATTTAGTATCACGATCTGAAACAATAGTATTTGGCACACCATGTAAGCGAATAATTTCACGAAAGAACAAATCAGCAACATTAACAGCATCATCGCTTTTATGACATGGTATAAAGTGTGCCATTTTCGAGAACCTATCCACGACAACAAATATGCTATCCCTCCCCTTCTTTGTTCGAGGTAAACCTAAAACAAAGTCCATAGATATATCCTCCCAAGGAACACTAGGTACAGGCAAAGGCATATATAAACCATGAGGATTGAGTCGTGACTTAGCTCTTTGACATGTAGTGCAGCGAGCAACAAAACGCTCAACATCCCGTCTCATCTTTGGCCAAAAGAAATGTGTAGCAAGTATATCCTCCGTCTTCTTGACGCCAAAGTGTCCCATTAATCCTCCTCCATGCGCCTCCTGCAATAACAAAAGACGAACGGAGCTAGCTGGAATGCATAGCTTGTTAGCACGAAACACAAATCCATCGTTAAGAACGAACTTGTTCCAAGTTCTCCCTTCCTTACAATTCTGCAATACATCTTTAAATTCAGCATCATTAACATATTGATCCTTGATGGTCTCCAAACCAAATATTTTAAAGTCAAGTTGTGAAAGCATAGTATAACGACGAGACAAGGCATCAGCAATAACATTTTCTTTACCCTTCTTGTGTTTAATGACATACGGGAAAGTCTCAATGAATTCAACCCATTTAGCATGTCTACGGTTCAGTTTTGCTTGACTTTTAATGTGTTTCAAAGATTCATGATCAGAATGTATAACAAATTCCTTGGGCCATAAATAATGTTGCCATGTTTCTAAGGTCCGAACAAGAGCATATAATTCTTCATCATAAGTAGAATAGTTCAGACTAGGCCCACTCAATTTTTCAGAAAAGTATGCAACAGGTTTTCCATCTTGTAATAACACACCTCCTAATCCAATTCCACTAGCATCACATTCAAGCTCAAAAGTCTTATTGAAATTAGGAAGTTGGAGTAAAGGAGCATGTGTTAACTTATCTTTCAATACCGTGAAGGCTTCTTCCTGTGCGGTACCCCAAACAAAAGGTACATCCTTCTTTGTAAGCTCGTTGAGAGGTGCAGCAATGGTGCTGAAATCTCTCACAAAACGCCTATAGAAACCAGCGAGGCCAAGGAAACTCCTCACTTGTGTGACCGTTTTGGGCTGCGGCCAACTCTCAATAGCTTCAATCTTGGCTTTATCAACTTCAATTCCCTGTGGAGTAACAACATAGCCAAGAAAAGATACTCGGTCGGTGCAAAAGGTGCACTTTCCAAGGTTACCAAACAAACGTGCATCACGTAGAGCAATAAAAACAGCACGTAAATGTTCCAAATGGTCCTCCAAAGATTTGCTATAAATCAATATGTCATCAAAGTAAACTACCACAAATCGTCCAATGAAGGCACGTAAAACTTTGTTCATTAACCTCATGAAAGTACTAGGTGCATTAGTTAACCCAAAAGGCATGACTAACCACTCATATAATCCAAACTTAGTTTTAAATGCTGTTTTCCATTCATCTCCCAATTTCATACGAATTTGATGGTAACCACTACGCAAATCAACTTTGGAGAATATTGTAGAGCCACTCAATTCATCAAGCATATCATCTAGCCTAGGAATAGGATGACGATAACGAATAGTAATATTATTAATGCCTCTACAATCAACGCACATACGCGACGTACCATCCTTTTTCGGCACTAAAATGATAGGAACAGCACAAGGACTAAGGGATTCGCGTATATAACCTCTGTCGAGCAGTTCTTGTACTTGACGCATAATCTCCTTCGTCTCCTCTGGATTGGTACGGTATGGTGCACGGTTGGGTAATGATGCACCGGGAATTAAGTCAATTTGATGCTCAATCCCGTGAATAGGTGGTAATCCCGGTGGCACGTCTTGTGGAAAGACGTCGGCGAACTCCTGCAAAATGTTAGTGACAGCAGGAGGCAAAGAGGAAGGCGCGTCCTCGAATGAAAATAATGCCTCTTTGCACACAAAAGCATAGCAAACAGATTTGCTAAAATCTAGATCATCAATATCAGATTTGGTGGCTAGTAAACATGCACTTTTCAATTTAATTTCAGAAGCAACACTAGATTGTTTATTATTATTAGGCTGCATTTGTTGCTCAAATTCTTTTGCCACAATCTGATTTTCACTCTTAGTTTTCTCCTGTTTTGCTTTATTAGCTCTATTAATATCATCTTTCAAAATGGAATCAGGAGTCATAGGAAGCAAAGTAATATTTTTATCCTTATGAACAAGAGTATACTGATTGTTTCTACCATGGTGAATAGAATTTTTATCAAATTGCCATGGTCTACCAAGTAATAAGGAACATGCTTGCATAGGTACCACATCACAATCAACATAATCAGCATATGTAGAGATACTAAAATGCACACGAACAGTACGTGTTACCTTAACCTTGCCGCTGTTGTTGAACCATTGGATGTAGTAAGGATGTGGATGTGGTCTGGTGGTGAGAGATAGCTTCTCCACCATCTCGATGCTAGCCAAGTTGTTGCAACTCCCTCCATCTATGATCACGCGAACAGAACGTTCCTTCACAACTCCCTTTGTATGGAACAAATTATGCCTCTGATTTTGCTCAGCTTGTGTAACCTGCACACTCAATACACGTTGAGCAACTAAACATTCATACCTGTCAGCATCTTCAGGAGCCATGTATTGCGTCTCATGATCAGAATCGTCTCCACCGTGTTCGTCACGTGTAATAAGAGCCAAAGTCTCCTCATCATAGTCACTAGCGGACTCATACCCACCATCCTCAGTAACAATCATCACACGCTTAGATGGGCATTCTCTCGCATAATGACCTCCACCCTTGCAACGTCGACAAATAATATCATGTGTCTGCCCTGTTGATGCCATGGATGAAGAAGAGCTCTTTGCAGGCCCAGAAGGTGTGCTCTTGGCAGATAGTGGTGATTGTGCCTGCTTTATTGTATCACGGTTGGAGGTGGCAGCCGACGGAGGCGCCGGTGAAGCAGAACGTGTGGAAGTAGATGATGCACGTGGTGTCCATGAAGAAGGTCGACCTGCAGAAAAGTTAGTCCGCGCTAATGCCTGTCGATCCTGCACTTCACGTTCAGCTTTACAAGCAAGATGGAATAAACGAGTGATATTAGTATACTCCTTATACTCTAGAATCGTCTGAATCTCTCTATTTAATCCACCCGTAAAACGTGCAAGCATAGCTTCATTCTCCTCAACAATACCACATCTAATCATGCCAGTTTGTAATTCCTGATAATATTCTTCTACAGAATTTTTTCCCTGTCTTAAGCGCTGCAATTTTTGAAGTAATTCACGTTGATAATATGGTGGAACCCAACGAGTACACATAGCAGTTTTCAAAGCAGCCCAAGTAGCAGGAATGGGATATAATCTACAATGCTCAGACCACCAAACACATGCAAAACTAGTGAATGCACAAACAGCAGCAGGAACACGTCTCTCCTCGGGATATTGTAAACATGTAAATCGTTGTTCAGTTTCTAACTCCCAAGTAAGATATATATCAGGAACATATCTACCCTCAAATGGTGGAATATTCAATTTTAGTTTAGGGAGATGGTCATGATCTCGTACCTGAGGGTGAGCCCTACCATTGCCATTATTTGCATGTGGACGACCTGATGGTTGCTGTGCTGGTGGTGGCACGTAGTTCTGATTTTGATCAACCTCATCCTCGTAATCGCCAGCAAAATCATCCTCCTCCGCATCAGCAGCAGGAGCCACAGAAGTAGCAACAGCAGCACCAACAGTTTGGCCAGGTGCAAGAGGGAGACGGCTCGCTCGGCGGAGGGCTGTTTCATGATGTGTAGGTAGTCGTCGTTGTTGTTGTTGTAGAGGTGCGTTAGGTGCAGCCGGTGGTGGTGGTGGAAGACGCGCGAGCAATTCATTAAACCTGTCATCGAGCTTTGTTTCGAACGTCTTCTCCATGTCATCTATCTTCTCCATGGCCTCTTCAAATCTGTTTAGCACATCCTGCACCTGTCCATTCATCATTTGCTGAAATTTATCATGCAACTCCTGATTCGTCATGTTCTCCCAGTCAGTCTCGTCGGCTTGTGATCCTGCCATGGTTAGCAACAATAGAAAACACACAAGAATATGATCCTACAGAATACTAACAAGAGGTGGTGGTGGCGGGTGTCACAAATCCGTCAAGCAAATCTCAAATTCTTACCAGTTCTTACCCAGCAGCAGGCGGTGATCGGCAACCGTTGTAGTCAAAACTCTCAAAAAGCTTGGATAGAGCGATTGCCAGGGAGAGTCAAACGCACGACGTAGAGGTATGTGGAGCTGGGAAGGCTTATAGTATGGTAGCAAAAAGGGTCAGCAATAATCAATTCAGAGATGCAAAGTTGAATAAACGCTCAACGACGGTACTGTGCTGGTCCTAGGCTAGACCGTGCTAGAGACGCGAGCCTAGAACACTAACAAAATCACGGCGCTGCACGTAAATAAGGGAAAAGCACACTCTGGAACTTTTTTTTTTCGCTTTTTTTTTGCGCTCCTCTTTTTTTTTTTTGCGCTCCTCTTTTTTTTCACTTTTTTTTTTGGAAATCAGGGCAGCGACGACGAAAAAGTGCGACAAAAAATCACTATGATGGCACGTGGCTCAAAAGACTCAGAAAAGCCTAAAAATAGGATAGGGAAAAAAAAATTTTGCCCGAGAAAATTTTGGCCTAAAAACTGCCCGGGGGTCTCCAGACTCTTTTTTTTTTCCGAGACCTACGCAGGCAAGGAAACACGAATCGGAATTGAGATTGATCTCAAGAACAATCCTAATATGAGAATAACTCGGATTGGTGGTGGATATATGGTTGTGGTATATGGCAGCGGTGGTGGTATATGGTAGCGGTGGTGGTATGTGGTATATGGATAAGGATTCAGAGCGGTGGCGGATAAGCAAAAGTGGTAGATGGGCGATGATGATGGTGCGGCGGCGGCGTGACAACTTATGACCAGAACTCGAAACTCTAAAAGACTAGACTCTAAGACCAGCAACTTGACACGACGATGCAACCGCAAATTCAACAAAGCAAAAACCCTAAAAAGATTATGCAAAGGCTCAGATTGGTTCGGATATGATGAACTAACCCTAATTTTTTTTGTGGCTTTTTCGTGGACTGTAGGTATGAAGAACAGACTCGATCTAATCTACGAAAAACTGTAAAATCTCACCGAGCAACCTGGAAATCTGATACCACTTGATAGAGGCAAAGGTGTCCCGATGTTTCAATGAGATGGTGGCTATCGTTTTCTGTGGGAGTCGACCTTGACGATCCGACTACGAATGTGCTTGACGTCGCGCCTTAGCAATCGCTAAACCAACTTCCGAGGGGTTATTGACCACGCCGGAGCACGATCAACCTGACCACGAGGGCCTGTTTCCTGCGAGCAAACGAAGAACAAGCAAGAAGCTAAGATTGCAATCTGGATATTGCGAATATAAGATGAAAGCTTTATTGATCAAGGTGGGGTTCTGTGACGTCTTGGTCTGGTCGTTGGACACAAACGAAGTACGCGAAGTTGCAGCTATGGCGAACTTTTAATCTAAACAAAACCCGAGTCTAAACGACGCCCTAAGGGCTGTATATATGGAGGAAGAGAGGGGAATTTCGTGGCCCTTGAGGGTGGGGTCCGAAACCAACCCTAACTCTTGTTTCCCCACACATACGGACTCTAAAAATAGCCTATACTTAAGTATTTCGAAATTACATGGGCCTGGCCCATTAATAAGGTGACGCAGCACCTAGAATAGCCTATGGACGAATATTATGAAGTGGCATCTTGTATATTTCGTCCAAGGCTTCATGCACTCCTTATGGCGGCTTCAAAGTCCTGAAATCATCACTTGTAACTCCGTTCTTGATCCCCTTGCGCATACCATCAACTCCATTCGTGTTCTTGCTCCAATGTTCATCCTTCTCCAAGCTAGGACCTTCATTTGTAAGCAAAACAAATGTATCCAATTTAGGCAGCATCATAATCTCATGAACATTAGAATCATTACCAAGAAACGAAAGTACCTGGTAATTTAATTGGCGTGCGCGAGCTCTAGTAATTGGTCCAGTATATGTAACAGTAGGGGCTGTGGGTGTAACAATGGTATTGATGTCCTCATCAGATTGGTTGTGGTATATGGATACGGATTGGAGATGGTATATGGAGACGGATTGGTGGTGGTATATAGCAGGGGACGATGATGATGGTGCGGCGGCGGCGTGAGAACTTATGACCAGAACTCGAAACTCTAAAAGACTAGACTCTAAGACCAGCAACTAGACACGACGATGCAACCACAAATTCAACAAAGCAAAATACTGAAAAGACTATGCAAAGGCTCAGATTGGTTCGGATATGATGAACTAACCCTAATTTTTTTGGCTTTTTTTTCGTGGACTGTAGGTATGAAGAACAGACTCAATCTAAACTATGAAAAACTGTAAAATCTCACCAAGCAACCTGGAAATCTGATACCACTTGACAGAGGCAAAGGTGTCCCGATGTTTCGATGAGATGGTGGCTATAGTTTCTGTGGGAGTCGACCTTGACGATCCGACTACGAACGTGCGAGACGTCGCGCCTTAGCAATCCCTGAACCAACTTCCGAGGGGTTATTGACCACGCCGGAGCACGATCAACCTGACCACGAGGGTCTATTTCCTGCGAGCAAACGAAGAACAAGCAAGAAACTGAGATTGCAATCTGGATATTGCGAATATAAGATGAAAGCTTTATTGATCAAGGTGGGGTTCTGTTACGTCTTGGTCTGGTCATTGGACACAAACTAAGTACGCGAAGTTGCAGCTATGGCGAACTTTTAATCTAAACATAACCAAAAGTCTAAACGATGTCCTAAGGGATGTATATATGGAGGAGAGAGGGGGAATTTCGTGGCCCTTGGTGGAGGAGTCCGAAACCAACCCTAACTCTTGTTTCCCCACACATATGGACTCTAAAAACAACCTATACTTAAGTACTTCAAAAATACATGGGCCTGGCCCAATAATAAGGTGACGCAGCACCTAGAATAGCCTCTGGACGAAACTGATGAAGCGGCATCTTGTATATTTCGTCCAAGGCTTCATGCACTCATTATGGTGGCTTCAAAGTCCTGGAATCATCACTTGTAACTCCGTTCTTGTTCCCCTTGCACATGCCATCATCTCCATGCTTGAACTTGCTCCAAGGTCCATCTTTCTTGTCCAAGCTAGGCCCTTCATTTGTAAGCAAAACAAATGTATCCAATTTAGGCAGCATCATATTCTCATGAACATTAGAATCGTTACCAAGAAACGAAAGTACCTGATAATTCAATTGGCGTGCGCGAGCTCTAGTAATTGGTCCAGTATGTATAACAGCAGGGGCTGTGGGTGTAACAATGGTATTGATGTCCTCATCACATTTAGGCCCCAAATAAATGTTCATCCTGTACGGCTTGATTTTAGAAGCCGGGGAAAATTTATTTCGGGATTTTGGAATCCGTTAAGTATTACTTTTGTTTTTTTCTGAGCGTAATTATTTAAAAAAAACGCCCGAACCGACCTACGGGCCGTATCCGGCCCGGACTCCTCCGGGGGGGAGGCTTTATATACCGCGCCCCGGGCTGCCCCAGCCCAAAACCGCGCCCCGCCCCGCGAACCCTAAGCCGCCGCCACCCTAGCCGCCGTGCCGGCGCCAGCTGTCGTCGCTGCCGCCTGCCGCCGTCACGCCGCCGCCCCGCCGTCGCCGGAGTTCACCGCCGACGAGGTCGAACCGCCCTGTTTTTCTTTAGAAAACCGTTAGGTTTTCACCGGTTTTTTCGGTTTTTTTAGATTCGTTTTTTAGATAGATCGGTTTTTTTCTCGGTTTAGTTAATTAGCGAGCGTTCACTCGTTCGTTCATTTTAACGAAAGCATTCATCGTTTGGATTCAGATAACGAACGTTTGTTCGTTAATCTGTTCGTCGTTTTTCTCTTTCTTGGATTAAATCCGTGATTTTTCCTATCGCTATCTCTGATCCAATTTTCGTTCTAGTATAACTTTTCGCTCGTTTGTCGGAATCAGGCGATTCAAGCGCCTAGAGTTTCGTCTCGAAACCCTCTTTCCGTTTAACCAACTCAAGCAAGTTTTTGCCTCTGTAAAATTTGACCTAGATCCAGAATAGTAAAAGAAGCTTGTTTCTTTTGCCGTTTGCTTTTCGTTGCTTCGTTCGATTTGATTCTTTTTGCCAACCGGAGTTCTTAAGTTGAACTTTCTGGTTAGATCTCTTATTTGAGTTTTACCTGTGCATCAGTTGAGTACTTATTGTATGCTTGTTTGTTTGCGATAGAGTACCCGGAGTGCGTCGCTTGCTACTTCGAATCGCTGGGTTTTGCGGATCATCAGCAAGGCAAGTAACACTTTGATCATACCTTCCTACTACCCAGTTTTATTGCATTAGATCAATCCTCACACATTGCATGATTAGGATCTAATTAAATTGTGGGTTTGGGAAGTAGATGAGGTAGTACCTATTACCTGTTATTATCAAACCTTTGGGAGTTACTTCTACGTTTGCTTATATTGCCATGCTATGCTAGTAGACGTGGATTGGGTGAGTGTATCCATGACAGATGTGAGATTGTTAAATTAATGGTTTACCTAAGGTGGCAACTTAAACACACATCTGGGTGGATTGAGGCACCTGGGTATTCCAGCGATTGCCTGTTTTTCTTTTGGACCGCCACCCAGGATCAAAGGGATCATGAGATTATTCATGCTAGAAACTTCCGTGTGCAGCCACAAGCTACTATCGGCTCTAGCATAGTTGATTAAGTCGTGTGAAATCTTACAGTGGTAGACTAGCAGATGTAGGGGAAAGTAGGTGTAACGGTCTACCCGATCGTAAGGTGTGAGCGCTTCTGAAAGACTATGTCTCGGTCATCCGTTTCTCAAACACCATGTAGTGCGAGAATCCCAACGGAGGAGATCGAGTCTTGTGGGGAAAAGTGCGCAAACCTCTGCGGAGTGTATAAACTAATCATGATTAGCCGTGTCCCCGGTTATGGACATCTTGAGTATCTAGTACTTGGATTATCATGTGAATCTCATCATGTTACTTTAATTAATTTGTTGGGTTTTTAATGTTGATGTTTAATTGGGACTGAGAGCGTGTCTACACTCTCAATGTTTAACAACCACCATGATAGTTAAATAAAATTTATTCCTTTGCAGTAGGAAAAAATTGGCTTTACGCAAAACTGTAACCATAGAGCTTTCCACCAGCCAAATATGCATATAGTATAGCCTTATTCTTTCATTACTCTCTATGTGTTACATTGTGAGCATATTCCATGTGCTGACCTGTTTCGGGCTGCAACGTTCATGTTGCAGACTTTTTAGACGACGAGTAAGGTGCCTTTTAGGTCTTGGTTCTATACTTAGTGATGCCGTTGGAGTTGATGGACTCACTTGTCTTCCAAGCCTTTCGCTGTTATCGTTATTAGATGGCCTTAAGCCATATCTATTGTAATAAGTTCTCTTTTGAGACTCGATGTAATAAGTGTGTGATTGCTACTCTACTATAAATCCTTCAAGTATTGTGTGGTGTCAGCATTACCGATCCAGGGATGACACCGGAGCACAGAGATTGGACCGTTTGAGGTCTGGTCGCTACAAGATGGTATCAGAGCACACGCTGACTGTAGGACACGACCACTAAGCTAAAGCCCTAGATCACTACTCACTCTTCTCATTCTGACTCGTCATCTTTTCTACTCTTTTAGGATGGCGGATGCAAGGAACAAGTTCACGCAACCGGATGAAGATACGCCCTTTGGACATCACTTGAAGGAAGTCACTAGATATCTGAACATAGGAGTACCAAGCTTCACCGGAACCTACAACGCCACTTTACCAGAAGAGGAGCACTAGATGATTCAAGTTCAAGTTCCAGGAAGGACGTTCATGCCAGTCACTGAGCCCATAGAGTTTTCCTTTGATGCACCAACCTGGAGTCTAGGAAAGTGCATGGTAGCTCACATCGCCATGGGACGCATTGGAGAAGTTTACCTCAATGATCTCAAGGATACTATCTACCAGATTTGTGGGCGCTGAGATGAGCACTGGGAGATGATCAGCACCAGGAAGGACATATCAATTGCAGCTTTTATCCAGGAGTTAAACCAGCACATTCGACGTCAGAAGAACCAGATGTGCGCCGACATGATAGATCTAAAGAAGGCGAGGACAAGAATCAAGGAACTGGAGGAAGAACTCAAGGCTACACATGAAGATTATGAAGAGGAAATCGAAGTATTAGTGGAGAAGAATGACGATCTGATCAAGAAGATTGGAATATTTATGGGAGGCCCTACACCAGTAGAAGAAGACGAAGAACCCAAGGAGATTCTCCCAGAAGACTACATCATCATCGACGACACCGACTCGGATCCAGATGATAGCGATGATGACTATGTTGATGAAACTGGAGCGGATATCATGGAGTCTGCAAGCGAAGAATATTTCTAGTAGACCACCCCATCAGTAGTAGTAGTCCACCATGTAAATATAAGTAGCCCGAGCACTTTTGCGATAGTTAGATCGATTGTATGCCCTTGTTTGATTGAGTGAAGTGAATTGTTTGCTTTTGCCTCATGTGCATATGGGTAGTGTTTTCCCTCTAGACCCCTCTCTATTCTTAATCTCATCTTTTCTAAACCCTCAGATGCCTCCGAGACGTGACCCTGGATTTACCTTCCCACCGGAGCTCACCCAGTTGATCCAGCAGCAGAATACGTTGATGCAGTTGCTAGTCCAGAATCAGAATCAGGGGAACAACAACAACAACCCACCACCACCACCACCTATTGATCACTTAGCCCATTTTCTTAGGCTGAATCCACCGGTGTTTTCCAGTAGCACCGAGCCGATAGTAGCAGATGATTGGCTCCGTAAGACAGCTAGAGAGTTGACCACGGCAGGATGCACAGATGCTGAAAAGGTGAAGTTTGCCGCACATCAGCTTGACGGACCCGTAGCATCATGGTGGGAAACTTTCACCGCCACTTTCCCTATCGATACTGTCACATGGGACCAGTTCCAGCAGGCTTTCCATACTGCCCATGTTTCAGCAGGAGCTATGGCCATGAAGAAGCGAGAGTTTTGCACCTTGCGCCAAGGAGGACGGACAGTTGGCCAGTATGTGGAGGACTTTAGTAAGCTAGCACGTTATGCTCCAGATGACGTTGCTACGGACGCAACTAAGCAGGAGAAGTTTCTGGAAGGACTGAATGATGAGTTGAGCATGCAGTTGATGGTAGCAACCTTCAACAACTACCAGGAGTTGGTAGATCGTGCTCTCATGGTTGAAGGTAAGCAGCAGCAGATTGAGAATCGTAAGAGGAAGTATGGACAAGGAAAGTACAAATCAGGAGCCCGGCAGAAGCCACGTTTTACCCCTAGACCGAGAGGACATTTTCAGCATACCCATGGAGGAGGTAGCTCGCACAATCATAACGGCACCAAAAATAGTAATGGGAATGGAGGAAGCAACGGCCAGAACCGTACCAACCCATCAACCCCAGCCAAAAGAGACCTGAGCCAAGTCACTTGCTTTAAGTGCCAGAAGATCGGACATTATGCCAATGAATGTCCTGAATCACACAATGGAAATGGCAATGGAAGCTATGGGAAGAAGCCGAACCCTTTCAAAAGGGGACAGGTGAACCACGTTAACGTGGAGGAGGTTGAAGAGCAGCCGGATGCAGTAATCGGTAAGTTTTTGATTAAGTCATTTACTGCACTCGTTCTTTTCGATACTAGTGCATCGCATTCATATATATCAAGGGGATTTGTGGATATGATAGAGGCTAAGGTGTCCCGATGTTTCGATGAGATGGTGGCTATCGTTTTCTGTGGGAGTCGACCTTGACGATCCGACTACGAACGTGCGAGACGTCGCGCCTTAGCAATCGCTAAACCAACTTCCGAGGGTTATTGACCACGCCGGAGCACGATCAACCTGACCACGAGGGTCTGTTTCCTGCGAGCAAACGAAGAACAAGCAAGAAACTGAGATTGCAATCTGGATATTGCGAATATAAGATGAAAGCTTTATTGATCAAGGTGGGGTTCTGTGACGTCTTGGTCTGGTCGTTGGACACAAACGAAGTACGCGAAGTTGCAGCTATGGCGAACTTTTAATCTAAACAAAACCCAAAGTCTAAACGACGCCCTAAGGGCTGTATATATGGAGGAAGAGGGGGGAATTTCGTGGCCCTTGAGGGTGGGGTCCGAAACCAACCCTAACTCTTGTTTCCCCACACATACGGACTCTAAAAATAGCCTATACTTAAGTATTTCGAAATTACATGGACCTGGCCCATTAATAAGGTGACGCAGCACCTAGAATAGCCTATGGACGAATATTATGAAGTGGCATCTTGTATATTTCGTCCAAGGCTTCATGCACTCCTTAGGGCGGCTTCAAAGTCCTGAAATCATCACTTGTAACTCCGTTCTTGATCCCCTTGCGCATGCCATCAACTCCATGCGTGTTCTTGCTCCAATATTCATCCTTCTCCAAGCTAGGCCCTTCATTTGTAAGCAAAACAAATGTATCCAATTTAGGCAGCATCTTAATCTCATGAACATTAGAATCATTACAAAGAAACGAAAGTACCTGGTAATTTAATTGGCGTGCGCGAGCTCTAGTAATTGGTCCAGTATATGTAACAGTAGGGGCTGTGGGTGTAACAATGGTATTGATGTCCTCATCATCCTCCCCTTCTTGAAATGAAGTCGTCCTCGACGGAAGCGCATCTTCCTCACCCAAATAAGGCTTCAAATCTGCAATGTTAAAAGTGGGACTAACCCCAAAATCTACAGGTAGCTCAAGTTTATATGCATTATCATTTATTTTCTCTAACACCTTAAAAGGACCATCAGCACGTGGCATTAGCTTTGATTTGCGCAGATTAGGAAATCTATCTTTACGCAAATGTAACCAAACAAGATCTCCAGGCGCAAACACAACATGTGTTCTACCCTTATCTCCACCAACTTTATATTTAGCATTCATACGCTCAATGTTTTCCTTAGTTAGCTCATGCATTTTTAAAATCAATTCAGAACGTTCTTTAGCATCAAAATTAACCTTCTCCGAAGATGGAAGAGGCAACAAATCAATAGGTGCACGAGGTAGGAAACCATACACCATTTCAAAAGGGCACATCTTAGTAGTAGAATGCAATGAGCGATTATAAGCAAATTCAATATGAGGCAAGCATTCTTCCCACATTTTCTTGTTATTCTTCAAAACACCCCTAAGCATAGTAGACAATGTTCTATTGACTACTTCAGTTTGTCCATCAGTTTGGGGGTGACAAGTAGTACTAAAAAGCAGCTTAGTCCCCAACTTAGCCCATAAACATCTCCAAAAGTGGCTAAGAAATTTAGTATCACGATCTGAAACAATAGTATTTGGCACACCATGTAAGCGAATAATTTCACGAAAGAACAAATCAGCAACATTAACAGCATCATCGCTTTTATGACATGGTATAAAGTGTGCCATTTTCGAGAACCTATCCACGACAACAAATATGCTATCCCTCCCCTTCTTTGTTTGAGGTAAACCTAAAACAAAGTCCATAGATATATCCTCCCAAGGAACACTAGGTACTGGCAAAGGCATATATAAACCATGAGGATTGAGTCGTGACTTAGCTCTTTGACATGTAGTGCAGCGAGCAACAAAACGCTCAACATCCCGTCTCATCTTTGGCCAAAAGAAATGTGTAGCAAGTATATCCTCCGTCTTCTTGACGCCAAAGTTTCCCATTAATCCTCCTCCATGCGCCTCCTGCAACAACAAAAGACGAACGGAGCTAGCTGGAATGCATAGCTTGTTAGCACGAAACACAAATCCATCGTTAAGAACGAACTTGTTCCAAGTTCTCCCTTCCTTACAATTCTGCAATACATCTTTAAATTCAGCATCATGAACATATTGATCTTTGATGGTCTCCAAACCAAATATTTTAAAGTCAAGTTGTGAAAGCATAGTATAACGACGAGACAAGGCATCAGCAATAACATTTTCTTTATCCTTCTTGTGTTTAATGACATAAGGGAAAGTCTCAATGAATTCAACCCATTTAGCATGTCTACGGTTCAGTTTTGCTTGACTTTTAATGTGTTTCAAAGATTCATGATCAGAATGTATAACAAATTCCTTGGGCCATAAATAATGTTGCCATGTTTCTAAGGTCCGAACAAGAGCATATAATTCTTTATCATAAGTAGAATAGTTCAGACTAGGCCCACTCAATTTTTCAGAAAAGTATGCAACAGGTTTTCCATCTTGTAATAACACACCTCCTAATCCAATTCCACTAGCATCACATTCAAGCTCAAAAGTCTTATTGAAATTAGGAAGTTGGAGTAAAGGAGCATGTGTCAACTTATCTTTCAATACCGTGAAGGCTTCTTCCTGTGCGGTACCCCAAACAAAAGGCACATCCTTCTTTGTAAGCTCGTTGAGAGGTGCAGCAATGGTGCTGAAATCTCTCACAAAACGCCTATAGAAACCAGCGAGGCCAAGGAAACTCCTCACTTGTGTGACCGTTTTGGGCTGCGGCCAACTCTCAATAGCTTCAATCTTGGCTTTATCAACTTCAATTCCCTGTGGAGTAACAACATAGCCAAGAAAAGATACACGGTCGGTGCAAAAGGTGCACTTTCCAAGGTTTCCAAACAAACGTGCATCACGTAGAGCAATAAAAACAGCACGTAAATGTTCCAAATGTTCCTCCAAAGATTTGCTATAAATCAATATGTCATCAAAGTAAACTACCACAAATCGTCCAATGAAAGCACGTAAAACTTCATTCATTAACCTCATGAAAGTACTAGGTGCATTCGTTAACCCAAAAGGCATGACAACCACTCATATAATCCAAACTTAGTTTTAAATGCTGTTTTCCATTCATCACCCAATTTCATACGAATTTGATGGTATCCACTACGCAAATCAACTTTGGAGAATATTGTAGAGCCACTCAATTCATCAAGCATATCATCTAGCCTAGGAATAGGATGACGTTAACGAATAGTAATATTATTAATGCCTCTACAATCAACGCACATACGCGACGTACCATCCTTTTTCGGCACTAAAATGATAGGAACAGCACAAGGACTAAGGGATTCGCGTATATAACCTTTGTCGAGCAGTTCTTGTACTTGACGCATAATCTCCTTCGTCTCCTCTGGATTGGTACGGTATGGTGCACGGTTGGGTAGCGAAGCACCGGGAATTAAGTCAATTTGATGCTCAATTCCTCGAATAGGTGGTAATCCCGGTGGCACGTCTTGTGGAAAGACGTCGGCGAACTCCTGCAAAATGTTAGTGACAGCAGGGGGCAAAGAGGAAGGCACGTCCTCGAATGAAAATAATGCCTCTTTGCACACAAAAGCATAGCAAACAGATTTGCTGAAATCTAGCTCATCAATATCAGATTTGGTGGCAAGTAAACATGCACTTTTCAATTTAATTTCAGAAACAACAGTAGATGGTTTATTATTAGGCTTCATTTGGTGCTCAAATTCTTTTGCCACAATCTGATTTTCACTCTTATTTGTCTCCTGTTTTGCTTTATTAGCTCTATTAATATCATCTTTCAAAATGGAATCAGGAGTCATAGGAAGCAAAGTAATATTTTTATCGTTATGAACAAGAGTATACTGATTGTTTCTACCATGGTGTACAGAATTTTTATCAAATTGCCATGGTCTACCAAGTAATAAGGAACATGCTTGCATAGGTACCACATCACAATCAACATAATCAGCATATGTAGAGATACTAAAATGCACACGAACAGTACGTGTTACCTTAACCTTGCCGCTGTTGTTGAACCATTGGATGTAGTAAGGATGTGGATGTGGTCTTGTGGTGAGAGATAGCTTCTCCACCGTCTCCATGCTAGCCAAGTTATTGCAGCTCCCTCCATCTATGATCACGTGAACAGAACGTTCCTTCACAACTCCCTTTGTATGGAACAAATTATGCCTCTGATTTTGCTCAGCTTGTGTAACCTGCACACTCAAAACACGTTGAGCAACTAAACATTCATACCTGTCAGCATCTTCAGGAGCCATGTATTGCGTCTCATGATCAGAATCGTCTCCACCGTGTTCGTCACGTGTAATAAGAGCCAAAGTCTCCTCATCATAGTCACTAGCGGACTCATACCCACCATCCTCAGTAACAATCATCAAACGCTTAGATGGGCATTCTCTCGCATAATGACCTCCACCCTTGCAACGTCGACAAATAATATCATGTGTTTGCCCTGTTGATGCCATGGATGAAGAAGAGCTCTTTGCAGGCCCAGAAGGTGAGCTCTTGGCAGATAGTGGTGATTGTGCCTGCTTTATCGTATCACGGTTGGAGGTGGCAGCCGACGGAGGCGCCGGTGTAGCAGAACGTGTGGAAGTAGATGATGCACGTGGTGTCCATGATGAAGGTCGACCTGCAGAAAAGTTAGTCCGCGCCAATGCCTGTCGATCCTGCACTTCACGTTCAGCTTTACAAGCAAGATGGAATAAACGAGTGATATTAGTATACTCCTTATACTCTAGAATCGTCTGAATCTCTCTATTTAATCCACCCATAAAACGTGCAAGCATAGCTTCATTCTCCTCAACAATACCACATCTAATCATGCCAGTTTGTAATTCCTGATAATATTCTTCTACAGAGTTTTTTCCCTGTCTTAAGCGCTGCAATTTTTGAAGTAATTCACGTTGATAATATGGTGGAACCCAACGAGTACGCATAGCAGTTTTCAAAGCAGCCCAAGTAGCCGGAATAGGATATAATCTACAATGCTCAGACCACCAAACACATGTAAAACTAGTGAAAGCACAAACAGCAGCAGGAACACGTCTCTCCTCGGGATATTGTAAACATGTAAATCGTTGTTCAGTTTCTAACTCCCAAGTAAGATATATATCAGGAACATATCTACCCTCAAATGGTGGAATATTCAATTTTAGTTTAGGGAGATGGTCATGATCTCGTACCTGAGGGTGAGCCCTACCATTGCCATTATTTACATGTGGACGACCTTGTGGTTGCTGTGCTGTTGGTGGCACGTAGTTCTGATTTTGATCAACCTCATCCTCATAATCTCCCACATAAGCATCCTCCTCCACATCAGCAGTAGGAGCCACAGAAGTATCAACAGCAGCACCAGCAGTTTGGCCCGACTGAAGAGGGACACGGCTCGCTCGGCGGAGGGCTGTTTCCCGACGTGGAGGTAGTCGGTGTTGTTGCTGTTGTTGCAGAGGTGCGGCAGGAGCAGCCGGTGGTGGTGGTGGAAAACGCGACAGCAATTCAGCAAACTTGTTATCGAGCTTTGTTTCAAACGTCTTCTCCATGCCATCTATCTTCTCCATGGCCTCTTCAAATCTGTTTATCACATCTTGCACCTGTCCATTCATCATTTGCTGAAACGTATCATGAAGCTCCTTGTTCGTCAAGTTCTCCCAGTCAGTCTCGTCGGCTTGTGATCCTGGCATGGTTAGCAGCAATAGAAACACACAAGAATATGATCCTACAGACTACTAACAAGTGGTGGTGGTGGCGGGTGTCACAAATCCGTCAAGCAAATCTCAATTTCTTACCAGTTCTTACCCAGCAGCAGGCGGTGATCGGCAACCATTGTAGTCAAAAACTCTCAAAAGCTTGGATAGAGCGATTGCCAGGGAGAGTCAAACGCACGACGTAGATGTATGTGGAGCTGGGAAGGCTTATAGTATGGTAGCAAAAAGGGTCAGCAATAATCAATTCAGAGATGCAAAGTTGAATAAACGCTCAACAACGGTACTGTGCTGGTCCTAGGCTAGACCGTGCTAGAGACGCGAGCCTAGAACACTAAAAAAATCACGGCGCTGCACGTAAATAAGGGAAAAGCACACTCTGGAACTCTCTCTTTTTTTTCGCTCTCTTTTTTTTTGCGCTCCTTTTTTTTGCGCTCCTCTTTTTTCTTTTTTTTTGCGCTCCTCTTTTTTTTGCGAAAAATCACTATAATGGCGAGTGTCTCAAAACTCTTCCCTCGTCAAACTGATAGGATGGGCACGGAATTTTTTTTTCACTTTTTTTTCGGAAATCAGGGGAGCGACGACGAAAAAGTGCGACAAAAAATCACTATGATGGCACGTGGCTCAAAAGACTCAGAAAAGTCTAAAAATAGGATAGGGAAAAAAATTTGCCCGTGAAAATTTTGGCCTAAAAACTGCCCGGGGGTCTCCAGACTCTTATTTTTTTCCGAGACCTACGCAGGCAAGGAAACACGAATCGGAATTTAGATTGATCTCAAGAACAAACCTAATATGAGAAGAACTCGGATTGGTGGTGGATATATGGTTGTGGTATATGGCAGCGGTGGTGGTATATGGTAGCGGTGGTGGTATATGGATAGAGATTGATGGTGGTATATGGATACAGATTGGTAGTGGTATATGGATATGGATTCAGAGCGGTGGCGGATAAGCAAAAGTGGTAGATGGGCGATGATGATGGTGCGGCGGCGGCGTGACAACTTATGACCAGAACTCGAAACTCTAAAAGACTAGACTCTAAGACCAGCAACTTGACACGACGATGCAACCGCAAATTCAACAAAGCAAAAACCCTAAAAAGATTATGCAAAGGCTCAGATTGGTTCGGATATGATGAACTAACCCTAATTTTTTTTTGTGTGGCTTTTTTCTTCGTGGACTGTAGGTATGAAGAACAGACTCGATCTAATCTACGAAAAACTGTAAAAATCTCACCGAGCAACCTGGAAATCTGATACCACTTGATAGAGGCTAAGGTGTCCCGATGTTTCGATGAGATGGTGGCTATCGTTTTCTGTGGGAGTCGACCTTGACGATCCGACAACGAACGTGCGAGACGTCGCGCCTTAGCAATCGCTAAACCAACTTTCGAGGGTTATTGACCACGCCGGAGCACGATCAACCTGACCACGAGGGTCTGTTTCCTGCGAGCAAACGAAGAACAAGCAAGAAACTGAGATTGCAATCTGGATATTGCGAATATAAGATGAAAGCTTTATTGATCAAGGTGGGGTTCTGTGACGTCTTGGTCTGGTCGTTGGACACAAACGAAGTACGCGAAGTTGCAGCTATGGCGAACTTTTAATCTAAACAAAACCCAAAGTCTAAACGACGCCCTAAGGGTTGTATATATGGAGGAAGAGGGGGGAATTTCGTGGCCCTTGAGGGTGGGGTCCGAAACCAACCCTAACTCTTGTTTCCCCACACATACGGACTCTAAAAATAGCCTATACTTAAGTATTTCGAAATTACATGGGCCTGGCCCATTAATAAGGTGAGGCAGCACCTAGAATAGCCTATGGACGAATATTATGAAGTGGCATCTTGTATATTTCGTCCAAGGCTTCATGCACTCCTTAGGGCGGCTTCAAAGTCCTGAAATCATCACTTGTAACTC